>NC_135071.1:8192960-8817960 GCF_051401765.1 Calliopsis andreniformis
GTTATCAAAAATTTTCAAAATGAGTAAAATATATGCATCAGAGAGACACACTTTCTTTTTTTACTTCCTTTACTTTTGTCAGATAAAACACAATTTAATAGTAGGACTGGAACTTCGTTCCCCTTTAATCTCTCTTCAAATTTGCTTCCGTTACAGAGTCCACAGCCCAAAGTAATCTCTAAGAGTTCTCCAAGATAAAAGACTCTAACTTTTCTAGATAAAAAGTGTATTTAAGAATCTCATTAAAATTAAAAATCTCTTAGAAAGCTTCTTTAAATAAGCGGTTTGGACAAAGACAATGGCAGAGTGAGACCTGTCTAAAAGCACTATTTCTATATCACCAAGACATTTTTAGCACCTCTTAAAATAGTAGAATATTGACCATGCTCAAACTCAAGCTATAGTGGCTGATCAAAT
This sequence comes from Calliopsis andreniformis, assembly GCF_051401765.1. Taxonomy (NCBI): domain Eukaryota; kingdom Metazoa; phylum Arthropoda; class Insecta; order Hymenoptera; family Andrenidae; genus Calliopsis; species Calliopsis andreniformis. The sequence goes on from NC_135071.1 coordinate 8,193,378, forward strand.
TATTATTATCACTTTGTGTTATCACTTATGCGAAGTTCAAACGAAAATAGAATTGAACATACACTTGAAATATTTATATTTTTAATAATATAACAATATAAAATTGTCGATTTATATCTAAAGAATGAAAAAAAGAATATATTTTACTGACTATACTGATGTAGTGACATAATTCCACCTAAATGCCCAATAAACCTAATCTATATTATCCAGATTTTTTTTATTTTGAAGATTTTATTTCTGTGGTTTTCAGGCAAAGCTTATATCATATTCTTAAAAAATACAAATTAAGGCATTTATTAAGATCTTGCATATAAAATTTATATTTTTAGAAAAAAGAAAGAATATTCAAAAATTGTTTCACTTAAAAATACTAATTCAAAAATACACACCTCCATAAGACAATATTGAAATTGGAAACATTACACGCCATTATTTCGCAAACAAAAATATGTGACAAACTGAATTGTAACTCGATTAATCGAACTCCTATTGCATTTTCATCTGATCATAATAATTTGATCATCCACTGTACGTCGAAAACAGATACCCTGAGTCGAATATATCGATTGCACGAATTCTAACTTCCTTTCGAAGCACGAAACAATATTCGTAAAACTTTATCTGAACCAAGGAAGCATTCTAGGGATCTTACGACCGAATACGAACATCTTGATCGCAAAACTGAAAGAACAGCGTCGAAAAATCGTAGTCGAAAGGACGAACCTTTGTCAAAGTCCTCGAGCGATAGGATTCCACGAGAACAGCGAACAATTCCCAAAGCGGCGGCTGAAAAATACCTAACGATCCATAGAGGGTCCATGAGCGGCCATATCGTTCCCACGACCGCAGGAAATCCCGCGCGGTGCCGCACGCCCGCGTCTGCCTCGCGTTTCCGCTTTGCATTTCAAATTCCCGCCGGACTACGCTTACGCAATTGTAAGCGTGCAGCCCCGAGACGATAGCAAGCATCGATCTCGGACAGTTTCCATTCGATACGAGCCGAAGGTATACGTTCCACGTTCGCCTTGCCGTTCCTCGGAAGATTGAGAGCCGAACTCGGAAATACGATGCTCGAAGGCATGGTAGAAATTTTGGTTTCGAGAACAAAATTTTTATTTCGACGATCTTTGGGGTCCTAAAGCCTTTTTTACTTGCTGCATTGCGGATCGTGGTTTTCAATACTAGAATCTTTATGAATTTTGTCTTTTTACAGTCTCTTTTGTTGTTTTAAGTATTTTTGCGACAGATTTGGCTTAAGTTTGGTTTATAATACGTATAGTATGTTTTGCTTGGGTGGGATTGCATTTAATGATGAGCAAGGACTTCAATTTGTAATGCCAATACATGTGGTGTTAGTGGAATGAGTGTCAAAGATTACGAGGTAATAGACTTTAATGCAGTTTTTAGTAAGCATTTGCCAGTTTCTTGCAATCGTCGAGTTGAATATGCTAATAGTCTTTTCTGAAAGCATATAACCAATAATTCACGAGATATTAACCATTATGGTTGTTTCATGTACTTTGCCTATTTTAAATGTTTGAAAATTTGGACACCTGAATATTCCAATACAAGACAATTTAAACAATACTTGAATGTTAGAATACTTGTATATTAGAGTGTGATTATGTGAAAGTATGAATACTTAGAAGTTTGAATATTGAAAACTTTGAATAAGGTAGGTGACCACAACTTCGGCAATGCTTTCAAATTTATCACTCATCGAGAAATTTATGAACTAATAATTAAAATCACAAAATAACATTAGTATTCTAAGTAATAGATAAGACCCTAAACTTGATGAAACGTTTGATAATTTCACTAAATAGGTATTTAGAAAAATTGTTAAACGATTTAAGCCCAATTTATACTACCAACAAGCCGAGTACGAGCGAAACCAATTGATTACATCGACGAAACACGTATTGATAGTGTTTTATCATTTGTAATTGTGTATTTATGATTTTTTCACTAAAATTTATAACACTGTGCTGACTCGGCACGTTTTCGACTCGTCAGTTGCTTAAATAGACATTTAAATTTGATGGCTGTCTATTTTATTTGAAAATTTGAATATTTAGAAATTCGAATATTTGGATATTTAAATACTTCTAGCAAGTAAAATTCTCACTGATAAAAATCAAAGTAACTATAAATTAAATGTTTCCTTTATCAATCAATTAGCTTTCAAGCACAGTTAAGCCAAGTCAGTCATGTTTCGAATACAATTAACTGCTAAGTCAATTAGGCCTCAAGTGCAATTAAGCTCCTAATCAATTAGGTTCGACGTCAATTGGGCTCTCAGATAGGTTTCACGAGAAGTTATGCACAATACTTTAGTTAATAGTTTCCAAGTTCCTCCTCACCCGTTAGTATCACATAGTAAATTCCTAAATCATTATTCATTCTGTCTTTTCACAAACAACGCCACTATACAACCCTCAAAACCAATTGCAGAAGATATTTCAGACAAATGTCCCTAAAGACCTATTTCAATTTCAGCTAAATATTTTACGAAGAACTAAACAAACGTCGGCCGATATCCAAATCCATAGAATCGTGGAGCATCGGATCCCACTCGTGATACGAACCTGAGAAAGTGCGAGATGGTCTCCGATAACGGAGGAAGTGGAAGGAGGACAGACGAAGACCGAAGAAGAGGAGACGGGGGAGTTGGGTGAGGTAAAAGGCGGTTTGCGGTGGGATGTGGTAAGCGGCAATGAATTAATCGCCGTGAACAGTGCAAGCTCGGTCCAACCCCCGACCAAAATCCCATGCTGGCCCTGCACCCTTTCCCCCATCGTCCCATAAAGCCTCTCTAAAACCCCTAATGCTGGCGACCGCAGCCACCGCTCCCCGGCTCTGTCGTTCCGCCTGTAGCACCAACAATCGTCCACTATCTATGACGCCATATTAACCAAAGAAACCCCGCTAACCATTTATCGTCCTCGAAATTTTAAACCTAGGAATCCTAGGGGGGTCCTCGAATCCACAATTCAAAACACGTTACATTTAACCTATTTCCTTTCTGCACAACAGTTATCTATTGTCCTATACAGTTTAAGTTTGATATTCAAAAGTCTTCATTGGGACATTTTTTCAAGATAAATATGTAAAGAATGAGTTTGAAAGATCCTTCTTCCGTGTGACTGGTCAGGACTCAGTGCTTCCAAGGTTAAGTTTAGTGGCTGACCCTTGTAGTCTATTTACCGTGAATGTCTCATTGTTAAATTACACAGACAAGTGATTAGGTATGTAACGATAACAGGAAAACAAGGGCTCATATAAAAAAATATTTTGCGGCACACTAAACGAATTATTATTATTACAGAATATTAATATATTTGAGAATTTTTATTTTAAAGAGTGTAAGTTAGATTCTACTTGATTCTGTGTTTGCAAAAATTTGAAAAATTAATAAGCTATACTTGTTTACCCTATATGAAATAAAGTTGAATGTAGGTTAAGAAACAAGGGCGAGTATAAAGATATACATAATATGTATCAATAATAGTAACTCCCTATATATGAAATATAGTATTTAATTATTTGAAGGAATTACTTATATATTATATAGCACCGAGCAATTCAAGGTTTACACAATTTTCAGACTTTAAAAGTTCAGGCATTCCATGATATTCAAATAAAATCTATTACCAAATAATTTTTAAAAATTACTTGGATGTACATGACCAAGTAATTAAAAAATAATGTTGCAAGATTTAGAAGATGTTTTTAAATTTTCAACTTAAATCTACTATTCAATAATTAAAAAGAATTACATACATATATTTAAACAAGCAATTGCAAAATTAAGTTCCTGCCTTCGATAAATAAGAGGAATTCTTAATAACTTTGCTCTGTAATCATGAAAACCTTTACTAGACTGCGATGCACGTAATACAAATTGAAGAGCATACCTTCGCTTGGGAAACACAAAAGAACAGAAGGTTCACGTACCTGCAACAGAAAAGAAAAGAAAATTTACATTAGAATCATGGCATGCTTTCCTCGCATCGATAAGGCTAAATCCTTTAGTCTATTTCTGGACGGAATCCCTCCATGCACCAGCGATTCGGGAAAGTCTTGTCTTTAATCCAATCTACAATCGTATTTCAGATGCAGCCTGAACGCTTTCGTCCGTCCTATCGCGGAAACAGCAATCGACATCAGGATCCTCTTGGTATTTCCATCGTCCTAAACCCGGCCAATCCGGCCGAAACAAGCTCGCAGTCCTCGATGCGACCTCATTCCGCTTCAAAATAATGTAAAGTTCAATTTGAGCTCGGGGCGATTGCCAAACTTCCGAGCTTAAGCGACACGAGAATCGAATTGATGTTTTTCGAATCACGACCCTGCGACTTCGCTCCTTCACTCAGGTTAATTCGCTTCTCCTTGATTCTACTTTATCTAGTTCTTGGGAAATTATACAAAGTTAAAGTGTATACTTCGATTTTTAGCGTTTCATAAAAATATTGTAATATGTATACAGTGATCATGAGCACCAGAGGGGAAACATCCACTTTTTATTCGTATGAGAAAAAATTGAACGCTGGTGGTGCTTTTATCTAGATATTCTACTATAAATTTGTACGCGTAGATGATGTCCCAATAGAACCAATGTGCAATTTCAAATGTAATGTGATCACTAAGTTCGTTCCAAGAAAAGAAGAAAACGAAGAAGAGCAATTTGGTCTCCAAGAAAATAGGACAATAGGAGAGAATGGAGCGAAACGGAACGTCGATGTTTTTCTAGGATAACAGCTGCGAATGAGTTATTATCATGTGATATAGGATCATACCTCAGAACTATTCGTGATCTATCACAAACCCGGATCTTCGTTATTTTTTATTTCACAGAATGAGGAAAGATTTTCAATGTTAAAGTATTAATATTGTGTTGTATGTCGTTTAAAAAATTCATCACTTTAGCATGCAGTGAAATGGAACATTTCTACAGATAATGTTTATATAGGGGAAATATCTTTTATTGTTAGTAGACAATTATTCTGTTTTGAAATTATTATGTTATATGTAGTATAAAATTTGGATTGGCATCCCAATCTTCTACAAAATTGAATTGAAGAAGATAATACATTTGGCTGTAACTTTAATTCATAAAAAACAAATTAAATGTATTAATTTATACTTCTTTTTGTAGTTCTATATTTATATTTAGATCTCTTCAATCATTTAATAGATTTTCTGAAGCTTGAGCTTATATGTATTTGACTTTATTTGAATGTTTTTAATTCATAGAAATAAAGATTTTGTACTTTTACGTGGTTTTTAATGAGTGTGTAATCAACTCGTATTATCATAAATATTACATATTATACTTATTGTCACAAACCAAAGTTAATTGTTCAATTTTGCCCCTCTCCCTCCTTATACAAAAACATTGCTATCTCTACAACAAAAAAATGTATCCACTTTTTATTGACATGTAGAAGATTGTATACTGAATACATTGTCAACGATATATTCTATTAGTTTATCAAACAAAGATAAACAAACATTTGTGTACACATGTAGTGCTTCAATACAACTACTGTGCAACTTCAAATATAGTAAAGGTTCTGTAATTTCATTCCAAGAATCAATATGAGATGAAACTACCGAGAATATACAAGACAACACATCGATAGTAATTGTGAGTGAGTGAAATAGCAATTTATTCTTCAAGTTTATCGTTTTACGCAGTCTTCAAAAATGGACCGACCAAACACAAGAATTTTTTTTCCATATGGCATGTTAGATAGACAGACGATAAGAGTATCGAGTTGCTCGTGAGAGGAAAGGGAAGATCCGTCTTCTCGGAACGATTCGCGCAGGCAACACATCGACTCGACCTATTTCGCGTCCATTCAAGCTACATCGAGCGTCTGCCGTTCCTCGCCTCGAATTCCCCTCGCAGGTGAATGCAGCATGCAAGGCTGCGCTTCGCTATCTGCTATCTCCTATCGACTATCTACTCCACTTGCATACTGGATTTAGAATAGTCGGATACGGCCAAGGATCGAGGTTAAACACTTATTTCTAGAGCCACTTTCTCAGACGGTGTCCTAGATCCCTCGGCGCTGTTAAATTTTCGCGGCGTCGTCGGCCTCCTCCCGTCCCTCCCTCCTCACGATGATATACCGCGCGAATTTTAGTGATACATTCAAATGCACCAAGAATTGCGACTTGAGAACTGCCTGTGGAGTAAAACTTGCTGGGACATATACGGTTCTATAGATAGCTCTGGATGACCAAAGCGAAGATCGAGTTAGAAAAACGATGGTGAAAATGCAATGGTAAGTATGCACGACAGAGCGATCGAGTTAACACCTGGATAGTTGCACCACCCACACATGAATGATAGTCTTTACATAATTATGAATAACATTAATATAGTTAACTACAAAGGATGCTTATAAACATTTATGATGACAGATTTATAGTATGAAAGGGGAGCACCATGAAATTATTTGGTATAAAAATACAGTGAAATCAGTATTATTTAGAATTAAGATCACTATATGTGTGATAGATTTTAGTGCATTTTTTTTTAGTGAATATAGCACAGTAGTTCGTAGTAATTATTCTTTTTCTCTTTAACAGTTCATGTTTGCAACATTTTTCTACAAGTAAGAATTTTAAATCATAAATGTGTAAATATTATCTAGTAAATTACAAAGATATTTATTGTTTCGCAAGAAGTAACTGTGAAAACACGGCATTTATGAGTTCTGAAAAAAATATTATGCTCTGTTAATTAGTTATCAGCATAACAAATTATACTCTTTCTTACTTTAATGACAGCAAATTTAGACGTATAGAAATTCATTACAAAAATGAAAATGAGACACTTAAAGTAGACTACATCACTAACTTTCCTACTGTTGATGATACAAAAAGTTTGTAAAATTATTTTTACTTGATTTTTAGAGGACACCAGCTGGTATTATTTCAATTTGTTTAGGACCCCCGCCGCCCTGCACCTTCCACAATTTTGTGTATTTTGTCTTTATTCGAATAACGACGTCATTACCATATTGGTTAATTAAGCAGATAAGAAATGAGAAAAGAAATAAATTCTTCACATACATGTTTCACTTTTTGTAAGACACCTAATATGTTTTGATATTTTGATCCTATAACTTTAAATACTAATTTCAATGACTTTCATTGAATTTACAAACTGAACTACATTAGAAATACTATATCTTGATATATTTTGTATCATAAAATAACACAAAAACTTTTCAGAACACACTGCAACGCCTCTTTAAAATCACGAATATCTATATGCCCGTAGGAATACAAATTTAAAAAAGTGTAACAATACAACAAGTATCATTTTTTACCATTCAATATCTCGGTCATTAACACTTCGCCACAGGCTCAATCTTTCCAAACTGTCAGCGAAAGTAATAAATATGCCTCGAAAAGGATCAAACGAAGACAGAAACGGCATACATTTAAATAAACCCGTCCGCAAATTGTAAAAGATGTCGAGCATTCTGGATGTTCAGCGATTTACATGTAAATTAGCTGGTTAGTTCCGTGCGCCATTTCGAGGTAATTTGGACGATCGCCGCGCGATCAAATTGCCGGACGTACAGAACTCGTAATTGCACAAATCCAGACTCGTTAACTGTGTACACATGCCAATGTATGGAACATATTCGTTAAAATGTGGCTGCACACGCGCGACGTCAACTCACCGACCGATGAAACTTTTTTCAAAGAATTTATTGGCCGCCCAGGTGCAATGTCACTGCGTAATTTCCCCATGTCTAATTACAGATTTTGATAATAATCCGATGCTAATTTCGCGAGGTTCAAAAGTATGGAGATGATTGGATTTTCCAGTGATTCACACTACATGACATTTGTATCGTGACGAGAATTAAATGGCAAAACTTAAGAGTTCAGATTATTAAAGGGTAACATCTACCTTTCTCAAATTTTGAGATTTTTCTCTCTTTCTTTGCAAACTCAGATAAGTGCAAATTAACAAATATTAGATATTCGTATAATTTGCCATCAGAGTGTAGCTCAGTTTCAACTAACAGTAATCATAAAAATGATAAACATTTCTTTATTTCTTATTCAATTCGATTGAACGAATTTTGATCCCCACCAATCAAGATCCATTCTCGTCGTTGAGGAAATTTAATAACCTCAGTCAAGAAAAGCCAGAATTTTGAATGAATTCTAAACAAATAACACCGCCACCGAATATGTATGACTCGAGAAGCATTCGACTAAAAAGCCGTCTGTTGTTCGCGTACTTAATTATTCATTATTCGTAATGTCGAAGCCCACGAATACCAAGCGTGCGTGCACATCAAAGGCGCCTTAGTCAAAGGAAGGATTTCTTCAGGGATGCGTCTAACGAAGAGAGACGACGCATTTCAGCGACCACTTTAGAATTTTTTGTGAGTGCCACGGGAAAAAACGAGGATTTGCCGCTGCGAAGTCAACAGGCCGCGCGTATTGTTCACTCTTTGCGAATGGGAGCATACGTAAACCGGCCGAAGGGAGGGGCAGGGGGGAGGGAATAGGAAAAGTAAGTTTCCAGGAGGCAGAGGAACTGCCGGCTGCACTGTCTCCTAAGTTCCCTGTTGTCTTTTACCCCTTGGACCCTTCTGCTCCTACTGCGCCGGAAGTCCCAGGAACTTTCGCGAGATGGAAGTTTGGTAAGCCAGCGACGGTATCTACGACAGCTCGTGAGAGGTTGTGACGTTTCGAGCACGTGGACAAACATCGGCAATTTCGCAAGAATTTGCGGCCCGGTTACTACGTCCGGAGCAAACAACCCTTATCGATTAGAGGCTGATGATGGATTTTGATGTCAGTGCGTCTTATGGTACTATGCATTCTGGACACGTGGCAAATGCAGTTGTACGATATCTTCGTGCCTAGAGTGAAGATGTTTGTGCGCGTTCAAATTTTTAGGAACAGGAATTCGTTTTAGGCTGTGAGTATTATTATATTTACAGCGTATACCTTGGTGTAGACATTTTGTACATGTTTGCAATGTCTAGTATAGAAGCTATATACGAACACAAATTTTAAACTTCGTTTTAGCTACTATATGTGTGATGTGTACCCTCTTGTGAAGAGAAAAAAATAAAACAAATTACTAACTTAATATGTGCCGTAGTCTGCGGCTCTCGACTTTAATAACACATGCTCACAATATTGCAGATTGTACCAATTTATTAATATCAAAAGGTATATATACTTATTTATTATTAATAAATAATTAAATAAAATAAATTTTTATCAGGCTTGAAGGATCCTGTCGAGACGAAAGCACATTTATTATACATTTTAGTCTAGCTTATCGTATTTTAAAATTCCTATGCATTATTTCACAGTGACGAGGTTCTAAGACCAAGAAATAAGGAACTTCTCCTCAGTTTAATCAGATATCGAGGCAACTGCAGCAGAGGTGTTAAAACTAGAGTTCCAGTTAAAGTTTATTGACGATAATGAGCTTAAAAATTTGTTTTTCTGTAAAAATTCTCGAAGATAACCTCTCTCTTATAGTACGTTATATGTAACTACGTATAAGTAGTAAAGTACACAGAATTAAAGATTTACTTATGTTTGTTCAATTTACTTATAAAGTTAGTAAGTGCTGTACGAAATAACGAAATATAAGCGCACACGTAATATAACTTACAATGGTCATTGATGGCTAACAACCTTACTCAATGAATAAATAAAAACAAAAACTTAAATTTCGAGACCTACAACCTCTCATATAATTTATAATTCTCTTTGTATATTCCATTTTACAATAAATTAAAGTATAATTAGAGTAAAAAGAAACATGATCCTAGACATTAATCCTAGAACAACATTCTTATATTTTTTGGCATAAGTAGCACTGTAGGATTGCGAGTGATCCCGAAAAAATCTTAATATTTAAAATAATATTTATTATTTCGAAAAAATTCTTCTATTTAATTTCTGTTGACAGGAAAAAAATTTTAAGTTACTTCGAAATGCATGCTAAATAGATCTTCAAATTTAAGATTTTGTGGGGTCGCTGTGCCGGTGAACCCGGAAGGTCATTGTAGGATTAAGAAAAAGTTAGATTTATAAAACTCTGTTATAGAACATTTACTAATACGATTATTACACGCGTTATTTCTCCCTAATAATAATTGAAAAAAAAAATGAATAAAACATTTCTGTGAATTATATATTTCTTTAAATATTTGTAATCTTGTCAGATCATTAAAAATTTACTTACATTTATCTCTAAAATGATAAAAAGCCGATTTGCCCGATCTTTCATCCAAAATATGCAAGCTTTCAATCGAACTTTCAATATCCCAGAACCAAGAAGTCAAAGTTTCCCTTTGGGCCGAGCAATAAACCCATCAAGCGAAGTCGAACAATTTCCAAAGCACGCTGCAGAAACTCCGGGCGAGCAGGAGAATTACAAGTGCACGCCGCGCGTGTAAAATACAAGGAACCGCGAGACGCAACTTTGCACGAAACGTCACATGCTTCCGGCTGGAAGCGCCGCATGGTTTCGTCGAGTTTCTCGCGTCAACGACAACGCGACTCGCATTTAAAATACCGAGAAGAAACGGTCGAAGCAGCCGCAGCCAGAAAAAGAAGAAAAGGGCGTGGGAGGAAGACGAGCGACAGAGGAAGGCAAAAAGCATTCCCGTGCTTTTCCGTGGGACGTTCGGTGGATACACTCGTGTCATACTCGGAATTGAACAACTTTTCTGAAGTCGCCGCTGGTTCCGATGAGAAGGGACACCGAGGACGCCGAGGTCAGGGGGGCACGAGGGAAAATGAGACAAGAAGCTCTTCCGTAGAAGTAGTTCCAGCAAAACAGAAAACTCGCACGCGCCACCCACTCGGAAGACGCTCCCGCAAGGCTACCACGCGGGCGTCGACCGAAAGCTGACGCAAACCGACACAACTTTTGCGAAAGGAAGCGCAGGAAACGCTCCGCTGGCGCATTCGCCATGCGTGTGGATCCGCCTAGGATCCGGGGCCAACCAAAAAACTTGATGGAGATAAATGGAAGACACGCTTCCGAAGAATCGACAAATTCTTGGACACCCGCTTCCGGTACCTCCCATTTTACTTTCTGTAATTCTCCTTCTTCGATTCTAGCTTCGGCGAACAAACTGGCTGCGTTAGTTCAGACTAACTTGATTTATCTGAGCACGTTTTTGTAGAAGGAACGATTCGGAACTTTGAACGATTTTTGTGTACAGTAATGCTACACTACTCGTATGGAGTATTATACGACTTGTATACAGGTGCTTTTCGCAACTATTGCAAGTCATACTTCCTCGATCCAATTATGAAAATGTCACATCGAAAGTAACTAAATTTATAGGATTCCAAACATTGGTATGTTTTTATCAGTTCTTTTCATAGGATAATTGATAGGATCTCAGGCAAGGTTTCATACGTTTACATAGTATTTGGCTTCCACATTTTTCGTATTTATGAGAGTCAGTAACATTCACTGAGCATTTGAATTCTAATAGATTTGGATACAGTAGGGGAAACCGGAATCAGACGTAACAATTTGACTTTGGACTACGATTATGCAAAATCTATTACACTTACAATAAAAATGTTTACGTGATAATCTCAAATAGCTATCTGACATTATTGAATCAAAGAGACTTTGCCTTATAACAAGTACCATTAAAGTTATCAATATAAATATTATAACTGACTCAGGTCGATAGTAACATAAGTTTATTTTTAAAAAATCAGAATATTTATTAAACTAAATTGTAATAATAAATAATGAAAAATAAAATAATCGTATTTATACAAAAACAATATATAAATCAAATTTTTTAAAAACTGCCAGATTTTTACCCAATTAGGTAAATTATTCTATTTTTTTCTCAAATGTACAAAACATGGCGTTTTGTGCATTTCTCATGTGCCTGTTACGTATGCGTCGCCTGCGTGACCTTTTAACCCTTTTTGAATACTAAAATACACTAGACACATAGATAAAGACCCCTCACGTGCATCTGCTGTATATGATAGTTTCTCAGAGAATCCTAACGAAGACGTTCGGTAACACCTGTGTCCCCACTACTTTTAATAGCCAAATTTTGGATATATAAAGGGCTAAAATCAAAAGATCAAGTCAAATCAAAATCTATAAAAATTCTCTTTCCATCTTTTCAATTTCAGTTTCAAAGTATCGCTATAATTTGTGTCTTCTCATAAGACACTTTAATTAATATCATGAAATCTCCTCGAGCTTCCAAGAAATAAATTTACGAAATAAATACACAAAAGAAATGGCAAAAGTTCTCCCAGAAGTCCAGGAATCGTGTGAAATCGAAGGTATATTTTCACAGACGATAAAGTTGCCGCAAAATTTATTATTTGAGACTCTCGGCGCTGCTGCACGCTCCATTTAATATTCTTGACTCGGGCCAGCGTGTGCAGCTCCGTGTATCTGTGAGATAAGCTCAGAATATTATAGTTTTCCTCCGTCGAGGCTCGCGGATAACCGAAATCGACAACAGCCGATTTTATTGGGGGGCGGCGTAATGTTGCTACACGCTCGCAATAACTGTAAACCACGAATCGCTAACGGCTTATTTATGCTAATCCGATTACTCTCGGCAGAATGGAATGAGGAACGGTATTATGTCGTCGGGGCCGACGATAGAACTTTTGTAACTATGTTATCGAAGACATCTTAATTCTTCGTAGCTCGGTAAAAAATTCGCCGCCGACTTTTCGCGAACGTCTCCGCGATAAAATCTTGTTTGCTACGCTTTCGGTACGCTTCGAGAGATTTTTATGATGATACTTTTAAAAGCCACGAAAAAGACCTCTCTTTCGGAAACAGCTGATACATTTCTATAATAGCCCGAATTTTTCTAAACCTACTCTAATTTTATTGAAAACAATGTTTAGATACCTCTGTGCAAAGATGGATAGTTCAGTTTAGATATTAATGACTCTTTAATTATTGAGACTAACATAACTCAGAATAAAATATTCATTTTACAAGAAATGAAACTTAAGTTTGAAGTTAAAATAAGGAGACTACGCTTAAAAACTATATTTTCAAAGTATAACGCTCACATTTTAGTGGGCTTTAGTATAATGTAAAAAATTTGACATAGAAAAAAATTGAAAAAAAAATTGAAATAGAATTATTTATATTAAAACTAACATGAAAAATAAACAAAAATAATGTAAGAAAATTAGTACAATTCATACAAAAATTAGATAAATTTAACCGAAAAAAAAGTTAACACGCCAAGGATCGAACCCACGCTGAAAAACGCGAACATGGATTCCGCAACTAAACGTTCCAACATAGTACATGTTTAAATCGTTACTGGCATTAATTGTTACCTACTAAAAGAGGTAATGATGTATCTAACTTAACCAATTCTATTAACCAATTCTTTCTTGGTCGACTGACCAAGAGTCATTAAGAAGTGAAGGTCACACATCAAATGTACTTATTACTGAAACGCACTTAATCTTCCACGTTCCTGTTTCGCGTATAATCCATTCTTCTAGCAGACTAATGCATTACAGTTTTAAACACGCAAATAAATATTTCGTGATCAAGTGTATCATCTCACCAGCTCCAAACCCCACCACATTATCTCTTGAAGTCCCACCTGGAACCTCCACTAGTGGAACAAATATTCCTGAAGTTGATTGTAATCCCAATCCCAAAAAGAAGACACTAGATAAGCGCCAATTAATCACCCGGAAATGGGCAGAAACGGTCCCCAGGAAGCTTTCAGCGGCGAGATTGATACGAGGGAACCCAGTTCTCCGGCGTGTTAATATTTTACAGTTAGCTATCATAGCTTCAGGCGGAACGTGGATGGAAAATTATTGCGTCAAACGAGCAACATGTTTGCCCCTGTATTGTCGGTGGACAGTACTAAACACCTTTTCAGCTTCGTTAACAGGTTTACCGTCACGATAATAGTCACTGGCCGACACTTATACAGGGTGTACCAGAACTGATGGTACAAGTGAAAAGTTACTGATTGTGTATGAAAAAGTAAGAGTCGAAAAGATCGAATAAACTTTTTTGATATCGTGCTTCGTTTTCGAGAAAACTGACTTTGAATTATGGTCGATCTGACCACTGACTGTTTTTACGGTACACTAGAAGCATTCCTCTATCCTCGTTTACCCTTCAAACGTCTAATACTGTAGTTCTGTACTCTTATACTCGGTTAAAATTCAAAGTTAATTATTTCTAAAACCAAGCACGATGTGGCTTCTTGCTTATACCACCACTTCTGAGACACCCTACATATAGTATAACATACATAAGGAACTTTAACATTTATCAATATACCACTTTAATATACAGTAGTACACGCTTAAATTACAATAAAGTTATAGGTCTTCCATTGTAATTCTCGCATAACGGGTCAATATTTGGTTCCAAGAAAAAGCACGAAGAGCTTTCAATGTGTTTAGATTACACTGACCCTACAGATAATGACTAATGGCGCTGGTTATTGGAACTTAATTGAAACAACTATTTCACTAGAATTTAAGCATACACCACAGACTAGAATTGTCTAGATAGCGTGTTGGGTTTATGCTGCATCGTCATAGAACAGTGCTGTTTTTGAGGAAGTCTATTTGTCAGGGACTGTACATTTTCTTTAAAAGACGGTTTAATTGAAGAAGGACTCTGCTTTCACTCAGTCTGTTTCTCAACCAGATCGTCCTCAACGACAATTGACGCACATGCATTGAGGACTTTGAATTTATGTATCGATTTCCTGAACGGGGGATCTTGTGGAGCATCCTCCAGGTCCTAATTGCGGAATCAAATCAATTAGGCCTGTAGGCGTTGTGTAATCCAGAAACCGCGCCATTTTCCTATTGGACCCATTCCAGGCCCATTCCTGAATATTTTTGCCTCTACGAGATGAGTGAATATTCAGAACTGCCAGTACTGTATTGTACTTTAAGAACTTTTTGTTATACTTTGTGCTTTGAGAACTTTTTGCGCTTGGTTATGAAAGTTAGTGTAAATTAAAAGCGTGTTGCTCTCTCAAACTGAAAACAACGTTCAATCCCTCAAACCAACCACTGTAATTAAAATATTACACAAAATGACAAGTGTATTGCTGAATTCCAAAGTATGCTTGTTTCTGGCAATTTCGTATTAGCATTACTGAAGGTAGGTAAAAAATCTAAAAAAAATTGCTTACAATTAGTATTGGACGTTTTAAAAGCCAGCTTCGGGAACTGTGTTAGTGCTTTCTGACTCGTCGAGGCGATAAAATCGCCTTTTGGAATCGTTTAGGAACCTCGACCACAAAGGGACAATATCGTACCTGGTTGCTGTCATTTTAATGTGTGTTTACAGGCCTCTGTAAACGTGAGCGTATAGCGTGCTGCAGACGTCTGGTGTGTGTATATGGGGTGCGAGCCACGAAGGCGAAGGACAGAAAAGGGTGGGAGTGCAGCCACTGTAACGCTGCACCGGGGTGGCTTGGCAAAGTGTAAACTATTATAATTATCCACGAAACCACTGTCATTGCGAACAGCTTGCAACATTATGGGACCAGCAAAGTTTGCCCCTGCGCGTCGTGTGCGGGAACATGAGTTCCAGATGCCGGCTGCTGATGCATTGTTCGGTCGGCACCAATTATTGAAAAATACTCTACCACTGATGAGAATTTCGTTCTGTCGCTTAATCATGGATAATGGGTGGCCCAATTACATTTGGAATCGCTTTTGGGGTAATTAAATTCAACTTTTTAGTAAAGTATCTATTTCAAGACCATCCCTAGACGGCGGATACTTATACATTTATGAGACATTTCAGTATGCAAACATATACAAAATACCGAAAGTTAAATACGCTTTATGTAATATAGTATTTAGAGAGCGACACAAATCTTTAATTAGATTACACCCTTTTATTTATATCTATGTCCCTAATCTGTATCGATAAGAATAGAAATTTGCGTAAACATCCGCAATCGAGACATTACTGTGCACGCTTTTTCTCTTTCTTCTTGTTTATTTTCTTTTAATCTCACCTTACATTTAACCATTGTTTATTCTTTAAAGTTATTCTTCAGTGATTAGCGCAACTAATCAATTTTATTTTTTATTATAATTTCTGTGTTTGCATACAAAAAAAAAAAAAAACAGATTATTTCCTTGAAACTAATTAGTAAAAATGAAATTATGAATATAAAAGAAATTGTGTTCAGACTAGTTAAAAATTCGAGTAACACAAAAAAGCGGCAGATTACTGATAAACAATCTCGTTTTATAATATCACTTTGAAAGCATTTTAATATCTTTCAAAAATACAATTTTATAGCTGTCACGTTATTATGTATATATTGCGCTGTTGAACTGGTGACACAAACTAAAACGTTATTTTACGTTAAAACGTATTTTTTAGAGTTATATCAGCAGTCCGATGAAACCCTATTCACCCCCGAACCTATAAAGTTGATTTGGCTATTTACCTGCGATCTCATGGTAACGGCTTGCTAACCCAATTTCCGCCCTTGACCAAAAGTCATTATGTTACACGCTGCAGGTTTGCAGTACTGTGTAACAGATATTAGAAGCATGCCCCGCCCATGAAATATGTATTTGCTGGATTGAATCCAAATGATAATTAATAACCGAGAATTTCGTAGAATGTATGCATAGTACCGAACCATAACGCGCATAAGCCCGTAATTTATCATAATGTAGTAGTTCCTAATATATTTATTTACTAATATTTTGCGCTGAATATATAAAACAATTTAAATAACAAAATATTAATTGTAACGATTTACTTTGGAACACTACTTCACAATTACATTTCTATCACGATTGTAGGTATTTCAATCAAAAGTATTCGTTTCAGCATAATAACTCTAAATAGTAAAAACTTATGCAGTATAATCAAAAAAATTTAATTTATTAGAAACATCTAAAGCAAAAAGGCATCTTGGAAAAATTATGAACGATTCTTATCTGAAATATTTAAAGTTTTTGAACATTAAACTAAAGATTTAAATTGCATATAAATTGCATAAATTGCTTTTTACATATATTTATATGTAACATCTGCAGTGTATCCATGCGTAATTAGTTGTAATTTTGATTATCGTGGAAGAACCAACAATTTCCGCCTCATATAAATATAGATTAGCCACGAAATCATTGAAAGGAAACTGAACAGAAACCTTAAAAGAAAATTGATCTCACAATGCTAACATTTTACTTAATTACCTACGTCCTACCTGCCCGAATGCCGACGCTCGCATTACACAATTAACAAGAGGACAGGCTTCGTTACGTTAATTGAAACGAGCATTCGACCGACCAAACTTGTCGAATTAATTCAATGCATCACCATCACTGTGACGACATCGTGTTTCGGCAGGTTCTTCATGAGAGTCGGAGTGATCTCCACACAGCGGAACAATTCGCGATGCATATGAGATTGAACTTCAGAGCGATACGACTGGCGCACAGTGTGTGATGCTGCTGATTAAATCGATTCGTTAGGAATGAGATAGTTTCGGCATCAAACTTAATGAACTCGTGCCCATGGATCATCGTCGAAACTCTGATCCCACGTACATATGCTCGTTACTTATTAACACTGATCGAACAGAGCCCTGTCGAAAGCAGATTTCACACGCTGGAGCACGCACTGTGCGGATGTTTAAATTTATTTACTCATCTGAAGCTCTTAGTTAATCCTTTAAGACACAGTGTTGCGCAAACGTAACGATATCGAGAAACGTAAATATACACATACATCTTGTACATTAAACGTCTCAAAGAGAGATCAAAGAAAGATCTGACCAACAAAAAACTGAAGTTCTCTAGTGTTATGAATGATTTAATTTAAAAAATTTGAAAGACATTGTAGAATATAGAGAAAAATATTAAGCTAAATAGACATATATTAACCTTAGTAATTACAGTATTAAACGCGTTCAAGTTGAAAGAGAGGATTTGAAATTTTTAAAGAATTTGATGCAGCATTGTTTCTCAATGATCAAAGAGTACAGTCTCCTCTCTTGCTTTAGTATTTTACAAATACTTTGAAACCATAAATATCAATCGAGGGAGCATATTTCACCCACTTAGGGCAATTTAGGGAATTCTCCGAGGAGCAGGTACTTGAACCATTTTTTCTATTAATTCGAGGATCTGTAGTATCGAAATTTCGAGGCACCTTTAAAAACGACTTTAAGTCGTCCAAAAAGAAATGTTGAAAGGCAACTCGAGAGAATTCACGTAAAGTGGAAATGAAATTTTCCACGGTAGAAAACCTGGTGAGGGATTCGCCAGACGTCTTCGACCTGGTTTCTGAAGCTCGCGCGCGTCTGGTATCGTGCAGCCTCGTTATCATCTACCTAATTTGAGAGTTAATTTAAGGCGTGACGATAGAGGAAGGCGGCGAGGCCGGGAGTTACCTGATATTCGCAATAAGGGAATGCCTTCCAACTATTCGTAGACTGTTTCGTATGCGGCCCTGGTTACGAAGGTAACCTAAGTACAGTTGCCTAACTTATATTGAAGATGTTTGGAAGCTTTCGAGTCTGAATTGCTGTGCCGCGCACGATGCGCCGCTACTTCCACGTCCGACCTCCCCCGCGGCCCCTCTTTACCACCCCGTGTACAGGGGGTTGTACAGGGGAACTGCACCCAGCGAAGCCTTCAGCGTACAAACGCACGCGCAATACAGAAATATTCGTGCATTGTGGTGGTAGTTTCGCGCGTGTGTAAAGAGCCTGCCGGAAGAAAGCCGGAATTTGTAGTCGACGCGTTTCGCAGCTCACCTCCTGATTACTCGGCGAATTCGCACACGCTCGCCCCGAGCGAATCATTCCAGGATTTTGCAACAAGCTTGACGCTAACATGATGCACGCACTTGCAACGTTACGGTTTTTAGGTTTGCTTGAGTTTCGGTTAACCAGTTAACTGTGTTTGACGAATATACTCGTCATGAAGAAGTTGCAATATTTCGTGACGAGTATACTCGTTAAATTACAATTTAAATAACCAATGGTCACTATTTTTTACGCATGACGAGTATACTCGTCATGAGGAAGTTGAAATATTTCGTGACGAGTATACTCGTTAAATTACAATTTAAATAACCAATGGTCACTATTTTTTACGCATGACGAGTATACTCGTCATGAGGAAGTTGAAATATTTCGTGACGAGTATACTCGTTAAATTACAATTTAAATAACCAATGGTCACTATTTTTTACGCATGACGAGTATACTCGTCATGAGGAAGTTGAAATATTTCGTGACGAGTATATTCGTCATGCGTAAAAAATAGTGACCATTGGTTATTTAAATTGTAATTTTAGTGAAAATAAAAACATACTCTCAAATCTCAAGATGTTTGGATTATTTTGAGGCCAGGTCAGAATAAAACAAATAAATAAAAAATATGAATATTTTGAGATAAACTCATGCGTTCCCGTATGCACTGGCTGAAACAGCTTATCAGTTCGCATAACGAATTTATTTATGTGCGATGATAACGTTTTTTAATAAAAAGAAAATTAGAAAAGAATCACGATATTAGCGTTTGACGTGCAAAGTGCCATTATGTGTGGTTCCTCACTGTACTAAATACCACTCTACAGCAGCAGTTTGAATTTTTAACTTTTATAAGCACTTGATTTTTCCTGCGTTTTTCGTTTATTATGTATGTAGTATATGTTAATGTTAAGTGAATAAGTAAATATTAGTAATAAAATTGTTAATTTTATAAAATAAAACCGTCTTTTTGATCCAATATTTTAACAGCGACACTTACTCTGTGTTTGACGCATATACTCGTCATCGCTTGATTCTCGTGACACATATAGGTGCGCACTCTGAAAAGGGGACACCACAGCTAACTGGTTAATTATTATTTTCGATGGTACTTTTCTTGTTTATAAAAAGGAAGGAACAGTTCCTTTCCTTTTAGTCGAGTAAGGTTCCAGATAATACACGACGTCTTAAAGACGTCTATTTTATGTCCATTTTATGCCTGAACGTTTCATAACACAATTTTGACGCTTTAAAAACATCAGATAACGTACGTGTTAAAGACTTTCGAAATTTACGTCCATAAAACCACTTACAGACTACCGAAATTTATGTCCATAAGACGTCTTAAAAACGTCAATTGTTTGTCTGAACGTCTTATAGACATAAGTTGGACGTCTCAAAGTTGGACATTCTTGGAATTTTACTGAATGTCTTTAAGACGTTTCCCAAATAGAACAGAGACATCTTAAAAACGTCTTAAAAACATCCAGTAAAGTCTTAAAAATGTCAAAAAGATGTCTCTGAAATGTTCGATGTTACAAATCAGTATGTCTTTAGGACGTCTTAAGAAACATTCATAAGACGTTTTAAGGACGTCCAAATTAGGTATATAAGACGTTCAGACAAAAATTAGACGTTTTTAAGACGTCCAAAAGGTAAGGTCTTTAGGACGTCCATGTAGTGTGTCTTTAAGACGTTTTATAGACGTAAACTTTGAAAGTCTTTAAAAGTACGCTCTTGGATGTTTTTAAGATGTCTAAATTATGTCTTAAGACGTTCAGGCATAAAATGAACATAAAATAAACGTTTTCGAGACGTCGTGTGCTATCTGGGATATGGGGTAAGGGTTAATTCACAAACCTTAAATTGCAGGTGCAATACTTGTTAGGTTGAAGTCTAAATAATATAGCGTTAACCCTTACACTGTCGCATGTAGTTATAGTCGAACAACACGATATTTCCATTCACTGCTTGTCCTTATTTGTACAACGATAGGTATACTAAGATGCAAATTAACGTGAAAAATGCAAAGACAAGTTAAAAATTAAAGCCTTTCTTTTCCTTCTAAAATTGGCACTTCAAGAATTGTCCGAAAATTTAAATAAGCAGCGTAAGAGTTAAATAAGCTTTGTAACACCTTGCTCATAGGTGTAATAGAATGGTGTTTGGTTATACCCTTATTACCAACAAGTACTGTTTTTGTATCTTCAGAATTAGCACAATTTAATTTTTAGGATATTGTAGGTTCTGCAGACCTTTTAAGTCTTTAGGACTTTGAAAAATCTTCAGAAATCATCAACAATTTCAATATTTTCAAAGTTTGAACAAATCTCAAGATTGTAAAGTATTCAAAAATTTTAATTATCTATTATAAGATTTTTAAGCATTGTAAAATTTAAAAATAATAAATTTCCAAGTATTACAATATTGTAAAATAATTGTCAAATTTGCAAGAATTGAGAAGTTGTTCAAATATTACAAGAATTTTAATGATTTATAAATTGACAAAGTTTTACAAATCATTTTACAAATGCTTTCGAGAAACACATGTATCTATAAATAATTGAACGCCTTTATAATAATAAAAATATGAAAATCTCTACTATACACATACCGACTACAATTTTTCTGCATAAGTCTTTGCAACAAAAAACTTTTAACAAGTCAGAAAAGAACCTTCTACCTCTTTTTGTATTTGATCTCTACTCTCTGCTTTCATTTCGTTCCAAATTACAATAGTATCCTCTCCGTTACATATGCCATTATTAAAGCTACTGTTACCAAAACTCCTGAAATCAGCCTCACAGTCACTGATCTCGAAACAATCATTCCCAACCATTTCGATATTTCAACGAAGGTACAGTTTCCATGAATTCGCCTGTAAAATATGGGAATGTCGATTGAGCACTCTAGCTCTAGAAGGGAGTGAAATTTTTAAAAACGTGTTGCAATTCTGTCCGCGTACTATCGACATTGAAGACTCAAACGCTTCTGCGAAAAGGGAAATAAAATTGGAACATACTGAGAAGATGGTTTCGTTTCTAACCCCCTTGAAAATGGAACGCTTTTACATGTGACAGTTTCGTAGTTGTTATACACGAAAATAAGATCAATATGAAGCGATGAATTTTATTTTGCATCTAAAAGAGCTAACTTCCGTCCATTCTACTCCGTTACGTTTTCTCTATGTCTACAATTTCCTACGAAATAGTATCTCCTATCAAATATTTAAAAGAGAAATGGCATGGCTAATTTTTTATAAAAGATAAAGTAGGACAAGACAACTTGTGAAATTACTTTGTTAAATATTCACTTGTATTTGACATTGTTAAATATTAACAGAGTGAGTTTTGCACTCCAGGGTAAAACCTAGCAGGAGCTTCAAGCTGCGTTTTTGTTAAAAAAAGAGAGGAAGAAGTATTTTAAATAACATTATTCAATTTTATTTTTATATTATTAATATAATATAACTACACGTAAATTATTGCATCTCCATTTTAATAATAGTGTCAACTATGAAATATGTCATTTTAGCAGCAACAGCTTCTTTGATTTTGTTGAAAAAAAAACAAAGTAAACCGCAAAAGTTTGAAGATGGCATACCATCATTATTAGCTCAAAAATAGTGGATCTTAAAAGGAGATCCAAAAAAAAATATTAATGTGATAAAAATGTTAGAAATTTACTAAGAATCAAAAGTTCCGATTTTGAGTACTTGATAACCAAAATCAGAAACAAAATACTCTGAAGAGATAAATCATTTTGAGGAATTTACAATGCCAGTATGAGAAAGACTAACAGCTGCATTAAAGCTTTTAGCAAGTGAAGATTCCAACCAAAGTTTGACTTAGTTGTTTAAGATTTCTGAACAGAATTTCTCAAACATTGTGTTTGAATTGTGAAAAGCCACAGTCGTCTCTTGTAAAAGCTAGAATATGCAACATGGTAACATCGTATCAGTCTAATAAAACTACTTTTGTACGTACCTTTGCAGTTTTTATCAATTATTCTAAAACAGTTGAACTAAATAAATACTTATTTTCCATAGTTTTCTCAATTTTTCTTTACAAAGGAAACGAAGAAGCATATTTATTTAAAGCAAAGGGTGCATAATTACTTTTCTAGTTCGAAATACCATGTTTATGTACCATTTCTAGAGAAAATAATTTCTAAGGAAGTAATATACATACCCTTAGAATATTGTATTGATTTATTATAATTTAAGTTTCAATAGTATACACATCATTTTCATAAGATGGCCTATTCTAGTTGCTTTTTCCCACACGTGTAGATATAGCGTAAAAAATGTGCCGGAATTTGCAACGTCCTTTAAAGCTGAACTTTGAAATCAGCGTAGATTAAACGCGTACATAATATCGAAACACTTACAGTAATCTTGACCTATCGATTTCCCACGACAAAGTTTTCAATTTGGTCTCAAAGCACTCTCATTCGTTACTTTCAAGATTGTGCTGTTAGAATAAAACAGTGAGCAACAGAAGCAACGTAGATTGGCTTCGAGTGTGAAGGTATCCGAGTTTCCTTATTCTCACGAGTATTTCGATCGCGGAATATCGAGAAACCTCGCATCTGTCGCCCGTCATATTTCCCAGCCTCGATTTTCCTACGTGGCAAACAGAAGAAAGGTGATTCGCAGGGTGCGAGAAAAAGGCGGGTGGTTCTTCATATTTTACTAGCCATTGATATATTACCCCAGGCACGTTGCACGCCACCCTCGCCTTGCCTCGATAGCCAAATATATCCGTGTTTACGCTTACGTCAAACGGGATGGACAGAATACACGAAGATCGGACTCACGGTTTGCTTTGCCCCCGCTTTGGTGTGAGTGTCGTCGATTGATATGGGATGGAGTCAGAGAGAAAAATAAAGGAACGCCGAAGGGAAAGACCACCCTGATATTTACCCCCGCAGGTATTCTTGCTTTGAGATGTTATGAAAGCAAATTGTTGGAAAAGTGAACACCGATCAGAATGTCCGTATAAATAAGTGGCCTGTGAGCTCTAGCTTCTGTTGGGGCAAAAGGAGGAGCAGAAAGGCGCGGACGCGAGCCAGGGATAAATTAAAGTCAAATGTTTGATACTCGATTTACGAGATGGAGGTATTACAGGCTGTTGATAGAAAGAAGATGAAATTCAATTTTCGAATAGAAACAACATGTGTGACACGTGGACGATATGAGGGGTCTCTCATCACTAACGCAATGAAGAAACTGATAATTCAACTTTTAAAAAAAACGAAGACGGTATTTTATTTTCCTCTAATATAAAAAAATCCGTAAATTCTTGTTATATCTTACTTTATGTTACGTATTCTAGATTCTAGAAGATATTTTTGTACATTAAGCACAAATTAATGTATCTTGATTTGTTAAAATTATTAGATCAATAAATTTAATAGTCGGTTGAATAAGTGACTGCCCCGTGACGTGTTCGCCTGCAGAAAAGACAGATTTCATAAGCTGGCCCTAACACGGAAGCTTAAGTTATACGTAACTCATAAAGTCATAAATCCTTTAGACCTGGATCTCATGCTTGAAACTAATTTTCTGAAAATAAACTGCATGCTATTAAAAAGTATAAGATGTTACAATGTTTCTTAGAGTTATGAATTACTAACTCTGCGTGCCTTAAAAAACTTAATAATAACTAATGTTTAACCTTTGGCTACTTGGTGGTCCAAATAAAGGTTAAACAAATTCTGAACAATTCCAATGGTTTAAATATATTTCTATTGATAATTAATATCTGAGTGAAATTATTATGAAATTTGAAAAAATATCAATTTGATTCAACGTAGGGAAAAAACAAAATTTATCTTCGAAGGAACCTACCAAAATTAACTTCTAATTTTTAGGCCTAATTTCCTTACTTCGAATTTCTATATCGTAGCACTGAGTAAGGTTCCTAAATCGAACATTAAGAAAAATATTTAAAGCTTCCAACTTGACAAAAAAAAAATAGAAGGGAAACCTACAAATTCAGAATGTATGAAATAGCGATCCATTTTGAAATTCTAAATCTCAAGTGAAAATCTAGGTTACCTTCGTTCAAAGGCGGTCGTCCCGACACTGTAACTAGAATTCTATCGGACAATTCGGGGCTCGTAAAGTTCCAACGAAACGACGAGGAGGGTTGTCCGGGAAAATTCAATCGGTGGCAAATGCTCGCTTTCGAGGACCCTGCTGAAGGATCTAACCGTTCGACGACATCACGAAATATTTCCATACGTTGCGACACTCTGCACACGTGCGCGACTTTGTGCGATTGTAGATTTCAAGAAATCGCAGGAATTTCGTGTTCCGTCCTAAGGTTCGAAAATTATACGCTGAAAGAATTTTTCACAATATTTTGCGCTGTGATTTAATGTTTTGTGTGTGAGAAATTTACAAAAATCTTGGGATTTTAAAGGCCTGAGAATAAGCACTAAAACTAAATACCACTTTTTGTTTCTTTTGCGTTACTCTAGACTTCAAATTCGAAACTTTCGAAATATATTCTTAATAATCTTAGTAAATAAAGAAATTGATCTTGACATAATACTGGTCTATAAAAATGAAAAATTTGTGAGAATTATTTGTTTTTCTAGTATAGTTTCAAGAATAGCTAAAATTTCGTTCAACATTTTGGAAAAATAAAAGTATGCCAAAACTTTGCATACTACCGTGTATAAAAATTATATTGTACCTTAAAGGTTTGCAGCTGTTCTAAAAGAAAAACTATGTGTATGAAAGTAGGGGCGAACTGTAATAGTACTTATTCATTAATACATTGTGTGTATCACGACTGTTTATTACAGAAGCCTTCTTAACCAGTTCTAGGGTCTCATTCTCCAGTTATTTTCCCTGTTAAACAAAAAGGAATATCCCATAGAGATGTATTTTCAGAGTTACCAAAAATGGCGTGAGAATATATACACGAGAGAAACACGTAATATTTCTTCATCCGTTTCGCGCGGCATTCTCATAAAGGCCGATCAAATATTTCCACGAAGCAGCGGAAAGAAGGGAAAAAGGAAGTAGTGCGCGTGAAGCGTTCAAACGCAGCCCGGGGCTAAATCACGCCTTGAAAAAACAATTCCAAGCGAGCATTTATACAGGGTTATCAAAGGGGTGTGCACACATATGTGAAGGTAGCAGGCGGCGCCATCGTCCCAAGTAGTTCCTGGGTAACCCAGTGCACCCTCTTCGGGGGTAGCAAGGGAATGTCTGCTAATCCTTTACAGGGAATTCAAGTGATAAATTCCGTAAATCCCTGTTCAAGCACACCCTTGCACCAACCCATCTACCCTTACCATTACCGGGGTTTCCCTTCCCTGGCCTAGCCTCGACCTGCACCACCCTCGTCGGTCCTCGTCGCTCCATCTACCCCATCCACTTGGAATCTAGACTCACCCCTACCCCTCCCCCCGGTCAGCCCCAAGCCGTCGGAAAAAGTAGAAAACTGCGATTACAAAGACTTTTCTGCGCACCCACCCCCTCCGCCGCTTTAGAGTCCTGCGAGCATCCTTCTTCCCTCTTCCGGCCGCCTTCGCTCCTTTCGTCCTCCTTTCCTTCGGCCACCTCCTTTTGTTCCTCCATCCCCCCCCCTACCAGGCCGACAAGACTCTCGGCAGGCGCAGTTTCTCGCTCCTCGTGCACGCGGCTAGCTCTTTTCCGGATTAAAACTTTAACACTTTGTTACCCTTTTTCAGGGACGAGACGGAGGTAAGGAAACTAAGGGGAGGCGGCTGCGGAAATGGCGAGGGGGGGAGGAAGGAAGTTCGTCGTAATCCGGGGCTTCCGCTACGTTAGACAAATTTCAGTCTCCGGACGAATTTCACTTTTGATAAAATGCATTTCGCGCCCCCGACGATTTTCAGGAGCGACTCACTGTGATAATGAGGGGTAACTGACGTACCACGGGCTAGAGTAAACGTGTACCACGTTTAGGGGTAGCTACCCTGCTACGCAGACAGGGAAAGGATACTTCGTTCGTGTATTAGGCGGGGGTTTCTGTAGTAAGGAGATTCGACAATATTATTGGAGACTTAATTGAACGTGCAAACTTTTAAATATGTGACCCTTTAACGGTGTAATGAAGTTGCAAATATGAATAAAAAAACATGTTTTTTTTTAATCTTTAAAATGTTTCTGTACATTGTAACAAATGTAAAAAAAATCTTTTATTTCTTTATCGACATTTTGCCATATCTGAGAAATAATCTTTCAAACTGTGGTCGACAACAGGCATCAGTAATTTTAAGGAGTGATTCTATGTGCTAAAATAAGAGTAAGGTCAAAAATGTCCAAATTACGTTTCAAGCTCGGTTTTCAAGTTACTAATTGTTGAACAAACGTTCAAAAGACACCTGAAATGTATTTAAGGACCTGTTCTGCTAATATTGCTGCGACTGACTTGGCTAATGCACGCCAGCAGTAGAGTAAGCCCTAACAAGTCAGACACAATTCTCGTACGTTTTAGGTTCAGTATTTTTCACAATTAATAACTCAGAAACGAAGGCATAAACATAATTTTGTCATTGTTAATTTTTGTCTTATTTTGGATGTAGAAGCATTCTTTGGAATTTCTGCCACCTGTTATCAAACACACCCTGTATAGCAATAATTGGAGGTTAAAGGGTTACCTACTCATGTAGAAAAATGATGCAAATATTTTCCAAAAATAGGAAGAATTTGAACAAGGTTCCTCTAGAACTATCATATCTCTTCCTAAAATAATTTCCTTCTCCAATAAGATAATAAAGGAAATATACATTATATTAATGTATATTAAATTACAAATTCTAATGAACAAATCAAAATATTTATTCTCCTATTTGTTAACTCGAGATTGATAAGAACCTTCAAATATTATTACTCTTAACTGCTCCAAATTCTTTTCTGTCTTTAAATAATGCACTTTACTCGAATTACGTAGTTCATTCTGTACAAAGAATAACATTATTACGGGATACACTAAAACTAAATATCCTAACCAGCTCGATCCCGAGAAAGAACTGTTGTGGAAATATAGCACGCGATAGTTGAATTACCTCAATGAAAGTCATCCATTTAATCTAACTACTTTAACGCAATCTTTCGAGAGCATCGAACATTATGAGTTTTAAGAATGAAGTGATCTACAGTAATCAGCGGTACAGAGCTTTCTCACGCGAGAAGCTTTTCACGATACGCGTAAATAACGGTTTCATTTCATAAATATCAAAATATTACGCCCAGAAAAGGCAAAATACCTTAGCAAGGTACAAAAGAAGTTCTACATCTTAATATCGCAAAATTTTGTAATACTATTTTCTGAAACTAAGTATTGCATCACGACAATGAGTTTTGGTTCATTTGAAGTACATATAATGGAAATTTTTGTATCTATCCTCTCTCCTCCGCTAATATGAAAACTAAGTACATAAGAAATCCAAAAAATGTAAAAATATAAAACGATTAGTATCTAAGATTTGTATGTTCTTCGACAAAGAACTCGAATATATTTCGAAATCACAGAAATCTATTGTCTGCCAGCAGCAGGGCACGATACTCACGATACACGATTAAGCACATTTACAGATTAGCGATAATTTTGTAAGCATCGTGAAAGTATAAACACCGCGCGATCTTACAAACCAGAAACTAATCCGTCGAACTTTCGAACGTTTCATTTCCGTAGGATGCATGCATTCCCCCAAGCAATCGGTCGGTTTCAATCGGCTATCAATTCTCCATTTCTCAAAGCGCAGAATTTTCTATCGACAAAGCACGCACCGCTCGAAAGATTACTGGTAAGAATCTCCCTCGGCGAATAAATCTGACCTCGATCTGCTCAGTCGTCTTCATCCATCGATTTCGAATTTTCCGAACAGAGAGAGTCCATAACACCGCGTAGAGTTGACCATGAACGATCGTTCGAGAACAAGATGGCCGTTGGAGCGGATAAAGGATCACACGACGAACCATTCTTTGAGCATTAAGCGGCTGATTGGGAGACCACAGCGAAGAAGCGATATTTTCATGCGATTACGCTCTTTGTTTCTTTCTTTCGTGACCCCTACTCTAACCTTCTAGCTGTCCCGTGTCGGACTCTTCGTTCTAACGGTAGATGGTGTCTCCGTGAAACCATGGGATCCTATAAAGGGTGGCCTAACAACTCCCAGCACGGTACTTAAATTCAAGATCACGAGGATTTAACTACTACCTTTGATAAAAAGGTTGCAACCAAACGCAACGAAACGAAGGTATTTAAAAATATAGTTTTTGAAATGCAAAATGCTATCGTGTAAATATGAAACGTATGGGAATATTAAATGGGTTCGATACGATAGCAATTTACATTTCAAAAACTAGAGTATTTGTTGGGTCGCATAACGCGAGCTCTGCATGTACATATTTACTTTAAGCGATTTTTAGGTATAGAATTTGAAGAATCTTATGACACAAATCGTCTGCACACTTTGACTTATGATGAGCAGTCGAAGGTTTTGTATCTCTCGCCTACAAGAGATTAATTTGAATGAATCTTGGATTTTTTAAAGATTCAATTTTTAATTCTAATCTTGTAATTGAATAATTTGAGATTTTTGGAATTGTTTAACATGGGTAATAGATCAGAGTAATTTTAGTAATTTAGATTAATAGTAGTTCAAAAAAAGTGTAGTTGTATTTATTCAATAAAAGTTCACAATCTTTTATTTAAACGCTAAACACTGCATAAAAGTAAGTCTCCAAACAGATCTTCCGTTTTATTCACAGTAGCAGTAATTTCCATGTTACTAGCGAAAGATTCACTAATTCTTTCTACAGCTATTATAAATTCATGATCAATCTTACAGTGCCTCGTACATTTTTCACATTCCTTCCGTTTCTGAACAAAAGCAACCGAGAAAAGGCGAAATATATTAACAACCGCATCATTAATATTACGTGGCACGTAAAAACTGAAATTGGTCGGAGCTGAAACATTCCAGGGAACGCGAGAGAGGTCGTTTAATAATTCAAATGTGGCGTGGATCGGAAACGATTGAAGACGATTCTTTCTGGTTATTTCAAAGAGGGCAGGCTCAACTTTACAAAGAACTCCTTCCTCGATATTGCTTTTTCCATGTGCCCGGTAATAAATCGTCGGTGAACTAATATTCCCGCGGCAATATTGCTGGAAATATTACCATGGTAAATGATCACTGTCCTCGTGGGAGGTATTCTGCCTTCATATCGATATTAAAATAGAAATTCACGA
Source organism: Calliopsis andreniformis (assembly GCF_051401765.1). NCBI lineage: Eukaryota > Metazoa > Arthropoda > Insecta > Hymenoptera > Andrenidae > Calliopsis > Calliopsis andreniformis. Next base: position 8,223,445 of record NC_135071.1, read on the forward strand.
TTTCGCTGTTCTCTAGGACCTAATTTGAATCTAGGATAAACCCACGCATTATGGCAGAACTGGAAGCATGGTCACAGAAAATATGCGTATGTTAATTATAGATGTATCAGTTATTGTACAATTGTACATACAGGAGGGAGAGCGAAAAAACGATCACGGAAAATGTATAATATCCAAATATACACCGTGAACAAGGATCTTCTGTAACAGAGCCAAATTGTTCATTAGATTTTTCGACGTTACTTGATATTTCAAGTAACCTCCATTCTTTTAATTTTAAAATGTGAAATATGCTCGCGAATTATATGTAGTAAATTTCAAATCGTTCAAATAAATTCATATTCAACGTATACTCGTTTAACGTCACCAATAATGTTATTCTTTATTATTCATTTTATTAGCATTTAAATAAAAAGCTCATTCTGGGTGTGAAGTAACTCGCTTATTATCGCAGCTCTCCTTTAAAGTCGTAAAACACGAAATAAACACTGCATGCATGCTTATTAACGTTTCGCCCGCCGTATGGGGAGACACACCCCATTCCATAAAAGCAAACATCTCATGAATAAATTAAAATAAATAAAAATCTCAATTCGATTCATTTGATTAATAGTACTGCAAGATTAAAAGAAAAAAAACTACGTACTAAAATATTAAACATAAAAATTAATTCGGTGCTCCTAAACTAAACTGCCTACATTATAATTTTATGTTTAAATTCTTTCACGGAACTTGCAGTTTTCAAATGTCAACTCTTACGATGGTTAATGGAATAAAAACCTAGGAATCCATGGAGATTATTAAAATTATCCTTGACTCTCTGTAAATAAATGCTAACTCTTGTGAAAAAGGCACCGTATTAATTTGTGTAACTTAAAAATATCAACGAACCTATAATCTTATAAAACTCAGACAAATTTAATAAATTTTGCAGACATTTTCGTAAGGCATTATTTTTATTTCCATCGACCCAGATTTGAAACAGTGTCAAAAGAACAAAGGCAGAAGCTCCCAAGAAAGAACTTCCACTCATACAAGGGCAGTAATTCGCGTGGGAGTTGGAACTTTGGAGCATTAAGAATCTTACGCCAATTGTGGCCTGATTTAATGTCGCCAATAGAACCTCAAAATAAATCTCTGGGCACGTAGTTGGCCCCGAGAGTAGAGGATACGTTTCACTTCGCCTTCCTCTTTAATAAATTTTCGAAAGCAGGCTGAACTAATTACGTCCGCGACTGCAGAATCTTAAACGAAATCACTTACAGCCGAGAACATGTGAAATACTGCAAGGCATCCGCGAGCCACACGTGAACTTGTGCACGGATCGCCAAGTGGAGATGAATTGTTCCTTTGCGTTGTAACTTACAACAGCTGGAGGAACAAAACAACTTGAAGTTTTATTGGCAGAAAAATTGATCGCCCTTTTGATGTATGCTCATAGCAGAATATTATCGGATTAATGAAATTAATGAAATCAAAGGGATTTTAATGTGGACTGAAATTATATTGCACATTCATAAAATGTTGTAAAAAATATAATAAATAATTCTATTTGATCTGGTGATGTTTGGAAAGGATATTTATATGAATATTGTTCTATATATTCTGGTATCCATAGCTGCATGATAAAACAACATAAATTATTTGTATTTTTGAAATATTCAAAGTTTCAAGTTCGAAATTTTGAATCTGAATTGTGTACTATACTGAAAAAGATACCTGTTTTAAAAAGACTGTTTTTATAGTCAGATGAATATGCATGGTTGAATATACGTAATTGTACAATTTAAATTCTTTTTCTAGATCCAGTAATTCTCACAAGACTAAATCAAATAATTCATCCCACTAACATAGAAAAGCAGATCAAAAGAATACGTGTCGAATATTTTCAACCACTCTACAAATCTGTTAAGTTTCAATACAATGGAAAATTATAGCTTCGAGTAATTCCGTTTTCACTGACTTCCATTATTCTAATGTATGTTTAAAGTTTCACAGACGCGCGCGCACACGCACACGCACATGCACCCAGTAAAATGCAAATGACACGAGCATTCTTTTATACAATTCTCGATTTTATCCATTCACAATAATTACATTTAGCTGAAGGTGGGAGAAAAACGAACATTTGGCCGCGTGGTCAAAAATATCTTAAACGCACCATAATTGTTATTTCTAAAACCTTTGAGTTTGTATGAACATCAGCAGTCTAGTCATTATAAAACAAGTATAACGACAAAATCTCGAGGATCAAAAATCTAGGGTTCCTCGCCACGTATCACCTTCCAGCAGGGATAGTATGAAACTTGCTGTTTGGTGACGTTACGAGGTAGAAAGGGAACTTGTCAAATGAGGTGGGGATTCTTAGTAATCACTGGTTAGAGAGGCGATATCCACCCCATTTGAAAAGTTCTCTTTCTACCTCATGACGTAACCAGAGTGTAGATTTCATACCATCCCTGCCTCCTAGTAAACTACGGATCTTTAATCATTTATGGGAACATGTAAACAGTTACAGAATGTGTACAATATGCCAATATTTACAAAGGATAATAAACAAAGTACAAATTACACTGCATCAAAGGTAAAGCAAATTTGTATCCAGCTATGTAAAAATGTAAATGAAAAATAAAATAAAAATGAGAAATGTGTTTACATTGAGATACACCAGTCTACTTATCACAGTTAACCAAGTATCTCAACGAGAATAACGAACCCAGTAGAAGGGGTCCACGTGCGAGCAGTCATCGAATGGTGGTTTCGTCGAAGCGTAAGAAGGAAAGGAAGTTGAGAAAACTCCGAAAGTTTCGACATAGCTGAAGACAAAATGGAAGAAACAAAGGAATGTTGGCGGTCTGCTTCCTCTTCGCGGTCTCGCGCAGAATTGGAAGCAACTATCCAATTTCTGAGGAAACAGGGAGTCGAAGGGGAGGAGAGAAAAAGAAGACGCAAACCAGAGAGGAGAGACCAAAGAGGATAAAGGAGATAGGGGCTTGGCTGAAGAGCGAGGTAAGGCGATGGCGGACAAGGATGAGGCACGAGGTGAAATTCAACTTAGCGATCCAGCGACCCGAAAACTCCGAGTCGGGGCCGAAACCTTTGAAAGATTTGATAAACGCTGACGTCACTTCTTACGATCATCCCACGAAATTGTAGGCGGCGTGACGCGACGCGAATGTCGGTTCCACGTCGAATATTCGCGAACTACTTCCAGCCAGGGTGCTGTCGGAGCAACCTATCCTCAATATGAAATATCGAGGCAAGGGCCAGCGCGGAAAGATGATCGAACGATAATGAAAATTTCAATAATCCAAATCCAGGGATCTTTTCATCGATTTGGTGATTATCTACGTCTTCCATGATGAAACAATCGATTAATGATTGTGCTATACATGGAAGAGATAGGTACAGAAGGGGTAACGAATCTTATTTTTGCTGAATTAGGTCAGTACAGATCTATGGTTATGTTCAATTTTAGCCTAGGCACATACGACCGATAATTTTGTCGGTTTAATTAAAGGCCAGTTACAGACTGAACAGAATTTTATGTATCGATTGTTCTCTTAGCCATTAGATAGAAAAAGCAGGATTGTTCAGTCTGTGATCGACCTTTAGTTAGACCAAAACAATTGTGGGTTGTGTGCGTCTAAGTTTAATCCCTCAAGTGGCGAGTATGGATTTTGCACAACTACAAGTTAGTTGTATGATGCGTTGTTTGTTGAATATAATAATCTTCAATTCCTCTTGTACTTTATAGATAGTGGACAAGTATTCTACTTACCTATATTTAGTTCCAAATAGAAATTGCACTAAACATTTTTAAGAATTGGAAACAACCTTCTCAAATTCACGGAAATTTTCTACTCACTTAAGAAATTAAAAATCTTTAAAATACAGAGAATCCTAAAAATCTATAAAAAAAGTATTCAAATTTTCAAATATGTTGTACATCTTGAAAACCTTTTTTCCTGAAATCCTTGCTAAATGATCTTAAATTAGAACAATGGAATGACGTTAGTTAAGCTTAACTTTTAAACTTTTGAAAATTCTAGAAACATTACAAAATTTAGAAAATTTTACAATATTTAAACTTCTTGTAAATTTTAAAGATCTTGAAAATCTTAAGACAATAAATAATCGAGCTCTATTCATATAGAAAATTGCCGAATTTCATGACCCATATTCTTCCAAATTACTGAAGGGATTTCAATCAAACTTTTACTGCCAAGAAGAAGACTATTCCTCGTCTAAGGCAAGAGACCCTTCCTGTTAAATAGGTACTTTTTATGTTTAGGTATTTTAACCGCAGATGACAACCCATTTTTGAAGAAATGAAATTCAAAGTTGAATTATTAATCTTTAGATATTCAAATACCTGTGTAGAAATGGCTACTTAATCAGAATTATTATCATGTACCAACATACACAGCAGCCTCCCACTTCTGTATCCCAGGTATAAATCCAACTTCAGTAACATCTGTTTAGTTCCTTTCTTCAATTTTTATTTAACTTACTAATCAAATTCTATCATCAATTACTAAATAAATTGAATTCTGTAGACCTTGAAAATCATGAAAATCTCAAAATTCCCAAAAACCTAAAAGAGCGATAATAATGTCTAAAAATCTCCACATGAATAGTCGCCAACATTTCTAACGCAGAAGATCGAACTCGAAACTATCCAAGATCGGCACAGCTCGCAAGGGGCAGCATCGGCGCTCGGAACGAAGCCAATAGAGCTACTCCTGACGTCAGAATGACGGATAACCGAATGTCTGACGTGTTCGCGAATTCCCTCGCGACTTCGTCTTAATCCCAACGGCGTCAGGGCACAGCCAGCAGCTCAAATGCTTGTTGCTGGCGAGCACAGACGCGAGTTAGCGTGGTTTTGCTATAGGTAGCGTACTCCTGTACCAAAACCATGCCGATCCTCCCTGCTGAAATACCTTGAGCTCGCCAGACTGCAGAGCAAGCTTTGTCAGCTCGGTCTGAGGTGAACACAGCATTAATACCAATCCCCCTCTCCCAGGCTATGCCTTCGAGGAACAATCACCCCCGCGCCGACAGCCCACTCCCGCTTCTAACTCCGTTCATATCGAATTCTTTGGCGCAATTTACGAGGGAGCGCCGCGGAGAGGAGGTCGTTTAATCCTGAAAGTCAAATCCTTACACGAAAGCCATGCCGCAGCACGCCGTGGCTGGTACGTTTCGCCAAGTGTTTTCTAACCCCGTGAATCCTTTCAAGGATTACCCCGCGTGCCTGCGCCACCCCCAGGGAATCTTGCGCGTATTATCTCCCGGCGGAATGCTGAACCGATTCGAGCGGAATACTTAGCAGTTGCTTTGACCCCGTGACTCGGGACTCGCATTCTTCGAGCATGTAAATCGAAATCAAACTGTAGGTAGACATGTTCTGAGTGTTTGAAGATGTAATAACATAATACACGGTAATCGTAATTTTTCTCAAATTTTAACACCTTATCTACGGATGACGCCGTTTGGCGTCAAATTGAATACTGTCATCTGTTACAGATGACGCCGTTAAGTTGTAACTTTATATGGAATAAATTTTTGTTTCTGCGGTTATATTGTGAAATATATGTACATATATCTATGTTTTATTTTTCATGAAATTTTTTATTTTTGATAGCTTCATGTAAGAAATATTTATTTTTTTTATTAAATACAGACATTTATAAGAAATAAGCATATATATGTTCTTCCCGTCTTAGCGGTAGGAAACCAACGTTCTGACCCCGTAGATAAGGTGTTAATATATGTTTTCTTTATTGCTGCGATCCAACTCGTTTTTCCTAGGCAAAAACTGAACTGCTGAAAATGTGTAAATAATGAAGATATACATTCCTATGATTTAGAAGTAGAAACTAATTAACAATACCTAATTTGAATTCCAAAATTTTAATGAAACTGTTTTTGAACTATTTTGAACTTGAATTTATTGTAAACTGTTACCAGCACCTCATCATGGACATAGGCGACTATAAAAAAATATGTGTCTAACATTTTTCGATGTTGTATCTAGAGAAGATGGGGGTGAGATAGTAGATAGGGTAAAATGGCAGAATGACAGTTTTTGCTTGAACCGATAATATAGTAGATATAGTATAGCAGATATTAGATGGTGCTGTAGAAAATTGAAACGAAATTACGATTTTACGCGTGTGGCTTATAAGAATTTCATATCATAAATTTCTGAATGAGAACTTAAATAAAGGTAAGTTTCGCATGGGCAGTAAATTTTAGCGTTTGTGAAAGTGGAGAATTGAATATCATATTGTACTTTAAAATACTTTTGATATCTCAATATTATTTTAATATTATAATATGAATTATGCTGGAGATGAGATGGTGAATTTGTCACTGTAGCATATGTATAACGATTCATTTGCTTTATAATGTACGTATTGTACTGTTAACCCCTAAAATTGCACAAAGTTACGTTACGAAATCAAGCAGACGAGTTTGGTTTTGGTCATAGAAGTCCTCGTTAGCTGCAATACGCAATACATGATATAAAAGGAAAACAGCTAGCTTGCTCACATGTCCAAATTATATTCAGTACATTAATATAATACTCTTATCCCAGTATGTCTACCATCCTACCTAATGCTCGGTTTAAATGGCGAATTTCTTCACAAATTAGTTTTTCATTTTATACCATAGGCAAGAGGAAAATTGTTTATTTATCTATGTATATTTTTGTTACTAAAACATGTAACAATTACAGAAACAATATCCATTATGGATACACTTGTTTTCGTTTAGTATGCGCTATCATACACCAATCTCTTCTGTCAAATTTCATTAAAATCTGAGAATTTGTATTGATTAATGGTCCTGATAAAAATAAGTATTCTTGTTTTCTAAAACGAGAAGACTTTGGTGACAACAGGTTCTCTGAAAACGTGCAACGATTTCTACCAATTGATACGAAGTTCTCAAGTGCAATTTGAAGTGGAATCTGAGAAATCCAAAGAAGAATGTTTAATCTGTATTACAACTGAAGATTGTGCAGAAGTCTCTCTCCCTATTTACTCAGTTTTACAAACAAAATTTCCTGCTGAGAAAAGGAAATACATTTGATGAAAGTCCCTCGCAAACGATATTGTTTTATCCCTTCATCAGTCCGTAATCATTTGTTTCAGGTCTAATAGGAAAACGCTTTATGTGAGGAAACGATAAGGCATGAAATAAAAGAGAATCATCAATTTACCAGCGTAACGTTGCAAATTGCACTAACTAGGGGGGTGGAGTATAAAGACGGAAGTTCATACGAGCGTTACAATCTACGATAGTGCCGCTTGATACCGTGCTTCCTTCATAAACTGAACTTATTCTTATCTTCATAACCTGAATCTAAAACTGTGTTTATCTCAGCGAAAGAAAACTTCCTTAGATCGCGGAAGAAAGTAAATTTGCGAGAAAATCGAGTATAATTTTCGATCGATTATTACTATGCCATAAATCGACTAAAACATTTTCCCTTTTCCAAATAAAACAGAGATAAGGTCACTTTACTGTTATACTTGAGAGTCAAATTTGAATTTTAAATTATGGAAATCACGTGAAGTCATAAAATATAATACCGTTGATATCTTTCACGAATTATAATAATCCCATTACTGTTATTTCAATGGTATTAACAAACCCACATAAAAGTCAAACCTCTGTATATCTCTTTAGCGATAAGTATACCTCGTTGAAAGCTTCTAATCGGCACGGATTCGGTGCAAACTGCATTTTAAGCAATATCAGCTAAAATTTTATGTTCAGCATAACAGTTGGTAATATTTTCACCTTGTAAATCCTGCTGCAGATGAGCGTTTCTTTGTCGTATTTGTAGCAACAAGGACAATTCCTAATTTTCAATTGTGGAAAACACGTAAAGTTATACTAACGCGGCAACTTGGCGAATTTGTCTCTACAAATTGCCGCAAACGTGCTGCCAAGTTGCCGCGTTCGTATGTTTTTCGTATGTATTACAATTATTATTCCTTTCAAATAGTTAGCAACGTTATATTCCTTACTAAAAAATCTAAAGCACTTGCACAGAATTTCTGTTCAAACTCTCAATTTAGGAGAACAGGGTACAAGATATGGTAAACAGACTAAATCATCCTAAAAAAAAAAGGGTAGTTTCTGTTAAAATGAAGACTCGATAAAAATAATGTCCCATTTTCCAAAACAAAAGGAGAGGGAAAAAAGAGTACCGCCTCGGGTGGGTCTCCTACATCGAATCAGGAAGATCAGACAGTCGACTCCCAAGCGTTCCCAATTAATAGCACAAAGAGGACAAAACGAAGAAGAACAGGTCGAAAAAAGTTGGTGACGGCGGTTGAATGCATAATTCCTAACGAAAGTGCGCCGTTATGTCCTAAGGGTAGCGATGTAGTTTTCGGTGGAGCTAGCGGCGAAGGGGAAGGGGGATGGGGCAGGATAACGAGAGGGTGGAGGGAGAGGAGCAGGGATACTCGACGTTAGTTCCAAGCGATTTGCCTCTCATGCGATTTAACACGAGGGCTATTATAACTTGATATAGATATAATGGCGCGGCTTTATTCAGTGTCTCTGTCTTTTGCAATGGCTGTGCGAGCGCATGAAGCGTCCAAACTACTGTCTGTCTCAAAATGAGGAATTTTTGCGAAACTTAAAATAAAGAATTCGTGAAATTTTCTTTGCTGGGACCTGGTACCTTAATAATTCAGTATAAGTAGTACTTCCAATTAAAGTTAAGATGAGCTAAATGAAAAAAAGAAAAATCTCATTGAATCTTGCTACCATAGTACGACTTTCAGACAAATCATCCAGCGTAACATCCAGTTATAAAATTGTTTACCTTTAATTGCAAAAATATAGAAATTACTGGTTCCTTTTTCCTCATCCCTTTCAGGTTGTTCTTAACCCACTATGCTAGTTAAATGGAAGTTCGTTACTAAATTATGAATATAAAAGTGGTATGATATCATGTAAATTATAGTAATAATTTTTAACACTAATTAGATCTACTGAAAAAGTTAAATGTTGATATAATTAATTGCATCATGAAAATAGGATATTCAGGCGACTACTGTTTAGCTACAGCTGACTAGCTTCATCATAACTAATAGAAAAATTTTTACACAAATCCTTTTATATTAGCAAGTTTGAAAAAGAAACATACCAAGAGTTTTATTGAAATAAATACATTCGTTTCATAACATTTCAATATAACCTTGTCCCAATTCTGGGACAATAAGGTTCTTAAATATATTTTTCCTGTTTCAGACATAAAAAGTAGTAAGGAAACAGCCTTCTTTCGATTTCGCCATATGTCACGGTGTTAAAATGCTTCAACTTTTATTAATAACTTCTCGATGATTATACAGTAAATCGATTCCATATTTTCTACAGAGTTTTCTTATAGTCCCAAATTAGTTTTAATCAAAATTTGAACAATGTCTTGAATTTTGACGTTCAGCTAAAAACTACCTTAATTATTCAAAAATGACTGGCTAAACGCGCCACCTATGTGTCCGTGCCATTCACTTCCCATATCGTGGCTATGTTCTCCCTCCCCAAACTTCCCTGCAACCCTAAGACTCTCATCACTTTGCCATTACTTCGCAATAATTATTTAATGGCAGGAAAGTAGTCAAACGAAATTAACAAACTATTGGAAGTAATTAGATCTTCGAGGTGAAATTAAATGGCTCGAAAAGCTATTTCAATGCTGATCCCATCCTTCAAGCCCCGTAACCTCATCGTCGCCTTGTGTTCCGGCACCTCTGCTCTGACAGCTCTCCACCCTAGCAAGAACTAGCGAAAGAGTCGGGCTAATTATACCGACAACTATTCCGAAGTTTACGACCGTCGATCGGAACGCGTCCTGAACGAAATGTTCGCGCTTATCTGCGAATTCCTGCACCAGAGTCTCCTTCCTCTTATCCTCGTGCCACCCCTCGCGGCCGATTTAGATCCTTCTTTTTCCTCAGACCGTTCTTCCTCGCGATGAGAGAGGAGAAAAGCATGGCTCAGGAATACCAATTGGTAAAACTCGCAAGTCTGCGTCGTGCAAGGAATTTCGCTGGAATGAGTTGAATTAGGGGGTAAGACTTGAGGAACGTCGACTGACGAGTTGAACACATTTAGAGCTCATCTCATACCACTGTGTCGAATTCTCGATAAGACGACATTAAAAGTGTTGTCAGGATAATCCATAACACGAAGCATGAATTGTACAAGAATATTTTTTTTATCATTGACCTAAGATATTGTACGATTTCTCTAAGCCTCGGATATAAATTCCATTGAGAATTCTTGGAATGAATAAGGAAAACTGCAATGAGACTAAATGAAATTTGGAAACAATTACTGAAAGAAGGATGGAACGAAATAAGCACGGAATTTAAAAAAAAAAAGAAAAAGAAGAAGAAGAAGAAATTCTTAAAGTGTCTGTATTTGAAAGAAGTTATTTAACAAAAAGGGCATTCTACAAGATATTAACCAAAGCCAAGGTCTGTAATACCAAGGATCTATCGGTAATAGGAAGCATTGCTAAAATTGCCACGATTTGATCCATCGGTATCTACTTGAAAAGTCTTCTAACCTTTTAACTGTTAAATGTGGAGAAAACAACAATTTTCTTTTGGTTGGCGTACTTTGGAAGGATTTGTCGTGGGGAAAACATTTCAGTTACCAATAACCACAATTGTGATGAGTACAGAATTTATTTTTGATGCATGAAAAGTGGGTAAATATTGCCTTGGCAATTTTCATTATACCTGTGATTACAAGTTTAGTACTAAAAGAGCTAAATAAGTCATTGCGTTTGAAAATTAATACAAAAATTATTAATTTTGTAAAGTGTTTGAATATTAATGTAACATTATCATTAGACATTATTTTATTTTAAACAAATAATATAAGTACCCATTATAAATTACACCAATAATCTTTGTACCTCTGTTAACTCAGTAATATACAATACCATATACTACAATATCAATTTCTTCTCGTCATGGACAACATTATACTGTAGTTCAAAATAAATGACATATTATCAGAATATTAAAATTAATTATTATACTTCAAACACTAGAAAACTGTCAACTAACTAAAAACCTTATTCAACAACAAATTTTACCCGAGACACTAGAGACAAATTTAAAGAAGAACAGCACTTCCCGAAGTCTAACGCTATCATACTATCCTGTTAAGCTTTTCCAGGAAAGCACAGTAGCCAAGAGTGAAAGTCGAGGGTTGTCGCAGGGAGGCATGCGAGACAAATCAGTCGACACGCAACCACATCCTTACGAAATTTTAATCACGTGTCGCTGGAAACTCTCAGGATTGCCTGGTTTCCGTGCACACACGCGACCGTGGTCCTAACAAAACAAAACAAACGGAGGTCTGCTGGTAAGGGCGAATCTTCTGTCCGGTTATGCTCGGCGTGTCACAATCAGAGCGCGGCGCGGAGATCAAAGTGATTCGTAATGCCATGTCTGCTCGGGCGACGCGCGCGCGTTCCGCGTTGCGGCTAACATAATTAAGCCACACGAGACGCCAAAGTGGCTTCGAATTTGCCCTTGTCTCGTGCCACGCTTCAACGAAAAACGAAATTATCCACGGCGAATCGGAGTTGGTGAAAGGGGGACCGGTGTCACGGCTGAAACGATAACGCGTACCTACTATTTGCCCGATGGCTCTACCAGCAAACGCGAAACCTGGAGCATTAATTATAATTCTAACGGTAAATCTATTGATTAGACAGAGAAGAAAGGATTTGAAATTACAATGGTCTGCTGCTGACTTTCTCTGGTCGTTTGATCTCTATTTGTTTTCTTTGGTAGCGCAATTTTCAAAGACTATGTAGAATGAAGGTTTAAATAACTGTGCTTTTTAGATTTCTGCCACCACCTGTTTACTACTTCAAGTAGACAGTGTTTAACGATAGGAATTTGTGTATTATTCGAAACAGATGAGTTTTAATCAGAAAATTAGAATTAAAGTTTAAAAAACAGTAGTATGATCGTAAAATTAATCAAACAATAAAACTAACATGTTTAGGGTATTAAACAAGTGAAGCAACAGGAATATTGAAAAATGAGGGCTACAGCTTTCTGCATGGCCACGACTTATTGCTACTATTTGTTTATGTTAGGTGAAACTTTCACAGCCACACTGTATCTAAGCTATATTATACATGCATTGTTGCGAACACCAGGTACGTGGCCATTGCCTGCTATATTCGCAACGAAGAATAAGAAGACGGTAGAAGCAGACGTCTTCAAAATTGATCAACTGAGAGTTGTTTAACAGCTACCATCGCAATAGATCGCACCTTGCATTGTAACCTGTTGAATAAGACAACCGTAATATAACTGTAAATAGAGACTACAAGTGTAAGTAAAGACTCTGAATATTGCGTATAGTATTTGTTATGTCGCAGTGCGCAGGGAGTCCCCGACTAGTTCCCAGAGTCGTTACAATATAAAACCTCTTATAGTAAAGTTTCAGGATTTTCGGAATTTTTACTGTTTATAGAAATTTCGAAACATTCAAGATTTTTAAATTCCTAAATTTGTAAACTTTCAAATTCGCAAATTCCTTCGATTCCTTTCGGTACGCAAATCTTAAGAACGTAACTTAACTATCACTATAAGCACTCTTTTATTTCCGATTTTTGCTGTAAGAAAAGGCAGAAGTCCATTTAAAATAACTTTGAACTAGTAAAGGCCACAAGTTTAAAATAACTCTGAAAAAACTCATTACAAGAATTCTTTACCCATTAATAGAGTCTCGATTAATTGAAACGCGACTTAAACTCGAAGTATTCTTCTAATAGATAATTTTATCATTTTCTAAAGACTACTAGTGATGAAACATAAAATACTTTAAAAAATTCGTTAAATAAATTAATAAATATTATTAAAACATTCAGACTATTCGACTACAGGTGTCACAAATTTTAGGTGGATATTTTACACATCAAAATAGAACGAAAATTAAAAATAACAAAATTACGTTTGAGACTTCCTATCTGAGTTTCTAATTATTGCAAAAATATTTTAAATTCGAGTGTAATGTGTCTGACATAGAATTTATTCTACTGCCAGCGTGCATTAATCAAGTGTCAAATCAGGCACAGCAATGTCAGTGGATTAAGTGTCGAATCAAACACATTTCACACGTATTTTAGGCGTTGAATAGAAACGCAATTTCATCTATCTTCGTAGCTAAATAGATCATTATCTGCGAATAACTGATACTAACAATTCAAATAACTAATTCTATTCTAATTATTAATGTTTTACTTCCCAAAGGCTTGAGTTTCAAAAAATCGAGCCATCTACAATGTCCTCAAGAAACAGCAGGACTAGTTTACTCTAAATACTCTCCAGACACAATAACCAAAACTACTGATCCTGTAACAAGGGAACGCCGTACCAACGTTAGTTACTTATATGTACCATATCTCATACGTATCTGACGCACATGGAACGTCAGAGACGCGGCGATTGGCTGTTCGTTCAGTCGAGCTCGCACAATGGAAGCCCATCAAAGGGTAAACTTCGTCTCGCGAGGAAATCCTCGTTCCTTGCCGCGGCGCTCCCGATAATACGCAATTTCGAATAATCGAGAGCGCAGCGTACTTGGCCGCGTTAGAGGTAACAAGATAGTTAGGCAACGTACACGGTCGAGCGCGTGATTTCACGTTCAGCGTAACTTCGAATTAGTTTTCGTAACGGGACTTCTCTCGACTTGTATATTCTGTGCGAAACCGCACACGTCCACAGACGTCTTGCGCCCTGCCAGGGCTCCGTGGCCCTTAAAGCGCTTCCCAGTCCTCGAAACTGGCGGTTTAATCGAATTCAGCTGCACATAAATCGATGTCTCTTCGCGATAGAGCAATTTCATTCGGACGCCGGATCTTTGTGGAATGGTAACCACAGGGCTGAAGCATGAAGCACAGGAAGCCCTTCATAAGAAGAAACGATGTGAAACGGCTGCTCTTTTGATACGAGTCGCAATCGATGAAAAATTAATTGCCCCCTCGGGGTCATAAAGAAACAAATCCTATTATACTTTTCTATCTGTTCCTTGTTTCTGTATTCCACATTTCCTGTGTGTTCGTTCCATTTCGCTATTTGCTTTAATCTCGTAAAGTATAGTTTTCCCCGTTATGAAATGTGGCCAGGGTCTTGTAACAACGTTGTAATTAAGCGATAAAACGAGACTTTTTTGCCACACGAGGGGAGGAAAATTTGAATGCGAGACTGTAATTGTAAGATATTAACCGGAAATTTATTTCTAGCAGAAAAACTTATTATGGTTATGCAAAATCTCAAAATACACAAAAAATCGATAAAAATATACAACGATATTGTTACCTTGTTAAAAAAAGTCTGTTTACATAATGAATGAAACACGATCAATTGAAACAAAATAATATTTGCCTAAAGAATTTATTTAACATAAATATTTCTTGTATATCCAAATTTTTTCCTAGCTGCGAATACCCATAATAATTTATTTTGTCTCAATTTTCAAAACCTGTAACTAAAGAAAAAGCTCTGAGATATTAAGTAAGATGATCACTAGAACCGCGAAGACATGGTTGATCTATACTACTGAAACGCTAAGAAGGCGCAATGCATGAAAGCCAATATGCTTTTACAAATTTTCATTATAGATATTCTCATAAACTTTCTGAATTACTATTATTATGAGAAGAAGCATGGAAAACGTGCACAAAATAAAAAGCAATTCTATCCTTTCTAATACCCCTAAAAAAAATCATTCCTTTTTTCAAGCAAATTAATTATTTACCATTTTATCTTATCACATACTGAACAAACGTTTCGAAAATTCATTCCTTCCATCGACTATTATTCGAAAGTGGAATTCTATTATGACGTTATTATCGCAATGTTGTTATTACATTATACCATGATACCAGTCTTGGAATAAATTGGTTTCTAGTTTGTCTAACACTGCTGTTATTACAACGTTGTTATCGTTGTATTAGAGAAATACAAAATTAATGCACGAAAATAATAATCTACCATGGAGGCGCTACACGTAGCAGCCGTGGCATGAAATTGAATTTTCAAAGCTGCAATAATCATCTTCTAAAATTAAATGTAACAAAAGTGATTTTAATGCTACAGAATAATCACGATATTTACAATTTTTACTACAGACGTTATACATGTGTATGATAATAGCGTTAAAGAATGGAAAATAAATTCTATAACGCAATGGTATAAAACAAATAAATTACCGAGCATGTACAGTAACGAACTGATAATTATAATTGTAAATTTTCATGAATCTTCTTAAATAAATCATATTTATAAGAAATTTCTTCCCTCCTAAAATTAACCCTCCAGTTGATAGTCCAGCAGAAGTCGTATCCATCTTTTTCTGTTGTGTTTTCACGATTCCGTGATTATTGGATGGTATTTAGTCTTTAAAATATTTAAAATCTCGAAATTTTTGTTTTTCTGTTTACATGTATTTACATTAATATAAATCTTATAACAAATGAAGATACCCCGCGTTTTTGTACAGAAAATTGAAAAAATCACCCACGACTAGAGGGTTAATGCTTAAAGATTTCTTTCAAATACCAATACTATATCCATCATGCAAATTCTTGCCATTAGAAGACAAACTATAGTTTTATAAGTTATTAGTTTCAATATTATTGCTTTAGTATGTTTCAATCCTAGTCAATTTTACGATATTTATTATTCCTATTAAGAGGCAGACCAAGACCAAAATTGCTGTTACGCTATCTTTATCGATCCTACAAAGGGCGATCAATTTCCTCAGCTACGTCCCTTAACTATCGGTACGCAGCTGCTGATATAATACTCAGTGGTAGCTCAACAGAGGAGCTGGAATTTACAATGCAATTCGTGTTTATATCTCCGTGAGTAGACGTAATAATTGCACCATCATGCTTGAATAACGAGCAATCGGGATCGCGGAGGAACAAAGAGAAGAGCATAACTGGATAATTTTAGTAGCCTTTCCGCGTAATACTCATGCACTGGGATCTGCCATCTGATTATTTCGTATTTCTGCGTTCATAAAATGTTATTAACCACGAACTACCCGATACATGTTTCTGATAACACTAAAACATTACAATCGACACATTGAGCGTTATCTAATAATGGACTATATGTGAATTAGTCTGCACTAAGCCGTTTAGTATTCTCATTATGCAACAAGGATTGCAAATTGAAATTTTACATTTTTATATTTTTATATTCTGCTGCTTTCCCCTGTAAAACTTCTTTGCCTTTCCCTTGAAATGTAAACGCTTTTGCTTTCAAGGTGAGTAATTATTTGAAGCGTACGATATTATTGTTTCTGTAAATATTATTAATAATATGGTAGAATACTAACTGAAGATACTAATTAAATTTTTAATATTCTACATGAAAAGTCTGCGGCTGTGAGGCAAAACGACCCACATCACATTTTCAAAAAATTCGAAGTTAGAGTTTGATTGAAGTATAGAATATAGACAGAATATAAAATTTGTATTTTGAGGAAAAAGAAAGGACACTAAAAGAAGTTTTACACTTAAAAATAAGGATGCAAGGAAACACAAGTCCATAAGACAGTATTGAGACTGAAAACTTTAAACGCCAATATCTCAAAAACAAAAATATTGTGACCTAGGTCAATTTCCTTTACAACCACAGGAATAAATTGACAAATTGAAAAATTATATGAACTTCCTGTATATTACATTAATTACTTTTTAGGTATAATAGAATTTGAGTTATTGTACCACGCAATAGTACGATAATATTGTCCTAATTAAAGGTTAAATTAACTGTCTTTTTAAACGTAACACCAGTTATTATGGTCCAACTCAGTTACTAGGAACAATTGAATACACTCTCGGCTTGTTATCGTCTTAACTAAGTTCCCAGGACACGGTGCAGCGTTATTTATGATAATAACCTTATCACACGTAACGCGCGCCATTTCCGTCGCAGCGTCATATACAAATTAAGCTATACAGCCTCGCATAAGTATACCAGCCCCGACGCATCCATTGTTCTTAGAGTAAAAGTTCATTTCGCAAGATTAAAACGTTCGTGCCGTCTTCCTTCGACCAACTTTTCGCTCGAAAGCGTCACACTTCCCGCGGACAAAGCTACGGATGTAAACAGATTAAAAGAAGCAACCGAAGGATCTCTTGAGGGCCGAAGTACTGCAACATTTGCTCAAACAATTTCTGGCTTAAGTCAAGCAAATGTTTATTGTGTTAAACCAAGCTTGAAAGAGTTTTATACATTAATACAGGATCGCGGGAATGCTGGTTATGGTTGTGACTTTTAGATCGAAGTACAGGTGAAAGAGATATCCTTATGAGGTAAATATCCCAGTAGCCGACCATATCCTGGTACGTAAATACTAAAGGTTAATTTTATTTAATTTTTAGCTCAAATTCTAATGTACCTAATAAAAAACAAAAATAGTATCTTAAAACAGCATATAGAGATACTGGGACGCAATTCAAGTGTCAGGACATACATTTTTTGGTTGTTCATTTGCTAGGACATTTAACTTCTTAAGCACGTGAGTAGTGGAATACTTATCTTACTTGTTCTTAGTTCCATAAGGTGGGAGATTTGCAATGTTCATATTTTTAGAAATTGGAAGATTTTCAAAAAATATAAGGGTTTCAATATTCTCGATATTTATAAGACAACTAAGATATCCCATCTATAATTTTTAAGACTTCTGACGTTAATAAGATTTCGAAGATTTTCTAGATTTTTAAGCATTTCAAAATTACAAAATTTTCAACACATTCAAAAATTACAAGATCTTAAAAATTCTCAAGATTACTACGTTTTCTTAGATTTTATACACTTTTAAAGTGTATAAAACTTTTATACACTTTTAAAAATTTTCAAAGACTTCAAGGTTCTCAAGATTATTAAGAACTCTAAAAAACTCTATACTATGTTATATAACAAAGTTATGTAACTTTTCCGACATATGTATGTAAGAGACATATGTATAACATCTCTCTTTGCTGTTTTCTAAAATGTTATATTACAAAGGTGCAACTCTGTCATAGAATATGTAGTATAAATCCAGCTTAAGATTTGTAAGATTTTCAAATTTCCCATCTTTTCCATCTTTCCACCTCTTTTCATTGAATTTCGAAATTCATAATTATTTGAAAAGTATTATTATACCATACATTTCGTTTTTCATTTCAGTTCTGTAGAACTTATGTCACCATATTAACATAATAATCTGATGACAAATAAGTGTTCTTGAAGTACGTATAAATAAACACTTTCTATCAAAATTGATATTCCTTAATGAATTAAACAAAAACGTCAATTACGCCCATTCACATTGAAATACAAGAGTACTGAAATCATTCATAAAAACATTAACCCCTTCACAACCTACCAAAAAAGTATAAGTTTCACAGACTTATTTAATCCAATTCAATTCATTGCTGAATTCTCGTGAATTCAGCAAGAATTGAATGCAAATATTGTAAAAATTCATCATTCAAACTGTTCTAACCCAATATGGGCCATAAATCTATGAACGTGTTAACAACCAATCAAAACAAACTTCATCACACACAAACCCTCATTTTAGGGAAAACTGTCGAACTACCAAGTAACGCCAAACTTTGAACGAAAAGTACACGTATGTTTGTTTTCCCATCTACACCAAGGAACCCTAAATAACACTCGTTATAGACAAGCTAATAACTAAGACTAATGACTAAATAAACAAAGTCTGTAGAAGTGTCCACAACCCCAAGTAAATCTTAATCCTGCGAAAACGAGGCGCAGGTTGCATTTCGACATATAGCGTCCATCGGCCGACCCTAATTCGAGAGCACACAGAGGATCGACTGAAGGCAGAAGCATGGAAAACGAGGGAAGTTTCGTCAGCAACCCCGGGAGAATGTAGCCTACAAAGCGGCAGAGTGAGGGACGGGAAGGGGGTGGAGAAAGAGAAGCAAGCGGAAGAGAGCTGCACCTGGAGGGCAGGAAATTACGTCTCCGGACATCCGTTCGTTCGGCTTCAGAGCTCGCGCAACACAGGACTTGAGAGAAGCTGCCAGCTCCTTCACAGATGGAGGAAAAGCGCCACGGAAGGGTAGGAAGTACGAATATAGAGAAAGAGAAATCGCACAGAAGAGCCTCGGCTAGTCCCTGACCGAGAAGGGGACGGGACGGTTCTAGAAGAATAGCGTCGGTGTACCAGAAATCAAGATTCAAAATGTCATTCAAATCTGCCTTCACTTCGCGCCAACACCAACTATGATCAATGGAAGGTCCTTCGTTTCGAAATTGAATTATTTTTAAAGAAAACTAGTATTGACAAAGATAAGAGGTTGGAGGTACATTGATAGAATCGAAAATTCTTATCCAATAGAATTTCTATAGTTACAATCTTGTCCCTTGTATTTTGTAAACATATAACGATGCTAGTAACTAGAAATTATTGCTGTTTAGAGATAAACGACATGTTTAGCAAAGCAATAATATTGTTTCTAGCATTATCAATTATTTATGATGTAACTGCAATTCACATTTTATACGTATCTAGAGAAGGATTGATTAACAATGGATAAAAGATTATTCAGATATGGGTGGAAGGTTCCAAGCCTACAACATGAAAAACATTACAATTGACCTACTTCCTTTACATAATAAATTCCCAATCATTTATTGTTCGATACGCATTTGAATTTGACGTTACAAATTCTCATTAAAAGAGGTTAGTCCATGATAGTGAAAACTGCTAGTAAAGCTGATAGAGACATGATAAAGGGTCCTATATTTCAGTTGAGTAGCTAAAACTGAAATATGGAATAGATACTAATACTGGGGCAGAAAGCTCTTGGTAAGAACTACCAAAGAGGAAAAAAATATAACCATCAACTCAACTTAATTTAACATTCAAAGATTTATGTTTCTCTATAGATGGCTATAGAGAAAACTCATTTTAACTGATGGGACCAAGACCAGAAGCAAGGTCTTATATTTGAATCAACTAGCTGACACTAAAAATCTGGTAGAAGCTGAGTGAAACTAAATTAGTTCTCCTTGATAGTCTTGATACTGAGGCCGTAAATCTTTGTAGAGCTACTAAAGCAAATGAAGAGCAAACTTAACATATTAACATAATCACCAAAAAATTGGTAACCCAGATGCGTTACTTTCCCCGACAATCAGTGGTTAGTTTGCATTTCTGCAGCTCTAATGGCACCAATGCCGCATGTACAGAAACTACCATATCAAATTTCATGGAATTCCTATAATCCAGATCAGAGATATACAGCTAAATACACACAGGAACACTCACACACGCGCGGAATTTAGTCACCGGTTGTTTTACTTTTTTGGACTCAGGGGACCTCAAAATGTGGAGAAATACAAAAAACTGAGGGGGAATTTGACCCATTACAATACTTTCCCTCTATTATTATAATACAACAGTCGAAAAAGTAAAAATTCAAAGATTCAAACTCAAAAATTATTGACATATTCGCATCAACTTGAATTTGCTAGATAGAATTCCAAACAGAGTCTCGAGACGAACGATAGTCAAGTTCGCTGCTGACAAGTAGGGACGCAAACGGAATGTTTACATGCATCTCAACTCACAGACGGAGTCAAAGAAAACTTCATTAGCTTTGAGCACTTACCCCCACCCACGTCCCCTGAAACTACCCTGCTGTGAATTAGTTTCAAGACACACTCCACCCACTTGCTACGCAAAATTCACTCCCACGTACAGTCGGCCCACCATTCTCGGCGAAATCTTGATCTGGCTCGCATGAACTCGCACTCTGCTTGGAAGGTGATTATGATGATCTATCAGGGACATCCTGCATCGCCTTTAACCTAATTTGAGTCTCGTTTCGCATCAGGTGACATAAGCCTGCGTAACATCACGCTCGATTTTCGCTGCTGCTCTATGGAAGCCACTAACAAGAGAAGGAGGGGGGAGTAAAAAGCAGGGTAATAGGTTCCTTTTGAAATACATTCTCCGGTGATGCGGCACATACATCTTCTCGCAGTAATCAGCACCCTTCGGTTTAAAAGCAACGAAGGTAGGTAATATCCTGAGGCCATAGACAGGGATGCGAAAACCAACCCCCCCTACCCTTTCCTCAACCTTCCACGGTTACAGTTACCCCCTTCAAGCCTCGAACCACCGATTCAGTGGGTTCACATGTTTAGGTCGCGCTACTTTCTACCTGCTACCAAAAGATCGAGCACGAACTCTGACCTAGTGCAAAGGACAGGCAGTTGAATGGGAAATTTAAAAATTTGAATATTTTCAGAAAACAAAACGTGCAAAAGAATTCTAGCTATTAGATACTGATGATTTATTGTACATTTGCTGTTATTCAATGTTTCAATTATTAGAAAGGTTCCGAGTGTAAGAGTACACTAGAATAGAGAGTAATATTTAACCATTCCAATACAATGCCGGAGTCACTGGTAACTCGCCAGTGTGAGTCAGAAATGACTCCAGCTTCGGACGGTGCTTAACTGTTTGGAGTTAAGTGTGTTAAAAACTGTCCCACCTTTTGCTTAGCTTTTTATGCGTGGCAGGATATATTTTAACCTATCTCGAAAAGTTGAAGTTACTCGTAGTCATACAGTTTAATATTTAATATTTTATTTAAAGAGTTTCATTTAGTTGGTAATACTATGAACCATTTGTAAATATATAAATAAGTAAAAACAAAAATATCTACAAGTCAAAACGCATTAGTAAGTTGTTGACAACTGGGATTTTTATTTTCTTTAAAATCGTGTGCCTCAAAGAGTTAAACGATTGAAAAGCAGTTTAACGAAATTTCGAAAATTAGGCATGAAAGACACATTTAATTTCGAATTTGAGCTTAAGTCAATTCATCGAAATTCTACTATATAGGCGACAACTTAAAAAGAATTAGTACTTGTGTCAGAAAAGAGAATGCTAAAGTGAAGATAAATAAAAGCAAAAATCACTGATCACTACTAGTATCCAAACAATGTAATTTATATAAAACACCATTCTGTTCTCAGTGCTGTCCGTCGTTCCAAGTATTCCGTCTGTATCTCAAAGTAATAACCAGAAGCGAGCAAATCTCGAAGATTCTCGAGATTGTAGGAGACGAAATTGAACAGGAGAATGGTGGAGTGAGAATCGAGGTGAAATTAACTCAGTACCTCTCGAGAATGACCGATTCGATTAGACTTTGTCGAAGGACGACGACTTCGGGAACACCTGTGGTTCGACGTTCTTTCATGATTCGAACGAGGGAACAAAGCCATTGCTGGAACACGATGGTCGATTGGGTACGTCATTTTAGAAACTCTTTTTTACTTTACCATATCACGTACTATATAGTGGCTGAATAATTTCATTGATGAAAGAAGGTATAAATTAAGAAATTTCAAGATATCCAACTTTTTAATTTGTTGTAAGTTAAGCTTATTAAACTAGTCTATTATAAAGTATTACTACCGAAGAAATTTTATTCCGTGAAACCACTTCAAATTTCCTACAACTGAATCGCAGAACTTGCTTCTGAAACTGTTTCCTCCTTTACGATCAACCATACTTTTTCCAATATAAATTATTATTTAATGTCCAATATCTATCACCTAAATAGGTTGTACATATCACAAAATTAGTACATTCTTATCCTCCATTATACTTCAAAATTTAATTTCTCAAACGATAAAAGGCACTGGAACAATGAGCAAAATTAAGTGACTACTGAGATAGATACATATGTATAGTACTACTCCCTCATTGTAAGATCATTACTACAATCAGTGTAGCTTGACAAATAGTATTTAGCCTGAACAACAATTCATAAACTAATGTTTAATTGAAATTATGATAGTTCTGAATCTAGCACGTAAATAATACTCAAGAACTAAAATTTTTCAATTATATTATTGTTGTTTTATGTTAACTAGGAATACCTTTAATTTATAAATTAAGAAGTTACAGTTCTAGAAAGTTAAGTGTACAGTTTGACCCCATCTTCCCCTACTACATTTGACTCAAAACTTGACTAATACCAAAATGAACAGTCATGATTCTGAATTAATCTCAAAGAACATGTCCTATGATACTAAGTATATAAATTCAGTGCATTCTTAAAGAATATTCAACTTTTATTTACGAAGTCAGACAACCTTCATATTAGCACATTGAACTAACTGTAAGTCATGTAAAATTCTAGAAATACAAGTGGCATTTGTTGAAAATTCTCATAAGACGTTCAAATATTTCAATTAAAACATAAAAAATAGTACATCTAAAGACACTGAATTAATTTACACATCTAATATAAACTCGTCAATGAACAGCCTCAACTTCACCTTACCAAAATACTTTAATAACTTTGAAAGATAATCTCATTCTCCGAGATTTTTCAACAATAACGTTCTGTTAATTGTCAAGACGTTGTCAAAAGAATGAGAGTCTTGATCCAGCGTCTATACGACAGACACGAGCCATTCTTAATTGTCAGCCGGTTTAGGGTGAGGCCCTTTATCGTTCTTATCTCGGCGGCGTTCATCTCGGACGGTTAAATTCTACCGACAGAAGCATTCAGAGGGCGACGCTACCGAGCACAAAAGCGTCACATTGAAAACGCAAGGTACTCACCTTGGGTTGCCACGGAGAGCGGCATGGTGCAGAGCGTTGAAGCCATTGTTGTTCGTCAGGGTGATGTCTGCGGCATGGTCCAACAACAGAGCCAATATGTCGTCCCGCTTCTTGGAGATCGCGTCGTGGAGGGGAGTGTCACCCTCCGAGTCCTGGAATCAACAGCATT
Source organism: Calliopsis andreniformis (assembly GCF_051401765.1). Classification (NCBI taxonomy): domain Eukaryota; kingdom Metazoa; phylum Arthropoda; class Insecta; order Hymenoptera; family Andrenidae; genus Calliopsis; species Calliopsis andreniformis. The sequence goes on from NC_135071.1 coordinate 8,247,311, forward strand.
ACCTTGTTAACACTTAATTACTGACACAGAATTTTTGAACTTTAATAAATAAGTATTAAATACTTATAAAATTATTATAATAGTAACTGTTATACAGGGTATTCGATTACAGGTCAGAACAAATTTAAGGGGTAATTGTAGATATCAAAATTAGACGAAAATGAGGGACTACAAAGCTGCACTTGAGTTTCTCTTTATTATACTTATAGGTATTAGAAATTGGTGTTCAGATTTCTGCCTGACATTCGGCAAATCAAATGGTATCATTGTCGGCCCAAAACTCAGGCCATGGACAAGAGTGATTTCATAGGGACTGTCTGGATCGAGGATTGTTGAATCTCACTGCAGCATTGTGAGACATGTGCCCCCTTGCATCACTATATTACATCACAGTATTAATGCGGCTCTGTTAGCAAATAAAAATCTTCTTGAATATTGTCTCTGTCGACCGAAAACGTACTGATACTAGTCAGAATTCTTACTGCGTTGCAATACCATAAACGACCCTAGATTTCCCGTGTCATAAACTACCTGGTCGCATCGAACATTTTGTAGGAAATCCAGGAAACAGTTCTACCGTTGCTGTTTCTTTATAATCAAATAAGCTGTGGATTCTTATACATTGATATCTCAATAAATATTGTTTCTTAATAGATAGAAACATTTGTTTCATTTGGACACTAGGTATACAGAGTAGAAAGAAGCAAGGCGTGTCCTTTTGGGCTCTTGAATCCTTCACCAATCTCAGTGGAAAAGTCAGTCGGGGCAATGGAAGCCATCTGCGTGAAACGACTGCGTTCTCTCAGTGAACGCAGTATAATTATAATACTCGTCACTTTCTTTACACGTTTATAATTAATAAATGTAATGTTATTATTCTTCATTTTCGTCTTATTTTAACGTCTAAAAGCACTCCTTAAAATTTCTCTTACTTATAATCGAATACATAGTATGGAAATAATTGAATTAAACTTAGAATAGTTAAATTAGACTCATCAACCTAGATATTATCTACATTCCAAACTCTCATCATTTTCTCATAACATACTTAATTCTTAACAGATTAGAGCTTCCCCCAAAATTCCATCGAACAATTCTTACTACCCGGTAACCTAACAAAAGCTGATCGTGGACATTTAACGAGCCATCAAGTGTACAAGAAAAATTCAGTCCTGGCTCCTCGTGGCATCAGTCGGTTGCGTAAATAATACGGCATCAGGCACAGATACTTTATGGGATCAGTTGATAGAATCCTTTGTATAACTCCAATAACCGTGGAGGATAAATCTACCGACGCTGTCGAGAACCGGCGGCGCTATCTCGCGCTATAAATGCTGGCCATGTGTCACGCGGCTAGGTGAGGGTGGAAGAGAGAGGAGAGAGATGGATGTGAACGGTGGACCGTTGAAAGAAAGGGGAACAACGTAGAGAGAGAAGGATTTTGAAAAGGGGACACGAGGGAAAGGGAGACAGAGTGGGGGAATTGAAAGCGAACGGACAAAATGGCAGAAAATAACGTAGAAACGGATAGCACTGGCCCAGGCTGAAGCTTGTAAGACAGTCAGGAGACCATGTACCTTGCAGTAACTTTCTCATTATAAACTATAAAATAACTTTTTATAAAAAGTTACAAACAACAACTAAAGTACAAGAAACAGTGTAATACAACAAACCCTAAATTATTGTAATACCTTCAAAATACAAAAAAACAGCAACGAGCTTATAACAAAATAATACTTTATTGTGTTGTATCCGTTATTCTTGTCAACTCTATCAACATATAAAGTATTCACCATACAGATAACATTCTACGACCTCAATTTTGCGAAATCTGTTAGCCTCGAAATGTACCTACATTTGCAACTTGAAACACAAAAAATGGGTAGGTACAGATACTCCTCATTGCACGATGTCATTTACCCAGAAACTCGTGAAATTTCTGCCTCGCTATTTTCTGCAAATCCATGCTTACTCCAACGTCTAGGCACACAAAAGCGCAGGGAGCTACAGCCGTGCAAACATTTCGCTTAACTAGCCTTTTTGAACGTGTTCGGGAAGAAACTGTAGTCGCAGAAATTTCTGATTAGCCTCTAGGACAAGCGTGGCGAACCGGGAAGGACCTCGCGTACGTATGGATAAAATGAGAAAAGACAACAGCAACAACACGATAATCTGAGCAGGGAAGTGTGGATTACAATCAGAGCCAGTATCGAGGACCACCGAGCAGCGCAACGACAGGGACAAGTCGAAGCGAGTTGATTGCACCGCAAATATTGACACAGCTAATTCTCCCTCTCCCCCGTTTACCTATCGAAGGTGAGCAACTACACTAATGAGGGCTTTAAGATCTCACCAAGACGATGGGCAAACTCTCGTTTTCGCCATCGACCATCTAAATGTCGCAACGGTCTCGATGTGCCATCCAATTGATGTTGAAGAATTAAGTAATATAATATCAGGACGACCAACTTTTGAAAATAATGTATGTTGATAGGAATTATAGTATCTATTTAGATGTAGCTTCTACAGTCAATACGATTGTCGAATACGATTGAAAAATGTTTTGAATTGTTAATAATTGTAACTCTGATATAATTTTCGTAATGTTAGGAGCGTTGGGTACAATCATTTTTATTATTATAGATGGGAACAATTTTTAAAAGACAAGAACACTACTAGGAACGTTTTCGCTATTTGAGATTTTGTAACCATATATCCATTCATTGGAAAATATTCAGATACTTCATTTGCAACTGAATATGAAAATCTTGAATTATAATGTGCATGCAGCTTGCAAGACTGATATTATCACTCTAAACACTTACAGAATCGTATAATCTGTTGACAAAAATTAGGGAAACGTTCGAAAACTAAGCCTACTTGTGATCCCACACACTTGTACTATATATCTTCCTTACAATATATCTACTCTCCCCAGATTTAGTACCTAATGACAACAAAGTGATTTGTTCAAAATCTCAAGCGTCCAAATGTATTTCAGGCTACCCACCCTCCAGAACAGACACTCGCCGCTCCCCTCCCTCATTACTGTTATCAATCCCAAGAGCACACGCTCTCCGAGCGAAATCCTAGAATAATCCTGACAGCGTACATGGCCTAAGCTCGACCGCTATTTTACAGAGGCGATCAATAGCAATTCGGGCGAAGACAGAGGGCGGGGGTGGAAGGAAAATAGGAAAGGAAAGGTAAAGAAGGAGGGAAGGTCGGGGACGACCGTCTTCCGCCTCCTTCGTTACCTCTATCCGCTCGTTTCGCCAGACTGAGAAGAGTTCGAGACGCAACGTTGAGAAGATAATGCGAACCGTGAGAAAACGGAGCACCCCCCAAAGTCCGCGCTTGATTGCAACCGAGCCTTCCCGCCCGTTTCCAGTTCGTACTTTTGAACAGGCGATCCCTTTGGCCCGGTGTGCCAACGTGGAACGAGATGAGCTATAGGTGGCTCACAAAGACGTTGGGTATGCGGGCTGTGTACCAAAACCAACACCCATAGAGACACCGAGTTCCTTGGAGAACTGCAAAGGGTGCAAAATCCATCCCTTCCATGGAGAACGCTCAGAACAAGTCCCGTCTTACTCGTTATACGAGATATGTGTAGCTGCTGCGTAGTTAGGTTATTCGATATTACAGTGTTCAGGCTGGAAATTCGAATACCTTTAAACGTTCTAATAGTTTATATTGAATTAGTGATAAGATGGATAGAATAACACGAAGAACTCGAGTCAGGGTGGATAGAAACAAGAGTTCTCTTCTTCGTTAGAGAGACTACAGTGTTCGTAAGAACTAAGTAGGGTACTAATGTAGTGAAGGAGAATTATGTCAATTTGTTGTATAAATGAATTCCTTGGATTATTCTGTGCATGAAAATATGAAGGTTAAATAATCGAAAAGTAAAAAAAAGTTCTTCCAATATTTCAATTTTCCAAAATTAACAAGTTGTCAGAATTATAGAAGAATACATGTAATTTTTATAATATAATAAAAAACATTTTGAACACAGCTTATAATTTGAAAATTGTTATAGAGCGTAAACAGAACCGTACAGATAAAAAACTTCTTACATGTATGTTTTATTAAAGTATTTCAAATAACTCGTGAATTATTTGCTTTCCAATTATTCTAACCTTAGTAATATAACCAAAGGGTCAACCCACTTTGCAAATATGTCCACGTTAAAATACACAAATCTTACAGAGAAACGTAATACATATTACATCGTTTAACCCTTTTCCACTATAATAAATTAACCCAATATGCACTAAAAATGTGCTTTCTTTTCATCTAAATTATTTGTTTTCGTAATATATTATACGCCCGTTTTGTACAACTCTGTACACAATGTCTTGTTCCAACGAAACTCAGGCAATACTATTGGATTCTTTGAGGGACTGCTCGAGTCTCACTCGTACTGTATACTGCGAAAGGGTTAAATTTAGCTAATAAAAGTTCTTTTATCTCTAACCATTTTGAAGATAACGCTTCGTCCAAGTACTTAAAACGCCCTGTTTGAGTCACTTTAAAAACTATTACATAAATAAAAAGTAGGCCTATATCTTACAAACGGGTAGGTAATCAATTTCCATTATTCAAGTGGCATGTAGATGCAGTGACTTAATTGGTCGGAATTTCTCCACAATAGTTAGCTGTTGCTATCACCATCACTTCTTGAAAGTGACTTCGCCAAGTGTCCTCCCTCAACGTAACGAATATAATGTAAATAATCATGACCTGCCTGAGCAAGACCATTTATCCATTAGTTTGTATCGTATATCGATATCTCACTCGCACTCATTCTTTATTACTCTATCTATTTACCCATTTTCAGAGGAACGAGTCGGAGAAAGAACACACTCGAGAATTCCCAAAAGTAGATCCTCCAGAGAGTTGGCCAGATCTAGTCCCGAACTATGGCCAACTAACCTGGAGCTACTGTATATACAGGGTGTCCCACATAAGGTGGCGGAGCCGAAAAGGGGAGATTCCTGAGGTGATTCTAAACAACCTTTTCCTTTACAAAAATGTTCTCTGAAGTTTTGTTAACGAGTTATTAACGAAAAACATCGACCAATCAGAAAGCGCGGATAGCGAGCGCTCGGCCGACCAGCGACAGGGCACAAGCTACGCGGAGCGTCTGCTATTCACCGTGCTCGAGGCTTGTACAAGAAACTCAAAATGTTTACGTCAATGCTCAATTTCTCCTAAAGTATTGGATGAAAAATTATGAAAAAAATTAAGACCACGTTAACTATTGAGACATATATTATAGAATTTTTTCAAATTTTTAAATTAATTATCTAAGTTGTAAAAAATAAAAAACGAGAAGAAAGAATTTTAAAATGCTGATTTAGTAAAGTAATACCATAGTAAAAAAAATAAAAAGCAATGTTTTCGTAGATCCTACGGATTGTACGTTATTTTACTGTGTATTAAAACATTGAAAACTCTACAAGAATATTTATTTCACAATGAATGAACAAAAATTGGACGTATTAGTTGCTGTAATCGGTAAAAAGTATGGAAACATTGATTTTTATTTTTTTAATTACGACGGACCAAAGCAAAAAACGTTTAAATGAATTGAGATTAATAATATGACTATAGTAATATGAGCAATTACTATCGGTAAAACTCACCCATTCGGAGAAGAATTCACCTGCTGCCTGAACACTTGCTCCATTGGGTCACTGTGCCAATCCCGATCACTGAGGGATGATGCCCAGGTAGCGTTGATCGCAGGTACAACAGCACGAGAAACCACTTTGCATTTACAATACTTCGCGGTCACTAACACTGATCACTTCACTAAACGAGCACTTAACCTTTTAATGACCGACAACCGATTACTTTGAAACATTCTGCGGCATTCCGTAAATAAAAACAAGATGTTACACACTTCAGCGGCGAAATTACGATCGATACTAACGATTTTTTCCGAAGTTTCTTTCCTTGTGCCCTCGCATCCCTCCAGCACGACTTCTCAGGGTGTAGCTTCGTCAAAATACTCGAATTTGATTTGCTAGCTGACACCAACAAGGTTGGATCTTCCTCGGTTACTTTTTTTAGTGGAGGTGGTAGTCTCTCCTTCGAGTCGAAAAAGTCACAAGCAAATTCATGGGGAAAAGCAAAGGCATATCGGATTAGCATAGGAGACCGTAACGAGTGTCTCGCAGATGTGGCCGTTTATGATCACAGGTATTGCCTTGCCTAGTTCGAAGGAGCCATCCGTACCCGAGACCGAAGGCCGCGAGGGTTGCGTCGCGCTTACCATGGAAGACCTTTCGATGCATTCGGACGGATGAAATATGGAATTGCCCGTTGTTAAAAAGCGAGTTGGGGAAACTCTTTTGCCCTTAAACATTTGGTCAACGAATGTCTGGCAGAGACTAATTCGTCACTACATCGGGGGTTAAATACATCAATTGTATTCGAATCCCTTTAACTATTTCGATGTCTGCGTCTTGCGACCGAGCCTTGCTTTTTATTACGCTGCACATGTAGTGACCGTACATTTATTCTTATTGTTTGCCCTGCTATCTTTCAAAATATTTTTATGAAACAAAATCGAAAAAATAAACAGATATTCGTTGAAATATTCCGAAGGAAAAAAAGTATTGCCATTGTATTGAATTTAATTTCCAAGTGGTTTATAAAGAAGGTCCTGAGTTTACATGTACCTAAATGCATTTACGTGTATGTAAAAGATCCGTCAAATCTTTAATACATGGGTAAGCCTCCCCTATAGGTCGAAAAGGTTTACGAAAATTGGGGAAGAGAGAAACAAACATCGGATGATCACTGTGTGTGTGCCGTAATAAAATGCATGCAAGAATGAGAATACAATTGCCGTATTTTCTCCTCATCGACGAGTTTGTCTGTCTATCCGAGACATCCGTTGACCAAATGTTTAACGTTCAGAAGCTTTCCCCAACTGGCGTTTTAACAACGGGCAATTCCATATTTCATCCGTCCGAATGCATTAAAAGGACTTCCATGGTAAACGCGACGCGACCCTTGCAGTCTCCAGTCTCGGGTATCGATGGCTCCTACGAACTTGCTGGGCAATACCTGTGATCATAAACGGCCACATCTGCGAGACACTCGTTACGGCCTTCGTTTTTCCCCATGAATTTCCTTGTGACTTTTTCGACCCGAAGAAGAGACTACCACCTCCACTAAAAAAAGTAACCGAAGAAGATCCAACCTCGTTGGTGTCAACTAACAAATCAAATTCGACTATTTCGACGAAGCTACACCCCGAGAAGTCGCGCTGGAGGGATACGAGGGCACGAGGAAAGAGACTTCGGAAAAAATCGTTAGTATCGATCGTAATTTCGTCGCTGAAGTGTGTAACATCTTGTTTTTATTTATGGAATCCCGCAGAAGGTTTCAAAATAGTCGATTGTCGTTTAAAAGGTCATTAAAAGGTCAAGTGCTCGGTTAGTGAAGTGATTATTGTTAGTGACCGCATAATGTTGTAAATGCAAGGTGTCTTTTTGTGGTCTTGGATACCTGCGATCAGCGCTACCTGGCCATCATCCCCCAATGATCGGGATCGGCACAACGACCTAATGGAGCAAGTGTTCAAGCAGCAGGTGAATTCCTCTCCGAATGGGTGAGTTTTACCGATAGTAATTACTCGTATTACTAGAGTCATATTATTAATCTCAATTTATTTAAACATGTTTTTCCTTGGTCCGTCATAACTAAAAAAATAAAAATCAATGTTTCCGTACTTTTTACCGATTACAGCAACTAATACTTCCAATTTTCGTTCATTCATTATGAAATAAGTATTATTGTACAGTTTTCAATGTTTTGATACACAGTAAAATAACGTACAATCCGTAGGAACTACAAAAACATTGCTTTTTATTTTTTTACTATAGCATTACTTTATTAAATCGGCATTTTGAAACTCTTTTTCCTCGTTTTTTATGTTTTACAACTTTGTTAATTATTTTAAAAATCTGGAAAAATTCTAAAATATTTGTCGCGATAGCTAACATGTTGCAGCATTTTTTGTTATAATTTTTCCACAAATAGTTTTAACAAAATTGGTCAGTATCCTTCTTGTCTCTCGTTTTTTATGTTTTACAATTTTGTTAATTAATTTAAAAATCTGAGAAAATTCCACAACATTTGTTGCGATAGCTAAGGTGTTCCTAATTTTTTTCATAATTTTTTGTCCAATAGTTTATGAGAAATCTACACTAACATTGTCTTTTATTTTTCTACAACTTGGCTAATAATTTAAAAATCTGAAAAAATTCCACAATATGTGTCGCGATAGTTAGCGTGTCCCTAATTTTTTTCATAATTTTCCATCCAATACTTTAGGAGGAATTTGGCAATAACGTGTAAAAGTCTTCAGTTTCTTGTACAAGCCTCGAGCACGGTGAGTAGCAGACGCTCCGCGTAGCTTGTGACCTGTCGCTGGTCGGCCGAGCGCTCGCTATTCGTGCTCTCTGATTGGTCGATGTTTTTCGTTAATAACTCGTTAACAAAGCTTCAGAGAACATTTTTGCAAAGGAAAAGGGTGTTTAGAATCACCCCAGGAATCTCCCCTTTTCGGCTCCGCCACCTTATGTGGGACACCCTGTATAACTTGAGAGGTACAAACGCTCTGGTAGATACACGAAATTAACCCCTCAGTGACAGATCTTCATTTCTCCCATACCAATATCAAATACAACACTCTGCAGGACAGTTTTATATAATATATTTAGTAGAATTCGTCTAAATAATTTTCCCTTAATTAGAATAAATTATGAATGGATCATCATCTACCTTATCCCGTAGCATACTACAGTGAAGTCACTAAGGGACCCCACTACTATACTATTTCTCCAACAAGGTTGGATGCAAGTTCTCAAATTTTAGAATATTCCAATCTTTAGTTTACGAAGCTTCAAAATGTCTTTATACACGTGAAATATACTATAACGAACTAATTACTTCCAGAACTTCATTCGTTATAGTAATCCCATCTATACATATACAGGGTAGTCCACGAAATTTATGCACCTTTATAACTTCCAAAGCATGAATTGCACAACAAAATTATGTATACAAAAGTTACATGGTTTGAAGAGGTAGACTATGTAATGCATTCTTTTTTTTATAGATGGAGGCGTTTCGGAGATTTGAAGGCCATTTAGGCTTTTTTTAAATGGTATACTATATTTTTTATGCAAAAATATAGAAGAATATCGAATTCTGAGTAAAAAAGTACGAACATTTATTAGTCCTAAACCTAATACCTAAGGAGTAATTTCACTGTATTTCTTAAAAATTTTCTTCACGTAATATCAAGTTGGAGACTCAACCTCATCATAGATATTAAACAAGCTACTAACTCACTCATGTTAATACACATTGATACGTAAACATCGCTGTCTTGTAGAAATCTGTGATAAGGTTGAGTCTTCAACTTGATATTACGTGAAGAAAATTTTCAACAAATACCATGTAACTATTTTTTACATTTATTATTTTTTACAACTATTTTGCTTACAAAATCTTTTTGTGCAATGCATACTGTGGAAGTTATAAAGGTGCACAAGTTTAGTAGACCACCCTGTATGAGGCACTGAGAGCAACAACGAACTAACCTTATTACTCGGAAAAATCAGAAAAATAGGCAATCTAAAATATAGAATTTGTTTATAATAAATTAATACTACTGCCTCAATTTCGAAAAAAATGTAGCTTACAATAGTTCATTTGTGCACTCAATGCCTCATATTGAAATATATGTACTTATGTACGTACTTAAAGATAAATAATCAAATAACTGAACAAAACTAAGAACTAATTTCACGAACAACAATAAAAGACGATGCATGAATAATACTATTCGCAACTGCTACTAATGGATTTGCATCTTCCATTTGACTTTTTACCATACGTACGATAACGAAGTCGGAGCGTGAGAATCGACAGAATGACCGATTATATTCCCCGCGTTCGTTGTAGCATATTAGTTCATTGTAGCATTGTGATTGTAACAATAAAGACTATTTGTTGTAGTATTCGTTTATTATAGCGTACCTTACTATATTCGTTTCAATTTTCTGAATATCCATTTTTGGAAATCTGTGTTTGAATTTTGAATGCGCCGATTTTAGTATAATAAGCATTTTAAAAAAAACCGAATTTCCTAGCGATATGATGCAAATTTCCGTTTTTTATCGCCGTACAAACTAGATAAGGCAGTGAAACTTAATGTTATTACATTGTTTACTATATTTATTTCAATTCTATAAATTTCAATTTTTGGAAATCTTTATTTTAACTCTGATTGAGTGCACCTATTTTACTGTGACAAGTGTTTAAAAAAATACGGATTTTATGACAATACAATGTTTATTTCCCTTTTCAATACAATGTTTATTCCCTTCTACAGATCGAAACGCTCCGTCCTCGAAGGGTTAAACCAGTAGAGTAGATAACACCGAGCGGTAGCCTAACATTGCAGGTGTCGTCTGGTTGTAATCACACTAGGCAAGCGTCACGTAGATTTCACGGCGAAACGCATGTAAGCAGAGCATGGATGAGCGTTATGTATGGTTAGCTCGTGTGTATCGGCGAGCAACCACGGCCTACCTGGCGAACTGTCTGGTTTAGGCAACGCGACGTACACAGTCGCGCGCGGTTGCATAATGTTACGTTTATACCTGGCATTCATCATTAGACCCGGTAATTTATGTTGAACAGAAATGGTTCGGCTGAGCGGGCTAATTAATATAAATTGCCACCGCGAGGATTACGGGACCGCGCAATTCATTGTGTACTTTGCGAATCGGTCGAAAGCCGATTAAGCCTGCCAACTTGCACACTGATGGACAAGCAAATATCGTGCTTCTGAAAGACCAATAAAATGGAACGACTCCTGGAATTTGTTGAGCGAAGAGTACCTAAGTTTGGACAAGTGTCCAGACTGCTACTTTGCCAGACACAGTTCTGGTACTCCTTTGTTATAGACTTGCAGAACACTGATGAGTCTATAGTGAGGAACTTGGATCTCAGATCAACTCAAGTACTACTGAGTACTTAAAAGATGTCAATAGAACGGCACAGAAGCAAGAAAAATGCTCGACTTGCTTCTAAAAGTAGTAATAGTTGCGACCAATTCGGCCAATGAGGGAAATGTATCTGCCATGTCTTTACGTGTTTTCTGCACAGTTAGGTTACGGCTACAGTGGGTGCGTTTTCTGACGAACTGATGTTCTGTCGAATACGTTTAGAACTTGTCTCGTTCGTACATATGATAACTAGTTCAGACATATTCGTCAGAACTTCAGTTTGTCATAATGCGTGTCGACACTGTAACCGCAGTCTAAATCAGACTGCTGGAGACAGTGCATAATGACGAATCAATTTGTTTTAATGACTTCGAGGTAGTGAGAATATAACAATGATCCTAAAACGAGATATTATCGTACTCTCGGTAAGCAAAGATCTAGAATCCATCTTGTAAAAGTCACTCACATTTTTTATGGTATTATACCCATTAAAATGTGGCATTCTACTTTAAAAACAACTTTAATATCCACATAGGAAAACACGTAGGCGAGCTACGGAAGAATTCAGCTAAAAAATTGCATCAATCACTTTGCAACTCTATAAAAATACTCAATTCGATTTGATTAAACCCGACAATTTCAAAATATCATCGAATGAAACCCACGCACTCACGTCATCTCTCTGAAAAACATCCAGCGAAAATTCATTGACAATACTGTGATTATTTACCTCGAACCAGCGCATCGTTTCATCGCTGAATGTCAGCCAATTAATGTTCCACCCAGTATCTCTGTTTTTACGAACCTCCAGTATCGATATTCTCTCATTAATTCAGCAACATAAAGTTTTATGGAACGATTTTGCGGAACGGCGCGCATCCCTATGGAAACAGGGGGAAACCAATCAGGAAGAGCAAAGAAGAAGGAATGCAAAGCGTGAGGCGGACCACAGGAACTGACCACATGCAGCAGTTTAAAATTACGGTGGGAATCGATAACCCAGTTCTTGGCGAGGGTCGTCGGGATGCACAGTGCTCTGAAACGGCTGCCTAGCCACGAAAAATTACAGTTTATCTTAAAAGTGTAGAAATCGTTGAGAATACATTAATTTATTCAAAACTGAGACTTTGCTCAATTACTGTTCTTATAAATTAGAAATAATTTCGGTAAAAATGGAATTAGAAAAATCGAAAAAACGAAGGTTCTAAAAATGTATCATATGTTTCTATTATGTCTAGTAATTTACTACGTTGTATAAACTTAGAATGTCTTATTGATAATTTTGATGACGTTTAAGATATTAAATTTTCGATGGAAGGTAATACTTAATCACCCGAATATTCCGTTACAAGGACAGAATACTTAACACCAACCTATTTACAATAAAAATCGTATCAATACTAAAATTGTCTATAACTCTTTTGAAGAAAACATACTGGCATTCTGTACAATCTCAAAATAATTTCTAATAGTAAAACATTACAGAATATAAATCTGTGGGTTGTCCACTAACTTCAGACTTACTAAAGAAACTAGAGAACTGATTTCAAACTACAATTGGTATGGTGAAATTTTGACAAGACGTTCGAATTCTAAACAAAGTCTATTCCAAAACTGAAGCTAACGGCATTAGAAAATTATCTTTTATTTTTCCGTGAGCACGCCTACTTATAACTATCGCCAACTTTTTCAACTTTCTTTATGAAAAGAATAAAGTACGTATCTTTATATGTACAATTCATGAAGCATAAAATATTTCTGTAACTTTTTTAAAAATGGTTACGTTACTCATAGATTTCTGTATAAAAACTATCCTATTCAAATTACTCTTATAGACAAATAACACAAGGAACAAAAATTCTTAACAATTTAGGGACTCAATAAGAAAATATAAACGATCGCAAATAGTCAAAATTTTGTTTCCATCGCGGTCAATTTTTGTTTTTTTTGTGGGACGTTCCGAGGAAGCGCCGCCAAATGCAATTCGCTGAATCGAAACATCTTGAAGAGATCGTTTTTCCTGAGCACGTCGTACCGTAGTCCGCACTTTATGACAGTCGGCTTCCGTCCAGGTACGATGTACTGAAGCCGGTGTAAGAAAAAAAGGGGGAGGGAGAGAGGGGAGAGAGAGAGAGAGAGAGAGAGAGAGAGAGAGAGAGAGAGAGAGAGACGAAGCAAAGGAAAATTGGACACAAGAGAATCCAATATAGCGGACTGTTAAACCGTAGCCGGAGTAAAATGAAAGAAGTGTAGGAGGAATAAAGCGAAATGAAGAAACGCTTTCAACGAAAAAACGTCTTTTCGAACACGAACGAGCTTGAAACTCTTTACCGTTTCACCGATAATATTACAAGGATCCGAGGAGACGTCTTTTTTTCGAATGTCTCTGTAAATACGTCCGTTCTATCATCCAAGTTGTCCCCCTTTTCACGGAGAAAATTGGCTGATATCGTTTCAGCGTCTTAGCTTGCTCCCGTTACTGCTAAAGTCGTCCTAATTTCAAAGGAAACTGTTACGTCTACAGGAACAGCGAAAACAGTCGCTTCTACACCAGTTGGAAAGTTATCGGTTGGCAATCTTTCAAAAACTGCACGATTCTTGGTTCAATAAAACAGTTTTCACGAAAAGCATTTAATCGTTCATTTATGAATACTCACCTAGTTATTTGTATGGTTTTAATATAAGTAGAATTGATGGGAGTAATTTCATAAGATAAAAGGATACATTCACAGAGAGCCAAGTTCTAAGGAAAAATAGTTTTTTAGGAAATTATACATTAAATTGTGAATATTTTTAGTAATGATTGAATTAAATATTGAATGATAAATACGGTAGAATCTGATTAGCTTGAAGTATTCACATTTATTGAAGTATAATGAAACTTAACAGAAATTTAAATATGTTAATGAAGACTTAGATTAAGTAGAAGTGTTAAAATAGAACATAATATCTACAAATCAAAGCAATAAACGTAGCTATATACGAAATTTTAAATTTTTCATTGAGTAAATTAATTATTAAATGCAATTAAGTGATTTATTTCAAGAAATGCTTTCGAGGATCGTCAAAACTTCTTACTTCTTTTTTCAAACTATTTTCCAACCGCTACTTGTACAATTTGTATCAAGGAAAAAGACAAGCCTAAAATTTCTTTGATTATTCTTACATAAGCATAAAAAAGAAGTTTCCTCTTCATCAATTTTTTGAACTTTAATTCAAAATAAGAGTGTCTTTGCTACCACGAACCTTGAAGACTGTGCAGGAGGAAAGAGGTCGATCCCTTTGTAACAAAGTGAAATATCTTTCAGAGGGATTTCTTAAGATATCAGCTGAAAGAAAAATGACAAGAAAGATGATGACATTAATTTGCACGAAAGGAGCATTTCTCGCGAGAAATCTTGATATTCCCTTTTACCAAGATTCAAACTTCAAGCATCGTTTTTAAAATTCGCGTCAGAGCTTCTCTGACTGTTCTCCCAAGTTTGAGGATACGTGAGGCCACTGTCGATTCTGGAAAGGGAACGTCACAAAATGAGCCAAGAGGTGCCAACAGGGGGTTTGGAGAAAACTGTATAATTTCGGCGATATGGACTTCGCCCTGCAGCACTCGGCGCAAAATTTAATCTAGCCAGGCTAGTCAAAAGAGGACAGGAGAATAGTGGCAGTCGCAACAATAACTTTGGAAACTCCTGCCTCCACAACCACTCGTTGCTTATTGCTTTCGGTATTAACTCACCCTACGCAACCCCATTCCACGACATCGGTCTTTGCCGCGACAAAAGAACCCAACTTTATTTCGACCTCATGATAAGCCCTGCTTAGCTGCATTTTCTTCCTCTTGTCCTATTCCAACGTTTTCCGTCTTATCCTCTCCCACTTTGTAAGTGGTTTCTATCTTACAGGATTATGGAGCGATTTAACGAAGAGATGAAAGAATTCCCAGCGCAAAATTGCGGTAATCAAGTCTGTCGGGGATACTGTATTTCCTCGATATAGACTCATTGACGAATTTATATCTATCGTGGGACAGGTTTCTATGGTCAAACCACAGCGACCAAAATACAGTAGGATCTCAATTAATTGGCTCTCGGGTATTCACATATTCCGTTATTCAGGGTTTCGATCATGCTGTATATCACCCGCAAGTATACAGAGAAACCGAAAGAAAAACTCAAGCACCATAATTAACACTTTCTTTCCAAAATTATTTAACGACAAAAGAATATTTATATCTTAAAGATTTTAAATGTCAAACATGTGCTTCACGAAAATATTCTAACATTTGCTAACCATTCAAATTTTCATTCCATTCGCTATTTCTTAGTAGTAGCAAATAAAAAACCTAACTAACATTTTGATTGATATGTACACACCATATGAATACGTGGGAAAAGAAAAGGTTAAATAACAGCATATCAGATTTGAGCAAATTAGGTAGCGAGAAAACACTTTAATTTCGTGTTTTAATCAAGTCTTAAGCCAGTTAATTATTGATGTCCCATTATAGTAGCTGATTAAACTATGTATAGAGGTTAACGAAAGTGCTTTGACATCAGCGCAATCGTGTGTCAGTGTAATTCCCTCGCGTCTCGACGAACAGTGTCTTCTTCCAAGTGTTTGCAACGCCAACAGTGAACATCGATATCATCCATCAAGGCAGTGGTTTAGCATGCTCTTGTCAGTCCTTTCTAGTGTCTAACGGTGGATCGTGAGAGTAGGAGGCAAACTCGTCATCGTGTCAACGTCGATCAAACCATCAAAATATCATCGAGCAGCGGGCGGAACGCCCAAAGCAACGAGCACTATCATCCATCAGGGAAACTTTGTCGCATGTAAACGCCATTTCTCTTCGGTCTACGTGATGCATACGCCGATCGATAACAACTGGGCCTCGGCCTTCTATTCAACTGCATATGTCGTCGAACATGCCTACTAATTCGAGACATTAATCACGTATCGCTTATGAATACGGTTTAAAGAAAGATGGCTTCGAATTGGAAATTTCGACGGTCTGCGGATAAACGGTAGAACAGAAACGGACCGTGACGGAGATCCATTGAATGTATAATGTCAATTGATTCACAAAGGATCGATGCTGCATTATTTCGTGTATAACTGTGGCTAGTTGACCTTATGAAAGATTCTTGGACTTCGATTGATGTACAAAGTTGTTATGAAAGAAGAGTTGTTGCCATTTCCGATCATATTCAAGATTTGAATATTTAAATATTTTAACTGTTTACAGTAGGAGATTTACGATTTTTCCTTCATAATGTCTACTTAGAAACGCCAGTCGAGGGCAAAGGGATAAAATTTGAAGAATTGAATCTCGGATTGTCTTTTTGTTTGAATGTACAAATCAACACTGCATATTTTCCAGTACTGTGTTTCTCTCACAAATTCTAGAAGACGTAATTAATTTGTGCTCTAACTACTTTGTTTGTAATTCATTTAGCTAATTCATAAGAATAGTTAGCAAGCAATTAACAAGCTGAAAATGACCTTCTCATATGTAACCTTGACTCTACGTTAAAATTTGTCGATTTAGGTTCCATTGAACACTGGAATTATAGATTTACAGCTTGAAATACAAACAATTAACAGTTTAAGGAATATTTAACAACAAAGTTTTGCTAAGTTATACCTCCTAATTTGTAACTAAAATCCCCACCCAAAGGAAGCACCTAACATGGTAAGGTGCTCGTCTTCTAAAAGGATGCTTCTTCACCCAACCCACAGAGGCACTTTGCCAAAACACAGTTTCCTTGTTCGTCGTGTAAAATGATTCCCAGACTATCCACGAGACTAGTACTTTAAATTTATACTAGTACTTTCCAGCCATCTAGAATGCACACCAACAAAAACATTCGATTCTAAATACTACAACAAATGTCAAAAATAAATACCCCAATCTGTGATCCTACATTCTTTCCCCCTTTAACAATGTATACAATAGGTCTCTTTCTAGCGTATAAATTACGAAATGAAAGAAATAAAATTCCATTTAAAAACTTATCACACATGATATAAAAGTAATTCCATATAATAAAAAATACAACCAGTAACTGGTTGACAGTTATTAAAACATTCTAATATTCAGACTTTTAATATTGAAATATTCTAACACTTTAATTTTCAGATGTTCTAAGGCTCCATTTTTCAAACATATCAATATCTAAAAATTTAAATACTAAAATTTTTTAATATTCAAATATTCCAATAAATATTTTAACAAATACTAACATTTAGAAATATTCTAATATGAAAGTATTTCAATACTTTAACAACAATTAGAAAACCAAAATTTGCATGAAGATTTTTGAATCTATATTCCTCCTATATATCTAACTTCAAATTGAATTATAACTACCAGCTTCAACAAATATTTTACATATTCGTAATAGCACTCATTTCAAACTTCTATAGCAGTTAATGTTATTGAGTTTGAACTGCTAAATATTAATATTGGGCCATTATGAGTAGAGGTAAAAAGCGAAGAGAGGTGTCGGCACAGAGCAACCGGAAGTCTGCAGGTACTTCCGAGACGAACCGTGGACGTCACCGACAGTCGAACCGAGGCTGATTCGCGACGATGCTCCCGGCAGTTTACGGGTTCCTGGACCGACCATAACTCCGGCCCAGACAATTCATAAAGAGGAAGAAAGTGGAAAAGCGAGTGGAAAGATATCTTAGGCCAGCGTTGGCCCGACTGGATGGGTGGTTTAGATGGGTGGGTAGTTCTCGCTGGGAGGAGTACCGCTGCCACCACCGCCGCCAAAGTGCTCTCTAAATTATTCTCTCGAGCGTCACGAGTGGAGGGGTCTTGGAAAATGGAGCTCGACCTGGAGGAGCGAGGAGCCCTGCAAGATTCGCAAGGGGACACGAAAACGGAGAAGGGAGAAGAATGAACGTCGGATACAGGGGAGCTTCATTGCTTCCGGTTGTTTACCGCGGCTACGATAAGACGAATTCATCCTACTCGAATTAATTTGGACTCGCTGCCACCAGCAAAAACGGCTTCTGCTAGACTTTTGATAATGATTGGGAACCCTGCTTCAATGCGTTTTCCTGCAACTGCAGTCGCAGATGAATTGCAGCTCAGGCTTTGTCACAGTTCGTTTAATCTGCTCTGCATCTGTGAAGTGGTTGCCTTACTTCTAATGGACATAAGCCTTCTTGAACCTTTTGATTTAGAAGCACTGTTACGCTATTTTGCGTACTAAATGAAGAAGACTTTAAAGAGGAAAAATTGTCTTTGATTGGATCTTTTATTGAGAATACTAAGAAGAATTAATTATTCATTGCCCCCAGTTTCTATGAAAGCTTAACATACTAAGTATCTGAATTCACATGGTTTCAATACAGGTATGTAGAAGCTAGTTAAAACGTGTGATGGAGTAGAGTAAATGTCTCAACAATCAACCATGTTCCAGTACCCAAACACTAGCGCTAACTTTATTTAATTTTAAACTTAGGTTCTGATGTAATTAAAAACAAAGAATAGTATCATAAAATACTCAGGCAGTAGGACATCATAATTAAAAAACCAGAGTACACATATTTAGGTTGCTCAGTTATTGAGACATTTGACATCTTAGGCGTTCAAATACTAGAACATTTACGTTACTAACATTGCATCTAATATCTTACTGACTGTTTTGAGTTTTGATGACTGTACGGTCTTACTGTTTCTTGGTTCTTTTGATTTGAAATGATTGTTATACAACTATAATACCTATTAAGTACACAATGTGAGACCACTCATGAAAATATAAATTCTGTATTAGAAAAACCAAAGAAGGGAATGCCTACATAAAGGGCTTACTCCTATGACGTACCAAATTTCAAAAACATCTCAGCACGCTAAGCAGAAAATTCTCCAAAAATAAACAAGATCCTTCATCAAATATCCTTCATTAGATCATAGATTCATTTCCTTATTGAGAATACCAAGATATATGTATGTATTTATCTTTAGTTCATATTCAATTATTCTAAATTTTACGTGGTTATAAAAATGGAACAGCTCAGGGCCCTCCCCCCCATCACCCTCCCCCTCTCCCTCTCACCCCACGCTCTCCTTCTCTCCCCTCCACCCCCTTCGCCCACTCTTTCTCTCCCTCTCCCGCCCCCACTCCCTCTCTCTCTATCTCCACCCCCTCCCGCTCCATCTCTCCCTCTAACCCCTCTCTCCCTCCCCTCTCTCCCACCCCTCTCTCCCTCCCCCTCTCTCTCCCTCCCCCCTCTCTCCATCTCTCTCCCTCTGTCAATGCTCACACGAGGAAATAGTGAACAAAACTATCAGACAAACCAAGATACAGATTGTGAGACAAGTCTGTCAGGTTTACTGTCAGAACCAAAATATTCTTACTTTGCGGCAGAAGCGAGAGCAAGGGATGAAAATGATCTCAGGCAAGTGAGCGAACCAGCAAGTGGTAGGATGAGAACGAGATTAAAGTATTTGCAACTGCTAGAACGATGTGGTAAGACTGTTAACTACCATACTTCATTTTAGTTCTACAAATACCTTGGACCAAAAATGTTTATACCACCTGAAAATATTAGTAAGTGGTGGGAAAAACCATGAAAACCAATTTATAAATAAAATTGAAAGGAGTGAGATTCTCTGGCCCATAAAGTATCGAATTTATTAATAGAAAGCAAAACTTGGAATGCAAATTACAATTGCTGTATAATTGCGAATCATGAAATCGAGAGGTTACGCAAAAAAAAGAAAAGAGATTCTTTATTCCTTTTCCAATTATAGACTTCAGGAGATGCAATGAAGCTCACGATTCTGCCCTCTTATTCGACGGTGCACGTTAATCCCGTTACTTCCATAGTCTTAGCTTCGTAATCCTTGAGTCCTGATTTATGCAGTAGATAGTCGCCAGATAACTGGGAAGCACGATGGGTCACACACTCCTAAAACGGTTTCAAGAAAAGCTTCGACCTGTAGAAACTTCTACATATGAAATAGTCGTGATGTATTCAAAAGAAAATACAGAGTTGTTTCTACATACACGTGGACACCTTTGAAGGTAGTGTATGCATCTAGGATAGTAAAGTCGAAATTTTATATGGACCGACAGAAAACTAAGACGACTCTTGTATACGCTAAATAAAGAGATTAATTTTTTAATTTGAGGATTGTTCTATTTTCTATTTACGTAGATTTACATAATCCTTCGATCTGTATCAAACTAAATTATCCCCAGCAAGTAGAGTATATTAACAGATAAATGCTTCTTAAATTCTACAATCTATTTTAATGCGATTTGCCTGAATTCCTGAAAGTTTAATTGAAGTTTGATATAACTGCCATAATATATTTTATTATATTTCTCTTCATAATAAAAGTCCCAATCACCTGCATTCTTTTTATCTATAACAGTCTACATTCAATAAAAAATTGTGCCGAAATTCCGAATCAAATTTATGCTGCATTTTATATAAATCTATCTCTCTAACCAGAAAGAATTTCATTTCGACTAAAAAATAAAATACCAATAACACGTAAATAAAACATTTCAATTATTACAATATAGCTATGCCTCTTCTGCTCTTTACAATTGCTTTATTTTCATTCAAATTTTTACGTTTTTATGTATTTTATTCGACTATTTGAAACGTGTTAAAAATGTAAAATTGTTCTGTTGTTTTTTGTACACATTTCTTTCAGTGAAAAAGTGGCGTACTCATGAAACACGGGAAACAATTATTTAACCAAAAAAGAAACTATTCAGATTTATATTCACAGAAAAGTATATTTTCGAAATTATTCAAAAGATAAGACATTTATGCGAAAATGGATAGAAATGAAAAAAATTGTTATTAAAGAATACTAGGTGACGTCAAACCTTCCAGCGTGTAAAACATACATATGCAAAGTGGTTGCTACTACGGTGGTCAATATTCCTACAGCGTGAATCGATTGATTCGGAAACAACCATATCGACGATTCCCACAGGGTACCGTCCGATGTTAACAAAATTACAGGAGCTAATTAATTAAGGACCAATAAAAAGCCCGCGGGACAATGAAGACTCGTCGCATGGTCAAAATAAAAGCAATACAGGGGAATAGCAGCCAATTATTTCGGCATGCGGCTCCGAAAGAGCTAATTACATGCATCGAAACCACGTCACATCCCTCGCAAATGACCCAAAAACTGTTTCAATTACGATGCCCCAGCACTGCGTTAGTCACGGGCAACCATTTCAATTTCCCGCCGATTCGATTGATACGCGGCCAATTAATATCTCCCAAAGCGAGTAAAAGAATCTGCCCCGCGACTTAATTATTCCCCGTGAATAATACAGTATTGAGTAGGTATTTATCGCATCGTGAAGTCTCATGAAAACAATCTACGTTTGTATGATTATACAGAGTGTTCCATTTACGGTGACACAACGAAATATCTCGTAGACAAATAATTTTTTGAGAAAAAAAGATAAAACACTTCTTCCATGATTTTTAGAGGGAATTCAAATAGCGAAAAATTTTTTTGTAGGTCCTCTGTGTTTTAAGATATTCAGAGAAACGTTAACAGTATTATTGAATTGATCTTCTCATGTTTATTTGAAGGTTAATTTTATTTTTCTCTTAAAATAATAAAGTTATTTTCTTCTGAGGGATATTTTATTTCATTAATAATAATGCAATAATAATTCTTTGTTACAAGAGCATCACAATAAATGCGCCAAAGTGTGACTTTCAACTTCTAAACACTTATTAATGCGTTTAATAAAAGATTGATGCACAAATAATAAAATTTCTCTCCTGATACTATGACACACATTTATGATTCACTGTTTTATATTTTCTGAAGTGCTAGATGAATCATGATAACCTTTTCTTTGAGGTAACCTCATTAAAAGTAATCTGACGATGTCAGATCAGGTGATCTCGCTGGCAAGGGAACTGGGCCACCTCGACCTATCCAGCAATCAGTAAAATCCCAATCTAGTGATATTACCATGCAGACTAGGCTATTTAGCAGGCAGGCGAAACATATGGTTGCAGCATAAACTTGAAAAAATCTTGTAGCTTTACCTTTCATTTTAGACAGTCTAGGCAGAGCCTTCGTACAGTGTTCGACACCAGGTGTCAGAAAGGATAATGTTAAGTCTCTAAAGTGTGAACAGACCCAAACACCGTGCAGTAAGATCTATACATCATTGAAAAGGTCTCGTCAAGAGAAATCAATTTATACTATTTTTAAGTTTAAAATTGAATGGAAACGCTACAAAAGATGTCCTCAAAGTTCGCGATCTTGCAGTTTTCAGCAAAGGAAATCAGTAGTAAAATCCCATCTAGCCTAAGGGTCCAAAGCTAGACGCTTAAAGAAAATTTGGCAGTGTGAAAGATATTTTAATGTAAATTAGGTTGCCAAATATGTCTTGTAACCTCTGTTCCAAAATCATATTAGGCCTGAAATAAAGGCCCAAAACCAATGTCGCCATTCTTGATTTTCGTCCTATTTTGACATATACAATCGTCTCTTAAAATTTTTGACCCTTGTTGATGAACACCCTGAAGCTTGGTTGTGTCCTCTGTGTGCTAATGATAAAAAGAAGAAAATAAACACTCCAAAAAAAGAACTGATCCTTAATCTCATAAAATTGTGTATATGTGTACAACTGTTGTGAATTGTAAACATATAATTGCACCTACATAAAACTGTATTAATTAGCGGCAAATTCCTAATCTCGTATGCGTGCTTAGCTATAAAGAAAATGCGCAGACTTCTAATTTAAGACAAAATGAACCATATGGAAAAGATTACATCAGAACCAATCGGAACCGCATTCCTTCCAAGTGACTTCTACCTAGATCTCTTCTGCCCTACCTAGCTCTCTTCTTCAAGCAGTCACTTGTTCTCCTACATGATACCCCATGTCAAAGGAAATATAAAAAATCCAACGATGACAAATTATAGCGTGAGATAATAGTGAACCCTAATAATCAGCTTCTCTCTCTTCCGTTACCATGCATATACGGCGTATGTCCACTAATAAAATAATGTACGCCCGCACATTTTGCTCATAAAGGGTAACCATGAATATTTCATATCGCTTAATTCCTCGGGCGTTATAATCGCCGCAGGATGCAGATACGCATCGGGTCGTATCTCAAAAGTAATCTGCTGCATCCGTGCAAACAAAGAACGGCGGCGCAAATTAACAAAGGCAATATCTCGCCGTGTAATTGCCGCTCGGTTTAGTACACGATAAAATCTTCAGTTCAGAAGTCTGTACAATATTAAGCACACTCCGCGTGGGTCCTACTTCCAATTTATCTCGAACGTTATTCGTCCGATATTTTTTAATAATATTGTCGCCCGTTTGCATTATCAGATAAAAATTTATAATCCATAACTGAGGGATTTCATAAAGCTGACAATGAGATATGGCTTTTATGATTTGTAAAATCTGGTTCTCGAGAAATAACAAATCTGCCTTCTATGAAAAGTACCGTGCAGGGTATCTCGCATGAAATAAACTACGATCATGAATATGATAGTAATAAGTAATAACAACACTAATAAAAAATTATAATAATAGCTGTTAAAAGAAGGAAAATAGAGAATGAATATAAAAGTAAAGTAGAAACAACTTTTTAAAATTATAATTAATGTTCATGTGATATAACTGTTAGCAAATTTAATATGCCATTCACAATGTTCAAAGAAATTATCGATTACGTATTACCTTTCAGAAAGAAACTTGTTGAGGAGTGTTTTTCGAAGCCCAGGACGATTCAAAAAAGAAACTTCAAGAACTGAGACAGCGTCGAATCGATACAGGACACAAAAGTATCGGTTCTCGTCCAGTCCATTTGGAGAATCGTTCCCAGACTAAGTATCCCTCTACGGATGTCAATAACAAAATAATACGCAATATATCAAAGCCTAAACCAGAGATGTTTCGCGCTGACATGTTTATGGCTGTCAATCTGATGCTCTAACCCGCGAATCATAAACCGAGGAACGCGTCCACCTTGGCTGATTTATAACGACTCATGCTTCGTAAAATGAACGTCTGACTTCGATCTGCGAAATTTCCATCAGGGCAGATTATCGAATGGATTGCATAGCAAAGCGCTCAATGTTCCTACACAGTTTCACGTGTAACGACGGAACAAGTGATCCTAGCTGAACGGTGCAATGATTTTGACAAGTGGAACGCCAATAAACGTTGTACAAAGACATGTATGGTGCAATAATCAATAGACACTATGTACCGTTTATACAAGTTGCTTTGTGACTTACAGCTGCTTGATTACAATCACAATTTTCACATTTGAAGATTTTAATGTTTGAGAATTTGGATACTTAAAAATTGATTAATTGTTAGGTAGTTGAGACTTTGAATAATATTTGAATATTTTAATACCTGAAAATTTTAAGATCAGGAATTGTTCACACTAGAAAACAAGAAAGGAACTTTGTTCCTTTAGAAACACAGTAGGGCCTCGATTATCCGAAGTACCATAAGTTCAAACCTGAGGAATTCTTTTCATAGCTAGCTTTATATTCTTCAGCAAACTACTATTACTTTACTGTTTAAGTCTTAATTGATGTCTTACTGTACTCTTATTATTATTATTATTACACTCAATATGTACAATCCTAAATAACAGAAAGTTTGAATATTCGAAATTCGATTAATCGAGGTTCTACAGTAACAAAATTTTCCTTAAAGTAGAAGCTCGATTAATCGACCCTCAATTCTTCAAAGTTTCTATTAGTCAGAGTAACTTGAGTTTCGATTATTCTATATGTCAACAACAAAAATACAACACATATTCAAACTTAAATACCTATTTAAAAGTAATCTGCAAAAATAATAAAAGTAACCATTAAGAGAGTGATTCAGCGTCTAATCTCGTAGTCCCAATAATTGAGATCCCATCATATTATCTAGTGTTCATTGTAAACAGTCTATCTCTTTAAGATTGCCATATCCTTTAACTTCGTATCGACGCATCCATAAGATATTTGTTGTTCAAGTGCAAACGTAAGGTCATGCGAGTAATGTGAATCTCCTGACGGTCCTTTGACCACGCCTCGAGAGTAAACCGTCTTGCCACTTGTCAAACACGTGGCACACATACACTATCTCGCGAGACGAAACAGTGCAGTAGAGTCACCAGCGTGGCTATATTAACTTGGAACGTGAGTTGTATATGTTGCGAGATACTTGAGACCCCGGTATGGCAACACGAGAACGGGCGAAGTCAAACGAGAGGTGCCATGCAGGATGCAGGATGCCACTTTCAAAGACAAAATGAGAATAAAAAGGAGAGAACGCAAGGGAAAGTTTTGATAAATTTGATTTGGAATAAAAATGAAAAAAGATTTTGAAATAACGAAGTGTTTCAATCATTTCATTATTTTCAATTTAGAAATAAAGTAAGAAAAGTAAATTAATTTTGTATTAAAATCAAATAAATGATTCTTTTATTTCAGTTAACTCAATCGAATAAAATAACATGCAATCTCAGTATAAAAGGTTACAGTTAGATTAACTGTATTAAAAGGAAACAGAAATTATTTTAGGAAGCGTTTACTCAAACAGAAAATATCAAATCAAATAAAAGATTGCTTTCTTCGATAACAATAAGTAAATAGTGAAATAATTTAAAAAAAAATCAGTTCATGCTCATTCGAATGAACTAACGCATATGTAATTATTTTCAAATAACATCTAATCCAATAAAAGGATACATTGTTTTAGTAATGCCCAAAATCTAAAGGGAATGCAAACAAGGTATAAAAATAACCACAAAATATTTAGAAAAATTAAATTACTGAATTGGAGAATAGTACAAGTCCAAAACCCACATTTAGTTCTCTCGACATGCAGTTCTATGCATTTTACATATATTTTTTAGATTATTTGAAACTGACTTGTAAATCTCACATTTAATTAGATATTATGAAAAAATCTCAACTGATGATCAGTCTACTCGAATAATATTTAAAGAGGAAGCAAAATAGAGAAACAAGATTAGATTAGAGGATGATCATGAATAAGTGGTATTACAAGAGGTGCGAGATCAGCCTTCTCCCCAGACTCATTTCGTCCTGGAACTCAGGAACGATAGTAGGGCCAAACTAACAGCACGTGTGGGATTTATCATCCTTGCAACTTCTGACTTATGTGCGTCGTGAGAATATTACTTGCTTACCAGTATAGTCTTCAGCATGACTGGCAGCCGAGGACTCTATTACGTAGGAAATACGTGGAAGGAGCAAGAATTACGACCAGAAGAGAGCCATTCAAATTCTTTGCGTAGGATGAAGCCACTTTACGTGACGGCATTGTATGATTTTTAGATTAGCTTCTATGGAAGAGTATCTTATGTGTAATCGTCACTGAATTTTGAACGTGAACTACTTTTAGATAACCTCTGAAATGACTGCAAATTAGATTTTTCTCTGAACTTAATCCGATTTTGCAAAATTATTTTTAAATCCTGTGAATTTGGATTCTTACTGCTTTTAAATTAAATTCAGGTTTGAGCAAAGTATAGTTTCAGATCGTAGCTTTTTATATGGAAATGGATCCAGGGAATCTTTGTAGAACAGTTATCCATTAATTCTATTTTCTAAAGAGAATATCATATTCTTTGTAAAATATATAAAAATACAAAACTCTGAATAAAATGATTATAATTTTTTCATTCGCATTTTTAAAATACTTATTAAAGTTTAAAACTATTTGTTGAAGAAATCCTTGTAAGTATACTTACACTCTATTTCTCAAATTTCTCAAATTAAAAATACAAAATTTATTAATGGATAACTGCCAGACACTCAGAATCACGTCCTATTTTCCAAAAGCTTACAGAATACCCATTTACGCAGTAAAATCCCTGGAACGCTCTCGAAATATGTGAGAATCCATTCTATGAAATATGAAAAGAAAAACAATTGAAGCATACGCAAAGCATTGAATCGTATCACGTACTTGCGTTTGATTCCGTCGAGGAAATCTCGTTCCATTCCGTGAAACGTTTCAAAATAAATGATGCTTAAAAGACTATCGCCCGTCGAACGACAGGAAAATGGAAACGAAGTCTCGTCTCTATTTTTCTTTAACAAGGAACCGCACGGCGCGAGATCATCAAAAATAGAACAGGCAAGCGGGTCCCTTAGCGAATCCATCGTAACGAAATATGCCGAACAACGTCCTTGAGATGTACTATCCCCTCGGTGTTCCCTACGTGCAACGAATAAATCATCCTTCGCAGTCTTCCATCTGCATGGAATAGGACACCCCCATGGAAAATGCCTTGTTGGCTCTCTTCTCGCCAAGATGGCAACGCTTCCCACGCAAGCGTATCGATCGGTAATAAATATATTCGAGCGATTAGAAATCGAATATTCTCCGAAGAATGAAATGAATTTAAGTATAAAATATTATTAAATCACATGACAGATACACTTGTATCCTTATTACTACCCTGCAAGTTATTTGATCCTAACAACCTGCAATGCATGTCCCGATATTTGAATTATGACGTCCCAATAGCTGATTATATTATTTCATGATACAATTTTCTGTTTTTAATTACATTAGAAGTTAAGCTTCGAATGAAATAAAATTAACATTTGCTGGGGTACCAAGACATGGTCGGCTACTGAGAAATCCATCTCATGTTTAGATTTGGTATGATAATTAGAAAACAGTAACACATTTTCACAGGTTCAATTATATACGTATATAAAAGAATACAAAAGATATATTTGATAAAATTTAATAGCTTATATCGTAGCAGGAAACTTCAACTCTTCTTTATATTTTAGTTCTGATACAGGATTGATATATTTACTGTACATCTGTAAAACCTCGATTAGTACAGACAGCTTAATAATAAGAGAAAATAAAACAGAAATTTATAAAGCAGATCGATGTATGATGGATTCAGCGATCTTTGTCATGTCTCGAAACATTGAACATTCGACGGTATTAATAATTGCTGTTATCTATCTAGTCCAGGGTCATTAAGAAGTCCATAACGGGAATCGGTACGAGCTTCGGTTCTCGAAAAGATAAGCCCTGCACGTTAAATTGCAGGTAAGTCGTTTCAACGAACGCCAAGTTGCATACGTAATTTCGGTTCAACTCTCCGACGCTATCGTAACTGCTTTCGGCATGGAGGACAATGGCTGTACGTGCGCCAGAACTTTGGAATTCTCTTCTATATCATACAGACCTCATTCGGGGAATATCCCTTCTATTCTAGTTTAAAATTTCGTCTTTGTTATCGACTTCCATTCAATTCTATCGAACCTTCAATTCCTACACATTTATCCTCTTAAGCAAATAGGACACTGTGTAACTGTTTGAACACCCATCATGCTGCTCTTTTATTAGAAAGTGAATTTTTTAATTTTGAAGAATTCAATATTTGAAGAATCGAAGATTTGAATATTTGAAGACCTGAACTAATTTTAGTAGATGAAGGGGTACCAGGCTATTTGTCTTGACCAATTCTACAAATTGATAAAGACTTATTGAAGAAGTGAGCATTACACTTGCAATTAGTTTCGTACAGCCGAAAAATAAACAAACATCGATGACCTTCGAAGTAACCTTAAAGAAATACTCTTTCTATCAACACAGGTTCGTACCTTCAATATCAAAACAAATAATTTAGCTACATATTCACAATAAATAGGACACTGTAAAGGTTACACTACTTAACTTAAGCATCTTAAATATATCATTTGTATTTAATGAAAGAGGAAACTATTTCAAATAACTGATAAAAAACAAATAAAATATTTAATATGCTTATAATAGGTGTGACATCTTATATAAATAGTACTTATATAAGTACAGTTTCTATAAACAACTGACATTTCCTACCAACAAGGTTATTTTTCAGAACCGAAAGAAAAATTTTCAACCCAAATCAAAGAGCTTCCCATAAACAAGTGAGTGGCTACGGTCACAGGGTGAGAGGAAGGCCCAGCATAATTTATCGCGAGATTGCGAATTTTTTATCGACACTCCCCGATGCCAAAAGCACTACACTGTTCCAAGGACAGCAGGATTTTCCAAAGGCAGACACCGTGGATGGTTCCAACCGTGTCTTACGCTGGCCAAATGGCCTCCGACGGTCTCTGAGCGCCGTTACCATTTGCATGGAATTCCGAAGCGACCTGGCATTCCTATGCAAGTCGGTAAGTAACGTAGACCGCCGTCGAGGAAATCCCTTGGCCGAGAGGCTCGTCATAGAACGAAGGGAAAGAGGAGGGAACCGAACTGCGACGCGAAAATCTATCCTGGAAGGTGGATCGAGTTACTCAGGGGTTCCCTGGTAAAATGATTCGCCACATTATCGTGCCATTTGCGTAATCTAGTGTGAACGCTTAAATCCACCCGCCATTCACGTTACCCCGCACCACATGCTCCTGCTACCGAGGTGTTAGTCTGTAACGAGCTTCATACGTGTATCAGCAGGCTTATAGCACTGGAAGATTTTTACCGATACACGCGTTCATCTGGATCATACGCCGATAAGCTGGATCTTGGTTCCTGTAAGTGGAAGAAGGGAGAGTTTTAAGCGAAATGTGCAAATTCGCATGAGTGAAGCCCAGAAAGCCTAGGAAGGATGAAATAAATATTGGGTACTTGATATTTTAAGAAAACAGAGAGAATACGAAGTATTGTACAATGTACTTTAAACCAAATTAAAGTAGCTACTGGAACTTTCAATGGGACTGGAATTGTATCACAAGATTCAACTCTGAAGCTCTTTTGATAGCTAGTTTTATTCTCTGTTTACTTCTCAACCAACGTTCTGTTGTATTCTCATGATAAGTATACCCAATGTACAAAAATTTAAATAACAGAAGTTGTAATTTATCGAAATTTAGTTAATCGTATCGTCGCGTGAACGTGTTACTAGGAAATATATTTTTTTCATGGTAAAGAAACTACGTGGAGACGCATAAAATTAGCAAAGGTTTAATATAGCTGATCGACAGGTTGTCATAAGTTGCTCGCTTCTGAACTTTTGACAATTTTTAAAACTTCAGCAAACTCACACCTTTTGCTTGTTTTATTTTTTTTATCACTGATAACGATACATGCTGCAGTTACAAGGAACAAGTTTTCCTCAGTCATCATTCACAACTTGGAATAAATTGATTGCCCACTTGCGTGTGAACAATTTGTTGCTAGAAATAGATGTAGCCTTAAAACCGAACCAAACCCAAGTGTTCATTTAGTTGTGCTGCTTTAGTATGAACAAAATGTTTCCATAGTTTGATACCTATTTGTCAGATACTTTTTGGGACATACAGGGACGACCGACAACGCTGCTTGGTAAACATAACTCTCATGTAATCTATTACTCTGGATCCTTCTTTCTACTGCAATATATTGCAGCATCGTATCACGGCTAATTGCAACATAATTCACATTCGACGTTCATGAACAACAAGCCCTGAAAGCTTGAAAATTAACAAGCGTGCGTCTGATGTCAGCATTATGATGCCGTGCGCCATTAACGTCCTCATTACGGGCACGTTATGAATTTAATCTCGTCTATTGCTGATGCTAGAGCCTATTGCTCGATAGTCCAGCATGATCGGCTTCTCGACAGAGAAAGTCACTCCCTGCCAGCACTTCGTGTACTCCACTGGTGGTACGTGGACACGTCGCGTCGCGTCGTCGTACAACCTCCGAAAATTGATTGTTTTCCTTTAAATATAGGTAAATCAACACTGTTTAGATGTTGAAAACCGTCTCTTTTTAAATTAATTGTAAAAACATCTGGAAGGCCAGATGGATGATGCAAAATTCGCCATTTTGATAGAAAATACACTTTTAGTATATTTGTAATTATAAACCGATGAACTTTATAGTTCAGTCATATCGTAAACTTAAAGACTTTGCACTGTCTGTTACACGTGCTACCCTTCGCCCCTCACACTCTATGTGTCTCTTCGTAATGGTCTCACCTCCACTCTTATCAAAACGGGCCGCAGCTACTGAAACATCTACTCCAAGTGATTTAGTACTAATTAAGCGATCCACGATTTGGGAGAGAAAGGGACTGCAGCCCTGATCCTCACCCTTTAAGTAGCCTTATTGTTTTTTTCATATATGAAAATAAATTTCGACCAATACTTAAAAACAAAATTATGAGTCACATATAAGAGTCACATTTGATTGAAAATATTTTTTATAAAATTCACTTTGCTTTGGACCAAGAATTAAAAACGGTTATCTTTTATAAAGTAGAAAATATTCTAGTACAGTACCTACCACCATACACCTCTCTCCTCCTCACTTTTTATATTAATACTATCATGGAACGTTGTTCATTCCCGGTGCTCGCAAAACCTTAATCAAATTCTGAATTAAGAACACAATATAAAATATAATAGAAATACGGTTATAGAAATTAAAATAAATCTCTAAAACGATGTTTTAGACCACTTGCGAACCCCAGTTTTCAACAACCTTCCTCCTATCTATGACAAGCCACCTACAGCATGTCTGCGGTTATAACGAGCAAGACGCGCCACTGTTACCAACGAGCATCGATACTACCCCTAGATTCCCACCTACAATTATCATTTCATAGTGCAGGCACGCTCGACCTATATTAATCTCTCGCGGAGAAAATAGTACATAGAAAGTTGGCTGCAGCCACCAATCGACCGCGCTGACCAAGAATGTGAACCATGCTAACCTCGTTGCCCCAACAGAAACTGCGAGAGAACAGCAACGATCGAGGATGGACAAAGTACTGTGATTTCATCTGTTGATTGTCTGTCAGCTATCGCAAATCTTTGAACCGGAGCGATTCAGCCTAAACAATCAAGGGTTGATTGAATGGATAGTATTTTCTTGGTACTTTGTAAAGCTATGAAGTGAATTTGCGAATTAAAATATGGATAGAACCTTCTGACAGACCTAATGTATTCTGACAAAGAGTATCCAAGGTATTCGACAATAGGTGTCAGCAAAGACTGATTCTATGTTTGAATATCAAAATAGGATGAAAATATGTAATGATGAAATTGTGTTTGGAGCTTTATTTCAAAGTTAATAATTGTTGCAAATATATTCAAAATTCGCGTAAAATGTGTTTAATTATTAATGATTATAACATTAATTAAATCAGACGTAGCGAAATCAGTAAAATATGTCCTGAATCAGATACATTTCACACATATTATAAGCACTTCACCAACAATTCATAACGCAAATGACGACATAATGTCTCCATTCTTTATTTTCGTCCTATTTTGTTACGTAAAATCACTCCTTAGTGATCCTTAAATTTGGGTATTCGAATATTATGTATCCTGAACACTTTTTTTATGGTGTATATCCTTCACAAATTCCTTTGCCACTTCATTTTCCCCTTTGCCCAAATAGTGAAACGTTAGAAAGATCGTTCATCACTTTCAACGTGACTCTCGAGCTCCTGCGCGTCGACCTCAAAGGAGAACAGGTCAACCTCTTTCCCGCCGATGAACGCTTCGATAAGCACCGCCTATAATGTTTTCACGATCGAAAATTGTGGAGGTTGACTCGATGAACTGTGTTGCCTGAAGCGTCACAGAATAAATCAGGGTATCGCGGTTTACGTGGTATAAACGGCACATTTCGAATGATTCATTTTCGTTTTTGACCCATTCTCGAAATCACCGTACATCTCGCACACGATAACACCTGAGAGCCACGACGAATGTTATTTCTTCTCAAATATCGGCTAGATTTTCCAAATTGGATAATCTGGAATGAAAACTCAATCGAAGTTCGAATGGTTTGCAATCGAAGTTTGGTGCTTCTGATAAGGCCAACACAGACTGTTGTTATAAGATTGGATAAGTACACAGAACGTTGTTTGATCGGTGAAAAATTTGCAGCTTCGCGATTTGGAAAGTGAAATAAAATAAAAATTGATAGGAGGACTGCATTGACCAAGAGATCTTCAAATGGGTTACGTAACTAGATTTTTTTCTTACACCGACCCACGAACGAATAAATGAACGCGAAATAACGACCTCCGTCTGCCAGGCACGTCTTCGTTCATTATAAAGAAATCTCAACTTCTGAGCGTCAATTTCACTTATTAACCAAACGAAGTGGTGAAGTCTATAAAAAAAATATATTGCTGGAAAAAACTTCAAGCCTCCTGGACACTCGAAACACAAACGAAATTAGTGAAATTTTGTTTCCACAGAATATAGTATTATGACAGATTGACGTAAATAAGGCAAGAAATATTGCTAAAAAGTTATGAACATAATTACAAACAGAATTATCCCTGGGAGTATACAGAAGATATACTGCTCTTTCTCGCTAGAGGCTCAAAGGACTATGATAACAGAAGTACACATACTTTTGATGTCAATTCACATTCTGATAACTTATGACGAAGGTGAGAATGAAAAAGATTTGAAAACCAGATACGTATTCGCCAAATGATCCTAATATACAGGGCGTTTCTAAACAGCACGGGATAACATTAAGGAGTGATTCTAGACACCGAAATAGGATGAAAATCAAGGATAACGATTTTGCGCTTGAGGTTTCGTTTTATAGGTATAAGCGTCTAAAAATCTGGTGGAATTCACCAGAATGAATCTACGATGAAACCTTGGGCAGCGGTTGTTCGCACAACAGTATAGCGTTGGGCCCTGACGCAAGGGAGGGGAGAAATTAACTGTTCGACGGTGAGTGTCAGGGCTACACTGCCGTGTGGAGAGCCACTGGCGCAGGACTCCGTGCGGGCTCAATTCTAGTGATTTCCACCAGACGCTTATAACTCAGAAACGAAGCCTCAATCGCGAAATCGTTGCTCTTGATATTCATCTTATTTTGATGTCTAGATCATCTCTTAAAGTTATGCCGTGCTGTTCAGAAACACCCTGTATAGAGTATTTGAAAAGAGGTATTAGAAGTATTTACCTTCGTAGATATTAGAGGCATTAGCCTTTGTTTCTGGATACTTAAGATATGTCACAGTGTGTGTGTGGCATAGAACGATCAGCAAGTTACGCGAATTTCGATGGAGCAGAAAAAAGCAGGAGGAAACTCGTACGCCTTAAGCAAATAATGAACCTCTCCGCATAGAAACGAGGCAGTAGAACACGTCCAACTGTTGTCATTCCTGGTGGTGAACAATTTCATGGGACGTCGAGCATTACGATGCATAAAGCGTTGTACGGTCACACCAATTGACGGACCAAGTATCGGTGCAGTTTTATGAAGAACGCTAAGCAGATAGACTAGCATCTTTAAAAGACGTGACTTGTCAGTAACCACCGAGGATTAAGATCATTCTTCCAATCGCAGCCGAAAACTTAACAGACTACCCTCGACCTCCATAGATTTTTCTCAAAACATTTCATTTTCACCTATTTCACTCTTCGTTCCATATTCCCACTTCTTCGTTTTTCGACTCTATATTCACCACACCCAGTTTTCCTTATATCCATCATTCACCAGTAACGACAAAACAGCCAACGAAGAAGAACCGAAAACTGTCGTGCAATGCCAAATTTATCACAGCTTTCAAACTATACACTACATACGTACTTATCGCCAAACATATTACTATTATTAAAATTGATGTTTCAACTCGATTTCTATACACATCAATTTAATTAAATTTCATCAATATTAATTTACTGACAAGACATTACGATAACAGTGGACTATCGTACAAGCGCAACAAATGAGAACGTAAATCACGCAGCCACTTCTACTTCCATAACGTTACTCTCTAACAAATCCTCCAGGACTCGATGGATATTCTGTTTCACTTTTATACCCCTTTAATACACATTCCTTGACAACCTACAGCCTTCCGTGCACATTCCTCTGACAATATTTTAGTGTCGCTGAAGAATGGATATAAGATTCCTCTGATTTTGTATAGTTACAGTACACATGAACTGGAGTAGTATAACTTTGAATATTTCTGCAAATCAAAGGCAAAAACGAAAGATAATCCAAGAACCTTGTCTACTCTATTAGCCACTGTTGGCTATTCTTCTCCAAGCGGATCAAATATTGGAAATCACTATTCGCAAGGCGCGAGAAATGGAAACGAAGAAGCGGACATGTCCTGGACGGTCTTTTCATTTCTTCCACGGCACGTGCCCGGCATGGTAAACATTCAATGCATAAGAAGCACGATCGAATATAAATCATGCCTTTGTATTTTTGCCGGCAATCCCGCAGAGACAGTTGAATAATTTCTGAAACGCCTCTCTACGTGCTCCGACGCCGTAATTTATGGCGCGCGAGACAACATCCAGATCACCAATGCATGCAACCATCCTCTACACAGGGTGACACCGAAATAGGTAGTCCCACTTTGGTAGCGTATTCTGCTGAAGGGTCACATAAACTTAGGTCAAGAAGCTCTTCTTTTTCCAAATAAAAACGTAACAGAAAATAATTTTATTCTCCAACCCATTTTAGTCTAATTGTTTTAGGTTATCTTCATAACAGTTGCATCAGCCAATGAATTAGCAAAGGAAAATCAATTATATGGCTTGTATAAAATGTATAAAAAGTTTAGGATTATTCTAACAAAATTCTCAATACAACATGAATTTTTATCGTTTCTGTGATTCCAAGAAACGATGATGTAAAGTGTGTCTTTTTGCAGAAGGAAAACACTTTCAGCAATTTCTTGAAATTTTAAGCATTTTTAAAATGTTACTTCATAAATAAAAAGTGTTTATATATTAAATAGGAAGGACTCCTTAAGCTACATATGTATTTATAATCCGCTTTCATTTTTAGAAAGAGTAGAATATGCTACCAAAGTGGGACCTACATATTTCGATATCACCCTGTATATACTAGCCCAGCTTCCCGTCCCGACTAGGACACGACTATCTTACATTTGCGTTTTATTATTTCGTACGCTCGTTGAGCACGACTGTGTGTATACCTACGACGTATTCGTCTTTCCTGCACCGCGGACTGAAATATTCTCGCGATATGAGCGAAACATTGTGCCATTCGTTGGCGTTCTTTGCGGTGATACATGTTCGAGTTTTTAAAAGAACAGACTACCGAGTTTTCTGATATTTATGTATAAGTCTTTCTGTGCGATCACTGTTTCCCCAAATGCCTTCGGAAAAAGAAAAATAAACCACATGGAGTCCATTCTTTTGTGCTCATGCACAATTTCGTCATATGTAGACTTTTAATGTGCGATCTGTTTGAATTAGAGCTATGAAAATAAGTTAAAATGGAGCGCTAGAGTGAATAATTTGAATTCTATTTGCTCATTTCTTTTCTGGGTTTTCAGAACGTATTTGCATTTGGGTAGGTGTATGATTTCAAACCAGTAGGTTTTAAAGAAAAGTAACGAATAGAAATACATTTTGCCTTTGGAGTAAAAAAATACCTTCCTGTTGCTCCGCTTAAGCTTCAATGCGGAAGTAAAGGATTAATGAAAAGCTCTATAGGCCCAAAAGTGGTCACTTAGAGCATGACCTAATCGTAGGCATGGCCAGGATGGGTTTATGATGCTTAATGTCTTATGAGTCGAATCCTCCCTAGCTGTAAATAGAAATTCAACCCCAAGCCACAACCCTTCGCGTAGAATAACGAATTGACTCGCGATATCAGTACTGGAAACGTCTTTTCCCACCATTTTCAGCCCACATTTTACTGAACTAGTTTATACTGCAAGCGATTAAGAAACTTTC
This sequence comes from Calliopsis andreniformis, assembly GCF_051401765.1. NCBI lineage: Eukaryota > Metazoa > Arthropoda > Insecta > Hymenoptera > Andrenidae > Calliopsis > Calliopsis andreniformis. The sequence goes on from NC_135071.1 coordinate 8,284,070, forward strand.
AGATAAAATTATAAAGTACTGAACAGCTCTAATCTAAGTTACATAAAAATTGTTATATATAGCAAATTGATTTAAATTTGAACTAGGATTTAATAATAGTCTACAGCTAAAATAGTAAAAATTAGTTATCGAGAAGATATTTCGGGTGTAAGCCTCATGCGAATGTAATTCCACTTCATCATACATCTTTTGAACTACTTCCACCCCATAGTTAATGTCAGGAGGGGTTAAAGCAACAGTCTACTTCTTATCCTAGTGACTAACAATAAATGAGAACCGTACAAGCAAGCTCAGCGAGAATTTACGAAAAAGCATAATAGTGCAAACGCTGGTCAGTTCCATTGTGACCAAGGAAACATTTTGCCAGGACTATTCCGGTTCCTCCTATTCAGCTCTGAATACCATTCAGAGGGGAGTCCTCGCCATTGGCGGACCTGTTACACAACCGTATCAGGTCGCCAGGTATTACCACTGCACACCAGGCAGGTCGTAAAAATTGATAAGCCGGTCCCCAACGTCCTGCGGGAGCAGTCCTGGATAACTCGAGACAATCAACGGGTTTATTGGTCCAACGCTTTTGCCCGAGTTAACTGGTGTAATTGCTCAGAGGTTACTCCCTTCCCCCTTTCGTTTAACATCACATGGTTCATGGTGATCTTGTTCATTGATCAACCCCAGGTTCTTTTCGCCCAACGACTTTTCCTCGTTGCAATGTCTTTATTTTGTAGTTTAAGAAATAAAGCAGTGCTCTAGTACAGTTTTATATCTATATCTATAAATTTTTAGATAAGTGTATCCATGTGGATTACAACAATGTGTTGCCCCCAGAAATTCATATACAGATACGAATTAACTTACTTTGTGTGACTCATATAATTTAAATACTTGAAAATTTGAGCATTTCAACCACTAAATAATCGAAATTTAGAGTATTTGAAAATTAGCAAGTTCCTAAATTCCCAAATCCCTGAATAACCGTATAGGTACATGGTAGGTACCTACTATACCCATAAATATACTGTAACAATATCTTGCTCCTGGAAATTCATATACCTATCTACTAAGTTTCACATGCTCCTCCTCGATGAACACGAATTTTGTAAAGGATCGAAAGGCAAATCAATTTCACGTGCACCCAAATTACGTTCTAGTCTAGTGTCGGCGAAAATGATTAAATTCCGCGGGGAATCAGCGGGGATCAAAGATATACATAATGATACCGTGGGGTCGGGATTACAAGAGTATAAAGAGGAAGTTACGCGATTCAAGAGTGACCATGATAGTCGAGCTCTGATTAGACGAGGATTGCCGACGTTAATGCTCGGTGAAACTCAACGAAGCTGACCGAACGGTGGTCACTGGGAGGGCAAAGAGCAGGGTGGATGAGCAAAAGGGGTAAAAGGGAGTTGGCGATGCAATGGATCGGCAAACTGATGCAGCTCCCATCGTCTGCTAAATTGATTTACTTGACAAAGATTGAGTTACCAAATTAGAGGCCGCCGTTTCGGCCTGTTCGATCGTTATTCAAACGTAACGCCTTAATGACGCGACAGTTTCATTGTGTTTATTGCACGGAGGTGACCTTTGGTCAACTAGCGTTTGGTCAACTTGCGGCGCACAGTATTCGAGACGGCTGCCTGGCCGTGAAAAATTAGTATAAGTGTATAAATCGTTGAAAACAAATTAGTTTATTAACAGTCCAAACTTTCCTTAATTCCTTTCTTTCTTTAATTCGAAATATTTTAAGCAGGAATAAAATTATTTAATTTTATTGAGACGAACTCTATACTTCGTTTTTAGAATCTTCGTTTATAGTAAGATTATAAGTATAGAATTATAATCTTAGAGAAAAGAAAGATGTAGAGGAAACGTTTGCAATTTTTTCTAAGAACAACTTCTGAAAGATTAATATGGCAGTTTGTTGACAATTTCAATCTTGCTTCAATAAATTACTAGTGAATCTGTCAAAAAACTAACAGATTAAATTGGCAGCACTGATCGAATCAGTATGTTTATGCAAACATACCAGTGCTGTATGTACAAGCTTAATTTCAATGATCTTGCCAAATTAACTTTTAAAAAACTAGGTCGGAACAAGGAAATGTTCCCTCTATATCTTTCTTTCCTCTAAGGTTATAACACAGCTCTAGAAATTGTTTACGGTATTTAATTTGAAACTCTATTATTCAAAACATTTAAGGTATTTAAGATATTAATTATCCCACAAAGTAAAATAAGAAGAAGAAACGTGAACCACTAAATGGCATTTTTTAAAAATGTATAAATTAGACTTTTATGTCAAATTTAACTTCTTTACATATTCCTATAGACAGATATTATCGAATAAGAATTCTGGAGGATTTTAAAAGCTTCATGACACTAAGAATTAAATAATCGGAAATGGTTAAATTTTGTTTCTTTTTTTCTCGAAATACTGTGTACTGCGTAAATCGACCATTCTATCGGTGGACCCGAGAGGAACCGGAAAAATGCGGAGCTCGATCAAATGCGAATTTCGAGCTCGATCGCTTTCGGGATATCTGTAAACCTTGGAGAAAATAAACCGAGACAGCAGATTTACTCCGACGTATTCGATGCCAAGGAAGTTTATGGCCGTCCTGTACAAAGTGTCGTACGTGGCCACGGTATTTTCGAACGTGAATTGAGGAGAACGATTCATCGATATCCCTTTGCTCCCACCTTCGTTTCATGGAAGTTTATATTCCTTTTTTCAGGATTCGTGATTTTCAATGGCATTGATCAATGGCATTGATCGCACTAGAAAATTACGAACTGAAGACTTTTCTGGGACTTGATATTCAGATAGAAGACAATTCTAATGACTTTCAAGGAAGAGTTTGTTATTAACTTGGTCTAAACTTCACTAGACTATCAAAAATGTTGGTCCATGACAGATTGTACTATTATTTTTTAAGTTTAACCTTGAAAATTTTTTCGCTATGCCATTACAATATATACATATGCATTTTACTTGCAAAATTAGCAGTGAAACTATACACTGTGGCCATTTTTCTAAGTTAATTTCGAAACAAAAGACACCGTCCACAAGTTGTTTCGATTCAAATAGTACCTCCAAGTTCTACTTTCTTCAGTAATATTTTCAAGGAATATTATAAATGGGAATATTGTTAGGAATATTTTAGTAATTTCAGTTGATACAGAATACTGAATGTCCAGTAATAGGTATCCGATATTTTCAAGTCATTCTACAAGTCAAAAAGGACGAAGATCAAGAATAACGAAACTGGGTTTAAGGCTCCATCTTCAAATTAAAGGCATGTCTAAAGTACACTCGAAGTATGTCTGACGTGAGGTCTTCTTCTACTTCTAGACCTGGCATTAGCTAGATCTGGCATTAGCCAGGTCAAGCGCAACGATGCTAGTAGAATAAGATAGTAAAATAGATCTACTCATCCTCAGATACATTTCACGCGCTCTTTAGGCATTCCTTCAACAATTAGTATCTCAGAAACGAAGTCTCACAAAATTAATTTAACTATCATATTCGTTTTATTTTAGCGTGTAGAATTTCTCTTCAAAATTTCTGACATCTGTTACCGAATACTGCATATGCCACTTGTGCGTTATTCTTACTTTCCCCTAGTAAACTTCAGAATAAGCTCCAATGTTCCAGTTTCTAACAAAGGTCACCCTAAAAATAGCTACAAACTGATCACCACCATTTTTCCAAAAAAAAAATTAAAGAACCTGGATGACAGTTTACGTAATCGTAACACAAATAAGTACTTACCCACCTTTTATCCTCCTGAATTTTATGGATCGTTATTATAACTATTGCAACAGACTCACCTAAAACAGAAAAAGAAGAACATTCTAAAGAAATTGTAAAAAAAACTACTTTCATATTTATAAATGTATTATAAGTGACGATAAAATTCTTATGCATCTATAAAAAGCTGCAGTATATTCTCAAAAGATATAAAATAAAAGAAACAACACAATAAAAATAACTGCAAATGCAGTGTCAGAGAAAAATAGGGAGAATCTATTTCCGTACAAATTCAAAGCTTTTCAAAGTCGATTGCTATCAATTAATCGATAAAATTTCGATTAACCGAGCTTTGATTATTTACAGTCTTTTATTTAAAATTTCAATTATTTTGTGTATTAATAATAAAAGTATAACCGGACCAAGAATAGAACTCGAACCATAATTAATGACAGTCTAATAAAATTTAGAAAATTCAGTATTAAATGGGTACCTTATCTTCGAATTTGGTTTACAATCGATTAATCAAAGTCCAACAGTATTTCAAAGACATTTGATCGCTTGATTGCGAAAACTAAAAGATCACCCGTTACATCGTGCTGGTACCACGATTCTTAGTGGCAAAATGAGATGGGACACCTACACCGAGAGCCAGCGAAATGAAATGAAGCGAAAAGAAATGAAATAAAGGTTTCATTATTTTCGCCGGATATATTTCTGGCGTCTTAGGAAACGTCAGGTGACGTGACAAACGACGGGGGCATTCCACGAAAATTAACCGCGTCCCCTTCAACCTCTCCTCAGGTCGCCTTCAAATAAGTTATCTTAACGATAGTAAAAATAAAAAGCAGAACACGCTAGAAAAGAAAGCTGTGGTTTATTAACGTGTTATGGTTTCAATAAACGATACACATAGCGTTATTACTTTTGGGATTGCAATGCCCCTTGAGTTTGAACTGAACGAATGGGATTCAAGACGATTCGTCATATTACAAAGTTTTAATTTTCTTATTGAAGCAAGAATTAAAAGTGAAGTGATTAAACCAGTTATAAATGACTGAAGGTCAGTCTAAAAATATACTGCTAGATATTCCAAATTAATATTTTTCAATATTACGTAGTAATCCTCTTTGGCAGGATACTCTTCTTTTTGTCTTCAATTAAGCTCATTAAAATTTAAAAAGTTCGAAAACCAATTTCAGAAATTCAATTCAGTAAAAATTAAACCAAGTTGATTGCAAAAGCTCATTTGATATTTTAATAAAAAAATCAATCTACTGTTATTAGAAATTGTATAATTTGTAATTATTTTCAAGGATTCTAGCTTTTACTGTTCAAGTATAAAATATCATTAATTTTCGAAGGCTTTACAAAAATCCAAGAATATCCTCCATCCAACCTAATGAAACTGTCATTTAACACTAGAAGGGTTGCTTATTCTTTCTACCGAAAACCCATACTACTTTAACCCAGCCGTACATTTCTGTTACCTATTCCTCCTTTTCCTATGGTCATTATTAATGTATGCTCATAATCTTTTTTATCTACATACATTCTAAAAGTCTAAAAACTTAATTTTTAGAAAACTGTAAATGGATCATTTTGACCTGCCCATTCTTTTTAATGTTAAAGCATCCTTTTAATCGATTCCTCTCGTCAGGGCAATTCAAACTGTAAAAAAGGAGACCAATAACTAGATAAAAGAGGATAGCAATGGCTTTGGTTGATGGAACGAGGGATGTAACAGCAAGTGACGCAAGTATACGGTGGTCTGCAAGGCGACGTGCCAGTTTATTGCACGGGATTAAACCTTCACGTGACTGGGGCCTTGGAGACTAGTCTCATTTGATCCTTTCTACCCTACGTTTCCCAGGATATTCTTTCCCCCGTATCATTCATTCTGAAACATTGACTTCTCGAAGCACACATCTGACTTAAAACGATTACATAACTTTTCAACAACGTGCTATCCTTAGAACATTTAATAAAATTCTTCGCTTTATCTCTGGTCATCATTGACAGGAAATATTATACACGTTTTTCTTCCTATATTCAACATTACATCTATTTGTAAAGTTGTTGAAATTGTTGTGGAGAATGTTGAATATATAGGTGTTCAGTTATAGCTGGAGAATTTAAGGGAAAATTTTAAACATAAAAATAAAGCAGAAATCAAGAATAAAAATAAATTAAATCCGCGTAAAACTTCATAAATCAAATCACTCCATTACTCCAGCGTGAAGCTAGTGGTAGTGATTATCAGTCTCTTAGGATCCCATCACAGCTGTATGAGGCAGTTAAACTGGTTCACCAAATCTTTAAAAATGGGGTAGTTAAACAAGATGAAAACGGTTACTTGGACCATCATTACTTTTAGATGTTTATTTTTCCAGAAAACTCTTATAACTTCTACTAAATTGGACATTATAACTACAAATCCAATCAACATACTTTATTATAAAGAAAAATCTCCTCATTTATCTCATTAACCCTCCGTACATTAAAAAGTTGCGCATCTATCAGACTTTCCTTCCTTCAAATTTTTATTTTTATTGAAACAACTTTTAAACATTTGACGTATAGAAAAATTGTATAATTCAATAAAAATTCTTATAAGTACCCCAGAATTTCTTCAAAACATTTGAAAGGCTAAAATAGCAGACAAATTAATCTCAAACATAAACAACCCAGTTTGTCTACTTATACCTGAAAGAATATATTTGTCTACAGAGAGTTGCAAGCGTAATTTTATTTTAAAAAACACCGACGCCATGCCTCACAAAAGGAACTCAATCCCCAAAATTTATAAAACTTCTCACACACAAAAAAGAAATCGTCGAAAAATTGTGGCCCTCAAACGGCACTCTTTGATCAAAAATATCGAGGCAAAGAGAGTGCAGAGGGGAGCAGGACACTGGGGTCGAATCGTTAAGCCATCAGAGCGGTTCCAGCGTGGCAGCAATTTCAGAAATATCACGCGCTGGCAAAGTTCCGGAGGTCCTGAGCCCGTGTCAAAGAGTTACCATCGGTTGCCTCTAATTTCTTGGATCATCAGTCGCGTCCGGCTCGATTCAAAAGTGAGAATCGAACGGAGAGGGAGACGTGGCGACAGAGACGAGGGAAATTGCAAGCGACGCTGGCGACCAAGGGGGATGAACAAATACGTCGGTCCCAATTTCACGGGACCGCTTCCCTGGCAATTACTATTCGATTTTAACCGTGGCTACATTTCACCTCGCTACACTCCTACCGAGTGCGGTAAGCAATTTCCATTCGTATCACGGCGCAGAGGGGAGAGAACCTTAGGTCCATTCGAGCGAACTGGGCTACAGTGCTGAATGGATCGCGTGCCATCAGGAAGCTATTTGTTCGATCGCAACAATGGACGGTCCTACGCCGCGGATCCTAAAGGGCCGACCCACAACGACGTCCGCGAGTCGCATTAAGATAAAGGGAACCACCCCGGCAACACTTGAAAGTCGCCACGCACACCATTAAATCAACGTCGAACGGACAAACGAAATGGTATTGGAGAATGCGACGCCCACGCATTTGGCACGATGCAATGTTGATTCAATGCTTTTAGATTGGAGGAATGGGTCTGTATTACTCTGTATTCTGAAACAAAATGTAACCCTGTGTTCTAATTGGATGCCGTATCGCGGCAAAATCTATTCGACGCAAAAGATGCTTTGTGGCAAAGATATTTTTCGTTGTATAATATTCAATCGGGAGAAAGCCTGTGCACGTCGATAAATGTACGAAATGTGCACAGGGTGACCCAAATGAAATATAGTAAGTTTTTATTATTTCTCAAAATGCAGAATTTTTTTGTTTAAATTGAATAGGGGCAGAGATTTGTCATTTTGTGTGAAATAAATTTGTTTAAGGACAATGGAAGCTGCTAGAGAAGAGATGAAGATCCTCTTACTATAACAATATAGTGTCCCAAACAAAGTGCAAGAACCGTTAAGGGGGAAGTCCTAGGGTAATTTTAAACAACTTTTTTCTTTGCAAAAATGTCCTCTGAAGCTTTGTTATCGAGTTATTAACAAAAAGCATCGACCAATCAGAGAGCGCGAATAGCGAACGCTCGGCCGACCAATGACGGTACATAAGCTACGCGTAGCGTTTGCTCTCGCCATGCTTGAGCCTTGTACAAGAAACTCAAAAACTCTACGTTATTGCCCAATTTCTCTTAAACTATTGAATGGAAACATATGAAAAAAATCAGGGATACGTCAGCTATCGCGACACAAATTATGGAATTTTGTCAGATTTTTAAATTCATTAACCAAGTTGTAAAAAATAAAAAACGAGAGAAAACATTGAAAAATGCTCATTTTGTATTGTAGTCATACCGAAATAATAATCATGTTAATTCAGCAGATGTATTAAAAAAAAGCTAATGAAAAAAGTACCTTTAAAACTAATATCGATGAAAATGACTGATGAAATTGTTGAAAATGTTAAAAATAAAGAAAAATTGAATCGTATTATACAGCAAAAAACAATAGTTGCAATTCACTATAAAAAATTACAACAATTTTAAATGGTGCATCTACAAAAAGACCAGAATTATATGTTCTACAGGGTGTTTCTAAATTCGTGGGAAAACTCAGAGATGTAGATAGAAGACAAGAAAATAAACCGAAAACTTCGTATGCAATATTTTCGGAAACGCTTAGTTTGTTAGTTATACGCGGTTTTATATATCATAAAATACCGATGTAACAGTGGCCCATCCCCTTTAAGGTCAGTGTTCGGGCTTCGACGAGGCTTCGAGCTTTTAAAGGCCCAGGCCATCTCTGGGCCTAAGTGAGCCTCTGGCGACTCGCAACGCATGTCGAGAGATGCTTCATCGAATGGGAAAGCATACTTTCTAATTGAAAATACTATTGATATTTATCTACTTTATTTATGTACTTCCACATCCAATTACGAAATAATAGCCGGTGACATGAGATAAATTTTCAGTAAAATTGCCGGTCAACAATGTGTTAAAAATGCCAAAGCAACCCCTTAATCGTATACTTTATTTATGTACTTCCACATCCAATTACGAAATAATAGTCAGTGACATGAGATAAATTTTCAGTAAAATTGTCGGTCAACAATGTGTTAAAAATGCCAAAGCAACCCCTTAATCGTAGATAAATATCAATAGTATTTTCAATTAGATAGATAATTCTTCAATTAATGAAGAATTAAGAAAAATTGTACTATTTCAATATTATTAAATTTCTTCCAAAACCTGAAACTATTGTAATACCACATCTAAATTGCCAAAGAAAAATCTGCACCCTGAATGGAGGTACTATAATTTCGTTGATTAGTCAATTGTCAGATCATTAAATCTCTATTAACGCATGTGTTTACCTTTACAAAATGTTATCCAAATGTTCTGTAATATCCGATAATTACATTCAGGTTATTAACACGTTCAGAGAACGAATAGAACAGAAAATACACGTAATACATATTTAACCCACTTCCACAAATTCATAATTGTAATCAATCATTTCAATGTCAATGTAAATAAATTTTCCCATAGACATTAATAGAAGAAAATTAAAAATTGTTATGTTACATACCTATCTCCGTACTTCTAAAAATAGTAAAATTATATATTTGCATCGATATTTATAAGATTGATTTCCCTTCGTCTTTTTATTTGTACCAAACTTTGCATTCGCAGTGAATCTGTACGAAACTCGTAAATATGGCATTGTAAATCAAAGAATGGACGGAAACATCCATTTTCCTTTTGTTTATGGCCATCGAGGTATGCCAGTGGTTAGATTCTACTTGGTAAACAACGCTATATGCTTTTACATGCGGAAAGATGCAATAGAAAGAAACATCACAATTGATGCTCATGGAAGTTGCATTAGCATCAGGAAATAAACCGTAAGAGACTGGCTAAGTAGTTAGAAAGCCTCGAGAGATGGAGATTGATCTCTTCTGAAACCTGCTAGCCATTTAGAAGAATAAAAGATAAGAATAATCATTAATATTTCAGAATTTTATAACAATTTCGGGGAGAGCGATCTATTTACTCGGAAATTGTTTTTAAGACATCTAATCTACTATGGATAAATATTAATTACTAGAGTGCAGATGTTTATGCATTTATGGGATACTTCAATTTACAAAAAATACAGAATACATAATAGCTTGTATAAATATATAAAATATTTAAAGTAGGTATGTGTTATCTTATTTTTTGAAGCTAAACAAAATTTCAGTTTAATGCTCGATTTCAATAGTCGCATTTATAAAAATATGAATTTTAATAAATATCTACAGTCTATTAATTACTTACCTCTTGAAGAAATAGAACATCAATTTTCAAACACATCCCTATATTTTAAACAATGAAAAACTGAATTAATTAATTGTATTGCATGCAGTATTTCATTTAAACGTGATTAGCAATTTGATTGCCACCTCGCTGTTATCTACAAGGCTAAGAAAGTCTCGTTTTACTAATACTAATTAATAATGATCATGGATGATAATAATTTTTTCCATTTCAAATAATAAGTAACAAGAACTTCTTGTGAAGTTTAGTAGAGCTGCACCATAACATAAATAAAAATGTTAGTTAAAAATTGTTCTATTCGAAAAAATACTATTTAATATTCCCAATAAATCATAATAAAATTCTATCCAAAGTACCCTAAATTTCCATTTCCTCGTTAGAATTATTTAACAATATAATATCAACCAAATCATATTGATGCTACACGACAGTAGCTTAATACACTCGCAAAGGCCTTCTAGTTTTCATTTAGTCGACAAGAAATTGATTTCGCTTGTTCCAGTGGAACTTCATTACGACCTAGAAGACACGAAGAACAAAAACGAGAGAAAATTAGTATTCCCCTCAAATGTTCCAAGTCATTACCATTATTCGTAGGAACATGTTAGGAAACAGAAATGTTCTGTGACTACAGAGGGACATAACGACGATACTTAGGGTGCAATCAAACTCTTTCTATGATCTCGAATCAACGAAAATGGCTTGTGCTGGACGGGGAACGTGACCTGCCGAACGGAATGCCAACTAGATTTTGGTCATCAACGTCCTCGATGCATCGAACGGACAAGAGAACGATGCTGACGATGCACTGGATCTAGACACCTAACATACATCGCCAAATTTTCCTCCATCAGAAATCCAAATCGTAAAATATTTTATAAGATTCTTATTTTTTTCAAAAAAAAGCCTCATTGGAAAAGAAACAATTCACTGGGAAACACAGGAAGATTGACATATTAAAGGAAATGAATACAGATTGCAGAGAGATAGCACATTATAATGGTTTTTAATAACGTCAAATGGAAAATGTTTACGACTAATGGTTTATTATAGTATGAAATATTACTGTAGAGTTATTAACCCATTCAGTTAAAACAATATTTTCTTATATAAACAACCAAAATCTCTGAATTTGGAAATTTGAATATTTAAATATTTGACACTGTAAAAATTTAAAAGTTCCTCAATTTTAATACGAGGTAAAGGTTAATTTTAATTGTTAATGTTATAGTAGGTGTTAATATTCTAGTTTCAATAATCTGCATACAGAAAACACAACAAGAACTAATTTTACTCTTTTCCAGATTCTCAGTTTCAACTATTTGACTCATGAGGAGAACTCCCAAAGCGTAAGTCTCACTTTTTAATGGTCCTTAACTAGTTTGTAGAGTTCGTCAAGCTGAAAACACCAATACCCTTTTTAGGCGCCAAAGCTTAATAATTTATGAAATATTAACGAGTAAAGTTGTTAACATTACAACTACAAACTGATCACGGACCATTAAAGAATGAGACTTGAGGAGTTCTCCTCATCAATTGTACTAGGATTCTGCTTCTATTTATGAAGCTTTCACCATAAAAGTAAAGCCTAACCTAACACGATTTCGCGTTTTTATTCGCGAAGTGAATCAAATCCCTTCATGATTAATTCCGCAGGTTAAAGATCGAATTTCCACAAAGTATTAAGTGAAACTGGTCCCATCGCTGACAATAAATTTCCCTGTTTTTAGACACCCTGGATAAACAGGATATCGTGTGGTCCAGCTTTCCATAGATCCCTTTATCTCAGAATCTCGATCCACCTCACGAAGCGCAAATAAACAAGAATAGTCCGACATAAAGATACGAGGCAGTCTTTTCGATTACTGGAAGAGGAAGAGGATTAAAAAAAAAAGAAGGAAGAGAAAAAAGTGGGAAGATGGAAGAGTCTCGGTTGCGTCATCGCAAAAAAGGAGCATAAATTCATCCAAGATAAACGCATCCACTTTTTCTTTGCTTGTCGAGGAAGATGAGGAGGGTGATAGAGGAACGCACGAAGACGGAAGTAGAAGGGAAAAAAGTAGCTTTTTCGTCCCGTCCACGGGCAGACTTATATCGTGAAAATTCAAAAAAGGGTAGAGGGGTTGGCGAAACAAACTCTCTGGAACACGAGAACACTATTTCGTCCTCGAGAGAGAAACGAGAGACGTCGGAAAGTCTTTAAGCCCTCGCGACTTCGCTCTCACAAACTATGGTTTCCCCCGCGCTGCTACTTGACTGTGTTATCTTACGTCTCCCGAGAACTTCATTTTACATGAAAATAGTACAAAGACGCATTCGTCACGTTACAAGAATCTCCGAGAAGTAGAACAATGTCTACCAATTTTATACTGTCTGGGGAAATTACGGTTTCAATGCGATTTAAAGAAAATGTGATGTATGTATACATTAGGTCTAGGAACAATTGAAGGTCTTTCCAAATTTACTTCTTAGTGTTAGATCTGCTCGTGATGTAAAATTTGTGCCAAAACTGGTAGTACACTCTATAGATTACTGAATTGTTCAAACAATCGACAATTCATAATTTTACATTAGAAAATAGATTCCCACGACCAATATTATTCAAAATATTCGCGCATCACTCTTAACATGTCCTATCCTGTACATATGATTGTATGTGTATGAAATGTCCAGATGCTAAAAAAATAAATTTCGTAAAATAAAAAGTAAGGGAAAGTAACGATACAATAAATAATGTATTTGAAAATTCAGCTTGAAGTAAACGAACATGGTGATATAATGCAGTGAATTATGAAAGAAATGATCCACTTTGTTCCTAAGATATTGCATCATTTTTAAGTTCTACTGATTCATCAGAATGGCTTCGGAAATACGTGCATATATTAAACGTTATTAAACAGTCACATCCAATTTCAATATTGACAAAAATGGATACAACTTTGCATGTAAATATTTTCACCTCTCAAAAATTAGATATTTATGTAGATAGGTATTAAAATTACAAATTTTACGAAACATAGAGGCTGCAGCGCTTTAATTAAATAAAATTTTGAAACGGTCAACAATTTAAAAACGCTAAAATTAAGAAGAATTAAAAAAAGGTTCATGTTTAACACTTCACCTATCCATAGACATTATCAGTAAACTACTCTACTTGAATCACAGGACTCCTCAAAGCCCCACAAGCATTTAAATTCAGCCACGAAAGGTTCGAAACGCGACGCACGATTCCCGCAACAAAAACATTCTGTTTACGGTGCGATAGGTTATTCCCAAAGGGAAACGGTTCGTATTAAAATCCACGGCGCACAGTCAACCAGCGCCAGGAAATAATCTGCACAGGAAAATTATTTTGCTCGCAAGCCCTCGCGCGTATTTCACCCTTTGGACGCGAGTAAGAGATCGCGAGCGAACTTCCGTCTAGGATCCAGCCCCCCCTTCTGTCTGCCAAAGTCGGTTTATTTCCGTTTGAGTAAGTTCCTCGTGTATTGCGAGGATATAGGACGGAAAGAAGGAAACCTTCTTGCTCCGAGAATAATTCGCTGGCACGCGAAAAAATTGCAACGTTTCATCGCATTACGCGGGCAAAAACGGAAGCAGAGGAAACGGGAAACGTTTTACGGTAGAATTTTATTTTAATACTAAAAAGAATTTAAATTAATTATGAATCGCTGTTTGCGGAATTGACTAATGAGATTTCGTAACAAAAAGGGACTTTCGCGGGATTATTAGGACGAAAATTGATGTGAAATATGAGGTATATTACTGGACAACACTACACTTGGTTGAACGAGACCCACACTGATTTACAGTATTACAAATTTTGTTATTCTGTTATTAGACCATTGAAGAATTATGAGATCGATAAAAGTATCTAAGTCTTAAGTGGAATATACATAAAAAATAGTCTTGATTAGTCTTGAAAATAGAACTCCCTTCTAATTTCACACGTAATAAAATGTAACACTATTAAACTGCAAATATTTTTATGCAAAAACTCAAACCTTTAAGTTATGTGTTCGAATTAAATATGTAACATATTTACATTTTTAAAATACTGAAAATACAATAGTTGTATAATAATTGGCACACAGTAATTCGTTCCATGGACTTATACAACAAGCATTAACTGGTTTACAGACTTCTGTTTGTATTTTAATTAATATTTCATTTTTCTGATATTTTAGTTACGAAAAAAATCCTACTGTTAGAAAAAATATTGAAATACAATTTTAATACGTTGAGAAGTACAAAAAAATATGTTTAATTTAATCAAAACTGGGAAAGTTAGCCTTAATGGGCACAATAATTCGTACGTTTACCCTAAATACTCTAAAAAATAGGTATAGCTAATCTCGTTAAAACCGAAACATTGAAAAATAGTGTTAGAACTTTAAGCAAAACTATTCGGCTAAAAGTTAAAATACTGATAGACTATTAAAAAAAAGTCTAAAATCAATAGTAAAACGTGTATAAATAAAAAAATCTAAACGATCAAAGCGTGCAATTTTTCTATACAATATGGCCGACTCCCAACGACCACCAATAAACTTATAATGTACCTTTTATCCACGATTTTTAAGAGACACATGGTCAGATAAGCTAGGATATATCAATCTTCGCATGCAAAGCTCAAAACTCCTTTCTGACACCACTTTTTCATTTCTCACTTCGATTACTTGAAAAAATTGCAGCAGAAATCATGAACTCCCTCATCTATTTCTCTACTGTATGCAACTGATGACGTGTGCAAACCAGATGCGCGCTAAATCCTGACCTCTTGCGGATCGAAAATGCGGATCGATGATACGTTACTTTATCGATTATCGACAGCCAAAAGTTCGTCTTACTCTTGCTTCAGAGATAAAGGAAGGCTTATAACTTCCTTTTTATTTTTATATCTAAACTAATTGCGTATAGTACAATACAATATATAAATATACTTTGTATACATTTTTACGTAGGATAGATTCACATACTATTTATATATTTTTTATTTATTTAAGCAACTCGTTTGAGAAACCTAATACTGTATGTATTTTAAATTTGAACTGCTTAATGATTGTATCAATTGTTAATATAAAAAGATACGAAGTTCAACTATATATTCTCAATTAAATGAATAGTAGCAATTGTCTAAAAATAATTTGTACATTTTATTAACAAAGATGACTCGAACAATCTTAATGAATATAGAATATTATTATTTTATAGGATAGTGTTAAACAACTATAAACCTCAATTTTATAAATGCATTATTGTGACCATAGTATTATTCTGCAATTTACAAACTGTTATAAAGAGTTGAAAATGTAATACACAATAGCGTAATAAAAACTGAATAGCCTGAAACTCTTTTCAGTAACAGAATATAAATTCTTTTACTATAGCAACGTCCAAGACAATCGCTTAAGCATAATAATTTTATATGCACCTACCTTGCATTAGCATCTCTTACACAAAGTGCGAAATATTCCAATTTTCCAAGTCTTGAAATTTCCAATGTTTAAATACTCAAATCTTTCAAGAATTTGAAATACAGAATGACATTAACTGTTAATATTCAAACTTACTTAACTGTCACATAAAAAAATCACAGAAAAGTTTAATTTTCATTTATAAACCCAATAGCTGTGAATAAAAGCGAACTGAATAATGTACTATTACTTCTTTTTTTATACTATAGGCAGATAATTATTAGATTTTTCGCTGATATCATTATTTCCTCAATTATCGAAATGGTTCCTGTTACATGCTCCTACTTTTTAAACTCATCAATCAATAAGACTTATTTTCAAACATTTTTAATTCCTGATAGCCATTCTTTCCAAACAAACAATACTAATCACTATTATAATAATCTAATCAAAAAGTCTTCAATTACCCAAGTAATGAAGAGAATTCTGAAAGTTTTCGCTTCTCCCGATAGACTGATATTTTCTATACGTCAAGTTTCATTAGCAATACGAGAATCCCTCGTGATTCAGTTTCGCAAACCTGATAAAGTGACCTAGATAGGTGGGACAATTCAGTAAAGGGGGAAAGATTTTGCGAAATCGCCTGATTTTCCTACTCATTTGATTCTTGATCCAGGAATGCAACTCATTCTGAGATGTTCCTACTCGGGGACCTCTGCTGAACGCCAGGATCCGAAAAGAGCAGAAGGGGAGGAGAGAACCACCAACTCAATCCCCTTCTGTCAATTCGGTCTGGTAAACTTCCACGAAGGAACTAACCCAAATTCTAATCGTAGTATGCAGCACGTTAGAGTTCTACAGTCAACTGAAGAGGATCGGAGAAAATGGAGATTGGTCTGTCGATAGTATGCGTCACTGTATGGACAGGGATAAAGAGACTGTTCCTTCCGTGTATATATTCGCAAACACTCTAAGACTACCTCTTGGAAGGTAAGATAATACCATGGGAATCGGGAAGATACAATATCGACTAAGTCTAATATTTCAAAAAAGATCTAAGTCTTTAATCAACTTTGATGAGGACACTACAGATTCGTGGATATTTGGCTCAACTTAAAGGAGATCATTAATAAATTTAATTTAAGTCATGGTTTTAAAATAAAAGCGGAAAGTGAGATGGAATTTTTAATAAACTTAAATCTTGCAAACCCTACCGATAGGTACTAACACCACTTTAGAATACTTTTTTCCATAAGTGTAAAAAAGCTGTAACAGTTCAAAGAGAATGTTCTAAAGTGATTCTGCAACCAGGTGAAAAATCACTATGGAAGATCAAAATGGCTACCAAGATTCTAGAATCTAGACAGTACTGTGTAGCTCGCTGAACGCGAAACGTTCTATTTTCCGGCAACTCAACGACCACTTCTCTACCACTTTTCTCGCCTTCCACTCAACGCTTCAGTCTCAAATGTACCCCGAAAGGAGATATTCGAGCCAAGAGTGCTAGAAGAATCTCGAATGTAGTCTGTGGACCTGCGAATGAAACTCGCATCAGTTTCGTCTGGACGAAACAGACGAAAAATCCCAGAGCAACTTTTACGGTGACATATGACGATACTTGTGGAAACTTATTGTCTCAGCTGTCTCTATGTAATAGAGACATGAAATGAGATGTGACTACTAGACAGTTGTCTGTAACAATATGTTGTAAACTTACAGCAAGTGAAAATTCTAAACAATTAAGCAAAGAACGAAGACGTTATACGCACAAATTGTGGTGAAAAATTAAAAGAAGAAAGTATGTAGATTAAAAACAGATCGCTCATACAAAGATACTATAAGTGACTAAATTTCCGGAATAATGGAAGTGGAGGGAAGTAGCAACGATTTCCCAACAATAGTAAATGGACGAAAATGGTGGGAAAGAACACAGCTCCCGGAGGAACCGGTAAATCTTAACTGAAGCAAACTTCCGGAAAGATACGTCGTCGCGTGCACGACTTTTCGCGAAAGAGTCGTCTAAAAGGCCATGCGGGACTTGAGGGACACAGGTTCACCTCCATAAGGGAGACATTAATCTACGTTCAGCCTGGGCCAAGTAAGTGTTGCCTGACATGGAATATAAGATTAATGGTCGGCTAAAGAAAATTTAGGTGAACATTTGGCTGGCCCACGCTCAAATCCCTGTTAATGTTTGAAGGTATTAACCCGATAAGCTCAGCGAAGCATCTAACGTGTTACCGTGGCGAATCTGCGTAGAGAATACATTAGGCAAGCACTTATACATGAAGGGCAAATTCATTAGGTAACCTTCGATCTATGATATGCAAAAGTTGTACTATTTAATTATGGGAAAGTAGCAGTTCTGGTAGCTCATGTGCAACTCTTATGTCTGATAACTGAAATAGTCATGGGGTTTCATATCTGAGAAAAGTAAATTAAGTGAAGCTTTAGATTTTGTAAAATTTCTAAAATTCTAAAGCCGATTTTATTAATCTTCGAAAAATTACTACATTACCTATTTTATATCTGGGGTTTTCATAAGAAGGAAATCATACTTATTAATCCTTTTCAAAATTGAATGCACCTGTTTGTACAAATAGAAAACCGCCTATGCTCTATGTATTGATGTCACAAACGTTGCCTTAAACACTCTGTACTCGACAGTTTGGATCGCGATTAGTCTTAGAACAGAGGGTGTAAACAGAGTACTCGACCAGCGTCTCGCATTAGCGAATGAAATATTAATGGGTCCTCCCTGGCTCCAGACAAACCCTAGTTAAATGGCCCATTGTATCACGTTCTCTGCCATCTGCCATTGTATACGAAAATGTGTTGGACGTCCAGAAATCAATGATCTGTTACATCCTGCACACATATGGTCGTAAATTTAACGATCTAATCGTACCTGATAACTATAGACTAATACCTTGAATATTTATGGCAAATAAATATCTCAGAATCGTATGAAGTATATGTAAACTTATGAAAAATAATTATAATAATTCTCTTTTAGTATTATCCTTATTTTACATTTTTATATTCATTGCAAGCAAATATCTTTGGTTGGATTATTCCGAGCATAGCTAAGAAGGTCTTCCCAAATTCTCTAGAGCATAATTCTATTAGAAAGTACGAATATTCTAAATACAGTTACATTAAATCTTAAATCAAAGGTATCTCTATAATCATCACTTTACTCGTCACCTTCATTCCTAACAAAACTACAGACATTGATTTGCCACCCTTCTGACGCATGACGTTTCTTTCTAGACAAGATATTTTCAAAACAGTGGTTCCATCGAAAGAAGCTAATTCCCCATGAATAAATAACACGGAACTCCGTATTTGAGAAAATCGAGTTTAAAAATTAGATAAGTATCTATACTTAGACACAATTTACTTATCTACTTCACTATTCCAGTTTGCGTTTATAAAGTAGATCAATTCGAATTTGGATAATTAAAAAAAATTAGCAGTAAATTTTAATACCTGTGTACTTTATTTACTTTAGTAGCTTACAAGATGCTGAAATTGGCAAGCTTAGTATCGATTCACTATTAGGAACAGTTATTTGGCTCCCGAGATCACGACATCTCATTTTTTTAGATCTGTATTGGTAGAGTCACATGAAACAAATATTTTGTTCTAAAAATAACAGAACTCCATATGAATTAAACAATAATATCATTGAAGTGTTTCAAGAAGTGACAAAATGTCAGTTCATGGTTCTGTAATTCGCCAAGTTAAACTTTGGCTGCATTATCATGGGTGACATTAAGGTTCACAATTTAGTTTGTAAGCTAAAACAAATACATTATTGAAACTTAGTGCTTATTATATCTTAAAATTATACAAAACCTTTGAACGAAGCAGGTTGCGTCTAAATGCATGCATACTTAACAAATTTTTTAACTCCACTTTCTCCAAAACGAAGCCCTATGTGAACAAATTTCAGTCCACATTTACAACTTATTTTAACGTAAGAAATCATCTCTTTTTTACTGTGTCACGATTTCAAAAACACCCTGCGTATGGATGAGACGTACTGCACCGAGTTAACAAGAAATTTTTTATTCGCCCATTTCTGTTTGTCATGGGAAAATTCAAGAATTAAATTAACCCCTGCTCCTGGCACTCTTCATCCTCGAAATTTGCGGCACCCGTTTGCTCTCATCGATGATCTGACGTCGTCTATCCTTAATAGAGCATATTATCTCCCGACTGGAAAGGCAGGGTACTTTTAAAAGTTCCCTCGTATCGTATGGTGACGCCACCCCTGACGCTTTCCATGGGGAATGAGAGATAAAAGCATGGTGGAGCGAAAAGTGATCGTAGGAGGTGAAATGTCCCGGTTTGAACACGAAAGGGAAGGGCTCGCCTTCCCACCAACCAGGATATTTTCTGAGCTTTTTCCACGCGCAAACCGAATATCGCAGCCCCACAGCTACGGTTCCCTCTCCGCCAGAAAAAATAAAAACTACCGACGGAGTGGCTCGTTTCGATAGTCCAACCTTTATTACACCGATTACAGAGGATTATTAATCTCGGAGAATTAGTGTAATTGAGATTTGATTTATACCCCGACGTTTGTTTGCCGAGTGTTGTTGAACCTTTCTACACGACGAAAAAAAAGACGAAGATGAATTGAATCGCTTTAATATATAGAGGGCTCCTATTTCAAATGAAGTTATTAAATATTTAATCAGCACGCATTGTTCTTTCTTGCTTTATATTTAGAAGTTCTTACATTAGAAATTCTTGCTCTGAATTGAATCTACAATACCAAATTTAAAGCTAAGCTTATTTTAAGCTTCTTTTATACTGCATCGTCAGTAATCTTCTAATCCTATTGTGAACGAGATTCGTTTTACCAAATAGCTATGTCTGTTTCAAACCGTTGCAATTAACATTGCAATTCAATGGCGTTTTCTGGCCAAGACGAAAACTGTGCTTCTATTTATCCATAGGACGTCTATATCAAAAGTTCTTTCTCCTAGTGGTCTTCTATTAGAAGACCAGCCAGCGAAAAAAGTGAAGCTAGACATCCGTGAAGTTGGGACGAGGAGCAAAAAGAAACGCATTGAATGCGGCGAAAAAGCAGAGACGAAACTCGTGCAGCTCGTGGAGAAGACAACAGAGTTACTAAAATGTAATTTAAGTATTTGCTGGATGTAATTTCCTCCTGTTTGTACTGCAACACGCGCACGAACGACTGTGAACGTATCAAAAGGGAAAAGGAGACAAAGAAAGAATGGAAAGCGTACCGCGTACACAGGTATATTCAGGTGTGCACGTCGTGTTATTTTACCGGTAACACTGCTTGTATTACATTGTCGGTACTTTTCATTATTTTACTATGTTTATCGTACTGAGATCAGAACACAGAAAACACCTGTTTTTTTTTACTGTCAAGGAAATCTCTTTTTCCACGTTCCTTCTCTTCTCTTCTCTATTATTTCTCTATATCATATTATATGTATACCATTGTTTTCTCATTTTTGTGGAATTTGACTGGAATTCAACGATAAAACAACTTTTTTATTGAATCGTTTTTCTCTCCTACTATATATGACTCAATTTTACCGACAATCATTAGCTGACAAAAAAGAGATATAGTGCTCCACTTATCTAATAGTAAAAGATACATCAAAAGAGGTTAAATAATTAAGGGTAAGCTCAATTTCGAAATTACAGAGCTCAATGCAATAGCAGGATAATATATAATGTACAATAATAAATGTATCCCTTCACATGAAAGCCAGTGCATTTTAATACGTTTCCCAGGTCTCGTTATGCTGATAGGACGAACCTCGATGAAAGTGGCTCTGTGCTCCCTCGGGGACGACGAAAAATTTCCCGGTAGATCGTTAGGAATTTTAAATTTTCTAAAAGACGAAGAACCTCAACGTGCTTTGTACGACGCTCTAACAACGAGTCAACTTCTCGCCTTTCACGCAGAGCAAGTTTACCGGATTTTTCCATTACACGAAACTTTGATCGAATCGTTAACACTAACGCCACGCGACTGATGGGACGCTACTATAAAAAAAGCACGAGAAAAACAGTCAAAGCGACAGTTACAGAGTGAAAACTAACAATATGTGAAAGAAACTTTGATAAATTATTTGAGAAAGTATTATGAAGAAGTCATAACTTGAACAAGCGTCTTCTAGACAAATCATAGGTGAAATATAGTAACTGATGAGTACAAACAAATTTTAAAATATTTGATATTGATCTATAAACAAGTTTAGAAAAATCGTTTTAAACAAATTTATAATTTATCCGCTTCAGTATGGTATAATAAAGCGTAGGAGTTGAATATTTGGATATTTACAAATTTGAGAATTCACTACTGTAATCAATTTAAAAAATTGAATAGCATTATTCAAATAAAGTGTTGCACGCTAAAAACGCCAAGAAAAGAGCAACGATCAAATCCTGCAAGATCCTATAACGGGGGATCTGCTGTCAAACAAAAAGAATATGAAAATACTGCGGGTTATATTGAAGATTACATCTTAGTTACATGGCCTGTAAGAGATCCTATAAATAGAACGAGCTTAGTAAACCGTTACGTGGAAAATTTCGTAATACATCGGAACGATTCTACACAGAACAAAGCCGTTTTATTACTTCAGAAGTTGCTTATCACGAAAGTGAACGTTTAAAACTTTTTCTTCCTGACGTTCCTTCCACGTTCTTATACGCACACCATAAAACAAACATTTGCCTTTCAAAACACCCATGTCTCGCGTATCTGTTTATCTTGCAACTTTTTTATGACAGATTTGAATGTAATCCTTGAGAAGACAACTACCAATGTGATTATTTACATTGTATTATAAAACACTAGCATTACCTAAATCTGAGAAAAAATACACATGTATATTAAATTCAAGTGTAATTATTGTCTAAACTCATTGAGAAAAAAGGATATACATTACAAGGTAAAATAAAATTTTCTCACATCCTCAAAAAAGTTTTGAAATTTCCACTTAATTATAGTTTAAACGATAGTTGCAATTAGATAAACCTTAGAATTGTCTATCAGACACAATAAAAGCAATGGTATAAGACTCTGGATCTTTATAGAAATTTGAAATGTGTAAAAAGTTACAGGATATAATATAATATTAAAAAATATAGAAAATATGAAAAATAGGGTGCACATTATAGTACTTGAAAGGTAAAGAAAATTTTTGCTTAGGTTCCATTTCGTTAATTGTGTTTATGAAAATATGAAATTACATAAAAATCCGCAATCTACTTGATAACTAATATAAAATTTTCTGAGTATCTTGAACGATTCTAATCGTAAACATCGATGGGGTAATATTACGAAAAGGTCTGTTAGGACGCAGCTCTTTTACATTATTGTCTTAAAAGTAAAGCATTCTATTTACTGGCATCGTAATATCGCCGTTATTCAAGGGGAACATTCGAGAGTTGTGGAATAGTTTGATAATTTTGTCAGAGAATAAAACTTTATTAGACTTTGATGCAGGGGTACTTTGTGAGTGAACTTAGTTTTATTCGAACTTCCGTGTGTAAAGTAGTTCCAAAGACCATCAAAGTCCCAGCAAATGACTTAAAAAATCTAGAAAATCGTTAAGCTCGATAAACTGAAAAGAATGATAAATTTATACTATTTTACTCGGCAAAATACAGTACAGGTATCATTGATGCTAATAAAAAGTCGTATAAGAACTGCAAGTTTGCATTTCAAGAGTATTTCCTTTGGTAGATTTAATTTGCCTACACGTAAAAGTGCATACGTGCCATAAAACGAGAAAAGAACTTTGAACGAGTACCATTCGGCAGTAACTTTATTTTCCTTGATATGCATAACTCCTTGGAGTAGTCGCACGTTACTTGACGATACTTCAGACATTCTTGCATGTATAGTGAAAACAAACGTCGGCGAATGCTTTACTATGAGTATGTTACCAGAATTTATTCGTAATACGTAGAGAACAGCAGGTTTGATAGCCGTGTATCGATGTTTCATGCTTTACGGTCCGAGCAAGTGTGTCCACTCATACTTCCACAAGTTTATTAGAATAATAGAATCAACCGTTGGTACGAGTTAAATTCAGATGATAAAAACCCTGCCCTTTGTGAAATAACGACAATAAAGAACAAAAGCATTGTTATTTCTTCGTAGCTAGAAACCTGTACATGAAACTGCACACTATTCTAACAAACTTGCCTAATCCTCCAACATTTTGAACAGTATTGATAACGATACAACTTGAGTTATTTCTTGACATTCTGTCGACATGTCACACACAAAATCCGAACGGAAGACAATACGAACATGCCCAGACAAAATCCGAAATATCTATTCAAAACTAACCCGTCACTGCTAAGCAATCTAGATTTTGTACAAACGTAAAGATAGTGTTCTATATGAAAAGATGAGTCGAAGATACAGAATAAAATTTTGTGATATGAGCCTCTCATTTACCAAATCAATCAACTCCTAAAATGCATCGGCATTAACATTTTAAAAAACTCAAAAAGAAAAGTTGATCACTTTGGTCTGTGAAAGGCTCATATAATGCTTTGTTTAAATAAAATCGATTTTGAATGTTAGCCGTGAACGAAAGTACCTAAATACAGTTTTAGCCATTTGAAGGACATACGAAGAGTGGAAAATATATCTAGTTCAAAGCAGAGAAAGCCAATGGTCAAACCATGAGTATCCCCCTTACTCCATGCCTTCGAACACCCAAAACTGTACCTCCGTACACTTGTAACTGATTATAACTCAAACACAATTTTCTCAAAAGCAAAGCACGATATCAAAAAACTTTATTCGAAATTTTCTACTTATTTCTTTCGCGTAGTATCACCCTTTTTCCACGTACACCACCAGTTCTGAAACACCCTGTACGTTGACTTCAACTCTACCGTTTAGTAAAAGCTTATTCGCGACAAAACCTCAGGTCCACTGCTCGGAATTGTCTCATTCATTGAGTCGTAAATACGAAGTTGTCCTTAACACACGAAAGAAATTCATTCTGAAAAGGCAGCTGCGAAATCGTCGTTTCGAGAGGTTCCGCGGGGTGAGAAGTCGGGCAAGCATAAACACAGTCGAGTTGGGGGGGGGGGGCACCAGCTCCGTCACTTGCACCACGACCATTCCACAAAGGAACCCTCTCCTCTAAGTACTTGAGTACAGCAGGCACCATCGACGAAGAGTTTGTTGCTGTTTCTTGTTCCCGTGCTTTCACTACTACTGAAGGGCTCCTAATGGCCGATGTAAGTTTAACGCTGCCTGTCGACTTGCACGAAACGCCTCATGTCGTTATTACAGCTTTTGATAAGCACTTTCGACCTCGTTTTACTGCCAGAACCAAGTGACAAGCGCGTGACTCTAAAACACCATTTCGAAAAATTCAATCCCACTCACGATCAGAGGGATCACGAAAGAACAAGCGGTTTTCGATTAAACAATTTTTTATGACAAAGAACCATCCAGGTAGAAGGATGGTAAAAGATTAGTTTTTTTATCACGACATCACAAGAACAGATAAGACAAATATTCTGTGCCAGGACGTCACAAATTCTAAATAAATTTCAGAATTTTATTGCTTAGAGATCTTGGATATCCTAATTAAGCTTTTTAAGATTCTTGAAACTTCCACAACTTTCAAAGCTTTAAAAATCACTATTTTCGATTATACAGTACCAAATATTATAAAACATATAAGACATTTTATTGTATATTTATATGTTTCGTATACTTAAAAGAAAAAAATTATAATTTTTGTTATGTATTATACAGTTAAGAGGAGACCTCACCTAATATTATTGTGAAATTTGATGAAATATTTTTATAAAAAAAATACTACTGTTTGGTTACTGTCTAATAATTTTGGCCAACCAAAGTCAACGCATGTTTACATTTTTTTCTATAACTTTTTTGTCGTATATTCTACAAACTCAAAATTTTGTACTCATTTTTTAAATAATATATAATATATAGGGTAGTATAAAATGTACAATTCTTTTTTAAAATGTACGAAATATATCAGTATGTAAAGGTCCAATACTTTCCTCGAAGTGACTTGAAAGTTTCATTGTATATGCATGTATGCAGAGTACATATGTATATACAATGTATAATACGTATATGTAGAGAGATATTGACTCAATATTATTGAGACGTTTGAAAGGTTTCTCAATCGGCATGAAAAAACAGAGGCGCATAGCTCACGGCGTTAAAATTATCGAGTCCACATCCGACGAACTGGAATAAAAGCACGATAATGGTTATGTTCTATTATATTCAAATGGCGAACACTTGGAAAACGCTTTCACGTGTTCCTGCTGCATGCAACAAAAGATGACTACCCGTACTAACCAGTGGTCTAGACCGTAGAGCACAGACCGTAACTGTAAAAATAATCAACGGTGTACCTCGTCTACTTCGCTACTAACAGCGTAATACCTTTCGTCGTTTTACGATCCTCTTTTGCCCGACATTTCGAGCCCGCCAACGCGCACCGGATGCACACACATACCGAATGCTCTGCTACCCCTGCCCCATGTCCACGGTCTTTTTATATCGACCAACCACTACACATGCTGGTCTGACTTAAATTCCAAGCTAACAAAAATTCTAGCTAACATAGAATAACTAACATCGTGTATGTGTATTAAAGTCGTTTATGTAGAATAAACGTTTCCGGCCCGGAGCCAATTTTAAATTCTCCCCGATAACGAGATTACCCCCGCATCGCGTTTGAATTTTGTTTTATGAGCCTCTCTTCCTCGGATGCACCTAGCGCGGAAATTATCCGCGAATAAATATAGGGCCGAAGAAAATAGGAAAGGACGTGAGAGAATATAAATAGATACATAAATGTAAGATATGACTATACTAGTTACAAGAATTTATTTTTAACCCTTTAGGGGTTAAATAAAATTGCAAATTTTGGTAAAAAAGAAGTATGTGCTTTGTTATAGTTTAAAATACCTACTTCTACACATATAAAAAAAGACATGTTTTATTTTTTATTGTATTTTTATCGTCGTCTTGACATGCCTGAATCTCGCAAGCAATAAACAGGTCGATACTAACGCTGTGCTTGAGTCTTACTCAGGACAAACTGTCAAAGAGTTAATATTTAAATCATTTTCCTCCGAAAAAAAGAAAGAAAGAAAAAGAACACGTAACCACCCTCTGCGTTATTCAGAGTTTTGCTTAATGGTAATCCTCAAAGAAGGTACTTTATAAAGGGTCTAAATGTTACTAAAGGATTCCGCTCACGAAACTGCATAAAGAATGAAGAAGAATACGCCTTTGGGTTGCAGTGCGGACGTTTCTGCAAAAGTAAAGTGTTAAATCCGTTTATATGAAGAATCTATTCAAGTATTTATATAAAACGTTCTGTGCAAGCCCATGAGGAATTGACTAGAAAGCAGAGGTGCCTCCTATATCAAGGAACCTATCTTCTATCCCAGAAGGAACAACACAGATGCACACCGAAAAAGCAACCCAGGAATAAATTGGTATCCACTTACACCTCCACTCGCTAAAAGGAATCTCTAACATACTTGGATCCAAATGGTACTCTGCTGGACACACTCGATATATAGTCTATAACTTAAAACTAGACAAATAAGTCCTTTTAAACAAAATCCACATGGTTACAGAAAACTCTCAGACAGCACCGTAAGGCACCTCCCCGAGCCAAGGGCTAATATAAATCACTCATCAGTGAAAGTGCCAATAACCCAGATTTACGAGGGAGCCATTCACCCCCACACAGAAGAAAGGCGTAACGCTTGACTCGTAACTCGAATCCCCTGGCACACCAGTTGAATTATCTATCTTCAGCATAACCCTTTCAAGCAATCAGACACAGGAGCGCTATTCTTCTTGGACATTTTCTTCGCCAATGTGTGCAAGCCGAGAGCGTAACTTCTGTCGACTTTGCACCGAGGGGAATATTGTCGCTGTCAGCGAATATGTTTTATAGCAGCATCGCGCCAGGACGCGGCTCTAGCAGGCGGCTGCGAGATAGATTGAGTGAAGAGTCGAAGAGAGAGGGACGAGAGAAAAAAGATGCCGTATACCATCGAGCTAGGTGGGTATTGGATTTGTAATAGGGGCCATACGGGCTATAGGCGCACTCTTCCAATCCGCCGTCAGCTTTACCTCGCCCCGTGTCGAAATTGCGAACCATTTTCTCGGATAGAAGACGTCGTAGCGACGCAAAGTCTCCTGGCTCGACTGAATGCATTATTCGCAAGAGAAGGCAAACGGATATTCCTATTTTTTTCTTACCAGCACCTATCCTAAGCCTGACGTGGTTGACTGAGCACAAAGACGAATTGTGGGTCTATTTCAATTTTATATGCTAAATATACAGACTAGATTTCAGTAGTTTTTAAATATATTGTCAAAGTAAATATCTTGGACAATATTTTTCTATACGTACTAGGTATTCGACGAGAGGTGTCAAAAGTTTTAAGAGGTGATTCTACATGCTAACATAAGACGAAATTATGTTTCTAGTTGCGTTTCCGAGTTATTCATTGTTAAGAAAACGCCAAAAATAAATTTGGAGTGTATCTGATTGGCAACTAATTCTACTGAATTTACTATGCTTAACTCTGACCTGAGTAATGCATACTAGCAGTAAAATAATTTCCAAGTCAGACACACCTCACACAAATTTTAGACGTCTCTGCAATTTTGAAACAAAGGTCTAAACGCAATTACATTATTCTTGATTTTCATCTTACTGTAACACATACAATCAGCTTCCAAAGTTTTTTGTGCTAAGTAGTCTAACATCCTATATAACCGCTGCTCAGTCTCAGTTCCAGAGATGTAAGTCTGCAAAAGCATCTTTGATGCTACGTATGTATCGTATTTGTAGATAATATTTCAGACAGGTTAAAATTACATTTGGATTAAGTTTTCAAATAATTCATTAATTAATTTTGAATTAAGATGTGGAATGACACAGTGAACTCAAACCTAAGAACTACCTAAATGCTTTTAAGCTGCCCTGCAGTGACCGGATTAGCGTTATAGCCTGAACCCTAGCCCACTTAATTGATTAATTCAGTGCTTAGTTGATCAAGAATCGCTAAATATTTTAAATGTCACATTTATTTAAATAAATACTTTTTTGTACCATAAATGAATATATATAATGTACTCTTTAACTAAAATTAACTTAAGTGTTTTCCAAATATCTAGAAAGCTAATGGCCAAGCGGTGCTTATATGTATCAGAACAAATTGTTCAAAACATTGACCTTGACAATATATTTCAAGATTATCGAAATCACGTGCATCCTATTCTGCATAATTACCTTTTACACCACTAGTGATCGCATTTTTATGAGTAATTAGTAGTAAACCAGAAAACTAGTGGAACGAATTTTTATAATTTCTCTCTTGTACTTGAGACTGCTCACTTTTCAGGAAACTGATAGAAAGTACAGTAATGATTACTTGGATAGAAGTCCTAAAAATTGATCTTGTATTCAAACTGTTTGTTGATAACGTGTACAAGAAAATAGACAATGTTTAAAACAAGTTCATAAAAACGCGAGAATATAATGTTGTTATATTACGACGATGCGTCGGCTACCTGACCAGCAAATACCACTTAAAAGCATCGTTGATTTACGTTTACTGTTAATTTATACCATTCCGTGAGGTGATTATGAAAATGAGAGGAGGCATTGCCTAACTTTCTTAATTACTTTCCCTACCTGTGAAAGAGCGTTACGCGAAAAGAAGGCTTTGCGATAATTTATTGTAATCGTCGCTTGCGCTTTAAAGAATTTCTAATACCCCTATTTAATTAATTCCTACGCTGGGCTTCAAACCTGAACGACTTGAGTCTCGGAAGTTTAGAGAGTCTGAAAAGATTGAATCGCAATATTTGGTATAATTTTCGCTTATACCTTTAACAAAAACGTTCCCTGATTTGTATTACCTTTTTAATCTCTGAGGCACATGTAACTATAAATTTTCGCCTTTTCTTCTGAATCCGCGAAATATTTTGCTATGGTAATGGCTTAAGATCGAGGGGGAAGGAAGCACAGTACTATCCCGAAAAAAATGTGAAGAACGTAAGAGCCGAGGTCATTCGAGGTATGCGTGGCACGTAAGTGTTGTTTATCGCGGGAAATGCTCCCGGTTGTCCTCAGGTTCGAATTGTTTCGAAGGAAAATAGGGATCCCCCGGTGTTATATCCCATTGCCCGGACACCGGATCTAGAGGGAGCGCGGTTTGATTATGCGCAACACGTATTCTCAAACACAATCCCGCGACACTCGTAACGCAGGTGGAATTCGAGGCTTCCTCCAGCCAGATAACTGAATTAATTAAGTCTCCTGCAAATGAGGAGACACCCATGTAACAAAGGTGAATTAACACTAATTCACATTCGTGAATACGACTGTCCTCTGTACGCGACGGTGTGGCGCATCGTGTTCCGAAACAGCTGTCTGAGCCGCGAAAAATTATATTTCACCTTGAGAATATATAAATCGTTAAGAAGAAGCTTGTTTATTAACGATTAAAGCTTTCCTTAATTATTGTTTTTAATTTGAAATATTTCAAGCCGAAAGTGAATTGTATAACTAAAAAAAATTAGTGGTGATTTTGAAAAGGTGTTAGAAGTATGTATCTATCCCAATTTTACATCATATAACTTATGTAAAGTTATTATGTTGTTACATTGAATATATATGTATTACTAAGTACTTTTGAAGCGTTTAAAGTATTAACTGGCCAATGAAGGGTAATGCTTAATCACTTGGATATTCTATTACAAGGACAAAATACTCAACACCAGTTTACACGTAATAAAAACTGTACTGTACTTTATAATAAATTAATAATAGCTCTTTCAAGGATGGCTTACATTCCATTGCATACTTTTATGTAAAAATTACCCTATTTAAACAATTTTTATAAATAAATAACATTCCAAATAAGGATCCATAAGGATGTAAAAATTTACTAATCAGATATGGTCAAAATCGTGACTTTTTGGGATCAGGCAACTGTTTTAAAACAAAGTTCCAAACTGGTTAATTAACCCAGAGGAGAAAATTCATAGTGAATTAACAGAGGAATTCATGAATAACAAAACTAAAAAAACTTTATAACATACAAAGATTGAGGACTCCACCATTCTTATTCAAGAAAAGGGAACTTCATGATTATGTCTTGTATGAATGATATCTATTAATTCTCTTTTGAAATAAATTCTGAACATTTTTTAAATTAGGTATTATGAATTTCTAAAAATAATTAGCGATGTAATTATAATCATGAAAAGACATAGAAAAATAATCAAACGATTTGAAAATCATTCTCAATCAAAATTATTGTAATCTGTGAAATTAGTAATCTTAATTTTTTATAGACGCGAGTAAAGCGTTAATGAAAATTAGTATCATGTATAATACTATCATGAAAATACAAAATATATGTGCAAGTTCTCAAAATTATAATACATTAGAAATAAGCAAAAAATAATTCATAATTATATGTGATGTGAAATTGCTATGAAGTTAATTATTAAAAACTTATCACTATAAACCACTTACATACAACATAGTAATAATAAATCAACAAGCACATATTGAATTAAAATGTCAATACGTTGTACTTTTAATTTTCTTTATTTTTTCGAAATTATTGTACAGAAAACAATAAATTTATTACCATATTATAATGCAAGTAATATTTTCTTGAAAGCTAATAAAGACTTATATTAATAAATGTGTAACATCTATAATATGTAAGTTCAATTAATAGTAACATTCAATAAATCACTATTAAAGATCGAACTCTCAAAATTAAGATTACTCAAAATCAATTACAGTACTAAAGTGACTTAATTTAACATTGAGCAGTAAGTATATTTTAATTCAATATAAATTAAAAATATTCAAAAACATTTTTATGTCAATAATTAAATTTCAAATATTATATCGAATTTTCATAAGATAAGAAGAAAATATATTTGAAATGAAAACTTACCTGTAAGCTGGGATGGCATCCTAATTCCAGCAATGTACGCACTACACCAGCATGTCCTTTATTAACCGCAATATGGAGAGCTGTTTGACGTCTTTTATTTCTAGCATTCAAATCCGCTCCAGCTCCAGCCAATAACGCCATTACGCCCGGTTCATCCCCAAAGGCAGCATGATGTACCGCTCTATCCCCATCTTTATCCTAAATATGCCACGTTTATGAATGCAAATTTTCATTTGACTATTGCATTATACCACATAAAGAGGTACTCACTTCTATTTCTACATCTGCCTTATAACGGAGGAGAATTTTTATAACTTCTGAATGACCGTTTTGACTTGCTGCCTGCAGAGCAGTATGCCCAGCAAATACACAATTTACGTCAGCCTCAGGCCTTTTTAAACATTCTTCACATTTAGCAGCGTCACCATTTGCAGCTGTATTTACTAATTCTTCGTTAACATCACCCGAGACATGAGTTTCAAATATTTTTTTCAATAAGGCAGATAAACGTTCTAAAATTATAGTAATATTCATATTACATTAAAAACTGTAGAAAATATACGAATATATCTGTTTATAAATACCAACATACCTCCACTGCTATTTCCTGGAACACTACCATCACTGCTTGCTACTTTGGTGACCGCCTGAGGATTATACGTCCAGGATGTGCTACAGACTTCTACTTTCAAATCCCCGTCATGATATATTTGTATAACTCTACCGATTTTTCCCATAGTCTATTAAAATATACAAATATTAATAAAAATAATATAAATTTCTTTGTAACCAGATAAAAATAATACATACTGGTGCCATTGCTTCAGCCCATTCTCCATGGCCACGTTGAAGCAGTTTAATTTTTTCTAAATCATTACATATCTGTACCAAATCTCCAACCGCAAATGTTTGACTATCAGAACTTGAACTAGTAACTGGGACTGGTATTTGAACTTTGGTTAGTACAGCAGGATTAAAAGTCCATCGATTACCACTTGGATATGAAACAACAATATCATGATCTTCGTCAATACCAACAACAGTTCCTGTAGTACTGAGGCATTCAAACATTCCGTCTGTCCAACCACCATGTCCATGTTGCAATGACTGCACTATTTCTAATTCCAAATCAACGTTAACCTGTGAATTAGGAAACAATGATTGTTATTATAGAAATTTCATATATCGATGTAGAAGTTAAACTAAAACTCCTATATTGATTCTAATTTTGCATTACCTGATCTCCAATTTGTAATCCATGTGGACCAGTTCTGCCTGGACCCTGTTCACCTAATAATGGCAAATGGTCTCTATATACTGTCTGACCTTTAGCATCGTTAACGACTTTTAAATCCGCCTGAAGCATAGGGGTTCATTAGTTACTTGCAATACATTACGTATAATGCAGTACATTAATATTTCTAAACTAACCATTCCTTCAAAGCCAACACGATACAAATTCTTTGCGCCATTATCCCATATAACATAAGCTGCTGATCGAGGACTAGCAGCTGACCAATCTTGGATTTCATTGACTTTACCCCGTCTTCCATTTCCACCATCTTGATCTTCCCATTGCCAATCAACACCTCTTACAACTCTTGCACCAGGAAATATACCTCGAATTGCAATCTGAAATTGTGTGTGAAATGTATATTATATACATATTGTAGTAAAATAATAACTTGATAATTATTAAAGAAATTAATTGATACCTTTTTACTTTTACGTCTTGGTTCCAATAGCACTCTCTCACTTCCAGGAGTAGCTGTACGATAAAATCTGTGTCTCAGGTGATGCTTATCTCCATGGTAACAAATTGAACAGAGATCGTAATTGCCACATTCTGCACATTTCCAACGAATCCCAAAAATTGGTTGCTGCCTACATGTATCACACATTGTCCCATCATGTTTTACACCAGTTGGAGCTGAATCCAAAATTCGAAGATCAAAAGCACCAGAGCAACGATAATTCGCTGCTGTACCATTATCCCAAACAACAACAACTTCTTCTGGGGATTCAAAATTCCTAACAGTTCCTACATGACCTTCTCCTCCATCCTGTGACATAAATAATTATAAATACTAATTATGTTTTATTAAATAAGAAAGTAGATAAACAAAAGTATTTTCTTGGCATGAAAATCAATGCTCAGAAAAAAAATATGTTCGTATATGAAACAAAATATCAAAACAGCAGAACTAATATATAATGTAAAACGTCAATTTTATATTAGATTTTAGTTGTATATTAAATTTGAATAAGAAGATAGTATTCGTAAAACATTTCAAACATAAATAAAGAATTTTAATAGGTATTAAATTATGTAAATATGCACTGTACAATAACCTCTAAGAAATGTGTAATTCTTTTTTAAATATTATATAACTATGAAATTGAATAGCGTATCGCAAAGTATTCATAAAAATAGCTAACTATACTTATTAGATATGTTTTATCACTAGACAAAATACTGTATTTTGATAATAAGGTATGTTTACATCAGGTAACCTGTTTACTAACCTGTTTACCCCATTTCCATTCAGGTCCTCGGATGACACGGGCTCCAACACCTTCCATCATAAATCGCGTTGTACGAGTACCGGTACTCGCACCAGCCTCCATAATTAATTAATTACGAATTTCCTATTAACAACCCGAAGAAAATGAAGAACACGATGCCCCTACCACGTACCTACACTGAAAAATACCGCCATCTTAGACTAATGTCAAAACATGCTATACCAACATTTAATACCTAAAATTCCTAAATTTTCACACAATGTTGTATTGCATACTTTGCAATTTTTAATGATTATTTAACTTATAACTTATCCTTATTTTCAATAACTTTTTTCACTTCTGCTTTCTTGTATTTAATATTGTGATATATTGAATGTTTAGGGATTTTATCTGTATACAAATTTATACCATTCATAATAAATTAAATAATTCATTACATCCATAGAAACAAACATTACAAGCCTTTAATAATTCTTTTTATGCTTTTGATTAAGTTATTTAAATAATCTTTTACAGGATTTACATGATTAATTCTGTATATCAATTTATAACTTTGACTTGTAGCAACTAACTAATAGTTGCTTATAGCTTTTTTGAAAACTGAAAATTTGTTCACATAAACTGTTCACTTTATTATTGGCGAATGGTTTAATTATTACTTAATATAAATCAGGATGAAATATCTCAAATAATTTTTATTTTGATATATGTATGTATGTTTTCTTAAGGAATGAAAAACGAAAGTTTACATTTCAAATATAAACTATAATATTACGAAATACAAGATATACATATATATATATATATTCCTTAACAAAATAAAAAAAGGATTTCTTGCATAAAATATATTTTTAACCAATAAATTCCATGTTATTCCTCATATACCAAATATAAAGAGTAAGAAAATTTTGCTATAAATAAACATAACAGATTATTACCAATAAGTTTATCATATATGAACTATAAATAATGTAAAATATATTTTAAGTTTTGACAAACTGATAACGTCATTTAATATTATATATAAATGCAAACATGAAAGAAAATATTATTTCTTTTAAATAGATTACTTTTATATTTTTATTATATTTAAGGACGAAATTGATACTAATTCTTTTTTGGCACAACTGTCATTGTATTAGTATACAAAAATTTCTGTTACAAAATATATGTTCCCAGATAGAGCACTAAAAGAAAAGAAAATTCTTTTGCTAGATATAAAGAAGAAATATATAAAAAAAAAAGTTGAAGCATGATTTTATTTTTTGTATTATTTGTATGACTGAGTACTGTAACAAGTACTTATCAATATATGTCTAATATTAGTAAACTGGAATAACTATTCGAATTTCAAAAAGTTATTAAATAAACATAGAAAAATATTATGCGCGAGTAAATTAATTACATGGTACAAGATACTTTTTTTATATAAATGAAATCCATTTTTGGAAGATATTTAAAATGAAAATATTGTTTATCAGTATAGGATACAAGTATTAGCTATTTACATTTGGTGTTCCATGTATTACTGTTTTGCGTATCTATATATGCTTATTATAGATTTTTATAAGTATTAAATTATTGATATTACAAAGTCATTACATGCAGGAAGTATACACTCCGCTGAAAAACATTGATGTACATTCACACGAGTCGCGAGTATCCTTGATGTATTTTACAATTTAATAAGAAGTTCAACAATATAGTTATGATATTAATCTTCTAATAACATAAAATTGAAGATATCAGTTTATAAAGTAGTTAATTTCTAATATATGATATTTGTAGTCTTTTTATGACGATATTTTACAATTGAATAGTCTTACAAATAATATTTTATATTCTTGTAATCTTTTTCTCCACTTTGACAAAATAGTTTAATATTTTAATATTATGAACTATACAAATAGTTTTTGTTCATATCCATATGAAACTCGATTCAATCAATATTTAAGAATATTACACTCTTAAAACTGTTACAAAAATTGAGGATTAATATTTACAGTTACGTAAAAAGTTCTTATTAATTAAATGACCACAAAGTTAATTAAAATAAATATTTCATTTTCTTGTCTACTATCTTATTATTGCACTTTAATTTACGAACTGAAGTTGCGTATAAATAAAATGAACTACTTTCTTTCTGATGTCTTCAATTCTAAATAGTAAATCTCTCTTCCTTTTTTTTTTTAAACGTTATCTCATACACATATATGAATGCATATACGTGTCCATTTATACATATAGATGCATATGTTTATATGTAACAAATTGTATTATCTAAATTAGATGGTAAAGTTTAGATAAGACAGTTTTTTCTGAAAATATTTAATAGGTTTGCAGATAAAGTTTCTATAGCCATTATTTTTTATATGCAATAAATGTTGTTAACTGTTCATCTTACTGCCAAGTAATGTAATGGACATGACCGTAATGAATGATAGGAATCACAAAATAAAGACACTTCACTTCATATCAACAGCATTTCATGATTTCTAAAATTTCGCATACTACCGCTGACAATAGACTACTGTTACCTTTGCCTTCAATTACCAAATTGTTTGATGATTTCTGCAAAATTAAAATTTCATATCACTTATCCTGTTACATATCAAATTTACAAATATTTACATAAAAATCACTTACATTATATTTTAATAAAAAGCACATATGATCTCCTTTCAAAGAGATTCCATATAAAGATGCAGTGTCGTCAATTCGTTCCACAAGAGTAAGATTACACTTACTGCATATTGTATATAAAATTACATCAAAATCTTGAGACAGAAAAATTTCTTTTCTAGCTTTGTATACAATTCGACCACTTGTAAGTAAATCCGTCAATACATCCTTACGTGAAAGGTTGCTAGACATCAACATACGACATGTTAAAGGCATACTAAAATCAAACTTTTCCTGCAATGTACTTTCTTCATTTTCTAACACATATGTAAGCGTGCCTTTTAGACTCTGACCAAATTGTACATATGTGAATAAGAGACTAATTTCTGTTTCTGCACTAGCATGAGGTGGCAATTCATCTCCAAGCTAAAAGGGAAAACGAAATTTAATTATTTCAGATAACATAAAAAGATCTAACTTAAACATAGAATACTGTTAACTTACGTGTCGTGTCATTACTGTAAACGTATACGAATCGGTTACATCAAAGAATAATTTTTTTACTAATTTTTGGGAGTTATTTGTAACAAATATTGACACGACTAGTTTTTCCGATTCCGATTCGTGAGAAACTTCTTTTAATTTATACATTATAGACAGTACTTCATTTTTAGCAACCTTCTCATACATAGGCAATGGTTGTATCAAGTTTGCATTATCTACAGAATTTGTAAAATTGTATCTCAAATCTGGTAATATCTCTTTCGACGGCGTTGAGATTCCAGCCGTTTCTTCATAGTCTGAGATCTTTTTCTCTTTTTTACTTTTAGTCTTTTTTCTTTCTTTTCTTTCTTGTAACATACCGTCTGTAGTAGTGGTTTTCTTATGCTTTTCTTGATTTTTAGACTTTTTACGTTTAGCATCTCTTCTTTGTGAATCTTTTTCACCGAACACCTCAGTATATTCAGCATTAATAGGAGACTGAACTTTTTCTGCTGAAATATCATTTTCCAACCACATATCAGTAAGTTCCAATGGATTGTCATATTGTTTCTCTCTATGTTCTTTAACTTTTTTCTTAGATTTTTTATGTCCCTAATAAATACAATTGTTGAAAATAAATATATAATATAATTTAAATATCAATAAAAAAAAAGTTACCTTTTCCTTTTTCTTTCCTTTACTTTCAATATTTTCTTGAAGCAAATTATTTTCAGCGACTCTATGTTCTAAAACAGGTAAGCGTTCATCATCCCTTAAAGGCATATCTAAATCAATATTTAAAGCTCTGTGTGGATCATTCTCATCTACATGATCATAGTTATCACTATCACTTAATTCTGCACCTGGTGGAAGTTCACCTATCCCTGTATTTACCATTTGCATAGGATAATCATCATCTAGTTCGTCTTCTGAAGCTGATTTTTTGTCTAATAAAAGTTAGATGAATTTAATTAATTAATTAATTGTCTAATACAATATAACATAACGTGTAATATAATATTTAAACTTACTTTTTTTAGATTTCTTTTTCTTCTTGCCATGTCCTTTATACCTCTTATGGTTGTTTGTAATTTTTAAAGAAACTGGAATATCTAACTCCGCAACAGGAATGTTTTCAAATTCTTCATAAATATTAGATGAGTTATGATATGACGTAGAATTCTTGAATGTGCCTTTTAAATAATGTGGATTATTTTCTTGTTCTTGTTTTCTGGCTTCGCGACGTTTTTCTAGTTCTTCAGGGGACGGTTCGCTTAAATGTCGTTTCGAATATGAATCACTTGCTTTTTCTGTCTTAACAAAAATGTCGTTCATGTCTAGATCTTCTGAATCAGAACTTTCTGAAGGTGGATCATTAATCCATGAATCCAGGTCCAGATCTTCAGGAATTGGTACCTGAAAAACAAAGAAGGTAACTTATGTAATTACATATACTAGAATGTAAAAACTTACTACAACTAATTATTACCTTTCTTTGAGCTTTAGGAGCCACAGGATTAAGTTCACCTTCAAATGTTTCCATCAATTCTTGTGCCAAGCCAGGATTTTCTTTCAAACATTCAAGTAAAACTAATGCAGAACTAGATCTTTCTTGGACTTCCAAGTCTCCACTGCGTGCGAGAGCTGCTATACTATATTTCAGTTCATAAATCTACAAAATGTATACGTTACAATCAATATCAATATAAAAATAAAAAAGCAAGGTTAAAAACTTCATGATATACCTGTTTCATGGTTTCAATATCTCCATCACTTTCAGCCTTACATAATGTTGCTGTAGCGAGTTTTAGGATATTATGAACATAAACAGCTTGAATATGTCCAGGTAAACTAGAAGCTTGTGGTCGTAACATTGATTGTAATGTTGCTAGAGGATCTTCTAGTTCACTATTCATTTAATACATTGCCAATTATATTGGATTTAAAAACTTAATGTAAAGTAGCATAAATATATAATGTAATACCTGGTAAATTCTCCACAAATCCATGCAGCAGCATATAAAACTTCAGACATTGTTGATCGTGGTTTACCTGTTAGTAAAAGGTATGATTTCTTTAGCAGTAAGGCACATTGTTGAACTGCGTATTTTCGTATAGCTTGTACACGAATTGCTACATCAAGTAATTGAGTTGCTACTAGTGGTCCATGTTTGGTACCTTCCATTCGTGTAAGTTCAACCAATACAGATATGTACCTAAAAATATGGATAAACAATATAAAAATGATACAAGTTAATACAAGTAAAATATGTATTTTAAATTTTTAGTTATTTTACCATTCAAAGCAAGTAACAAATTGATAATTATTTTGTGAACAGATCTGAATAATTTTTGAGAGTAATTCATCTCGATAAGCAGTGCCTTCAGCTTTATCCATATGCACCATTAATTTTTTAACTATTTCCATTAAATTTTTCTTTGACACCATTCCATATAGTAAATCCAAGGCACGCAGTCTTATACTTTCATCTTTATCATCCAAGCATTGCATTATAAGATCTTTATGAGCTTGCACACTCTTAGGATGAGTTTTTAAAATTTTCGACATTGCTAATAACCCCAAATACTTCAGATTTTGATCAGAATCTTCTATTAATATCCTCAACTTCTGAACACATAACTGTATTGAATCAGAGTGATTTGGCATGCCAGATGAAATTGAAATTAATACAGCTATTACTGTATTTATACATTCATACAGTAGGGACATTGCGGATGTACTAAAACCCAGTAAGATTACATAATTAACACCTAATCATATAATGAATAAACTATAATAATTACTCATTTTAGATAATAAAATGAAGGCAAAATATAATAAAACAGTTACATAATTTAACTCTATGCACTCATATACAGAATGTAAACAATATATTTAATATTTTAGAGGATGCTATTTTACAAGCAGCAGTCAAACCTACGAGTGCAATATTTTTGTATATTTAATAAAAATACATTAAATACCTGTGTATCAAATTTGTAAGGGGTTCTATTAATTTTTTGCCAAGCCTAGGTTCTAGAGGTGTCAATGCGCCAAACTGGAAATATAATTGCAGTCTAAGAAATATGATGAGATTTAATATTTCTAAACAGAATTTGCACAACATACAAAACAATTGCTCATAAATACTTATAAAAAGTAAATACAGGCTGCTAACACATACTACAACTAATATCTATTGTTTTGCTATATTGTAACAAGAAAAAATAATCAACTAATATGAAAACCTTGAAATCAGGTCAATTAGTGGTTGAGTAAGTCGCCGACCCATTTTCGGCTCAATCAGTGTTATAGTGGAGAACTGAGCACGTGAAACAAGACCAATATTACTTGGCTCATGTTAGGAAAGTATATATATATATATATAACGTATATGAAATATTTATTAATTATAACAGTGAGCCTACGTTTCCATTAATCTGTTTCACTTTATTTCTATGTAATGAAATATTAATACTCACTTACCAACTTAATAATTTTTATCAACATCCAATTATTGGTAGAAGTTGTCATGAGTTTGAAAAATACAGGCGCTAAACTTAAATAATTTTTCGGATTTTTCCTTGCTAGTTCACAAACTACATTAACAGCAGCACTTTGTACACCGCTATCTGGATCTTCTAATTTCTCTTTCAATCTAGGAAAAGCAGGCCGTAAAGCCTCTGGAAATCGCAAGAAGACTTTGTACATCATTAGCACAGCTTTTTTGCGTAGATATGGCTTTGTAGATGTTAGTAATGTCATTATATCATTAACTAAATCACGTGCAAGATCTGAGCTTATAAAGCAAGATAGACCGCTTAGAGCTAAACCAGCATCATACTGGTTTTGGCTGTTTAAATCTTTGCGAATCATATTGGTAGTTAACATCAAAAGCTGTAAGAAAAGGTGCCAATGAATAATGCTGTATTTGTTAAAAATAATACAATTACTTTAAAAGAACTCAGTCTTTAGAAACCTGACAAATTTTCTTTACATATAACAAATTTGCTAGATTATTTGCTAAATTATGTGCTAGAATACGATAAAAATGCTTGTGCAATATTAGTTTCACAAATTAAGATCACAAAATATTTATTACAATATAAACATTGATGATAAATGAATGTTATATCAACTTTATGAAAGTACAACAACAAAAAGTTTTCACATGCACTATTTAATAAACAAATTTTACTGATAAAGAAACTCATGAATGAATGAAATATCACATTAATGTTTCTGAACTGTCACAGTAAAATATATATAATGTTTATCAGATTTCTTTGGACTATAGTTTTATCCCAATTTCAAATAATATCATACTTCAGTATCTGCATGAAAACTTTGACTTGCAGCCAGATAACCAATTCTTTTATATGTAAATTTTGCAGAAGACATCACTTCGATTATATTGAAACCAGCCCAGCTAATGTCGTATCCCAGCATTTGGAGCTGAATACATTTGAACAAATGATATTAATAAGATCAAAAGTATAGTAGCTTACTCAAATTATACATATCTGAAACTTACATATGTTAGCTTTGCTACAGCATTTGCTTTGACTGCAACATTGTCTTGTCTCAACTCTTGCTTAATTTCTTCTATGCACTGTGCAATATACTTCGCCTACAATAATTGAAAAACACTTACTAACGAAAAAATAATTTAAATTGTTAAGATAAATGAATGAGGTTATGTCATCGTGATTAATATTTGAAAATAATCTGAGATAGATATTCATAAATTTACCTCATTCTCTTTGTTGTTCCTAATTCCACGCA
This sequence comes from Calliopsis andreniformis, assembly GCF_051401765.1. Lineage (NCBI taxonomy): Eukaryota > Metazoa > Arthropoda > Insecta > Hymenoptera > Andrenidae > Calliopsis > Calliopsis andreniformis. Next base: position 8,326,015 of record NC_135071.1, read on the forward strand.
CTAAATCCGTCAAATTTTTATCGAACATGCGTTCAAAATTTCCCTTTACCTTACGGAGAGCCATAATGGCATTTAAAAAATAAAATGGTATATTTTCTAGATCGCTTAAAAGGTTTCTTTTCTACATCCGCCCAATATTCCGACTTAATCGGATAACTCGCTTTGATTGCATTACCGTATGCTAGAAACCTTAAACTTCAATCACAGTCTTACATTTACATTTTTTGACAGATCGGCGGACAAGAAAGTCTTTCGACGATCAAACCTAAGAATTGTCACAAATAGATGAACCACTCGGTATCTCATACCGTTGCTCTCGAAATTCTGCAAATGTAAATTCCCACCTTTCGTAGATTCTTGATCAGCTAGTTACAAATTTATCTATTTTGATTGGCTACCTAATAGAAGACATTCCAAGCAGTACATTAAACTCGTTGCTAGATTTGAAGAGTACTTAGACCGTCATATACTGAAGAAATACAAACATTTTGGAACAATATATTGGATTCACGCGATATCGCGGATTCGGCAGCGAATGCATTAAACCGAAACAGAATATACATCTTTTGTCAAGTTTACAATAATTCAAATTTGGAATAAGAAACTACACTTTAATGAGAATTCAACTAGGATGCGGTAACTTTTTAACTTTTTTGCAGATGCTTCGTAGATAACGTGCACTAAATACCCATTTATTTCTAATTCTCTTGCCATTAGTATCTTCAATCTACAATGTAGTATAACAAATTTTGGAAGCAGTACTTGTTACACTACTATACACATGTATGCACTTGTAGATTCGAATCTTTAAGATTTTGCTTAAAAATAAAAATAAACTGTATGTTTCTTATTAATATATCGTGTTAAATATTTTACATTGTATTATGTTGCACGAAATAAAATTATTACAAGGTATGTAAATCAATTATCGCGTTCGCTATCAGATTTGAATAGCAAGTCAGTCGCCATGTGGTAAAGAAATACTAACACACTTTGAAACAGTACACCTATTGGGTCCATGCAATATTGCATGCGGACGCGTGCATCAAAGTGTACATACATACGTCCATATATACATTGACTTTCCTTGTATTGACCCGTCCACAAGTTTCGCAAGTTCCCCATGCACGTCTCACCACGTCTCACTCTGTGAATTCGTTCAGATTGCTCTCAACTTTTGTAGTAGATCTTAATGGATATGTAGAGAAGCCATTGAACAAAAGGGGTAGAGAAGTGATCAATTTGTTCCCATAGAACAGTGTCACAAAAGCAAATGGATCGTAATCGACAATGGAACCTGTGATATTATTTTTTAGCGTACGATAAAGACCTCGCAAGAACTGTGCGTTATAAAAATTGGGGAAACGCAGATTCTCCGAAGCTTCTCGCTAATTCGTCTGGGCATCACTGCTAAGACATTGTGTCTCAACATCGTGGCATGTTTTCGCGGTGCACAAAAGATCCGAAGGTTGAGAACCTCCCATTTTTGTACATTAATCTTTTTTTTTATTTGTCCATTTTAAAAATATGCGCTTTTAGAATAAAATATTCGTGATTCATATGGTGCATCTGAATTTTTGGCTACTTATATGTAGCTACTGTTCGCATTGACGCATCTGAACACGTACTTTTGCCATAGTTTTGGAACTTATGAATTCCTTTGTAATAGATTTTTATTTTCTATTAACAGTCAACATATTAGATCCATTATCATTAACAATATGGGTTAAATCAACTTTTTAAACACATGCCACACATGTTTAAGTTTAAACATTATAAAAAAATTTAATGTTTATTTCATAAAACGGATATTATTTTCTCTTGAAAAGATCACTTGAAATGAAAACAAAATGTGTTTTTTGATAGAATTGCTATGTAACATGTTCTGTGTTATTTACAGGAAGCATACAAAGGATAGGTTGTTTTTTACTTAATAAACAATGACAGGATACTTTGATTTGCCACTTAATATGGATAGAATATGCAGGATTTGTCTCACAGAAGGTGCTAATTTATCTCCTATTTTTTCTACTAATCAAGAAGTCAATGATTTCTCTGCCCTTCCACAAAAGATACAAGTATGCGGATCAATAGAAATTCATGAACAAGATGGACTGCCTTCCTTAATTTGTGATATTTGCATTTACAAAGCAAGTGTTGCTCATGAATTTAGACAACAGTGTCAACTTTCTGATACTAAATTACGAATGTATTATAATAAGCCAACAAAGACTACTATTGTGGTAAATATAACATATCATATTTCTTCATTACATATAGTGTAACAAATATTCATATTCTCAAATATTTTAGGACACTTACACACAAACAGATTCTGAATATAGAACAACATTAGCAAAAAAACAAGCCAGTCAGGACAATTATTTTGTAAAAGAAGAAATGCAAATGGTAGCAAACTCTCAAGAGTTTGTGCAAAGTAATTCATATTCTAGAAATGAATCTAACTTGAGTGCTGATCAAATTGATATACAAGATGAAAAGCTTTTCATATGTTCTATTGGGTTTGAAGGATCTAAAGAAATTGAAAAAGATCCTTGCATCATGGAAAGTAATATACATCAAACTCGACTTACTCAAGGAAGTAGCAATGATATTTCTGAGTCTATGGATGATCAAAATAAACCAGAAGAAAATCAAGACCTCAATCAAAATATGGAGAACAATGGAAAGAAACAAGAAGAAGAGTTCCTCAATGAGAATATGTTAAATGATACTGTTGTTGAAGAAGAACAAGTTCCACAAAAACGTACATCTGCCAGGAAAATAAAATCTGTGCCTAATAAAAATTACAGTGAAGATGAAATTGATGACAATTACTATGATCCAAGCAGTGATAGTCAAGACTCTGGGGAATCAAAATTTAAATGCAAAGTATGTTCAAAACACTATAGTACGCAAAAAGGACTAAAAAAACATTCTCTTGTTCATGAAAAAAAATATAAATGTGATGTCTGTTTGAAAATGTTTTATAAAGAAGAAAATATGGAGAATCATAAAAAAATACATGTGTCAAAACCTCTTGCATGTAAGATATGTCATGCATGTTTTTCTAAACCTCAAAGTTTTGCACGTCATTTAAAGTCCCATACAGAGAAGCTAAACAATATGATTAAAGAAATTAACACAGACGAACAGAAAGATAACAAAGAGCCAAAAAAGGAAACAAAACCTGATGAAGATACAGATGATGAAAATGGTACCATGAATGAAGTTGATGAATTTGAAAATGCACCTGAATTGTACAAATGTGATATTTGTAGTCAATACTGTTCTTCTTTAAAAAATCTAAAAAGACATGCTCTTGTACACGGGGATAAAAAGTATTCATGTACTGTATGTAAGAAATGGTTCTTTAGACCTGATACATTGAAAAAGCACGCGGAAAAACATGGCCATGGTTTATTAGATAATTTAATAGATGATAACAAATTTTTTGACTCTGATGATGACCCGTTCCCAAACACAACAACTAATAGTTCACAGGAAAATGAAAACGTTAAAAAGGAAGAAAGCGACGAAGATGGTTCTGGTGAATATAAATGCCAGCATTGTGATAAAATTATGGCTACGAAAAAAGGTCTCAGACGTCATGTTTCAATGCATAAACCTAAAGCTGAACCAGTTACTTGTGAAATTTGCAGAAAGGTCTGCGCTAGTCAAGCTCGTCTTGTTCTCCATCAAAGGACACATAAACCAAAAGAAAAAGTTCCACGAGAGTATTTGTGTCATATTTGTAGCAAAGTGTATCCAAGTAATTCTTCCCTCACATATCACATGAGAACTCATACTGGTGTTAAACCACATGTGTGTAAAACATGTAATAGTGGATTTACTACAACAACCAGTTTGGCAAATCATACTAGGATTCACACAGGTGATAAACCATTTGTTTGTCACGTATGTAGCGCAGCGTTTGCTGTGAGCTCAGCTTTTAGACGACATTTAACTCGACATACAGGCGAGGCAAACTATCTTTGTAAAACATGCGGTAAAGCATTCAAGCGACTTAGTACTTTAAAAGAGCATACTTATACTCATTCTGGTGAAAAACCGTACGTGTGTAAAACATGTGGAGCTGCGTATAGTCACAGTGGTAGTTTATTTGCACATCAAAAACGTTGTCGAGCTCAATATGGTGAAATGGTCGTAGACGAACACCATCATCAGGTCGCTCATCATATTCATGTGAATAATGTACAGTCTGCAGTGCGGTCACTTGCTGTGATAGGACAAATATTTTAAAAAAGTATGACTCATTGTATCAAATTAATGATTTCATTTGTGCAACATAATGAATTATACATAGACTGTTAAATGACCATAAAGTGTGCTACGATTCATAAGATACAACTTACATTATTGTAGAAATCGTGCACTTATGTAAATATATGAGCAGCTCCTTTTTTACACAGAAATAATTATTTAAGTACTCATACATAATTAATCACCCTATCCGAGCTAGTGCTTTTTGCAACAAAATTTATTTCTTTATCCAGTAACTGAATAGTTATTATACAAATATTTTTTAAAATTATTTTCCATTGATATCGATGATAATTGTATAATTTGAATACATGACTATGTATATTTTGATACACCATTACTTAAAAGTAGGAAATTATTAATTAGTTCAAATTTTTTCTCTGTCTTTCTATTGAAATTTTGATTATATTGCAATGGTAAAATATATTACCAGTATTATAACTTATATTTTGTACAAAATGCTAAATCTATATATTTATATTAATTGATATATGTGTGTTTCATATGTAGTTAATTTCCAATCCATCATCTCTCATCTTATACACTATTAGTGCATTCGTAATATTCGATTCAGTGTAGCAATATTAAAGCAATTATATATTAAGAACTATTTAGAATATTATACTTCATTAACAAAGTCCATTTAATATCATAGAAACCTTTAAAAATGATGTACATTGATAAATAACAATTACATTTTTATATATTATTTAAGTTTATCATTCAATTTGTGTATGAATAACGAATCATTTATAATTACTACTTTTAATTACTATTGATATTTTGCAAAAAAGAGACTGATTCGTATCCATATAAAGATATTAGTAATGAAAACATTGTATAAACCATTTATTAAAAGTAATTAAAAGAAAATATCAAACATTCATCATTAGAAATAACTTTTTATATCACTGTAGATATTTGTTTTATGTATATATCTAAAATATTTTACCAAGTATTAAAACTACTATTACATTCATTGATTGTAAGTACAATTTCATTATTAGTTTTTTAAATATGTGCATTTTAAACTTATTAAATCATTTCACACTTTAATTTTTAAAACATATATAGATATTTATAATAATTTTTGTGATATCTAAGTAACGAAAACATTAACTCCAAAACTTAATTACATCTTCTGTATTTACATTTAACACGGAATGTACTTTGCACGAAATTATAAAATACTAGACATTCATTTTAAATATACATTTATTTTAAAAATAAATTCCAGCAATTAAATTACATCTTAATTAATGTCAAAACTTATTTAACACTAAAATAACAATTATAATTTTAGTAAATATGCAATTTTCACTTACAAATACAATATATTTTTATGGAAAGAATAATAACAAGAGCATAAAAGATGTTATAATAAGAAATTGTTTAATAATAATAATAATCTAATAAATGAAATGTTTATACAGGCATGTGTATGTATTTGAATTATTTTCATTTCATAATTCATAAGAGCTTATAGCAAGTGAATACTGTAAATTAAACCATAAATTTAAATATATTTACAAAATTGAATATGTTCTCATTGGATCATTGACGTTTTTTCTTTAGTAACATGTAACGACGCCAAATAGATGCTCGAGATCGCTTTAAAACTTTTGCTAAATCCGCATATTTTCGTTTTTCATCAAGGTTTATATTGCGCTCTAGGTGATTTAAAATCATCTTGTCTTCTTCGGGAAGAAACCTAAATTCAAACAAATATAAACGCAAGTATAATGTCAAATATAAATTCAATATTCCATTCTTCATCATTTCATTATTTCTCTACTTTTAACAATATGTTACCTTCTTTGTAAACGTTCCTGATATAAATTTCTAAATCTGTGATATACACTGTACAATGTTCTATTTGGTAGACCATCAGCTAGAAACTGTACAAATCTTCTTCTTTGTATCTTGCTGCGAATATAAGCTACATTTTCTTCTCGTAAAAGCAAAAATGGTTGAACTTTTCTGGAATCCCAATTATGTAACTATATAAAAATAAAGAAATTTTAGTAAAATCTTAAATTAATAATACAGTCTGATTATATTTTTCTTCTAAAAATATGAGATATTTTTTAATTGTTATACCTTGCAGAATGACTTCCAGTTATTGCTAATTATTTGATCTTCAGATGGGTGGAAACATCCTTTTTTAATAGCTGAGAATTTTTCGAATTTTTTTATTTCTTGGTGTGTTGGAGGACGAGACCCAGCACGCGTTTCAATTTCATGCTGTGGTAGAACAGGATTTTTTAATTGTACTTTTAAATTTCGTAGGAACTGTAATAAATATAGAATTTTATAATTTACGTGTAATACGAAATAACTAGTATAGAAAACAATACCTGTAATTCCTCTTTAGGAATTTTATTTGTTTCTTTTATATCTTGCACAAGTAAATTAACATCATCAACCTCCATTTTAAAAAATTTATTTTAACAATAAAATCCTTTCTGCATTTAAGAGAAAAAATGAATCTACTAAAGGATACGATTAGTCGACCAAATAATTACATCTTATAATGTAAATGATAACAGTAGTTGATTTTTGTATATCAGCTATTGGTATGTAGGTACCGTTAGATATTATTTAAAAAATGACATATACTTAGGTTTTATAAAAGGTCATTTTTCGCAAAAACGACAATACTTTTTATTTATAAAATGAAATCATACATTTCAATGTAATAATAAACAGCGTATATTTGTACATATTACCCTTTTACTGTTACTATTGTTAACACGACGTTTAACCCGATTAATATACTTTTATATACCGAAAACAATAGATAAAATTATCAAGATGCATTACAAATTACAACGCACATAATTGTACGTATATAACATTAAGAAATTTAAGGTTATATTAAAGCACAGAAAAAATTAAACAGAGAACAGAAAGTATAACAGAATATCGACTATTCTGTACTTTAGGGAATTTCGAATAAATTTGTATTCAGTCTGCTACAAACGTAGTATAGGTGGAACCACTGATCTCTATATCTGGATACGGAGTAGGATTTAGCTCGACGAGAGCAATAGAGGTGCAGCCATATTGTTAGAATACAATAAGTGCGACGCTTGTGGGGAACTCAAGATACTCAGATTTCCAATTCACATGTATACTCATTTTTTCTCTACACTTTACACAATCCCGAAAATCTACTATCTTGTGAATTGTAGAAAATTTTTGTATAAAAGTGACTACATCGAAACTGAATCACCGTCGAATGACGTCGTGTGGCGTTGAGTAGTAGCAAATAGCGCTACAAGTATACATGCGAATTCGAAATCTTAGTATCTCTGGTCCCCTACAAGTGTCGCGCATGTGTAATATCATAATACAATTACTCTCATCAACGGTCTATGCTCCAAAAACCCCATATATACCTATCCAGATATAGAGATCAATGGGAATTTGAAGTATTTAAAGTGGAACTTTGAACGGGCGCCGCCAGTGTAGAAGGGACATGAGAGGGTCATGATTATGCAACTTATGCAACTTATGCAGATTATGCAGCATATAACGTGTTATATGAAATAAAGTGTCAGTATGTCAATAAAATGTCACGGTATAAATAAACACCGCTGTCTACTCGTGGCCTTCTACTGTACCTTCAACACTAGCGACACCTACTCGAATGCCCAATGTTATGCACAGGGCTCTTAGGGATCGCTGTCCGTCCTGATGTTGGAACGAGAGAGGAGGTACACAAAGTTCCATTGATTCTGTTAAAACTAGATCTAGGGGAAATGCATGTTGTAGAAAATTTCGAATAAGCATATGCTGACTTGCTAGAAACATATTTCTGGAAACCTCACCCAGTCGCCGCCAGTATCTAAATCTGTGACTGGCAGAAGGGTCGCTTATTCGACATATAAACTGACATACCCAAATTCTATTTCAGCTTAGGTTCTACTTTAATTCTGTAGCTCAGCAGTGGTAAAATCAACAGATTTTTAATATTTTTACGTAATTTTTTATGAATAAACATAATTTTCCTTACTTATTTCATACAAGTGCATTTAAATATTTTCTCTTTAATAAATTTAACTTACAGAATATGTAACGCAGACATACAATGGGAAATAGTTTATTGAAACAGAGTAAAAACTGCACTTTAAGAGTGATATAATTCCGTTCCTATGGTTTATTGTTTCAGATAGAAATATAGAAAGTGTAAACATTAGTTTTTTAATTTTATAGTAATAAAAATTTCAAATAATTCAATTACTTTTTTATTATTGTAAAATTAAAAAATTAATGTTTACACTTTCTATGTTTCTATCTGAAACAATAAACCGTAGGAGCGAAATTATATCACTCTTAAAATGTATTTTTTACTCTGTATCCGTAAACTACTTCCCATTGCATGTCTGCGTTACATATTCTATAACTTAAATTTACTAAAGAGAAAATATTTATATACACTTGTATAAAATATGCAAGGAAAATTACATTTATTCATAAAAAATTACTTAAAAACATTAAAAATCTGTTAATTTTACTACTGCAGGAGCTACAGAATTAAAGTAGAACCTAAGCTAAAATAGAATTTGAGTATGTCAGTTTATACGCTAAATAAGCGACTCTACCAGCCACAGATTTAGACACTGGCGGCGCCTGAGTGAGGTTTCCAGAATTATGTTTGTAGCAAGTCGGCATGCTTATTCGAAATTTCCTACATCATACATTTCCCCTAGATCTAGTTCTGACAGAATCAACGGAACTTTGTGTACAAGCTTCTCCGAAATTCCCTATACCGGTGTTATCTAGTTGTGACAGATTCAATGCAAGTCTCTATGAATGAAATGAAAGTTAAGCATTGTATTCGAAACAGAACGCGGGTAATCAAAATTCATATTATACCACTAAAAATAAAATAGTTGACTAGACATGGAAAGTCAATCGAATCAATCGCCTTCATCTGCCGTGCCATCTTTTTATGCACCCCCTGTTGAATACAAAGGAAAAAATACTGCGATACTTTATCAACAGATTTGTACGGTTAGAGGTTATGTTTACGTATAAAAGTTCTATCTTATGTATACATTTAGTGAAACATTTAAATGAAAGAAAAGTAAATTCACAAAACATGTTTTAAATTTTTGATTTACAGAACTTGGACAAAGTCGCAAAAAGCTTACAAAACACTGATAAGAATTATAAAAACTTAAAAAAAGATATTTCAAGAGCAACTATATTGTTTTCTGCAATTGAAAAGGCAGTTCGGGATAAATAGTTCCTTTTTTAAATTTTACGTGTAATGTTAATTTTAAAATAAGAGTAACTTTAATATTTTTTTATGTGCAAATAAAATTTTTATAAAAACCTAGTTTTGATTTGTTATTGCTTATATTTTATTTAAGTAAATTTTGAGTTGTATTTGTAATTTTCAAGTATAATTTACTTAAATTTTCAATATCAACGAATAGATATTTTGAATGACGCAAGATAACAGACAGAGGCCGGTCCTTGTTTTTTCAATCATCCTTGATGATGAAGTACCTTCTGATTGTAATTCGTGATTTTACTTACACTTATCACAGCGGGAAATCAAATCAACCAAGTATAAACTAATGAATGAAGATTGGAAACCAGATATTCAATTTAACATGATAAAATGCGATGCATTTTTGCATTTAAAAAAGAATACTTTCCGAAAGTATCGATCGATGGAAAAACATTTAAAAAGTTTTTTTAAAACAAATATAAACATTACTTCTCAAATAGCATCTTTTGTTATGAATTGAGTTTTCTTAAACTATGCAAATTTGTTTTACCTATATAAATAATTAAAAATCGACATACAGTTACACAAAATTATGGAATAATCATTTTCATCTTGAAAATATCCTCATCCTACTATCATAAAACAGTATATCACCAATTATATTAAATTTCAAGTATCCAAGGTTAAAATGTAAAACCTAAAAATCATTTCCGCAATGGTATTACGTTATATTACATATACACGATTGAAGCACCTACTTGACGAAGATAGCTTGTCTCATTTATCAGAAACTATAAGGGCCCGATGATTATGTAAATATATTTCGTAAAACTAAAACAGGTGTGATAATGCAAATATAAGAACAATTCCTATTTTTATATTCTCAACGATTTTCGTGTTACAAATACCTTTTTTTATCAATTCATTCTCAAATTTTTCTATACTATCAAATCAATTATAGATCAAATAGAAACCATTTCTACTTCCAAGCTTTATAGTCACTTATCGTACTAACATTGCAAATACTGTTCTTCTGTAGTTTTTATCAACGTATGCACGATATGCAGTTAATTGACGAAGAAGCGTGTTAACAAAATTTTTAAAGCAAAATAGTAGATATCGTATTCATACATAAGACAAAGCAATTTATCGCTATTAATTATTCTAATACTAAATATTTAACAAAATTCAGATCAGGCATTTAAAGAGAGATCAGAGGGGACCAAAAAAGTCCAATGTCGCAAGGCAAAAGGAATTTAACTTCGCAAAGAATTTGTTAAGGACTTCGCACCGGTCTGTCCGGGACCAGCCACGGTGGTGGCAATTGATCGAAATTAATTTGTTAGGGTGTCCCCTAAATTAATTGTTTATCACGCAATTCTTTCTCGCCAGTTCCCCGTACACGCGTGTCATGAAAACACCTTGAACGAACAGGGGGAGCCCTTAACGGAAGTTTGGACAGTCGAATACCATCGTTTCCGACTGGGAAGATGCTCGTTGGGGGTAATTGCGCCCATCTCCTTCCCGGTACCATCAGTTTCAATAAAAGTAATTATCGTGGCAAACCTTTTGAAGTAAAAATCGATGGGCATAGATGAGGGTGGAAGTAAATTGGGTACGACTATTACGTGTGCACAATCGAGCCGCGCGTATAATGAATTCAATTGTTTGGTGTGGTTTTTATTGCCCTACTCCTCGCCATGTCGTCCAATCGGGGATAAGCGAGGGCGCCCGTCGCTACATTCGAAATATATAAATGTGTCAATAACTGTTCCTCGACGCTCAGTCAGTATTTTTATTCGTCGCTGCCAAACTGACGATTAAATAGTGAATACACGCGGCTTTCGTTTCCACGTACGAGAGAAAGTCGAGAGAGAAAATGGTAAGTCTGTAACACCTTCACGCTCAGATCCTGACCCACGCTTTTCTCTGTAACTGATCGGCAAAATAACGAAAATCGAGCCGATTTTTCAGAGCGACCGTGAACGGGACTGTCACTAGCCGAACCGATTAGCTCCATAAATGATATCCAATATCGCGAAAAATGTTGCCTTCTAAAATTAAGAAAAATTGGAAGAAGTTGATCGGTCTGGCTTTGGATAAGCTCTAATATCGGAACCGATAATTACAGTTTTCTTTGCTAATAATAGACTCCTTTCCACGCGCTCCTTTGATATCGTCTCCCCCAGGAAGAGAGAAATTTCTTCTTTCATAGTTCGGATCGATCGGCACGATTTTTCTGTCAGAAGAGAGCCACGGAAAAAGAGTAAAAGAGGGCCAGAAAATAGTTAACATTCCTATTCCTTTTATCATTTTCATATGACACTGCATATTTTTCTTATCGCGATTTATGGTTTGCCTGATATCATCTCTAGATTAAGATACGTTAAAGGGCTCTGAGGAAAGAGGGCGCGAGATCATAGGGAAGATGCGAAGATTGTATAAGAAGTTGCATCATTCGGTCCGAAACCTCCTCCCGTGATGTGCGCTCCTAGAAAGCATCTCCGACGCGAGTATCTTTATCGAAAGTTATATCTTATAGCGATACCAGGTTTAATATTTCTGCGAGCTTTATCTACCTGTGACAATTACCCGTCGTGATTTACCAAGTATAAAGGTAAGATTATCAAGTTGTTAGTTAAAAAGAGCATAGATACTTCGTCTGCGCGACAGCTACGCGGCTTTGCCACGTGTGAATTCATTTTATTTTGATGAAGGATGGGAGAGAGAGATAACGACGGCATGTATGAAATTGTGTGCGAAAGAATAGGAAAAATTAGAAAAATATAGGCCGAATTAGTCAGATTGAAACTTGAAATACTAAACTATTCAAATTTTTAATCATATTCGATAGCCTCGAATGTAGGTGTATGAAGATCTGCGGTCTATTTTTAGCACAGATGTATTTCAACGAAACAGTTGCAATTTATTTTCCATAATTCTTTGATTATGAGCGTTATTTCTTCATAGAATAATGTTAAAAATGTTAGTTTGATTTAAGAACATTTCGCTATTTCTTCTAAACCATATATAAGACTGCAGTATTTAATTGGTATAGAAATTACATCAGAAATTACACATGTCGCTTCAGGTTATTTTTAATAGAACTTCATAATTTATTAATTTAACATCTTTCTTTTTTTACTTAACATTAAAAGCCATATTAATCGATTTTCTTTCGTTATTAAATATTTCTTTGAAAACTAAAAAATAACGTATGTAGATCGATTGATCAAACTGATTAATTTGCTTTCCAAAAAACTTATTTCTGTTATATACTACAATGGCTTCAATTCCAAAATGAAAATTTTAGAATATTCCAGAATTTATACGATCAAAGAAAAAATAACTCATTGTACAAAAATAAATATTTCTCTTCTTTCTACAACTAAGGGAAAAAATAAAATTTAAATGCCATAATGCGACACACTTATTAGAGATTAAACATTGTTTTTCCTACAACATTCGGATAACATTGACGGCGCGTTTTTTTTTTTTTATTCATATAACTGTGATCACGCCTGCTTACACAACGTATTACAGATACGTTGACAAAACTATCTTTTCCGTAATTGGTTAAATACGATCGTTTGACGGTGGGCCCGTCGGAGTATCGAGAAACTCGGTTCGTTCCATCAGGAGAAGATAAGCCCTCCAATATCTCGGAAATTTAAGCCACTTTTAACTCTCGCCTCCTGTCGCTGCATGCGTATTTTCAGCAAAAAAATGATACACGCATACCGTCCTCAGTATCGTCGTCCGATTCTCCCCTATTTTTTCGCAACACATGTGTCTCATTAACGCTCGAGCAAATTCGTTTCCAAACATCTTGCCTCGTTAACGGCCGAGTTACTTAATCTCCGTTCAAGCCCGCACGCGTGACCTTCCTTCCTCTCGCGAAGCGTGGAGAAAAGGGGAGAAGAAGAAGCGAAACGGAACGACCACCGAACGACAAAACGCCGTTGGACCGTTAAATTCGCACGCGGGATTCGTCGGACGAGAAAGGGGTAAGGTCGTAGGGCTCGCGAGAAGCCGAAACGTGTCGGGAAAGGAGAATCGTGAGATTAACCTTTTGCGCTCCGAATGTGTTCTACAATAGACTGGCAGTAAAGTCGACTTTGTCGTAGATGTTGATATACAGTCGGTGTGAAATCATTGAGATGGAAATGTCTGAGGCTACAAAGTACGATATGAATCACATTTTAGATTAATTTTATGTTTTTGGTGTAAAGGGATTGAAGTGAAGAGACTTTTCTCATAAAATGAAAATATAATTAAATATAAGTTTATAATTCAATATGGAAATGTTAACATCTCAAAAATCAAAATATGTAACTTATACTACTTTGCCTTATACTTCTTTTGCAATTTCCATATTTTCAATTACTAAATTCATTAATTCTGCAAGTTTAAATCAAAATTGGGTAAAACTTGAATAATGTCTTTTAATATATGGTGGTTTACAATTTTAAAGCTAGTATTTCAAATAATTAATTATTTCCAAGTATTGTCTTTATAGTAGATATTTGTTATAAAGTTATAACTTGGTACAAACAGCAAGCTTACTGATAAATAACAGAATAATTTCATGAATCGAAGTTTGCGTCCACCATTCAAAAGCCATGTATAACTTCGTTTCATAGCACTAAGAATAATCATGTATGAAAGTCATTTAGTTTCCGAAATTAGATGTTAATCGTGCAGTTCGATTATGAAACAGAAAAACCAGGGAATGAAATCAATCCACTTGACTTCCTAGAGGCTGATTTCATTCAGCTCTCAAATCAGTAAAATATCATCAATATTGTTTTCCCATTTTCCCTCTCTTTTGTCTCCGATAAACCATAACAAAATCAACAGTTCGCAACCTGACCTCTGAACTATGTTTCCTACCTCATAATGTTGCTACATGTATCGATACCCGAGTTTACAGAAAGCAAACATTACACGGTACGTGTCTAAGTCCACGGTTAGATCGGGAGAGATTAAAATCGATACGGATCCACTCGTAAACCGGAGATTCCTCACGCGGCAGATATCAACGTATGAATCATCGTCGCAAGGATGTGGCGAAGGTATCGAGAGGCGTTTTACCAACGGCGATAAGCGTACGATAGATAAGGAAATCTCTAATTTGGTGATTTCGATGCTCACTCGAACGAGCAGGCCATGCGATCGATCCCAACGCAGCTCGGCACAGCCTCGAGAACTTGTCCCTGTTCAAAATCAAAAGCCTAAGCTGTCCTGTTGACACAACATCGCGGCATTCCTCGCTTTCGAAATCGATCGACAACGTAATTTTTATTGTCGGGAGAAATTCTTCCTGGAAAACCTTCAGGTCTTGAAACGTGACATTGAACGAATTCTTGAGGACGCGCATCACGGCGAGAAAGTGTGCTAAATCACGGAGAAAACCGCGGCAAAAACAACGAATGCGGCAAGGATAATCGTAATATTATTATACACCGGGTTATCGGCGAATTGTTAGACGAAATCAACTCGTAATACTTTACCGAGATAAGGAGAGCGCCGCTTCAAAAAGAGAAAGATTGGAATGCACACGTTACTCGTTATTACTCTGTAGATATTTAATTATCGTCCCATTCTCAAGAGTTTAATTTCATTGTTGCCAATTGTGTGTTTATTCGTATCCTCGAGGAAGGTCGAATAAATCGATATTATAAATCGCGCGCACCTAACCCGACAATTAAATCCGCATTGTTATATCCAATCGGTCCAATTTCTGCGAAAAGAACGTGACACGCTGGTGTTCTTCAACATCGACCCGATTCAATCATTGCACAACGTCCCTTTGCGTTCATTAAAGTGGCTCCCTCCTATTCTTTTATTTAATAATACCGTTACATAATAGCGGTACGTTTGATAATATGAACCCTTTCCCCCCCTTTCGTCCTCCGTCTCACTTCATTTCTTTCTTTTATTTGCAATCTCTTATCCCCATTTTTTTTCTTGCCTTCTTTCAGATGCAATCGTACTCGACGCTGCTAAATCTTGTTTGCATTGTCATCATATCGTGCACGGTTTCGGGACACCCCTTTTCGTTCCTGCCACGATATGCTATCGAACGAGCCGCGGAACGTAGGAGTATAGGCAGACCAGTGGTAGAGCATAGCTCCAATTTCCTAACACCGTTAACGGAATACAAAGGCAGAGGAAAGGTAAGGCGGGAAACTGACCTACAATACAGGATAATGCGATGTCTCGTGACTGTGATTCATAGAGGCGGAAATGAAACGTAGAGCAGAGGAGCTGATGATAATGTGGGGGATTATCTCTGTGGCTGTAAGGCAAAACAACTTGGCGAATCGTTGAAAAATGTCTGTTTATGCTGTAATCGAAGTCTACAAGATAGGGATTGTACTTTTAACAGAAGGAAATTACGGGAATTCTTCCCTTAAAAACGAGAATATAATAAAGTGCAAGTCTATGATACAAGATTGATATTCAAAACGTCTAATGTTATACTGCTTTGCCTTACAACCACAGACTTAAATTATCGTTTGTCAAATATTCTAGTTTTTGGGTTCGAAATTAAAAAATTGGAATGGAAACTCATGGTATTAAGAATAATTTTGATGCTCTCGTTGTGAACCAATTTTTTTAGTGTCACTGAAATCTAAGTAATCTTGAATTTTAATTTGCTGATCAGTTATTTTACCTACAGTATTTTGCATTGGATTATTCATCGATTACATGGCAATTTGAAACGGTTTGTCATGATTACTTAACGTTTCTAAATAGATGTACAAAACTAAAAACTATTTACTGAGGAAACGAAAGTTTCAACGTCAACTATTATTTCAATTTGATTTTTCAAAGCAATCTTCGTTTTTCAAACGCCTACACATCTTCGTAAAGTGCTTTTAAAGTAATCAGAATGAACATACGGTCTTACATCTCCTACCAAGAAATCCCAAAATCTGGATCGATGATAATAATATAGATAATACGATACATAATATGACGATAATAAAACAGTTTGTTTCAATTTTAGCCCGTGGAGCCATGGACCAAAATCACTCAAAATCCTGTGAATGGTATCGAGGCGAGTGTGGGGTAAGTATTCGATATTAGATCAAGAAAGATGCATAAATTATAATGAAATTACAAACGAAACCATCATACTTCGTTACAGGAGCAGGGTAGAATTAGAATGCAAAGCCAGTGGAAGCCCACCGCCGGAAATTCTTTGGTTCACAGGAAGCGGCAGCAACGAAGAGGTGGATATCACGATCATACGTCATTCGATAATTATTACGCTGGAACGAATAAGATATTAATTTTTAATGTCCCTTTCTTTCGTAGTTGATTGAATACGTCAAAGCCAACACGCATTCCCTGTACGACCCATCCGAGGAGTGGAAAGGAGTGGCCAGAATTAATTCGAAGCTCGTGATAGAATGCGTGACTCCGGATGATGCTGGATTGATCTACTGTGCGTCGGTTTCGGCGCGGGAAGTGAAGGTTTCCACTCCTACAGTGCTCCTCGTTAACAGTAAGTAGAATACAATTAGCGAGTAACTTCTAGAGATTACGGATCGTTCTTATTTGCATTGATATAAGTACATAAGCCTCCCAGGAGCACAAGTGATTAACTTGATGATATTAGGAACAGGGTCTTTTAATTGAAATATACAAATAAACAAACGTTTTATAGGTAATTGTTCAGATTTAGGTTTTATACCATAAGAAATAGAATGTATAAAAGTACTATAAAAAAGGAAGAAATTTAACAAATTTTTTAATCTCTTCTATGACTGAAAGTCTGAAAATTGCAACAAATGTGTCTTCAATTGTTAAATTGATTAATTACTCAATTCTACATTTTTTTAAATACTTATATTTTTCTTTTTTCAAATACAGTATTTGTTTGTCCATATATTTGTAGCTGAAGGGACACTATTGATAACACCATCAATTTTTTCTTATACTTCTTCGTAATTAGTTTTTAACTTCGAAAATTGAATTCAATAAAAAATTCCACGAATTCTTTAACCAAACCTCTTCTATTAACTATTTTTAAAAATTGTTTATAGGTGAAAATAGTAACAACAATTGTAGCTCTGAGAGTGATCCAACGATTACCCTGTATTCTCCTACTCGAGTCGCCCACATTGGAGCGACTGTTGTCCTCCCATGCAGGGCAAGTGGCAAACCAACCCCAGAAATTTCTTGGATGGACAACTTCAACGTACCCCTATCGCTATCGACGAATTTGCGGCATAGAGTATTGGACAACGGTGACCTATTGATAGAGGAATTACTATGGGAAGACATGGGTGGCTATACTTGCCAAGCGAAATCAGGACAACGTCAACAAGTCGTCAGCACGTTCCTCTATCCGCTACGTGTATGTCTCTATTTTATAATGTCCTATAAACTGAATGGAAGATGCCTCATAGTATTCTCTAACTATCAGTTCGTTATTAAAACGATTTATGCTTTCTCGTAGTTTTACTTAAATCGTTGACGAGACAAAAATGAGTTATCGATAGTTGTTCTCTTTAGAGAGATAACACTTGGATTTAATTTTATAATTTGAAGTAATATTTCAGAATTATTAAATAAATTTTGCTTTCAGCCTGAAACGGAAGTGGACCGAACGGTTAATTGAAGAACCATTAAAAAACGAATTGTTAACATTGCCTCGATCGAAGCTTTCCATTGTGCGACGTATTAGACAAAATGGACGAACCATAATCTTTTTGCGCCTACGTTTTAGTGTTCGTTTCTGACAAATGGTATTGTTTCTAGCATAGATATTGTATGTAATTCTATCATATTGAATTATGTTCTTTTATAATTCCACATGATAGGAATACATGTTAGTAATGATAGCTCGACAATGCGCTCGAGAATTAGCAACGCTTTACTTAGTTATTATTAATGAAACACAGACATCGTTTTACTTAAAACTCTACAAACGATTTTAACGTGCCAAAGAATTTTATATTTGAATATATCGATCTTAGCCAAAATAGCGATGTTAAAAGCTATTTCGATATTTAATTATGTATTACGTAATGCCTCTCGAACGGGGTATCCGTATAGTTTTAACGAATTATTTATTTATTATACGTATACTGCGGAAGTCGACCATGCAAATAAGCATGACGGATAATATTTCATTTTAATATTAAGGATATTTGCATAAATGATCTAGTGAAAACAAACGTGTTCTTATGGCTTCGATTATTATTTCGCTTATTATTCATTAGTATTAATTTCTACCAGTTATATATTTCTCTGACGAGTATTTTAGCGTCTGTCACCTGTCTGAGGCTATCATAATCTAGTGTCTATTATAAAATGCTATATTTTTGTGTATAAATAAATGTATTTCTTTTCGTACAATCTTTATAAATTTGATACTTTTATATTCCTTTACTCTGTACTTTTTCTCCCAATGTCTGCATGAAATTAGATTTGAAGGGCTATAATTTTCGGTTTTATTTTAGTTTTATTTACTGTCAGTTTTATCAACACACAGTAGCCTGATGCAAAACTAGTCTTGTGAAAAAGATCGCCAGGCCACTCGATAACGCTTTATCATTCCTACTGGAACACGTGACACGTGCTCATAGTAATAACATATTAAAAATGGCAAAGAAATTAACGGCAAAAATTGGACCCTCGATTCTAAATGCCGATTTGGCACAACTTTCAGAAGAATCGCAACGATTAATTGACAATGGTGCAGATTATTTGCATTTAGATGTTATGGATGGACACTTTGTACCTAACCTAACTTTTGGTCATCCGCTAGTAAAATGTCTTCGAAGTAAGATAAAAGACGCTTTTTTTGAAACTCATATGATGGTTTCTAATCCAGATCAGGTACACTTAATACTAATTTTTAAGTTTATATTTATAAAACCTAATTATTACTTTGCACTATTTTTATTAGATCTCAACTTTTATCTAATTTAAGATTTTATATTTTCTTCTTCATTTTAGTGGATTGAACCTATGGCTGATGCTGGAGTCAATCAATATACATTCCATGTTGAGCCTGTGAAAGATGTTCCGCTAATTTGTAGAAAAGTAAGAGAAGCAGGAATGAAAGTATGTAATTGACATTAATGTCGTAAAATTTTACAAATAGAGATACTTAATTTAAATTCTTTTAAATAAAAGGTGGGAGTTGCACTTAAGCCTGCAACACCTGTGGATGTGGTTGCAAATTATATAGATCTAACAGATATGGTACTAATTATGACTGTAGAACCAGGTTTTGGTGGACAAAAGTTCATGGAATCAATGATGGAAAAAGTATCATGGCTTAGAAAAAATTATCCTACATTGGATATAGAAGTAGATGGTGGTGTTGGGCCAGCTACTATTGATACATGTGCAAAAGTATGTATATTAATTAATTGTTATAACAAAAATATTAAAAATGAGACGATAATAGATTATGATAAATGTAATTCTGTTTTAGGCTGGTGCAAATATGATTGTCTCTGGAACAGCAGTTATAGGTTCCTCTGATCAAGCACAAGTTATAAAAACATTAAGAAATACAGTCAATTGTGTATTGCAGAATAGCTGAGAGTAAAAAGGATTAATAACTTTTATAAACTATCAAATTAATATGATGTATATATATTATAAATGTTTAAAATTTTTTGTATCTTTGTATACAATTACAATGTTTATAAAAAAAATTAAGAATAAATGAACAATATTTTTTATATTATCTGTTTCATTACTTACAGTTGCTAATGTTGTATTCACTGATAGTTCAATCATTTACAAAACTAGAAAATTGAGGATTCTCTAATGGAGCAACTTTAGGATTTAATTTCAATCTTATTTCTGCTAAGGTAATCAAAATAGCTTCTTCTGTTCTAATAGTCCTTGATCCTTGTTGAGGACAAGTATTCAAATATTTATCAAATATCAAAGATGGATCATCCACATTCAAATTAGGATCATTATCCACTGCAGCCTCTAATCCACATAATCCACCAAATACTATTAAAGCATGATGATATGTAATGCTTTTGGGTTCTACATTATCAATAGACACTCCTTTGTCTGAAGTCCCAATTGTCAAGTCATATCCACTCTTATAAGGACATTGCGTTAACACTTCTGTGAGATTATTAGCTAATCTCACTGTGTATCCCCAATATATACCAGTTTCCGATCTAGGAACATCAGGAGGCACAATAATACCCTTCAATTTCTTAGGATTCGATTGATCTTCAAATATTTTCACTGTAACCCTCAATCCAGGAGTTAATACTTTATCCACATGGACATCGCTTAATAATCCCACGTTAACATGAGAACCTTTACCAGCTTTAACTGGTTTATTCGTAATTACTCCTTCTCTATACAGAGATATATCTTGTTGACGCAAGTGATGTGGAGCATCTAAAGGATTCAACACTCCAGCATATTGTAAATCTTTATGAATTGGGAAGAAATGTTTTCTTAAATATTGCGGACACTCAAGATACTGCAATATTCTAGCCAATTGCAAACACCCAATTCTTCTTTCACCAAATACTTCATCCTTTCTCACTTTCTTTTTCTCAGTTTCAGTTACTTCTCCTTTGTCATCAAAAACGATAACTTCATCTATTTTATACACACACACTGCACGTGCGATTTGTCCCGCGAGATACGTTCGTAATTCTGGGGATTGTGCATTATCCAAAATCGATCCTGGAACTGCGATACTCACGGTTGAGATATCTTTTTTCTCAAAATGCTGCTGTTCAGCAGACTTCGCTGCTTCCTTTTCTAATTCTTTTTTCGCTTCCTCTTTTTTAAGTTTCTTTACTAACCTCTCTTCCCGCCACTTTTTTCGTTGTTCCTTGTGTAAACGATTGGTCTCTTTCCAACTTTTTGTTTGAGGAATTACTGGCGACATAGTTTATTAACTTCTGAAAAATGCTCCACTGAATTTGAAAATATTTATCATTTTCTGAGTATATAATTTATGAACGATTATTTTTCGGAAGAATAACACAAACTTCAGCGAACTCATAACAAACAGCTGAAAGCTGAAACTGAAACCAGCTGCAGACTAACTTTATCTGATTTCATATGATAGTTTGTTTGTATCTTGTTTTCCTTTAGCATACAATACCTAACAGTATTTGGTTAAACTTATAGAATTATGACCACAGAAGAAGGTTTTGAACAGGTATTTAAATCGACTTTAAATTTATTAAATAATTAAGAATTGTATAGTATTTACTGTCATTTCTATAGTTTTGAAGTTAACTCTAACCTTAATTATCGTTTCTTTATAATATTTAAAATTTATTCATATGAGAGATTAATATATTTTACTGCTTGAAACTACGAATAAAAATATAATTATCAGTTTGAGGATGAAGAAACTGAAATTCCAATTGGTGGAACTTTACCAGGAGGTAGAAAACGACTATTCTCAAAGGAATTGCGCTGTATGATGTACGGTTTTGGAGATGATCAAAATCCGTATACAGAAAGCGTCGATTTATTAGAAGATCTCGTTATTGAATTTATTACTGAGATGACACACAGAGCTATGGAGATAGGACGCACAGGACGTGTTCAAGTTGAGGATATTGTATTTTTAGGTATTGTTTTCTTAGATAAATTTATATCGTATTTTTATATAAATTTTGACTAGTTCACATATAAAATAATTCATTTTTTATCATTTCTAAATTAAGATAAATATTCATAAAAAATAAAATATTTTCTAAAATTAAAACCTTCAAAAATGAATTATATAAAAATATTCTGTTACAGTAAGGAAAGACCCAAGAAAATATGCAAGAGTAAAGGATCTTTTAACAATGAATGAAGAATTAAAGAAAGCAAGAAAAGCATTTGATGAAGTTAAATACGCAGGTACTGTTAATCAGTAAACTTGTTTTCACATTTCATCAAAATCTAAATGTATGATAAACAATTTTTATTTTACTTGAACTCATTATTTGATTAGACTTTATATTAATTGTGTTTATTATTCATTATTTAGCTTATTTTTTTGAGAAGCAGAATCATTTATATTACTGTAGAGAGAGTTCAAGTAAAATTTATTCAAACACAAGTGAACTATTTGAGATTTTGAATTGTTTTGTTCAAATTGTGCAATACTACTATTGAAAATAAATATTGTGTTATAGTAGATGCACAATTAATTTATGATTTATTTATAAGTATGGAATGCTACATGCTCTTATGCTGCATCCTTATAATAGTTTCTGCTTGCTTATTTACAGTAATTAGAAATGTATAGAGGAGTGATAAATATTTAAGTTAAATTAAAGAATACCTTTCAAGGAAGTATCAGAGTCAGAGATGTTAATATAACATCAAATAATAATTAATATTATCTAAATGATAAATATTCTTATTATTATATTTGTTTTAAAATATTTATATCATATTTATGTATACAAAATCAGAAGAATAATTTATGTTTTCAGTCCAATATTTGATCAGTTATGTATAAACTTATGTTCAATTATTTACTATTTATGTTTAGAATAATTTGTTTTGCTTTTATAACATAAAATATTATAAACAGAGTAATGCACCTAACATTACCACATACAACCTCTTTTTGAAACACCTCAATGTTGGAAAACAGTTTTTAATTTTTCCATTACAACTGTTTTTTTAATTACTTATAGTTAATATGAATCATAAAATAATTTAAATTGATAACGTTCTATAAAGTTTATATTTCTAGAAATAACTGTTTTTGTATATAATAAATATTAATTATATTTTGTTATGCATGAACTGTCCCATTTAATATAGTTATTCAGTAGAAATATAAACAAATTCTTGTAAGTAGATAAAAAATATTTTACGTGGTAATGTTACGTGGATTATGTTGTACACATTTTTAATAAAGTTAACACTTTTACAATACTTCCTTAATCCTAACAATGTTATTATTAGTTACTTGAAAAATATATGACAAAATAAGTACGCTATAAATATATTGAAAATAATTATATTTTACAAATATTTATATAAAATGGTTATGTATTTAAAGCATCAGTATTTATCTCTTAGTTCTGATATTAAACATTTTCCATTTATATACATTTCCTTTTCTAATTGTTACTTATTTCCTTATATTATTATAGGAATTATTGCTTTTATGATATAGTACTAAAATTCTACAATGCATGTTTTAAACACAGCTTATATTTAAAAATTATTTTGGTTTGGTAGCTATAATTACATTAGTATTTTACATATGCCTGTGTGTGTGATATTTTCTCTTTGAGTCATAGAGGAAAGCATTGCAACGTTTGCCTGCTCAAGCTGCATTTGAGTTTCACTAAATTGTTATATATTCAAACTGATATCAGAAACAGCTTGTTTTGCTGACAGAATAACATCATTGAGTCCTACACCTTGGTATGAAGAGCCACACAGCCCTAGAGGAATTTTGTGCGTGGAGATATAATCGCGGATGCGGGTTAAGCGTTGCATGTGACCTACTATGTGCTGCGGAATACAATCCTTCAGAATGGAAACATTAAATACCTGAGGATCTTCGTTTATTTCTAAGATTTCTCTCACTTGATCGACTGCCACAGTCAACAGATGCTCTTCTGACGAACATTTACCGAAGTATTTTTCAAACCATGCCCCTCCCATCATAACTGTTAGTACCTGGATTTTAATAAGTGTATATTTTCAACATTAAGAAGTTTCTCTAGTCGTATCAGTTATTTGTAAATTATTTAAGTATAAAGAATTATGTATGTCATATTATTAAAAGAATAAAAATTTTTAAATTTGATATGAAAAGCAAAAATAAATTGAAGTAAAAAATATGGCAATTGTGAGAGACAAAAAGCAACTAATAAAACTTTCCATTTATACATACTGTTTTTTGAGAATTCTGAGGTAACACACATGAATCAAGTATTATTCCAAGAATGGGGATTTCCTCTTTTGGAGCTATGAGTATCCCAAATGCATTTAGTGGTAAAACATTTTGACGAAACTGGAGATTAACTACGCCCACTGTTACAGTAGGTATCTCTCTTAATTCTTTAGATAATTGTGGATGTTGTTCTTGTACTAGGTTGGCTAAATCTTTTGCAGGCAAACTTGAAATAACATTATAATATTTTTCAATTTTTCCATTTATGGTTAATTCTACATGGTCTTCGTGGAATTTAAGTTGTTCACATTTATGTCCCATTTTTAATTTTACTCCACGTTTAGTTACACTATTAGCTAAAGCTTCAGGTAATTGTTCTAGACCTCCTTTCATACCCCATATAGACCAAGATTCTCTTTGAGCTTTATTTACTAAACTCTTCTGATTATTGTTCACATTTAATATGTTATTTTTTTCAGCCTGATTTTGTTCATTTTTGAACAATTGTCCTAAGGCAAGCCCCTTTATTATAGAGCCATGTTTTTGTTCAATTTCAAATATTGATTTGGCTAGAGATTTTACACTAATTTTATGTGCATCACCCGCAAAGATTCCACAAACTATTGGACTAATTACTTTGTCAGCTACATCTTGGCCCAATCTCCTTGTAACAAAGCTATGTATGCTTTCATCGTCTTTAGAAATCGTTGGTGTATTTATCTCATTCCATATAATACTCAATACAGATCGTTTCAGTAATGTATTCTTTCTAATAATACCTATCAGGTTAGTAGGTACTACATGTAGTTGATTGTCTGCATAAATTAGCCGACTTTTAACAACAAGATTAGAATTTGTTATAGGAATAATTTTGTCTGATAATCCTAATTGTTCTACTAACTCTAATGTGTTCCTCCCATTTAAACCTTGGACTCTGATAGTTCGTGGACCTTGTTCAAAAACTGTTCCATCACGTAGTTTTTTTGAACGTACCCAGCCACCTACACGATTCGAAGCTTCTAATATAGATATGGAAGCAAGTTTTGAGTTTTCAAGTGCATAGTATGCAGCTGATAAGCCTGACATACCAGCACCCAAAATTGCTGTCATTTTAAACTGTATTTCAAACTACTAACTACAATTATCTGAAGTAAAATATGATTGCTTCTATATTTGTTATTAGTAAGAATTATTCATTAATTAATCAGATACATTTTTGTTACATTCAGTGATCTGAGACTTTTTTAATACTTTCCTTAAATATAATAAATAATAAATAACTAAATGTATAGTTTTCGTGTTATGTATATTTTTTACTACCAAGCGTTAACCAAAGAGTACAAAACAGAGTGGAAGGTCTCGTAAGAAGTCCATATTAAAGAATAAGGCCATTTATCGCGACCTCTGGTGAGCTGGTTGATACATTATTAATTCCTCCCTTACTGCACTCTCCTCCTTCGATCGCGACTATCACCATCCTCCTTATGCGGGCATTTTTCAATTAATATTACTTTATATTTTCTCAAATTAACATGCATACATGCATTCATTTGGTTATTTTGACCAAATTGAACACTGTAAACAACTGTAATTTTAAATAAATAAAGTTATATATGTTATTTTGAAAAAAGATAAAATGAAAGTAACACATATCATACACTTAACGGGCGAAAATAAATATTCAGTTATGGTTTACATTAAACAAGTTATCATTTAATAAAATAAAGTAAAATGCAAAGACATTTATAATAGGTTACAAATAATAATGACAATTATCTAAAATATCTTTTAATTCTTTTGTTAGATTCATCCGCAGGGTTTACAGTTTTAATGTCACATCTTACATAACGGGCATACCAATGGCACCGTAAAGTTAAAAATAATTTCCATTTAAAAATTATGATAATACTTACGTTGTCGGATTCGTGGGCAATCAAATGCAAAATGCAAAAAAATAAAATGTTTTTATTTGCCCTAGTATTATTCTTGCATATTTTTAATGCACAATATACAGGCATTTTCAAATATTCTGTTGACAAAAATAACACAAGCGTTGTTACTAATTGTAGATTATAGTAAGTTTTTGCATCTCAGCGTGGGTCAACGTGAGTATGCTGGAATAGTTGAAGCTTTGGCTCGGCATCATGCTGTTTACGGTCGCGGACCATGTCGCGGCATGGAGCAAACCAAACAGACAAATTTAGTTTTTCACCTAGCTTACTAGCTGGCGCTGCAAATTTGGCTCCCCTATCTTCCACTCTATGCTATACTCTATGGCATTAGCCGTGTTCGCGGTACAAAAGGGTTATGTCTCCACTTTGAAATCGAATAAGTGTCGAGCAAATGATTATGTGATATAAATGTATATAAAGGATTGGTGATTTTTATCCTATAGAAACCACGAATTCAAATTTTGTTTGTACTTAATATTTGCTGAATAAAGTTTCTATAGAAAGTTACAAATTTTAATCTATAATATTATGAATAATCTAACCAAAATTTTCGGATGAACTATTTATATAAAATTTAAACCCTACATTTTATTAGAAAAATAACAATGAAATAATAAACTCATGTAATAATCACTTCGATCTGGAATACTGCATTATAATTAACTACTGTCATTGTCAATGAGCGTAATGAGCTATAAACGGATATCCCATCTACTTGCGTCAATCATTAATTATTATGCATGAACAGTTTTGGTATTTTAATATTCTGACAGTAAACACATTTGCAGCGAACGTTACAAGACTATGCTAAATTAATGTTTCATAGTTATATAATAAATGTTGTAAGGATTCCCGCCAAAACGGTTTTAGTTAATTTATCGTGACGAACCATACTTTAACATTGCCTTTGAAATATTTTATTATGATTGTATTCAACAATTTAAGTTTTTAACCGATTACGAATATTATAAATTTGAAGACTTGAAATAGTGTATCTATTAAAATGGAAAACGGCAGTCGATTGTTATCAATTCTTTTGAAAGTTTCGGAAAAAGCGGCAAATATTGCGAGAGCCTGCAGACAAAATGATGCCCTTTTTAAATTACTCGTGCAAGAGAAGTCTGAAGAAGAAAAGAATCCACGATTTTTTCAAGATTTCAAAACTTTGGCTGATGTTCTCATACAAGAAACAATTAGACATGACATAGAAGTAGAGGTAAGTTAGTAAAATTTATTGTTATATCCTTTACTTTATTTCCTACACTGTAGTTTAATTAACAGGTAAACAATTATTTTGATAATAGTTGCAAATATTATTCTAGAGCTTTAATTTCATCTAAAAGATGATCTATAATTATTATTAAGATTGTAGTTTATAGAATGACATTTATAGAGGATTAGTTTCCAGAATTGGCCAAGGTAGTACAAGGAGAAGAAAATAATATATTTAGCAATGCTATAGGTGAATCTATAGTAGTTGAAGTTTGTCCTACTATTGAGGAAACAACTCAGTTATTGGCCAAAGTAATGGGCAGTGATGTTACAACTGCAGAACTATTAGCTACTGAGGTTCATAAAGATGTTCAATTCTTAGATGTACCAATAGCTGCAGAATTACCTTTGGATTTCAATATTAATGTTGACGATCTTGGAATATGGATAGATCCAATTGGTAAGAAATATATGATTTAACGTAACAATGTTCTAAAGTAGATATATATAATTGAAGAATAGCGTTAATGTAAATGTTTATATTAATACTTAGGAATTTATATGGTAAATATACTTATATACTTTTTGATTATTATTTTTCATATTATATAAAGTAATTTTATCTTGTTTTCTTTTATTATTAGTATATTTCGTTGACAATAGCTTCTTTACAAAAAATATTCTTTTCATGTATAAAGAATTTTTCTTTATCTTCATTCATAAGTATTATATGCCAGGATATTTGTTAAATCTCATGTTTATTTTTTAATAAAGTTTAATAAAGCATGTGTGAGAAGAAATTAGTAGAACTTTTGTAGATTCAACTGCAGATTACATAAATGGTGGTGAAAAGGTGGATGATAGGACTGGTATACACTTGAGTGGCTTACGATGTGTTACAGTCTTAATTGGAGCGTATTTAAAGAACACAGGTATACCAGTTTTGGGAGTAATTAATCAACCATTTTATACAAATGTAGATTCACAGTAAGTAAAATGTAGGCAAGTACAGATTACATTCACTAAGTTACGAATATTTAAACATACTTTTTAATTTAACAGGTGGAAAGGAAACTGTTATTGGGGATTTATAAATAATGGTATCAGAAAATCTTCCGTATCTAAAGAGCCTGACAATAAAAAAGTAGTTGTTCTCAGTAGAGTGGAAGATATTAACATAAAATCTAAGTTACTAGATGCTGGTTTTACATTAGTAGAAGCAACTGGTGCTGGTTATAAAATTTTAAGTGTTGCTCTTGGACAAGCTGATGCTTATATTTTATCTAAAGGATCTACGTATAAGTGGGATACTTGTGGCCCCCAAGCTCTTTTACGTTCTTTAGATGGGGGTGTTATTGAATTTCAAAGCTTTATAAGTACTTCTGATTCAAATTATTTGGATATAAAATACATATCCATAACTGGTAATTTTTCAAATAGTAATGGTTTGATTGCATATAGAAACTTTGAAACTTTGGAAACTTTAAAATCTATCTTATGTGAATAATGCATTTTGAATAATATTATCTATCTTATGCAAATGTGCATAATACAATATTATCATTGAAATGTTTATAATATTAGAAGAGATTGATTGTTGTTGCATTTGTAAAAATGCAGTTATATTTGTTAGCATAGATTGCTTCTTTTTAACTAAATACTATTAGGTACCAAATATATTTATTGTGCATAATATGCATTTTATTAAATCTATAAAACTTTAATTCTATCACATGTTATTTTTTTAAAAAAGTAGCTTTGCACATTGCAATGGTATACATGAAAGAACTACACGATATATTAAAAAAGAGTCATTCCTCTGTGATATGAAATTGTGTCAAGTTTGTCTTTTTGTGATTCAATTGATTTTCCGTATTTTATATATTATATAGTTTATATCTATTTGATGCAAATGTATGTATGTAATCCAATACTGACATTTGTAAGACAGGTCTTACAAATTCATAAAATAAGCTGATACTATAATCAGAATAAGTGCAATAAACTATAATACTAAGTTAACTTTGACCAAGAATAGTAGAATTCACTACTTCTGTTCTTCTATTTTTAATTCTGCTACTATTATGCAATACAATAAATGTAATTCCATGTAAAGAATTTTAAAAACTCAACTTTCTTGAGTTTCACGTTTAAACATGATTTCAGCTTTTAGCAATCTACATTAAATTCCGAATATTATATGGTAAATTATGACTCGTACTTAAGATAAAATAGTTATATAAATTATTTTGTTCATCGCGCGAATACGATGTACGAATTCGTAAAACGTGGAAGTTACCGTATTTGTAAATGTACACAGTCAATAAAAGAATATACGAAATAATCACTTCGAAGTATCGATAAAGAATTTCGGACAGAATGAAGAATAATTTGAAAATGTTTTAATTTTCACTTACAGCCCTTTATTTCCCTCGTTGACCCTGATGTTTGGTTCATTCATGCTTCACGCCGTCATTAATTCTCATTACATTTAGATATTTATTACAAAGTCACAATTAACATTTATGAATAAACATACAATATGCTCAAGACACGAACAATTAACAAATATAAATGCACTCGCGCACACGGTTATCAAAATATTTTTAACGAACATTCGTTCAAGTTAAAGATACATCATATGTCCGCTTTGATTCAAATGTTGCGAAGATCAGTTTCATCATGTCGCTCGCGATATTATTTAAAATCATAGAACCTTTGATTACGCGTCAAATTCCAAGTTGGATTTAGAAATTTGTTACGATTTTCTGAATATGTTTTTTCGACGAACTCTGCGCATTAACTGTTGTATTTGAAATGCACCATTAAAATTTTTATTTATGTTAAACTTGCTCTTTGACATTAAAAAAAGTTAAAACAAATCGTTCCCGTAAGTTTTTTGGTACACGTTCTTCGAAACTGGATATTTGATTGGCTTTTACTATTCTTTTGTACTTTTTGTTTCGATCTCCAGATGTCGCTATATTTCCGTTATTTCATAAATTTAAAAATTGCGCGAATTTTAAACGACATCAAATTTGATGTCATATCAAATGTCATATCGTATTTTTTAAATCGTTTCGACGAATTCAAGTTAGATTGTAATGCAAATTAGTTTAATGTAAATGTAAGAATTATGAAATTTATGATATATATGAACTTTTAAGAATTCAACAAATTATTACTCGCTTTAATTATAACTTTTTAAATGATTTCTTTTTGTGAATTGTTCAACATATTGCGGACCAATTTCTTATTTTACAGTGTATTGCGTTACATTGATTTTTGTTTTATACTAAGTAAAATTAATGATAAAATACTTCGTTTGCGATATGTAAATTTTTGCAAGAAATCAAGTCAATATAAAGAAATATATTAAATATAAGTAGAACAGATTGTATAACAAATTTGAGACATTTCTCAGTATAAACTGTTGTGAATTTTTTATAAAATTGATCCTATTTTATCGTCGTTGCTGACATAAGCGCCTGAAAACCAGATATTTCTTATTCGTTTTGAATTTGATTGTTTTTTGTGTCTTATTATACAGGGTGTCCCAGCAAACACTGTACAGTACGTTATTTCTTAAAGTATTAGAGATAAAAAAAAATTGTTTATACAGGATTGCATGGTTCGACGGGGCCAATTTATTAGCGAAGACGAATTTTTAGTAACATTATTACATGAGATATGATGGTCAAGTTTGGTTTTTTAAATGGAACTATATATTTTTTTACAGATCAATTGATAGTGTGTTTCAAGATGAATCCAGCGACGTTTAATCTATATACTTTTTTCAATTAATTTTCGAGATATTACGCTTACTTTAGTCGTTTTCGTCGGAAGAGAACCTCAGTATCGGTTTCAAAGAGTAATGTCTAACACGCGCCATCGGGAGGGAACAATAGATCGCCTGCAGTACCTGCTGGTCAGAAAGGTTTTCTTCTGACGAAAATTACTAAATTTGTAAGCGCAATATCTCGAAAATTAATTTAAAAAAGTACATAAATTAGACGTCGTTGAATTCGTCTTGAAACACACTATCAACTGATCTGTAAAAAAATATATAGTTCCATTTAAAAAACCAAACTTGACTATCATATTTCATGTAATAATGTTATAAAAAATTCGCCTTCACCAATAAATTGGCCCCTTCGAACCATGCAATCCTATATAAACAATTTTTTTTTTATCTCTAATACTTTAGGAATTAACGTACTGTACAGTGTTCGCTAGGACACCCTGTATATAATCGATGTTTTTCCAGTTTCAAATATTTAAGTCTCCAAAATTTCGTCTTTTAGCAAAGACTAATATAAGTTGTCATCATATTGAGGAATGAAAGAATATATCTAAATTCTAAATTAAATTTTGAATACATTTACATAAAAAGATTAGCATATTTATATACAATAATCGTAGTGCTTACAAACGACATCTTAAACAACTTTATCATAAAGCGCGACAAATTATAATCCCCAGAGAGAGGGGATTGCAAGTAAAACTTTTGATTTTCTCGTTTCAATATAGTTCATTAAATTTTGAACTTTTCCTCAGCTTCATCCCTGTGCTTGGAAAATATAATAAAAGATAAATACTAAATACAATTTGAAAATCTTCATACAGATCTATACTCCGATTCAGCTTTCTTTATAAATTATTCTTTATATTTTTTATAGAATCCTTAATTTAACATTCTTCTTGTCCTGAGATTTCGAACTCTATTCCTCTTAATAGGCATACTTCACAAATACTGTTCTTGAATCTTCAATCTGTGATTTCGTAACTTCCTCGTATTTTTAGATATTCTTGTAGTCTTTAAGTTCTTTTACATCTTCCTGTTCTCTACCCTCACGTCTATAACATACGTTTAGTCATGTTTGTTTCAATTACGAAAAATTTTATAATTGTTCCTCCGAGTGGGATTGCAGACACGTAAATTGTCGTTGTAATGGCTGGGCCGTCGGTTGGAACGAATCATTCCGGAAGCTGGCGCTCCTCGCCGGCGCATTGTGGCTTCCGTTCGTCTTGCGATGGACGCTAATGTACGTTGTACAAGTGTTCATGCGATGTAAAACGGAATAATTTGAACCATCGAGCCCTGAAATACAATGAAAAATTTCTCATGTGTTTTATTAACGTTTGAAAGAAGCTTGAACACATTGACTGCTATACAAGCAGTGACAAGTTTTACATTATTATGAGTAATATTAACGTATACGATTATAACTGGCATTAACAAAAAATTATAGCGACAGCTAACAAAAAATGGAGAATACTATAGAATAAATGCGCAAATGAATGAAAAGTAATTTTTTTTCAATCTAGAATCACTGTCAAAGCGATAGAATATTTTTAATAAATTTAGCGTAGCAATTAACGTGTTAATCTAACAATAAAAAATGTCCATGCGCCCTCAAAGGAGCTTCCTCTTTTATAATAAAGAAATGGGAAGCTTTAAATTAGGGACTTAGTTACCAGCCAAGGGAACTCCAATCATACTAGCGTTGTGATTATTATTATGTCGTCTATCGTTACGAAGAATTCGATGCATCCCAGGTAAGCGGCTGATTGCAGTTAGGAAGCTGCTTCGGTATTTTGCGTTCATCCAGCAATAGATTACGGGGTTGTAGCAAGAATGCGACATAGCTAACCAATGGAGAGCTGCCCAAACGAAGGGAAGGGCTGACCACATTCTCAGTGCATCGTTGTTGTGTATTATTAGCTGTAACAGAAATGATTTACTTAATTATTGCTTATTATTAGTACAAAATAGAATAAATTTGATGAAAGAGATAGGAAAATTCTATTTTCTATTTTTCTATATAAAATAGAATATTCCTATCTTCTTGATCAGAGACTCTATTTTATTATTAATAAGTTTTCTAACGTAGAGTGAAATTGTTTTAGAAGGTATTCTTCTCCGACTTTTGATTTTTATGAATTTTATGAGGAAAAGGAAATACATATACAATAGAATATGATACCTTCAAAACTTGTTGAGAGTTCGGTTTAAGATTTTAATAATTTAGAGAATACATATTTCTCCAAATCTGATACTAAAATTAACTGAAAATATGTTAATTTTTAATTAAAGAGAATCGTTTACGTTTTCCTTGAATTTTGGTTGCGTAGTTGTCTAAAAAGAATATACACAAAATTGCAAATGGACGACCATTAGCAAAACATGTATACCTAAAATTTTAATTTCTGGTGAAATGGAGAATAGAATGTAGTGAACATATTATATAAACTTTAAACCTATATTTAAATTTGAAATCATGTTTAATTTTTAAATCTTTTTTATAAAGTATTCTTAAAAAAAAGGAATATTGTTTTTTTCGTTTGTTAATGAGAATACCCTTATAAAAGATCGACAAAAAAATCGTTTGTATTGCAGAATACTTTGTCTTATAAAAAATGGTCTATATAGAAATTATAAAAATATACAGTGAATATCGAGATAGTTAAAATGCAATGAAAAAAGAAAGCCACAATGAAACAAGTGGATACGAGCAGTATTTGGCCAGACGCGACTCCACAGGAGTCCCTTATATTCGTTCGTTAGTTAAAAAAAATTGGATTCATTTATTCGAAAATAATTGCTTACTTTCAAATAAAATTTTATGTTCTACGTAATATAATTGTTCTTGTTATTAATTTGAAATGTCAATTACACTGTCGGCAGTTTCCACGAACCTTTTGTGTCAAAGATAACGAAACAGCCCACACAAATTGCCTATCTATAAATTGAATTCAAAATGTGTTGTTCATTTTAGTGAATAGCCGATAACAGAGCTGTATTCCATGTAATCAATGTTTTCTAGTTATTTATACGATGAATGCAATATATTCACACCAAATGATTCTATTTAAAATATACGGAAATTGAATCACTTACATTCAGTATATTGAGTGGGAGCCAACAGATAGTGAACACTATTACAACAGTCATCATCATTTTCACCATCTGAAACATGTGAGGTAACGTACAAATATTAATCTCAATATTTTATTCTCAATGTTCCGTGATTTAAATTGTTTGCAATAACTAATATTGCTTAAGTCACTTTTTGTTAATATTAATTACAGCAATGGTGATAAGGAATTGATAAAAATCAACGTTTTAGTGCTTAGAAGATTAATCAAAATAATAATAAGAAACAATTAAAATATCAAGTTCGTATTACGTATACATTATAATATAAATATTTAAATTTAGCTTTTATTTAATTAAATTTTTTCTTCTCAATTGCAAAATTACATTCTTTTCCTTGTTTTAAATAAAAACGTTCAGCTAAAAGTGTTAATATTTTTTAGCAGTAGCATCGGTAAACGGACGCTGAAAATGCACGATGAAATATGAGAAAAACGTGTAACTGACCGAAATATGGTCTGGACGTAAGTCACGACGAAGCCCTATTTTTTGTTAGGATGAACACGCATATAATGTTAACGTGAATATCCTGCGGTCAGTTTAGTGTGAACTTATTTTACGGTATGGTCAGCGGCTACGTCTAGTAATGCATGTTTCAGCACACATAACAGTATCGTTTCCATCAGGAAATTTCTAACCGTGATGGATTACGGTTTAATTCGCCAACGTTTTTCAAAGAACTCAATCATTTTGCACAATAAGGCAGGAGGCTCTCTCTCTCTCTCTCTCTCTCTCTCTCTCTCTCTCTCTCTCTCTCTCTCTCACACACACTCTTTCCTATTGATCGATAAGACTGAATATAACAACGAATAGAAAAGAATATCGCAAGTGACTTTTTACTTTAAATTGGATTTGTTCCTCGACTGAGGTTGAATTACTCAAATTCATTTAATTTTCAGAATTCTCTTCCTTTTGCTACTTTAAGTATAAGTCAGTTTTAAAAAAATTATCTGGATTTCTCATGATTGCTTATTGAAATGATTATTTTTTATGGTAGTACTTGAATCAAGAAATTTTATGACAAACGATATTTTTAACTGAATTCTTTTGCAATTTCAAGTTACAAGAAATACTTACTCTAAAATTGTCACTTGAGAGATTGCTCCTCCTCGTACATGAAACATCTTATAAGGGTTCTATCATCATTGCAGGAAACTGTACAAATGATTCCATACGAGTTCGTTTTCGACAAAACGAGCAAGATGTGATACCAGAACTGGAAGCCAAGTGAAAGCACAGTGTCATAGAAATGTTTGAACTTTGAATTTGATTGATTACAAAATCGTATATATAAAAGTATGTAAATGTTGACTTAATGTAACGCGAGGCTCTTACTTAATTACAAAAAAGTTTGCTTTCGGCGATTAGCGTCAAGCTATAGAATAATCGAAACCTTAACTTACGTTCCTTAATGCAATTTTATATACCGCGAAAAAATTCGACAAACATCTGTTCTCGTTTCTTTTTCAAACAGTGCAATATAAATTCAGCTATTTTACTTCGTGTCCTTGTTCAATTTTAGTCATCGTCTTTTTACCGCTAATATACTAGAATCTGGCGAGAGTGGATTTTAATACGCTCATATTTCTACATATTTTTATTTCACTTCACCTCTTTTTTTCTACAAGCGCTCCCTTTAGATTCCCCTTCGTACCTTCGTTTTCTTTTATTCTAACCAGATGTTCCTCCATTTTATGCCTCTCCTTTTTCCGGCTATTTCTCCCTTCTTCCACTTCAATTCCCCTTTCATTCTACTCTTGCCAATTTATTCTCATCTCGTTTCTTGCTAGCACTTTCCCTTTCGTTTTGCTATTGCTCTCTTCGTTAGGTTTGAGTACATTCAGGCAAAGAAGAGTATGGCGGTCGAACTCGTTCACGATGAACTATTCATGCATCTCATCGCATGCTAGGGCTTGCTAAGACTGCAGACGTACCCAATCATGTTTCACAGTAACGCTTCCTGATGCTTTCCATTATTTAACGTTTTCCAATAATTTTCATCAATTTTATAGATTTTCTTCTGGCTTTAATGCTATTCGGTTTTTAATGCCGTGAAATCTAGCTATGTAAAATGCAGACTCAACGCTTTGGAATTCTGTTTGAAGTTTCAATGCTTCGAACATTTTAGAATTTTAATTGTACAAGATTTTAATGCTTTGGAATTTTAATTAGATGAGATTTTAACGCATTAGAATTCTGATTGTGTGAAATTTTAACATTTTGGAATTCGAATTATATAAAATTGTAATGTTTTGATATTCTGTCTATTTGAAATTTTAATTATATAAAATTCTAGCGGTTTGGAATTTTAACTGTTTCAAATTTTAAGGCCTCGAAATTCTAATTATATAAAATTTGTGCTGCACCAGCGTCAAGACAAGACAACATTTGTAAGAATAGTGTCTTGTTCTTGAAAAATCTTGAAAATTTATATAGGTTGGAAATTAGAAAGCGTTACAAAAGAGTATCTTCAAAAATATTGATTATACGCAAAAATGCTTCAGATGAAAGTTGTTCAGCACCGAAGGGAATATCATGTGGTGGGACTTTTATTTTTTCCAGTGGACGCGCAGAGATGAGGTAAAGGTCACAATCATTTTTTCAAATGGAACCATACTTTTATTTTTTGCTACACTGTGAGAGTCCAGTTTTGCACTTGATAGAAAGAGCATGCAGCATTGTGTCTTTGTCCATCCAGTGCAAAATCGAACTCCGTAGGAGTGTATTTACACTATGTAAAGAATAGAACGTCACAATAGAAATTAAAATGAAAAACAGTAATATATCAGGTCTTAAATTTGACATGAATAAGGATAAGGCGTTATTATTAGAGATATTTGATATCTAACGTACATTTATGTCCTGTGTTAATTTACATAAGATCAATCGGGCTAAGATTTATTTTCTGTATTGGATTTAATTAGTATTAACCTTTAACTATTGACACGAAGTCTGACAAACTCCTGAACAAAATTCTACTAAAAATTTTAAAAATACAGGTTTTAATTTTTCTTGTAGATTTTTGAATTCTCTTTTTGTAAATGTAATATATTTTATATCTAATTTTTATAATGTAAAATACTAACGTCACAATAATTTTCCGTAGTTAAGAGTTAAAATAATTAATCAGTTTATATACATAAACAACATAGATCTAATAATTGGAAATTAACTTATATATAAATAAATAATAATTAGTATTTATAACTAATTTAGATACAAAAATGTTATTGTACGTTATTTTATGTATATATTTATACGTAATTTTATATATTTTTTAAGGTGAAGGACAGTCTAAATGATTGTAAAAAATATTATCTAAGCCAAGATTATTAACAATATTACAAAATATTGTCTAAGTCAAGATTATTAACAACTTGGTCTTATATTGTCTTGTATATTGCATAAAGTAGTCTTGTCTTGTTCTTGTCTTGAAATTCGAGACAAGACAAGATAATCCCAAGATTGCTCTTGGAATCTCGTGCAGCACTATAAAATTTTAATGCTCCGGTATTCTACTTATTTGAAATGTTCACGCTTTGGACTTGTAACTATTTGGAATTTGTGTAATTTGTAACTTTATTATATTGGGCTTCTTATGTCTTGGAACTCTAATTATTTCAAATCCCAATATCCTGAAGTTTCAACATTGTAAAATCTTAACACTTTGAAATCACAGTGAGAACTTTGGTGATTTAGGACTCTAATACTTTAAAATTCCAACTGTTCTATATCTTAATACTTTGGGCCCTAACACCATAGAATTTTAATGCTCTCGAACTCTAAGGCTTTAGAAGCTTATTACCCCGAAACTTTAGTAAGAACTTGGCAAAGGCATCGCTATTCGCAGCCGTAAACAAACAGGAAGAGCTGGACCCTCGTGAAAGTGATGGTACTCAAATATTTATCTTGCCTCTGCCACAAAAGAAGCAAATGAAGGTTGATCTCGCAAGGAGTCCCGACGGATCTGAGATCCGTTTTTCGTTGAACCAACAAAACGTGTAGCGTGGCCCTCTATGTACGTGCCTGATGATTAACGACGATAGTGCACGAAAGTACACCTAATCTTTTACATGTAGTGCCGCCCATCATCATTGTCTCGCATTAAATCCTGTAATTGATAAGCTC
The DNA here is from genome assembly GCF_051401765.1 of Calliopsis andreniformis. NCBI lineage: Eukaryota > Metazoa > Arthropoda > Insecta > Hymenoptera > Andrenidae > Calliopsis > Calliopsis andreniformis. The sequence continues at coordinate 8,364,657 of NC_135071.1, forward strand.
CCTGGAACAATTACCGTCTACGATGGGAAGGGCGAACTAAGGGATGACGTTCCGTCGAGCCAAAAATTATTGCCCAATTTCGCCCTGTTAATTGCACCTGTATCGTATGATGCGGGGATCCAAGACGTTTCGTAATAAAATTTCTCTCGCTTCTGGAATTACAGAAGGACGGAGGCTAAGTCTTACCCCTCTACTGATAAGACAGTTTAAAAGAAAATCCTGAACATCATGTTTAATCTCGGTTTTTTGAAAGAAACATCGTAAGAAATTGAATTTTGTTTAAGTTGTATAAATTGTGTAATAAAAAATACTTTAATGGTAATGTTTGAATTCAGTCTTTTTATGTTTTTTGTTTGTTCTCTGTGTTTTTTTTTGTGTTATTGAATTATAGAGTACCAACATTGCTTTGAACTGAGTTCATAAGTCACCGAAAGGACCACTTCAATGCTTTTAATGCACAGTCTAACTATTGAGTCAAGCGAGTTTATTACATTCTTTTATATTAAAGTTCAAAGGACTTTTCAAAGCCATACATGTAGAAATCAATATGAATCGTATGTTCATATGTGACGTTGAAAAAGACTGTCACTTGATTGTGGATTTTCTTCATTATTTACGGAATGAGAATTTTCATCGATTTGATTCTTGACTTTTAATATACCAAATTACAGTATAAAGTATTTGAGTATGTAAGTACATATGCATAATTCGTTATTTGACAAAACCAAATTGAATGTAAAATAGTCTATCATTTAAGAAATGCAAATAATTTGAAAAATTTTTATATCTTGTATCGCGTTAATAATTTTTTACTCTAAGTTAAGTGTTTAATTATTGGGTTAGTAAGAAAGCAATGTTAGTTTCGTTAACTGCTACACTACGTTATAAATAATCAAATGTAACAGTATAAACTGCTCTAAATAATCTGAAACACTAGATGTTTTGCAAATTTAAATTTTCATAAATAAATAGCGTAGTAGAATAATAGAAAAGAATTAAAAATTGCACATTTTCATATTATACAGGATGTTCGAGAACAGTTGTCAGAAATTTTTGGGGCCATTTTACACGCTAAAATAAGACAAAAATGAAGAATAATGAAAATGAATTTGTGGCTTCATTTCAGAGTTATCCATTGTTAAGAATATCCCTAAAATACGCGTGAAATATGTCTGACTTAGGAGTTACTCTACTACCGATTTGCACTAGCAGGGTCAGACACAAAGAAATCAGTAGAATAAGTCCTGAGGTAGCCACAGAAAAATTAGTAGAATAAGTATCGAGTCAGACACAGAGGAATCAGTAAACTAAGTCCCAAGTGAGACAAAAAAATCAATAAAATAAGTCCCAAGTCAGACACAGAGAAATCAGTAGAATAAGTCCCAAGTCGGACACAGTAAAATCAACAGAATTAGTCCCAAGTCGGACACATTGCACACGAATTTTAGGTATTTTCATACTAAATAATAACTCTGGAACAAAGTTTCATTCGCAGTCTTGCTATTCTTAATTTTCCTCTTATTTTGAGACGTAGAATCACCTCTTAAAATTTCTGACATCTGTAGTCGAACACCCTATGCATTTCCTATTTTTTCGCGCACTTATGTTCTTCATACATTCATAAAGCTTCGCATCCACTTACTTTTCTGTTCTCCTAAAAAGTAATAAAAAAGGACATGGTTCAGTTAGGCTATTGGATACAGAATTGTTCATCCTGGGCATGTTTTTCATTTCGCAGCTATGTATTCATTTTATTATGTGTACTGGATGTACCTTTACGTCAAGGAACATTAATAAGCCACGCTGGGTGACAATGCAATGACTACGTTACATCACCGAAACGACGTCCACATTCCATTACGTTCCTTGGTCCCCGACTATTACGTGTAATGACCCTGATACTAGCCTCATATCACCACACGTGCAGAATGTGGTTCGCAATTTTGTGCCAGGACGTGCAGCTGAGGCAACTGTTTATCGAAAAATTAGGCTGGGCAGAATTTGTTTACACGTGTTGGGATTTATTTCACATGGGGAGGCAGAGAAAACAGTGGGGTGTCTGAGGTAGGATCGCGGAGGAGTTGAAAAAGTTCGCCTTGTCTGGGAAGACTGTTGGGAGAGAGGATAGATGAAGCAATAATAAGCTGACTTGTGAGCGTAGAAACAGAGGGAAAACAGACATGATGGTGAGCGAGAGAAAAGGGGAGACTCGCAGAGTGAAGGGGAGGAGAGTAATTTCAGATTAATTATTTATCATGTCTTGCATGGTTCAGTAGTCAGGAGGATTCAAGCTATACATTGTTTAGTCACTCGTCGGTTTTGAGTATCTTCGTCATTTCTGAGATTCCTGTATTCCTATTTTGTGGTAGGTTAAAATTTAAAGAATATGTTCCTAATGTATTTTATTAGAATTAGTGAAGATAATGTAACTATGATACAAATATTTGAACACATTGCTACCTTTTGTGCTTTTCCAAATGCAAAGTTTTATCAAAATAAAAATTGTCAGACTCAGGTACCTTGTTCGTAAGAAAATATAACATCTAAGAAAATTCTTCGAAGAAACGAGAGCTTCACAGGATGAAGGGTTATGCAACATTTTTGCAAAAATTTAGTTCTCTCGGTAAGTGAAAGTGCTATATGTGTTCTTTCACATAGTACTTTATTTCATTTTATCTTATCACAGTATTAAAAAATACAAGGAACATGAGGAGTATATAAAACAGAAATAAAGTAAAGAAAAAGTGACTTTAAATTTAGTTTACTGCGAACTTAATATTTGCAACATGACGCCTTTATCCTCCAAAGCCTTGAAACGTAGTAAAATGAAAAAAATAAGTCGCTCAGAAGGTGATGACCAGAACCGTTAAGTGATACTGTGCTTCATTATTCTTGATTTCACTTTCTCATAGTCATTTCTAGTTGTAAAATCGTTATATCTTAGAATAAAAATGAAACTTTGTGAAATAAATATGAAGGATGGAATAAACCCTACAGATATAAATATAATGCTCTAAGTAAAATCCTAAATATAAACCCCTACAGTTATGAAAACTGACTATCGGTCGACGCTTGAAACTCTTGTCAAGTTGCTGTTAAAATCGATCACGTCAGAGAGGGTCAATCAACGATTCTACCCGTTGATTCGTGGTTCTATCGTTTCAATCTACGTTTCTTTGAACTTCCATGCAAGTTTTACAATGGATATAACTTTAAGAGGAAGTTTTAGGGAAGATATAGCGAAAAGTTTCAGCGCAGTACTTCTGGTTCTAGTGGAGGCCAGATACCCGAGCCGTAACACGAAAAAGCGCACGATAAATGCATCCTCTCGCTGACAAATTGACCGCACAGACAGCGGACACTCTTAAAAGCTGATCTGTAATCGCATTTCAACCAGGATTTTCTTTTACGGCCAGTTTACGAGCCTCTTGAAAACTTTATGCTGAAACCTTTCGCTTGTTTATCATATCGTTCCTCGAAGGGGATACTGCGTTATAAATTTTGCAAGTTAAAATAGTATAAGGGCCGTATCGTTCTGCGCAGCTGGGAGCTTCGTATCATTCCATGCCATAAGTTTTGTGACACCTTGGGTGATTTGATCCTTATATCGCAAAAATTGGGAAGTAAATGTAAAGTCGTTGCCATAATAGATAGACTGGATATGTTCTTAAATCAATTTTTTTGTTTCTTCAAGACTATGTTTAGACCTAAATTTAAATTATTATATAGTAATAGACCATACAGTGGCATTTACTATAAAAACTATAAAAACGCTATATTAAACAGTATGGGTTATTCCATGCAAAATCGAACATTTTTTGCAGGAACAGCTTGGATTTTGTTCAAATTTGGGTATGTTGTAGTCTTAGCAAAGAAAAACGGTTAAAAGCAACTTTTCCTAATGAAATAATTTTTATTTGGTACTTTTAATTTCTTCGCTATAAACACGCATAAGCTGATTTTTATGCATTTATTAGTTCAAGAGATATGAACTTTTGAAGAAAAGTTAGCACTTCACTTCAAGCAGCTGTAAAATCCATAATCTAAAAAGTTTTGATAAAACCTTTTAAATGCGATTAAACATTACTAAAAACTACATGTTCAAATTTGAACAAGAACTGAGATGTTACTCCAACAAGTGTCTGACTTCGTATGGAATGAATATGGATTGACAAATTAAAAATAATGTTATGTTCATCTATAGATATGATGTACATTAGGAAAAAAAGATATTGTTTGAGAAGTTAGTATTTAAATATTGTTGAAACATCAAGGGATTTTTCACCTTTAAAGGGTGGTTCTACATGTTAAAATAAGATAAAAATCAAGAATAATGAAATTGACTTTGATGCTTCGTTTCCAAGTTATTACGTGTTGAAGAAATGCCTGAAATATGCATGAAGCGTGTCTGACTGGAACACTTATTCTACTAACTGCGTCTGAACTGGCTAATGTACGTCGACAGTAGAATGAATCTCAAGTCAGACATATTTCTCGCACCCTATAGGCGTATCTTTAACAATTAATAACCCAGAAATCCAGCTTCAAACGCAACTTCCACGTTCTCAAATTTCGTTTTATGTTGGAATGTAGAATCCCTCCTTAAAATTTCTGATATTTACTCTAACATTTATAAGTAGCAAAGCTATATGAAGATTAGTTAAAAATGCTATTTTCTTCTGTATTAAAATTTATTTTACTAGAAGATGCTAGGAAGTATATTTGCCACCTAGTACGTATTGCCAAATTTCACTATAGCTAAAAACTTCATATGAAAATTTACGAATATATGAAAAGACTATGAAATCAGGATACTCGATGCCTATGATTTGTTCAATTCTTATTTCAGACATGTTTTCTCAGGTACCGATATGTACCTCGTTATTAAAGTACTGGCATTGTTTACTATCACTCTGGTTATAAGAGGTATCAATATCGGATATTGATTTCAAATAATTTGTCGTTAAAATTTCTCGGATATAAATAGATAAATCAACGAATCCAACTATAGATTAGATTTTATGATTTTTTAGCTTTACTTTATATTTTTTGAATATTATTTTTGTGTTTCATGTTTTGATCAAAATTTACTTCTCTATTTGCAGGTATATAGGTGCTCATTACATGTTCGTCTTTTAACACTGAAACGAAATTACGTTTGTACACACTGCGAAATAAGAACTTGCTGACATTACTTTGATGATGTTTATAGCGATCTTTTTGCGAATTTTTTTAGTGGAAGCAAATTGGAAAGCAGCATACCTTTACCATATTTTCTGAAAATTTTGTTTGAAATTTCGTGAATGACTGTACTAATTGATTTCATTCTCCAAATTCATGTTGACTTCTTCAGTACCCATCCTGCGGGTATCTACATATTATAATGGAAATTCTCTTACTTGAAATTAGAAGATAACTTTGAAGATAGTTTACGAGTTAAGATAGTATAATATCGATCGTCTACGTTCATTAAACGCATCTGCAAGCTGTTTCGTCTTTCGTCTTTAATAAACCTTGGATATTTCTAGATACACAACAAACTAATATTTTATTGAATAAACTGTGAACTGTTTATTAAAAAGTAAATTTTACTTATATTTAGATATCCAGGAATATTATTTTGTAAAATTTCTTTTATTTCTTACTTTTTTAGTCCCCTACAAGCGCGGAAAATGTATATAGTCAAGCTTTGAAGTGCCACTATCTTTTGAATTACTGATCTTTTCTTTTTACAATAAAGAAGCTTTTGTCTTTTTGTGGTTTCAAATACACAGAATTTTCGAAATCACAGAACCTCTGAGAGGTTTTCATTTTTAAAAATTGCGTCTTCTGAGTGGCACTGTAACCAATTTTGGTTATTTCCTTCTTCATAAAATTTGCAAATATTATAGAGATATAACTAAATAGGTTCGCCAAATTTCAATGGAAATGATTCTATAGTACTTTTATAAAAAATTCTTATAACAGGCCTGAAGATACAATACATGTTCTTTATTATGTATAATATCTCCTCTCAAGATGATATAAGCAGATTTAATTTCCTGGACAATTTTATAAAATCTGATTTCACGGTTTCAGTTAATAATACTCTTGAAATCTGATCAGGATTCTAACATTTTGATGTTCGCTGACTGTCTCATGAGTTGCCATGGTATAGTTTAGCATTCCAGTATAAATAGTTTTGTCTATCACGTTGCACTATCTGAACTTCGATTAATCGTCGTGAACCACGACGTCGACCCTCTATCATTAAACTGTTTGTAACATCCGAAACTTTCCGCGATACAGTCGCAGAGGAAACGTTGGAAAACAGTACGTGCTCCTTTGAGTGGAAAGTTGCAGCAATTTCTATTTCTGAAATTCCTCTATTTGTCAAGCTTCCCTAATAACTTTGCAATATAATTCAGATTCCTGCTAATAATTTCAGTTACTACTGCACAGAAATTGTTGCTCCTTTTGATGGTATTTTGATGACCTTTTGATGTTGTCTTCATTTCGTCTTCAATGTCTCTTTATAAACTAAAGTAAAGTAGACTGGCATTGTTCCATGCATTTAGTTATAAGTAAATACCACAAGTAAAGATTACTTTTTAAAAATAATATGCGTATGTAGTTTAAATTTTGAATTAACACTAAATAAGATAAAAAGTTTTTGACTTTATCCAGTACCTATTACGAAAAGAAAAAAATGCTAATTGCATATTAATTTAAAATTTACCTTTTTTACAATTGAAATCGAAATAAATTTACATAATGGGACAATCAAATTAAATTGAATTGTGAATAATATTAAAAAGTATAAGTTTCACCCTCCTCTTGTAATTTTGTTATTTCAAATACTAAAATGTTTAAGTTATTGGTAACAGTAGGTATGAAACCAAAAAGCTAACCGGAAGAAGCTTCGAGGTAAGTGTTTTCTGAAGTCTCATAAAATTCTCGTTTCAATGAAATGGAGATATCAAGTAGAGTTTAGTGTTTGCTGTATACTATCTTTCTGTTCAATATTATAAAGTACATATTATCGTTGTCGTTTAGCTAGAACGGGTTTCTTCAAAGCAGCTTCGATTTTAATCAAATTTATTCTGCAGAAGCATCTCTAGAGAGTTTTGCTGTAGTATTTGATGCTTGTATTTTCATTCCTTTGACAGAAGGGTGAAATCGCAGTGTTATGAAAATAGTGAGCCTTACTTTGACTGTTATTTCAGTCAATTGTCTATCAGTGGAGATATTAGAGGAATGTCATTAACATTGTGAAAGAAATTGCAAAAGGGTATCATTTGTGCGAAATATTGAAGATATTTAAACAATAGGTAAAAATTTTGCTTGCGAAAAGTTGAAAACAAACTGTAGCATTTATGAATTGAAAAATTCGGAAACAGAACTTTCAGATAGTGCACTCTTTTTCGGACATTGTTTCCATTTACTCTCATATTTTTTCTCTCAACATGAAACAAGCAAAAATTCGGAGAAATTGAATGTTTTTAATTTGTAGTGAATATCTATCTCTTGTTACAGATATTTAAATTCCGAGAAGATTACCAATCGCCAGGTTGAAAACTTTAAAAAAATATTTCGTTCAGTTGATATTACCATTTACTAGTAGTTTTATATCTTCCGAAATGGAATAACGAGGCAGATTTTTAAAAAATAGTCGATGGTTAAAGCGACTGTCCAAGTGGAAAACTCAGATAACGAAGCTAAACGCGAACTGTTTGTTTTTAAATGTGAAACAAGTTCAAAATTTTTCTTTGTTCATCGCACGATAAAATGCAATAATAGAGACATTCACTTTCTTTTTTTTTTAAATCGTTTTATTATTCCATTTTATCGAATTAATGCTAGTAAAATTATTCGGTTAATCAAAATCAAATTTTTACAGTCGAAAGACCGCATAATAAGTTTCATTTATTATATTACACGATTTTTGAGTTACGAATTTATTAAAGCACAGTAAATTAAAATATTGCAGTACATCTTGTAAATATAACATAACACAGATATTCATTTCATTAAAATTAGCATATATGATGTCAATGGATTTACAGAAAATAATTCCTTCACTAAACAGCAAATTTGATCAAATTTCGTAAATTATCACATATTGGCAATTCAACCCTGTCTATTAAGGATGAAATAAAAATTTACATTAACTGAACATTTTTTATCCCTTCATAGTTTTTAATAATTTCCAAGGCTGTCGACTAAAATCAGGTATTTATTCTAAAGTTCTCTCCCTCGAAACAAATCGCAAGGAAATCCGTTTGTCGATCAAACTGCATTCATAATCCACTTAACACGACAGTTTAATACCAATGTCCCCTTAATTACCGTATAATTAACGTTAATCGCAATCAATCACATCACAAAAACGCACTGAACAGTTTAAAGCAGTATTTAAACAAATGCCTTTATCATTGATTGCAAATTAGAGTACTTGTACACCTCGTCAGGGCTTAAAACAAATCTAATAAATGTATTTTCGCATCAAGGTTTGTTATTTTGCAACCATTTGCTCGACTATTTATCGATCGATAGAAGGCTTCCAGAGAAGTTGTTAAATCGTGGTAAATCGCATTTTCAGAAGTCACTGCTGTGATATTCCTTATGCTAATGCGAAACAACTCAATTCGTCCGTCGTTGGAATAATCTTGACGTTTCAGATCCAGCGTTTTATTACGCCGCTGATGCAATTAATAGTTACGCCTGATTTTCTCCGCTGCCTGTTACTCGCTTCTTTCCAGAATTACAATTTTATTACAGTTATAACTTCGACAGAGTTTTATTCTCTGGGTAAAGCGACAGTTGTGCTCTCATCGTTGAACGCAAATGTTGTCTGGAAAGTTCCGTTTTCAGGATTTCAGAATCAAGAGAAGGCATTTGGGTACAAATTCTGGGCAGTTTGAATGATATGTAAGTCGAAGTTGTAAAAAAGGAAAATAATAAGACGCTGTAATATGTAGGATTTAGTGACTACTATTAATGTTGAGATTTTCTGGTACTGACGGTTAAAATATTTAAGGAAACTATTAATATTTGAATAATTCACGAATTTGAATGATTAAAATAGAGTAACCACCTTTTTTTAATAACAGATTTTAATTATTATTTTTTAAGAATTCTACAATCCAATTCATTTAACTTAGAAGACATATCTTTACAAGAGAATCGTGCTTTTAAACGTAAATAAATATTTAAGAAAAATTTGAAAAGCTCTTTGGTTCCATTAATTTTTAGTTCTTAAAATCATCTAAGAATAGCCCCTTTAAAAAAAATATCCCCTTAATCTAGATCTATGATATCCTTTTTAGGAAAATGGAAACGTTAATTTCCGCATATTAAAATTACTTGTAGAAGAAAAAATCTTCTCGAAAAGTTGAGAAAGACTGATATCGAAACGATTAAAAGTCAGCCTTCAATGTGGCTTTTTATCACGGTGGGACAGTTCGTGATGCAACGGCAAGTAACATCTTACCTTCCTCTTTGAGCGAGCTATTCTCTGGTCTCTTACATTTTCGGCTTCTCCTGGTGGCCTCTTACCCCACACCATAATAGCGATACTGGTGTAGGTGAACACGAGAACCATTATTGGTATCACGTACTGGAGCACCAATAATGCGATGGAGTAGGAATATCTGTAACACGCACAAAATTGATTTAGGAACACAGCACGTGGCTTATTCATATGCAACTAATTGTAAATACTTTTCTGATGTATGTCTTCCTCCGATTTTTTTCGATTTCACACATGTTATAGTACTCGAAAAACTAAACGACACATGCTTTTCTATATTGGTGTTAATTTGGTTTGAATGGATGAAACATAGTGCCAACAGTTTAGCATATGTAATAAGAATAAATGCAATTTCTCATGAAAATACTGAATTTTCTTGAATTGTAATGTGTGTTTAGAATGATCACATGGAATTTTGCAATGAAATTATTATAGAAATGTGTCTGGAAAACTGGAAAGGAGGGGTATTCCTCCCCTTGCATAAATATTATTGTTTGGCAAAGTTCTATCACACACTCCAATAACAATTTATACAAGCAGGTCTCGAAAACTAGTGAGGAGTGGCAAGCAATATTTCCTCCTTGCGTCTGATAATTGTTGTTAGCATTTGATAGACTATCTTGTATGTAACTGTGAAGTATATAAACAGTGAAAATCAATCCGATTAATGTTATAAGATTTCTGCTCGTTACTTTTGTAGCTTCAAATATTTCGGAAAGTGAAGTGAACGAGGAAGAAATCAAATTAAAGCAGAGTTTTGAAAGTATCTTATGTAGTATGCATGATTACAATAGCGTTGAAATGCAGCAAGATACATATGTATAGATTTTGAACCTTTCGCTGTGGAAGACAACGACGGAGAGTGGAGAACCTCTAAATTTGAAACATCTAAATACCATACTTAGGCGAAACTTACTTTCTTTAATTCAGTATACACCAAAAAATGTTCTAGACACACATTACAATTCAAGAGAATGCAATATTTTCACGAGAAATTTCAATTATTCTTGTTACATACTAAATTTTTGGGACTATTTGACCCCTTTAAACCGAATTACCACCGATATAAAATGTGTCGTTTAGTTTTTCAAGTATTACAACATATGTGAAACCGACAAAAATTGGAGAGGGACACTTATCTAGCGTCCTTTGTGAGTGAGTTACTTAGAGAATCTCAAATGACTTTGAAATTAGGTATATGTGATAAAAAAATATTTTACATGGAAGTTGGTTGGAGTGTACAATTTAATTTACGTAATTTGGGTTTTTAATTCCTTGATCATGTATGTTATTGAAATATCTAATATTTAATAAAATATTAATAAATATTACTGAATTATGAATTATTTTCATTACTTAAAAGAGAAATAATAGACTAACTGAGAGAAGACACAGAAAATAGTGAATAACAAATACAATATTAAAAAATAAATATTATAGAAGCAACTAATGTATTGAAAAAGATCTAAGAGCTTTCGAGTAAAAGTAGAACGACTGTTTCATGTTATCCAAAAATTTCCATTAAGGCAAGTGAAGTCAATGATTTATTAGACTAGAGGAAGGTACGTATTCTATAGAGAATTACCATTCTTCAAACTTTTGGCACAAAAACAGACGCTTAATTTGAAATCCCTCGAAAAGTGCCTTATCATAGAAAAAGATTATTAAAATAACATGCGTTTCTTTTAGGAATCATACTTCTTTTTGTTGAAACCTTTTTATGCAATACATATACTGGGAATATTTTTCAATGTGGTCGAGCTAAGTAACTCACCCTGTATTTTTCACACAGATTTGAACACATGATAAGATCGATTATTATTACACTTGGTCAGAAGATAGATTGGTTTCGTACTGTCAAAATATGCTCTTTGAGTGCATTTCAGTGATATATGAGAAGAATAATAAATTGAAGTTCAATCGTTATTAGAAAGTCTGATCTCGAGCTGAAATTCTTTGTTTGAAAAACTGTAAGACAGCATTTTGAAATCTTTCATATTGAAAGTTGAACTGTATTCCTAAATACAACCTTTTTTAGTTCATAATATTATGTATTAACTGATAGTTAATAATTAAATTTAAAAAATTTTTTAAATATTGAAATATTCAAATTTTTAGTGCTTGAATTTTCTAATTTTAATTTTTGAAATAGAGTCATAATTAATTTTGAATGAGTAATCATAAAAACTATTTATGCCTATGCACCATTGTAACACCTTAGAATACATAACAATTGAGCGGAATAGCATTGTATAATAGTGAATTGTAGCATATACTTCAAATATGAATAAATCTGTGTACTAAAATTCCCATTAAAATCGGATCTTCCTAAATAGAGTATTCTTTGAAATAGAAGAATAAGGATCACCTGTTCTCCGATGGCCATACTTCATCGCAAATGTATTTGTTGCACTTTTTGTGCTTCAACGAAGGTTGAACCAGGTTTGAGACCACAGCAATCGGAAACGATATTACCATAGCAAGGATCCAAACAGCGAGTATTAGAAGTTGTGCTTGTCGTTTGCTAAATCTTGGCCTCAAAGGCCACATGATAGCTATGTAACGATCTATGCTGATCGCTACGAGAGTGTACGCGCTCACCAGGACTGACACCGCCTGGAAATTTATGTTCATTTACATTTTATTATTATTTGATATTGATACGAAATATGTTTCTTAAAATGAAATTTTCAAAAATGTCTCAGGCAAAAGATGAGCGATTTTTGAGTAGATTCATAATGGAAATGTGACACTTTTTTTATATGAAAGACTGTTAGTCAGCACAGGAGTAACTTTTACTCCTTCTTGTGTATGTATTTGATATAAGGTGAAAGTTCCTCTATGATTCATATTATTTCTAATAATCGTCAAAGGCTCATATGTCTTAGCTTTTGATCTAAGTTTCATTTAATAGAAATTGCCACTCGAAGACGAGATCAATAGTTTCAATAGTTTTCGAACGTCACTTTCCAGAGTATTCTGATCTAAACCCAACCGCCTGGAAGCTGCATGTAATCCGAATGTTCGACACTATCGGTGATAACAGGCTGTTCCTTTGCGACGGACGACGTCCTTTGACGGTGTTATTGCAGCGTTGGTGTCACAGCTCAGTGTGAAGTCAAGAGGCAACGACGAACCTCAAGAAAAGATTCCCGTTACTATAAATTTGAATTCTTCTACTTCGAATTCTTCAGAGAATGTTTCTTTATTGTTATCTCTGGTAGCTTATGAATTTAAAATTTCAGTACACCGTTGAAAATTGTGAATGTTTTATGTAAATTGATTATTTTTCACTATGGATAAAGAATTGCGGGAGGTGTTCGTAGAGAGGTGTCAGAAATTTTTTAGGATTTATTGGAAATCCTTGCTATTATTTGCATGTATTCACGAGCAGTTAATTATCTACGCGAAACAAAATGGTGACGCTGTTAACTTTAACATGCATACGTAAATTAAAGAAGTAAAATTAGGCATGGAACTATCTAACGAGTGAGTTTCGGAATTTTTTGATTTACTAGAAAGAGAAATAGTTTGATGGAACCTAAAACACGCGTTAACACTTTGACTGCCACGTTGGTCATATATGACCAACCACAGTTTCTCCTGTGACACCACGGTGGTCATTGGTGACCGAAGCACTTAATCGTAACAAAGACTTGTTTTAATTTGTCGTTATCAATCGTAACCAAGGCGTCACAATGGTCACCTGTGACCACCAATATAGATACTCCCATGGCGTCCTGAGCGAAACATGTGATTTCGGCGTGGCAGTCAAAGTGTTAAGGTGCACGAATTTGAAGCTATCTGAGTCCAAGTATCAACGAGTAGTGTGGGAGATTCGATTCGTCATCGATTACACTCAGGTATAATCGTATTTGGGAATATTCGTGATGTGTGTGAGATCGGCTGAAGCCACAGACGCAATTTCGTCATTCTTAATTTTTGTCTTATTTTAGACTATAGAATCATCCCTTGAAATTTCTCACACCTGTTGTCGAACATTTTATGTATATTTGGCCAATGTTTGGAATCATTTTCCGAATTTAAAAAAATCAAGCTTGTTTTTTTGAACACACAAGTTGATTAGCAATAAACAACTTTATTAGGCAATTCTTTCACTATAGTGAAATAAGGAATACTGTAATTATTATTTAAAGTAATAAACTCAAGTGATTGCACTATTGACTAGTACAGTATAAAAAATAACGAATCAGTGAATTCATTTATAAATTATGTATCTTATTCTCAATTCTCACAATTCTCTTTCAAGCATTATAAAGCACAAAAAACTGAACGATTCTTATATCTACAATTTTGTTTAACTTCACTTCATTACGAAGTTATTATACAGGGTATCCCAGAACTGGCGGTATCAGTAAAAAGCTGATACGTCACGAAAAAGTAAGTCGAAAATGTGGACTAAAATTCGTTGTTGTCAAGTTTCATTTTTTGTGGCATGATACTTTTGCAAGTCACAGTAATCAGACTCATCAACCAAAGTATTTAGTACTAATATCCAAAGTTTATTATAACTCTTTTTAGTATTGTGTCTCCCTTAATCATAAAGTTGTTTTTTTATCGAGTAAATAAAGGGACGTGACTATGTAAATCGTTTTTGTTTTCATGCATGCGGGTTCACGAGGTTTGAAAAGGACTTTTTAACATAAATTCGCTTTGTTAGTGTCTTTGGTGCATTGAAACAAATTATTTTTTACTTGGTCTAGCGCATGCCGTCTGGAACGCATTTCCGCCATTGAATTCGGTAATTTATTAAAACTTTCAAGGACTGAACGATTTTCCGTCGGTAATCTCGCGCTTGATAAATGAGAATTACGATATTAAATCTTCGTGTAAGAATACAATACCAATCCGCTCGCACAACTTGTTTCCGATGGTCGTTTAAGGTACCGATCTTTTCGGAAGGTTAATGAATTGTCTTCATTTCGATGCAAGTAACCTTTTCGAGTAATTATGCACGTTAACGATGTTATCGTAACTGAAACTGGATTTCCGTTCAGCTGCTTCATGTTCATGAACTAGTAATTGCTTTTACCTGATTCGATCAAATTCCTACAGACAATTTAATTCTCGGTTACGGTTTTCTGCATGGAAAGTGTCCTTTCTCAAGGTCGAATAAGATATGAGGGTGTCGAATAATGTGGGGCCACAGGTGTATGTATTGTTCACGCGGTGATGAAGAAATTCCTCTCAAGTGGGTGCTTTCGTTTAGATGCTCAAATGTAAGGGAAATTTTCAAGAATTTCTTTTTTGGAAAAAAGGCTACTGCGTAGACTTGAAATCTTTCATGTAGATTTCATCCATATTTCATGTAAATGGGTGTACGTAATTTCGAGCATTGTGGAGTTGTCTTAAATTTCCATGTAGTGAATTTGTCAAATACTTTGTGTAGTTTAGAGTTTTCTGTACTATCCCTGAAATTAAATTAATTCCTAGAAAAGGAAATTGAAATTAAGCTGGAATAGAAATCGATTATAATGAAGTAATTTTCATTAATGAAATAATGAATGAAACCAATGGTAAGAAGTCAGTTATA
Organism: Calliopsis andreniformis; assembly: GCF_051401765.1. Taxonomy (NCBI): domain Eukaryota; kingdom Metazoa; phylum Arthropoda; class Insecta; order Hymenoptera; family Andrenidae; genus Calliopsis; species Calliopsis andreniformis. The sequence continues at coordinate 8,379,722 of NC_135071.1, forward strand.
GAAAAGATCTATGCTTAAACAAGATATTTCGGTATATATTATACAATAATTTTATCCAATAGAGTTTCATGTTTCTGTAGTATTGTGAACGATGAAATCTTATTAGTGGTGGAACTGCGTACAATTTAACAGCATCTAGTTTGCTTTAGGCAGCAAATAATTAATCTTACAAACATATACATAACTGATAAGATAACAGTAAGTTCAGTAACATATTTAAATTAATGTTAAAATTGCTGATCCATAGTAAATTTTTTCAGGTGTTTTCAGATAACTTTAACAGAATTTGAACACAGTATGAACATTGCTATATTTGTTGACATTTAATAAATGAAATTAGAAATTAATTATGAAATTTTCCTAGAAAAACTTTTCTGAACAACAATTCTTAAAAAACGATGACAAAATGACTCTTAAATAACTGCTCATATATTTTTAAAAGCAATAATGAGGTTATTATCATCTTCAGCTACATCATTTTTCGCCACTAGGTTCACCTAAATCAATGACATAAATTATTCTCTCATCATGTAGTTGTTAGGGATTGATCCGTCTTTGATGCACTGTTTTCATCGATCTTGTACAGGTATGACATACAATCTCTGTTTAGTTCCCTTAATGAAGCTTTGCAGTACAATTGATTTCACTCACAGTGCGTGGAATAGCAATTCTAGAACAACGACAGAATTGTTCTGCGAAGCCTTAACTTCGATAATAGAGTTAGCGATGAACCTAATTCGGAGATTGGAAATTACGCATGCAGTCTATGTCGAAATTGAAGCGTTTATAAATTCGCTAAAGATGAAACGCATTGAAAGATAAAGCATATGGCGCAGAAATATTAAAGTTTCCCGTCGTCGGCGAAGAAATATGGCGGACAACTGTAACGATAACTCAACAGTTTTTTGCCCCATTCTTCTACACGAAACTTTTGAACAAAGTTCTCCATTCTTTCTCACGATTCAGACAAACCAGTGTCCTTTGGTAATTTAACTCCCATGTGAAAACTGTTTTTTGATAGATTTTCATAATTCATTAGACAGATTTATTTCTCGTCGTGGGAAGAACGTGAAATTCTTTCAACAAATAAGTTTGTTTTAGCTCTCTTCATCTTTCCTTTCTTTAACTTTCTTATTATATATCATGCAAATTTAAAATTGTACGTGCTCACTCTGAAGAAGCTTTCCAAAATACAGGGTGGACCATGAAACGTGATCAGCTTACATTATTCTACTGCTAGTGGTCAATCGGAAATTTTTTGTCTAATATAACATGGTTTAATGAAAGCCTTAAGATAATTGTAACAAATTTTTGTTAACCCTATTTTCCTCAGAGTTTTCAAGGTCACCTTCAGTTTTGTGTAGGAAAACTTATCATTTTTGTACATCCATCATTTAGTGGATACTGAGACGAATTCAGCAAGCATCATAAAAAATATTTTTTTTTAACCTAAACAGACTAAAGAAAATTCTTAAGTGAAAGAATTTTGCAAGATTCTACTAAAGAGAAGTCGCAAGTCATGATATTGTACACTTCCCAGATCTGTTAATGGATTAGTATTAATCGTTCAACAACACTAGTAGATATTCGCAGCTAGTGAGCACCATTCTAAACATTGTTTCAATTAAGATAAATGATATGTTTAAAATTTCTTTGGCTTAGATAAAGGAAAAATATTGATTAGAATGCTTGTCGAATTCGTCTCAATATTCGTTAACAGATAGATGTAAAAAAATTATAGTTTTACCTATAAAAAAACGGAAGGAGACTTTGAAAGGTCTAGAAAAAAAGGTTAGTAAACAAAATTTGGTCTAATCACTTTAAAGCTCTCCTTGAACTAAGTTATATTAGCCACAAAAATTATCGATTGAACCGCTAGCAACAGAATAGTCTCAGCTGATCACATATCGTGATTTACTCTGTATAATTCGATAGTTCCGTGAATGTATAATCAGACATTCAAGTAATCACTTTTTTGATAATAATCGATGCTCAGATAATTGGAAGCTCTACTGTATTAATATTAATACCGATTTGCATGCGGGAAATATCCAAGCATTATTTTGTATTATTTCTCCAAGAATGTAGTTCTCACGTATTTTCTTTACACAAAATTAGTTTCACGTTTCTACAATGTTATAAGTTCATCAGCTATGTTATGAGATGATGACAAAAAGGTAATCAAAGTAATGATCATTGAACATACCTGTAGGTATAAGACAGTGGGACAAAGTTCCTGCCCAAATGGCCAGTATTGCAGTATCAGAATGCTAATAAAGGTTGGTGGCACACAGAACAGGGTCACCAAGATGTCTCCGAGGGCGAGGTTCATGATGAAGAAGTTCGTGACTGTCTTCATTCGAGGGCTACTTAGTACAACGTAGCAAACGAGGCCATTACCAGTCAAGGCGACGACGAAGATGGTGATGTAAAAAAAGTAAATGATGGCTTGGAACCAGGTTGTCGAGAAGGCACCGTACGACTGTGTGAAATGGTCACAATTGACGCTATCCTCCAGATTCGTCCAGTTCCACGGCTGTGTTGTTTCACTTATATTCATTGTCCATGTGTCTTCGTAGATCATTTTAACCTGGAAGGAGACCTTTTTATTATTGCTTATACAATTGATTATAAGAGGTGATACAGAAAATGTGCGACAGTTTCGGAGAATACATTGTACATACGAAAATAATAAAAAAGTTTGTTTATAGATGTTAGAGAGCGCTCAGTTATTTAGTTAGGTAGGTGCCAAGATAGTGCCAATATGTACAGGATGTTTGACAATAGGTGTTAGAAATTTTAAAGAATAATTGCATATGCTAAAATAAGGCAACATTCTGAATTATTAATGGTTGAGAAAATGTCTGACGTACGAGTGAAATATGTCTGACTTGGGGAGCTATTCTACTGACTGATTCTACTGACGTCGGCCCTGCGTCTGACCTGAATAATGCACATCGTCGGTAGAATAAGTTCCAAGTCAGACACATTTCACACGCATTTTAGATGGATCTTTAAGGCAACGAATTTAATTTCTATATAAATTTTAAAACAATTTTATTTAAGTAGCATGTATATTAAAAGTTTTTTTTATTTATTATTGAACCTCAGGCGGGGTTATTAGCAATGGGCACATCGCTGTGTGTATTAACATTACAAATACAATGTTACATAATAACATAATATATAAATAAGTCAGATGTCTAACCATAAATTTTAAGGAGCTAGACTTACAAGAACAAGCGATGTCTTTTAACATAGTTGTGTATAGTTAGTAACGATATAATGTAAGGTTTGCCTAGAAAGTCATCTGATTTAAAAGTTAATAACCTATTTTCTTACAAAATATTAATCAATTTTCAAAATGCAAAATACAAATATTTTGGATTGAAGAGTTTTTACGTCACTTTGTATGCTGCTAGACTAAATAAGAGATAATGAATAACATTTTGTTTATTTTCATGACAACTCATCGTATTTTAAGTATAAAGAAAGTCTGACATGTATATTCGGCGAACACATAATGTCTAATTAGAGTGTGAATTTAATACCTTGTGCAACCGTCTTCATAATACAATGGGGATTAAATTTCAACGTTAATAATATTACTCCAGCTTCGACCGCGCAGCTTTTTGTATCTACCCCTTTCCCTTCGTTGAAAGAAAAAGTTGTAATCTATTTTCCTGCCTCGTTAACCAAACACGTAATTCTGCACATGAAGTATCAACTACGTAAAACAGTCTGTTTTAGGCATAATTGCAGCTCAAAGTTGTATTTCGGGCAAGAAACATCGCGTTCGAACATCAGTGCTTTTGCGGCAAACTGGCACGCGATTTAGTCAGAAAATGATAAAGATTGAGAGTTTCATAATTGTGTGCAAGCATGCAGTGATATTTAACCGAGAAATAAAACGAGACATACGTATATCGTGTTCAGCAATTATGAACATTTAGAATTAGCAACAACTTGAATCGCTTAAAAAATTGTTCAAATCTAAACACATAGCTTTTGTTAAGACGATCATAATTGTGTGACATCTGGTAGACTAGGTTTACGATACGGAAGAATTGGGCTTGCTATTTTTGAGGAAATACACTGTCAGTTTATTGGTAATCATTTGTTAATTTGAATCGAGCAGTAAAGACCCTAGAAATCGCTTCATCGTTTTACGAGTCTGAAAAACACGTGTACTTTAGGGTCCCGAGTCTCTGCTCAATAGCAATTGACGTATCGTAAACATAAAACCCGAGCGTCTTCCGTTAGCGCGCTACCCTCGGGGTCCGTCACCCTTTGGGCCTTTCCAGGGTGATGTCACCCTACGGAGTCTAACCACTACCCCACGCGCTGTCGACAAAGGCTTCCCTCCCATGTCTGTGGTAGGAGTTTGGGGCATAACCTATCCCAGAGAGGCCTCCCTCTAAGGAGTTACGAGGATTCCTATTTGTAAATATTTTCTCCTCCCTCTAACTCAGTTCTGTATAAAGTAAGATTCATCAAAATAAAATTAGATACAACTTAGAATTCATCGGTATCTCTGGTCCTTCGAGCTAAACCTTAGTCGGCACACCACGTGCAAAATTCAACAAAACCAGAAAGATCTATTGATCAACCGCTGGTCTAAATAGTTTTAATAATAAAATACAGAATTTTTGAGAAATATGGATACAAAGAAAAATTTTTTTTACGAAAAATTTTCTGTGAAAATACAGAGTAATTTCTTTACAGACAATTACTTTCAGTTCATTAATTAAGAAATATTTGTTTAGCTGTTGTCAAACTTTTGCAGGATAGTATACGAGTCTTCGATAACAGGTGTCAGAAATTTTAAGAGGTGATTCTACACATGAAAATAAGTCCGAAACTAAGATAGACGAAACTGCGTAGGAGGCTTCATTTCCGAATTGGTAATTGTTGACAAAATGCCTAAAATACGCGTGAAATCTGTCTGAGTTAGGACTTATTCTACTGTCGACTTTGAGTAAGAGAGCGCTCAGGCTCAACCATCACCACCGATCGTCAGCCATCAACCAAATTTCAAACGTACATATGACAGACATGACATATCTAATAAATAAAACATAAATAATTGTCAAACAACACTACTTTATATTGTGTCTTGCATTCGTTGTATATTTTCTTTCTATTGACATAAATAAAAATATTTACTGAAAATATATAAGAGATATGTGTTTATATTGTTTGACATGTAGTGGCTGTGGTTACGTTACGACCACTAACTACCAGCAACCGTTTACGACTGATTTATAATTTCTAACAGAAATTGAAACAGAGATTCTAACAGAATCTCAAAATATCAATTATGATTTGTTCAAAAAAGTCTGTCTGTTATAAGCGTTCAAAAATATTAAAGTAATATATTATATTGCTGTATACATATACATATGATTATTAAAATATTAATAAGATGAGACCTAACCCGGTCGAGCACAGAGAAATTAATTGAATAAGTCCCAAGTCAGTCACAGAGAAATCAGTAAAATAAGTTGCAACTCACGCACAGTAAGGTCTGTAAAATAAGTCCCAAGTCAGACACATTTCATGTGAATATTAGGCGTGTTCTCAGTAATTAATAATTCTGAAACAAAGTTTCAAATGCAATTCTGTCATTCTTGATTTTCGTCCTATTTTGTCATGTAGAATTACTTCTTAAAATTTCTGACATATGTTATCCAATATCCTGTATGTCACAAGGCCTGAAATCATATCCTACATACATGTAATAAATGTATTGCCAATATATGAAAGGAAATTTCTAGTTATCAAAGTTATAAATTGAAAGTTATCAAGGTGGGAACGATCAGAGATATGCAAAATTGTATCACCTCTCTACTCTGTAAGCTCTAGTAGATGGAAATTTGCATAGATTTGTCCCGTAGATAGTCACACTAGTATAGTGTATAAGAACGTAAATCGTGGCAGTCATTCAGAACGAAAATATTGAAAATATTAAAGTATTGAAAATTTTAAGTTCTTTAGTTAATCAATTTTTAGTTTTAAAAATCGTCTAAAAATAAATATCTCCAAATGGGAATTCCACTAATCCTCATTCTGAATCATTTTAAGGGTTCAACTCCGGTATACTAGCTCGTGGTACTTAAACACCTGGAATTTAAGAGTCGTAGAAACAACGAGTTGTCTAATTAAACATTCCATTTGTTTTAAAAGCTCTTCGGTACTATGGTGCTGCGTCCATATCTCTCTAAAGTAATTTAACGCCTGACACAGACATAGCTTAAAATAAAAACCGCCGTGTCGTACTTGTTTTTCGCTGAACAACCTTTGTGTGAAAAATGCAATTGATTTTGCAGTTAAATTTCTCGCTCTTGAAATCTCCTTTTTTTCATCTCTGTATGGAGTAGTAATTTGTCAAGTTTCTTTGTTCCCGTGTGCTTCAGAACACGTTCCCTTCGACATGAAAAAAATGAAAAGCCATTTGTTCATAAATCATACGCAGGAAAAATTTCGAATAGATTCAAAGAGGAAATGGTGTAAATAAAGATGATAAATAAATCGCATTCGTGATGACAGAGCAATCGAAGTTCCTCGTATATTTAATTTCGAATAAAATAAAAATGGGAGATATGTATTTTATAAAATGTAAATATGTGTTGATGCAGAATTATTATAGATATGATATGAAAGAAATGTATAAACAAGGATATTGTAAGTAAGTTTTAAAAATAATGTTATTAATACCATTTAGTAAATGAATTAGCTTAATTTTTGAATATCTAGAGTGACATTAATACCAGTTTTTAAACTGTCCTCTTTTTTATTATGGCATTTCGTCTTTATTTATGAAACTACAATTTGAATAGGAAAATGGTTGGTAGAATCTTTAAGCTAATTGAAATAAATATTTAAAGAAGTAGTAACAAAACTGACTTTTGAAAATGAAAACCTTCAAGGTTAAAGTCACTTACAGTAAAAAAGTTTTTCGAAATAGAAATTGCGATTAGTCAAACATTTTTTCTAGGTAGGACTTTATAAGGCAACTTTGAATTCATATTCAGTGATGAACATTTTATTCCTATTCTTCCTTCAACGGAACTTTTTGATGGGGAAAGAGAATAATCAAAGTTTAACTGTCGTCAGAAAAGATTAAATAGATCTGCCTTTATGAGGAATTAAAGTCCTTCATTTTTTCATACCTTCCTTCGTCTCATTAGGTTCTTCTTCGTGAAAGTAACATTACATACGGTGTCCTTTGCGACTTTTGTATAATCATTTTGTCAAAAATGCATGAATCATGCGTATATAATTTTCTCTTTTATATTATAATATAAAAATGAAAAATGAAAAATTATTTTCCTTTTGAAAAATAAAAGGTTTATTATTAATTTCATTTCTACCTTTAGTAAGTCATCATTAAGATATAGTATTTAATCTAGTTATGGATTAATATTATCAGGTTAAATATGAAGTTATTAATTTGCAATCCTATTTTTATTATAAATTTTACTTTCTTAATTCTGTTTTGTCATTAACTCGAATATGCAAAAGCCTTTTTCAGCTGAAGAATAAATATATACGTCATGAAAAACAAATACCTATTAATAAATTTTTTAATTAAGCAATTTCTTTATGTACTTAATTCCTATCTGTTTATTTATAATTTGCACTTATTTATTATATACATATAATAAAATATTTTATGTTGGAAATACCCACCCTAAGTGCTCTTTAAATTTTTAATTATCTTTAATGTTGCACAAGAAAAGTAAAATAGTTATTTCAAATTTAATAAGCTTTTCTCACAGTAATATTGGTTGAACATTTCGCACTTACTGATTGTTGTATGTCCTGAAGTATGTATGTAGTACGTAATTATTACCGAATTGATTACAGGCGTTATAAATATTACGATATTGGCGTCACGGATAAATGGCTGAGCAATTATTTTTAATCTCGATATTTCGTTTCGAGATACACAAGTTACGTTTAAACCATTTATTATCTGTGTCTGGATGAATAATATGTTTTGGTCGATGCTGTAAATCGTGTATCGGATTATGCAGCTCGAATGCACATTGTTACCGAAAATTGACTTCCTGCTATTCATCAAATTTACCGAACTTGTCTGAAAATTTTATCAAAATTTCTCGTGTCATATTAGAATTCGTCGCACGTACAAAGACACGTAATTTTTTCTGTAGGTACTTTGCTGGGTCGCGGCACCTCTATGAATTAAGGTTCAATAAATTGTTAAGCAATTTAAATGGCTAATCAATGACCTAAGTTTTTATTTTTGGCTTTGATGATTGTTCTTCAGTGCACATGTCTGCACAATTTTGGAATGCTAAAATGAAAACTCTAAACTCATCTTGAATGTGAACATAGTAGAAATAATGATGACTCTTGAATCTTGCAATATCACAGCCAATTAGAAACGAAATTGTTAGTTTTTATTGATTTGTAGATTATAAATGAGTTTCAAGTACTGCCTACAATTCTGGTTAATTTTGAATAGTTACTAATGTCACTGAATTTGTTTAAAAGTAGATTGTACATAAGCTTATTAAAAAATATGCAGTTAATTCCATTTAAAAAAATGGGCCTCTAAAATTGTTTCATTAAAAATGATTGATCGAATTTTGAACAATGCGACAGTCAACACGACTGAACTTTGACACGCATGTGTCAACGTTCAAAGCAATTTCGAATTTTAAAGAACCTTTCGCAAATGCATAAAATAGTACGTAACAAAAACTGACAGAAGTGGAGCACCCTATATAACAGCATTCGTTCGCACTTAAATGAAATCAGAGTTTTAAACGGACGAGATTTCATTTAATCAAGATTGAATTGGTAATTCACTTTTCGTCTCTTCTAAAACTTTTTATGCAGTCATAAGATTCATTAGCAGGATATATCCTTCCGATTCACTGATATCGAGGTTGCTCGTGACACTGGTGAAAAAATTTGCTTGCAAAGAGGATGCATCAGACCGTGCAACGTGTAGATAGCTGTTAGGAGTGACACGAAAGTTAATCGCTCTTTACGTTCGTTTCGACACGTTTTGCAGAAGACGTGAGTCTCTTAGATTTAATTACCTTCTTTAACCGTTAATTGGTTCTTTTGTCATTGAAATTGAGAAGTAGAGAACTACTTGAGTGAAAATTCGGAGAAAAAATCAACAGGAATAGCTTAATAATTTAAATAATTGCTTTTTGTATTGGACATAAATAGGTGCTATTATTTTAAAGTTGTGTTTATTTTTGCCAATCATTTTTTTTATTGATTTCATGAGTTTTACTAGTAATTGATACCAGTATGTTAAAATTGTGTTTATTTTTAACGGTAATGGATATTAAAAGAATCTTAAGAAATGAGGAAGAAGTTGAGAAAGTTATTTTTATACGCTAAAATACACTACTTACTGGACATTCGTATTCTTATTAACGAACGAGGACGTTCTTTGCTCAACGATTGCATTAAATTAAACATTTCAACTTCCACAAATTATGTTTGTACATGTTCATTTTGGGAAGGTTAAATTTGAGTTTGTCTAAAGTTCTATGTTACTGAAATTCCAATTACATCGAGTTTCCAGTTTCAGTATTACTTTCACGTAAATATGAATGAATTACAGATGGCAATATATTAAGATTTTGATGTTATTAGTGTATCAGTTGTTATTCTTCAAGTTGGTTCTCAAATTTACAGTTACGTATATTATAACGTCTGAATATTACACTTTATGAGATTACATATAATATTCTGTTCCTCCATCCTTAATCAAAGGAACTTATAACTTGAAGAAGGGGTTAAATATTACCTCAAAAGTTAATTACATGTTTCATATTCTCAGACGGTATGTTTAAAACTCTATTATTTTTCAAATATATAAATTCCAACGAATTCTGAAGAATTTTATTTGATCGTTATCACTACATCAATCTATAAAATGTAATAAATTAAAAAAATTATTATGAGAGACATTAAACTATTAAAATTCCAAATAACTAATATGGAAGTTTGTGACGTTCATTGAAATTCAACCTGCAATTATATGAATAAAAGAGAATACTCACATTAGGAACAATCGTTTGCAATGAATGGCCCATTTATTGGAAAGCTAATGTCACCTATCTCAAAAACAGGATCACTTTTGTCACTTGCAAGAAAAAGTGTCGTACTACGTCGAAACGGATTTCTAGATAAATTGTGATGTGACCTCCACTATATCCATCATGTGCCATAACTTAACAGTTGACAAATAAGGACAAGAGATGATGAAAACGACCATCGCTCTCTAACTTCTTTCTTGTCAAAATTCTAGATCACATTGGATTTTTCTCGTCCTAACCCTGTGATGTAAACAAGCAATTCCTTTATCAAAATCTCATCGAGCATGCGAGAAGGTCCAACCATTTTTTTCCATTTTCACTCCAGTCTGCACAATAGCTAATACGATTTTCAGCTCGATAGAACAGTCCTTTCATTTGCATGAGCGAAAACTTTTCGACAAATGTTTCAATGAACTGATCAGAAAATGGGTGTTCGTTATCAATTTCACTGAAAAAAATGCTCGAGAGTTCCTGACCCAGATGTTAACATTGTTTGCAGGATATAAACGTGATGCTTACAATATTGAGTGGTGTCTGTTACTAATTACAGTTTTCACGCTGGTACATAGTTTCGCGTAAAAAGCTCACTTCTTCTTTCACGTTTCAAACAAATTTTCAAATATTTAAATTTTGTTGTATTTAAGTATTAAGATCGTTAAACTCACAAAAATTTAAGTGTTCAAATACTTAAATTCTCAAGTATTGGAAATTTTTTCTTATTATTTACGGTAGAAACCTTTTGCAGAGTTATTAACAATATGCACATTACTGTGCATATTAACGATGTAAGTAGATAAGAAATTTTCTTAATACTAACTAGAAGTATAATTACGCGTACAATTATAACTGGTCTCTTAAAGATACAAACTACGCCTTTTTAGATATTTATGTATGGTAGTTAGAGATGTAATGTGTGGTTTAACCAAAAGGGTATCTGTGATGTGAGGGGGAAAAATCCTTCTTTACAGAGTGTTCGAATAAGTTCATTTTTCTTTCTTTCAAACACCAGACATTGTCACAGCATGTGATTTAAGTCCTGTTCGAGATAGCCACACTGACATTTGGGATTATGAATAAGGTTGACCTTAAAAAGTGAAGCCGCCAGATGATAATGGTTCGTTTTAAATCGGTTAACCCAACATATGAATTTCTTAGGGAGATCCTTATGAGCAAACCATGGTTTGGAACCTGCGTCATAGAAGTGCTCGAAGAACTTGGCTCTTTTGAGTTTAGCTTCTTTGAACATGTCTCTTTGTCTCCATCTTAGCTTGCACCCTAAAGCTTTGACCGAAGTCAGAATATGGGACCAATATGTATATTAGAAGGGGGGACAGTTTGAGTAGCCTCTTTTGCTAAGGCGTCCACTCTTCGTAGGGTAGAATATTAATATATGAGAGAATCCAATAGAAGAATAGTTTCTTCCTGCCAGTAAAGAAGGCGTTAATAGATTCCTTAATGTCTAAAAGAAAAGAGTTGGTTCTAATATTGATCGATCTTCTACTTTTAATAAGAAATTTATCACACAAAAATTCAGCTCTGTGTCGAAGGAATAGGTACAAACTGAATTCCTTCGATTCCTAACATAGGTTGTTCCAACTAGGGAAAATAAACTAAACAGATATAATCAATAGTTGACCTTATTAAGCTTTTATAAAGCGTTATCAATGTAAGAGAATCAGCTCCCCATGTTATGTCACTTATGAATTTCAATATATTTAATCTATTTAAGCAAGTACGGCGAATGAATTCTGTATGTTCAGTGAATTTGAGTTGCTAGTCGAACTGAATACCTAAGAATCTAGCCGCGGCACTAGATTTAATAATACAATTTTCCACCTTGATAGAACAAACACCCGGGAGAATACTTTTCGATTAAAGTGCACTCGAACCGTCTTCTCGGGAGACAGTGATAACCCTAGCAAATTAAGGTTGTTACCAATCACTGTGACAGCTTTTTCTATTGCTCTTTTACTGAGACTTGGGCTCGATACAGGACAAAAGATAGCAATATCATTCGCAAACTGAACTAACTGGACATTACTGTCAACCGTCAGGAATATTTTTCACATAAATTAGGTACAGCAAGGGGCTAAAGGCCCCTCCTTGCGGCAACCCCTTATATATCTCTAGTTTCAGTGTTATCTGAGTTGAGAATGAAGGATACATTGCGTTCCTGAGTTAAGACCTCTACAAAGTTTACTATATTATTAGAGCAACTAATATCTTGAAGCCTTTCTCTTAAAATGTTGCTGTTCACATTGTCGAACGTCCTTTAGATGTCCAACAAACAGAACAGAACATCTTCCTTCCTGGAGAAAGCCTTCTGTATGGCTATCAATGCAACTAGATTATCCGAGCAGGACCTACCGAAGCGAAATGCTGACTAAGAAGGTGAAAGGAAACCCCGAGGTCTCCAACCATCATTGAAGTCTTGCCTTAACCATTTTTTCAAGGATCTTACATAGGCAGGATGTAAGTGAAATCGAACGAACACTTTGCCCATCCTTCTTGTCTATAAAGAAAGTTAGACTATCCTTCCATCTAGGAGGAAACTTGCTGTGGATATAGATCTCGTTTAACAGATCAAGAAGGATAAGTTTTAGCTTGAGAGGTAGTTTTACAATAAACTGGTATTCTATCTTATCTGGACTGAGAGAGGACTCGGGTTTACAACTATCAAGAGCAAGATTAAGTTCTCGAAGATCAAACTGAGAATCTAAGAAATAATTACTCTGATTTGTGTCATGAAAGATGTTAAACGATTCAAAGGAACTCAGTAGGGACTAATTTCGTTAATAGCTTTTTCAATTTTACTCCTATATTACTCCTGCGCATTTGTTTTTTAATAACCTACATTTGTTCAATACGTATGAAATGTTAGTGTTAAAATTAATACATTGGCAAAATTCTCTAAAGTCATCTCTTTTTTCTGTTTTAATATATTTCTTTGCTATTGTCACCCGCTTTTATACTCAATATAGTCAGCCAGATTAGCTGTGTGTTTCTATTTTTAAAAATTTTCAAATTTCAGAAATTTTGAGATCTAGTGTGTATTATAAGCGATCTAGTAAAATAAGAAGAGTGTAGTGGATTTTTGTGATAAAAATGTGGGATACCCAAAGGAGCAGAGGAAACAGATTACATGTAGTCAGACACACCCCCAAACGATAATGTGGCAGTGTATGTATACCTTTTTTTCCCTCTTTCATACATATTTTATCGCAAAAATTGTTTCGACTGAAAATTATTCTTATTAATGGAAATTTTAAAAAGATCTAAAAGCTAAAAACTGAAAACACTAATTCTTATTATAATTATGCTGTGTGGCGAAGTACTTTTTACTTGAAGTTAATACTTTTAATAATACTTATCACAATATCTTATATTTTAGCACAATGGAAAAAATTAATATAATTGTATAATATAGTAAGTTAATCTTTATTTTCCTTAAGTTAGAAATTGATTTCTGTAATTCTGAAAATCGTGAGCATGAACCTTTGATTAGTAGGGTATATTGTTATAGAAAAGGTTTAAAATTTTTTTTTAAAACAGAATTACAGCTTTGGATAATTATTTCACAGACACATTTTAATCCTTTATAATACAGTTAGTAAACAGTATACAAAAATGTTAATAATATTAGTAGATACAATACTATTGGTACATGAGTGATAATATTAGTACTACTCTTACCATTTTCGGTACTATTTTAAAGTAACTTAGAGAGGAATATTGAAAAGTACCAACCTATATTTTTTAATTGAATATTTAAAATTTTATCTAATTTTATGCTTACCACATTTTCTTGAGATATTGGCATATATTTACACATCATTTACTCCCTACACATTTTATTTCAATTTCTATTTTAAATCGCAGACCCTATTTGTACTTGACATTGCCGAAACAGAAGCTTCCCACAATTTCAGATAAAAATCTGAAGAGAAAGATATACTTTTAGATATCTATTACGAAATCAATATGGCTATTTCACTTGGGACGTACCGTCATGTTGAAAACGCCCTTTGAAATCACCGAGGTATCAATAGATTTAATGAGATGTCTTTTACCATTGACGTCTCCATTGGAAACCTTACAATCTTATATAACTTAATGAAAACTTCATTTTTGGAATCGTTTTTCTTGAGCCAGACTACTAGAATGAATGTATCGATATTTCGTTCGACTTGTATTTTAACGTAACATAGAATATTCACATTTATTTGGTTATTAAAAACTATATTTGCTCAAATTTCTTCTATTGAAATAATTACTTGTTACTTCATGAATGTACATGAGGCAACAGAATATTTTATTTGTACTGTATTTCTAGAATACACATATTATATTATTCGTTTAAAAATTATTCTCGTATAAGTTCACTCAGGTTAAAATTTTTACATATTTCTAAATACTGGGAGGCATAGTTTGAAATATCTGATTTTGTTAGAATTCTTAAAAACAAGAGTTTCTGATTTGTTCCTACTACGAACACGAATTTTCAGATAGTTACTCGCTTTACTTTCAGCGTCTTTCTATGGTAGTAACTAGGTATCAATTGAAATAATTATCGGTGATATCTTAGGCGTTATCAAGTGATTCGAAGTGTACGGAGGAACGTAATTAGAACACGAACTATCGCTGTGCGTGTTTGACCACATATCGAAAGTTTCTACTTATCTACCTTATACACCTGGAAACAGTTCCCAAGACGTTCGACCACGAAATGTTTCCTCTATATTTCTGCAGTGTTCTTACTGTTCTCAACACTGGCTTGAAAATATAAAATCATTTTATTTAACTTAAAATGATTTATAATCTTAGATACTCAGAAGTACTTGCTTTAAACGAACGAATTTTTATTACGTTCAAAAAAATCTGACAAAGAGAAGCTATTCGTTTCAACAGAAGTAAACGAGTTCTTGAAGTTAAATTATCTGAAAGTTTGAGAATTTGAAAAATTGAAAACTGTAAATTTAAAAAATTGGAAATTTTAAGAACTTCAAAATCTTCAATTTTGAAAGTCTGAAAATTTGAAAATTTAAGGATTTAAAAGTCTGAAAATTTCGAATTATGAAATCGTTCGTTATGAGGTAGAAAAATGAAATTTTAGAGACGTCATTTGTAATCATAATCTGAGCTGAAGATCGTAACTTCTGAAGAGGTTTTCTTTAATTATTCCTCATTAAAATGTGAACTATGGAAGGTATATTATTTACAGTAATATCGTAAAAAAAACATTTTTAATAATTTTCTTTTAAAATGAGCTCATCATTGCTCTTATCGTTGCATATCTCATCTATTTCATTGTCTCGAAATTTATCTCTGAAAGTATTGAACTACTCTTAGGGTGCCTTCTTGATGAATAAATGGAAATTACGCGGGATTAAGGCATCTATATGTATCACTCAATGAAAAACGAGCGCAACATCGCACATACTAATGGTATAGTAATAAGGGCTTTAATACAGGGGTTGAAAACGTAATAAGGAGACGACATTTATTACGCAGAATTCCATTAAAATTAGTCTGGTTGGAGAATTTCGTGTATGATATATCTGTGATAGACGAAGCTTGGGACGAGAGGAAAATTCTAATGCAACAGAAATTGGAGACGCGTAAAATTTTATACAATGCATGGAAATGTACAGTTCAAGTTATATGCAGTCGTATTCGCGACACTCTTTTAGCCCAAGCGAAGTATGTGATATCAGAGAAGCGACAAATTATGTATGCACCCCGTTTTTGGAGAAAATATTCGAATTCAAGGAAAATCAAATTTTGCTACTGTTTTTTGCTATTACGGACGTGGAGCAACTCAATTTCTGAAAAATATTTGATATTATATTTTTTCGATTTATAAGGTTCAATAACAGTCAATATAATATGGAATGCTATTTGTTCTGAAAATTTAGTTCCCCGCTTTCATAGTGAATAATAAAAAGCACTAACTGAAAAACATACTGGTGGATTAGTTAATTGTTTCAAATGAAGCTTAAGGGAGTTATACTATATAGACAATTGAAAACAAAGCGTATTTTTTAAATATTGTAGAAAGAAAACTATTCGAGTGATTAATCTGAAGTTTCGCGCATTAGTTTATACATGTGTTATATTGCACAATTTTTTTCATACAAAAATATTGACTAATAATGGGGTTATAGCTTGCCACACGTGTATTAAAAAAACAGTGTTTAGCAAGATTGTGGTGTATCCAGTGATCTGAAACAAAAAACCCGTATACATATATGTATAATTAATCTACACGATCAGTAGAGTATGAACTAGGATTTTTTATGTATATCATCAAGGACTCAGTTCCTCGTCAGAACTCAATTCCTGATTAGTTTAGTATTTACATATATGCATGAAATTTACTTTGATAAAAATTTGTTCTAAAAATTAGTAAATAATTGTTAACTATTTTGAAATTTACGCGTGAAATTTAATAGCTAGTAGTGAGACATACATCGTTCGATTTATGTTTTATTTTAAGAATTATATGATGATTTAATTATTATTATTTTCGCACTTTTGTTCATTAATCAATTGAGGATGACACAGATTTATATGAATAACAAAAACTGTTTGGATTTGGTTAATTTTTTCGTGAACACGTTAGAAAAATCATGCTTCTGACTCTTAAGCGATCAAAAACTAGGTCATTAACAGTACTTTTTTCATGTGTTACAGCTGAAAATTTTCAGGAGAAAATCGATATGTACTCTCTATTCAGAATGCTTCCATTTTGGTAGCTTTTAGTATTTTTCAAAAATCCTAGTTCACATTCTAGCTTTAGCTGTGTGGATACCTTTACACCCTGCAATTTTGCTAAATGTAGAGGCATTTTTTTGTTTATCACCTAGACAACGCAATTTTGCTAAATGTAAAGGCTTTTTTTTTGTTTATCACCTAGACGACGAGTTATAACTTCGTTATTATTTAATATTTTTGTACAAAAAAAAAATTATACAATATGATACGACATGTGTAAACTAATATGTGAAACTTCAGATCAATTACTCGAATAGTTTTCCTTTTATAAAATTTCAAAGATACAGTATGTTTTTGGTCGTCTACATGGTATAACCTTCTTAGAAAAATTAATTCTACAGCTCGTCACTTTATAGCCAGCGTAGGAGTTGATTGATAAATACATTCGTATCCCATGTGCCTCTCAAGGACGAAAGAAGTTGAGAATATTACACTTGCATCTCATTTTTTACCTAGCCTTTTAGCGCGTGCTTGGCAAAAATATTGCATGTCAAGGGAAACGTACAGTGTACGTTGATTTCCAAAGTGCTCTTGGCGCATGAATGATCGACCGTATATGTATACAGGTTGATATTTTCTGAATCTAGAAAGCACAGCCTGGCGAAGGGAAACGGAGGAACGTGAAAAAGTACCATCGATACCAGGCTAATGCCACGCCAGTACCATTTGCGCGAGTGCCAACTGTAGAGGGGTCTCGTTTTAAATAAACAGAATAGGTATCCGGTTCAATTTAGAAACGTTAACACGTGAAACTGTTACTGGCTACACGAAAACTGGTGAATATGGATACTACGAGCAAACTCTGTTAAATGTTTCTTTTATTTGAACAAAATTTGAAACTAATTCGAGTGAGGTGTTCTGACGTATTTTATAGAGAGGATGTTCAATTGAGTTCAGAAAGATAAATGGAAAAGCTCTGTGTATGTCACAATATCTGTTTATTAAAATACTCTTTGAAGATATGATGTATGTTCATTTTATTTGTATATTGTAAAGTAATTTTTAATTAATGGAATTCTATTCTTGGAAGTAACTACCGACGCTTTTAATGAAATTTTTTACACTTTTCTGATTTATGTTCTGGTAATGAGTTCTGCAGCCTTTGAGAACTCGATCCCTTTATGTTTCGCTTTGTTAGTTTACTGACAAGTTTATGAAAGTTGACGTCCTTTAACAAGTGTTTCTAATAGCAAAGAACGATTTCTGATTTATTATTATCTATTACATTTAATACTATCACGGTTATATATATTTAAAATTTATTCAAATTCAATTAGGTTTTATTTGAACCCTTTCAGATCTGATCCACATTACAATGTACACTGCTTCACTACTTCAATATCTGACTTAACGTATTAAAACTGTGACTGCAATCACGTCTTTCCTTTTTTTTTTTGACTTTGAAAAATTAGGTTTGAAGAGATTAAATTTTATAATAGGATACCTGCTTACAAAGTAACCTAATTTTTTGAAAATGAAAAATCTAATCGATAACTACAATTTAATGAAGTAATTATTAAATTTAATTGAACTGTCAAAATATAATGACAAAATACGAATACATTGCAAAGCAGAAAGTAGAACTACTCAAGCATGTTTTTGGCTAATTGAATAATTTTAGCTATATTTGTATGCCTACATATATTATATTTTCTTTCACTTATATATATACATATACACAATATATACACATGTATTTTTTAAATAAAATGGGACCAAAAATGATAGTTTGATAAAAAGTATTATTAAAATATTTAATTTAAAATGTTACTATTACTAAATCCAATTTACGTATTTAACTGTTCTTTAGAACCGATGTTTCGTTTAAATTTCATAATAAAAAGTTTCGCTCAATTAATTATTTCAATAGGATTTTAAAGGTTACATAATTAACGTTAAGTACAAGGAATATTTGGTATGATTGTCGGTTAAAACTATTTTCCATCTTATTTTCGCAATTTTCTCAAATTCAAAGTTTCATAAGAAACTAGTACATCATGCTACTATTGAAAATCTGATTTTTTTAGCTGAAAAATGCAAATTTCTGTCGATACTTGGCAACGGCCAAAATTTACACGTGAAGTTCATTAATCTTCTCCCAAGGTAACTGGGAGAACGTCTAAGGAGAATTTATTATAGGCTCCCGCGGATATACCACAAATTCGAAAGCCCTTGCCGAAGGATTAGGATCACACTTTCAGCGACTGTTGCCAACTAGGGTAGATGTCCCAATTACTGTCAGTGTTCCTCTAACCTCATTAACGGTAGGATTAATCATTTTTAAAGCTTAGAGAATTTAAATCTTCAAAATTGCTACGCATTTAAATACTCAAATATTCGAATATAAAAATTTTTAAATGTTGAAATCTTTCAGTAAGTTTATATTTTATATTTATTTTCAAATATAGTGAGGCTTCCTCTTCTATCTTTCATGTTAGGCCCAAAAGGAACTAAGTGTAAGTATATGCATGCTGAGTTCCTCATATCGATTTGTCAGATCAGAAAACTTTGTACAAGAAGAAAATAGATAAACTTTCTACACGTTCGACTTTCTTTATCTCCTAAAATCACCTAAAGTTCATGGTTGTATTATATCAATTCGAATTTACCCTGTGTTTTTGTTTCATAAAAGTTACTATTACCATTTTACATAACAGCAACTAATTCTTTACTTTCATGAGATTTTCACATTAAAACGTAATTCGCACGATCCAATTTACAACGTAAAAGCCCTTTGCAAAGCTGTTATTGGTATCATGCAAACAGGAATTACGAATTTAAAAGGAGTTTATAAATCGAAGTGGAAGAGTTACGAAGCGTTTTACGCAAAGTGGAAAAGTAACTCAATTCTCGCGTCTCTTCGTATCATACTTTCCCTTTTATTTCTGCACATCGACCTGTGTCGGTTCAAATTACGCTGGAAATTGTCGTTTAAAGCGATTCCAGAGATAGCCAGACGCAGTTAAACTTTGGAGAGAAATTTGATTTCTATCCGTAACGAGCACACATCATTTAACTCGTTGGAAAAGGGATATTTGCAACGTATGTACTAAACGGCTAAATGAAATTTACTCGCCGTTGACAGCCGCCGATGGATTAGCATTCTCATTTTGGGGGTATTCTTATCCACATATCCCGAAACGATCGAAGAATAAAATCTCAATTAAAAAAGTTAGTAGAAAATGGACACAATCTAAGCAGCTTCGACATCTAAAATATTAATAAGGCACTATTTCATGGGCATAAAGAATTATAACTGTATAATTAATTATTGTTAATAGAATGGGAGAGTTGTAAAAAAAGCAGATGAAGTGGAAACTGTCCAGAACAAAAAATTAGAAACAATTGACTTTAAATGATCAAAGTAAAAGTAGATTATCACTAATAACTCATATTTTTTTGTTCACATATTGTAACAATATTATGGTTTTTTAACACAAAAATCTTAAAAACTAAAAAAATTATCCTATACAAAAGATTATTTTTCCATGATATTCTTCCTTCAAAGCTATTTAATTTATACTATGGTCGATCTTAATGTTATTAAAAACAGAAGAGGTATTTAGGTGGTCTTCTTCAGCTTGGAAAGTCTATATAATTTATTCATCGCTTTTCATAGTTATTCATTAATATTTCCAATACTTTCTTATGGAAAATATAAACATCGACTTGTATCTACAAAACAGCGTTTGAGTCTTTGCATTTCATGTATTCATTTCGATGTTACGATCTTTCACTTTATTTGCTTTTTTTGTAATGTTCAAGGAAACTAGCTTACATAGCTTAGAAAATATTTACAATTCCTTGGAACTTGTGGAATGACGCCTTATTAATATAGGTGCTGAACGTACTCAGCTGTTGGCTACAAAAGGTAAAAGACAAACAGTTTTTAACATACTTCTGACTTATTCAAATGACCCATAGCTGACTTGACTGTGACAGCTACTATTGGGAATGTAAACAAAGCTTGCAGGAAGAGTAAAATTTTAGCAACGATACAAGCTTCTGTCACCAGTGATGTGCTTTTAAGCAGAGTGGAAGACGAATAGCTAGACGTTATCTCGCTTTCGGGAGATTTATAGTGGGGATTTAAGCTGAATGTAGTCCACTGGAAAGTATGCGAGGTTAAAGAACCTGGTTCACTGTTTCACAAACCTTTTTCTCTATAGTTTCCTTTTTCCTGCCTTTTTATTGGTATAGTGAATGTGAACACTGTAAGTTATGTTCATTGGGGGCTAAAACTTTGTAATAGGTACTTATGTAAACTGAGAAACTATGAACTCGATTAATAAATTGTTGGAAGTGAGGCAAGTACAAATTATTATTTTGATTGACTTTGTAAACATTTTTTATGCAGTTGCATTTTAGAGTCATTTTGGGAATAAAACTTGAACTGAATTCAAACTTGAACAGCTTATTAATTAAATCATTAAATTGTAATTATTTACTACCATTAATGACCCGTTCAAGATTAACAGTAAATCAATTAACAATTTTTAATAATGAAGTACAACACTTACAGATAGTATTCGCACAAACATTTATCTCTTTGGTTTTATCTTCTAAAGGCGATCCAAATAGCAATAATCAACTAATAAGACAAATTAATACTTCGTACAAGTTTGAGTTGAGTATCGCAAATAAAATGCTACTCAAATGCGAAACTCAACATTATAAAATATGTTTATAAAACCAAAAAAAAAAAAAATAAAATTAAACGCGGCGTAATTTAACTTACATCATGTAATTTAAAGAATATTTTTCTATACTTTTCTATTTATTTTCTTCCTTAAATAATAACCACAAAAATAATACTTGAAACAACCGATGTAACTTGAGATATACGAAGTATATTATGTCAATTTATTATTTCTGACAGCATTAAAAAATTGTTGCTTCATTTAATGATATCAATTATCATATTTGAAATAAATATTTCACATAGCTATAATTGTCAATATCATGTAAAATAAATCTTCCATTATTATTTCAATAATTCCAATACTTTTCCCTTAGAATATACCCAGGAGTGTTCTCCCAAATCTGAAACAATTTCCACAGCGTAAGCACATATACATTAAAATAGGTCAGATAAGGTGTGAAATCGAATGAAAGCGTTCTGAAAGTATGAGTGGCAGATAACACGCAGTTACAGCGTGAACAGAAATATTGTTCTTGGAGAGTTTCACCACGAAATGAAGTGTCTTTCGGTACGAGGAGCTGTGAGAGACAGCGGGACACTTACTTCAGAAGCTGGCGCTACAGCTGCACAGGAAATTCGTTTCTAACGTGTCTTTGAAACGGTCCTCGACATTTCTAATTTCCCACCGACGAGTTCCCGCAATTTTTGCGTCGTTTTATCCCTTCCGCTGGATGCCACCTCTGAAGAGCGAAACGTTTGCATATTTAACGAGACACGTGGCAATCTAGCCTTTTCGCTCTGTGTCTCCGTCGTAGTACCTTGCACAACATTTTACGCCCTATGCTGTGTTGTGCCGCGTAATTTAAAAATTTCCTCTCTGTTCCCGCGCTTTCGCGTGGCACGTGTGCCTTTGTACAGGCTGCTCTACTAGAAAAAGTATCTTAACGTTTTTGAAGGAATTAAGGGTAAAAATACACGTGTCAGCTCGTTGCAACTGACACGATGCAGCACTGTGTAATTTATGCACTGTGTACCTTTTGTATCGTCTATGTGTTAGGATGGTTGCAATAAGTACAACGAGATGGTTGCAAGTAAATAAGAACTATTATCGGAAATTAGTTGTCACACAAGCAATAAAAGTAAGTAAATAAAAATTAGTTGACAATTTTCGGGTTGCGGGTTATTCTAGTTTTTCAAGTAATATTCTAGCTTTGTAATTTGGGAAATGTCAAATGTTGGAAATGTTAAATAACCGCTATCAAAGTCAGGATTATAATGGGTCATTCAATAGTTGTAAATTTATAATTAGTGTAACTGGAAATGCAGTGCTTCATGCGCTTATGTGTTTTTACCCGCGTCTGACCACATGCTGGGTGAGTCTACTTGCGCCTGTATTATGCGAGCCAACAGCGCACAGTAATATGTAATATATATATACATTATTATAATACGTATAAATAATAGAGCGTAATATGGGGGCATATAAGTTCGAAATACTGTGGTAATGCGATTTGCTGAATAGCACACATTATTATGCGAAATGATGTCCGTCCTGATTTGTTAGATATTAACATTTCTGGTAAAATTATTAAACATGGATCATGGAGGTATTAGAGTAATCTTTGAATTATATAGTTAAACAAAACATGAGAAACGAGTTGCAAAAAGTACTGAAGATATAAATTAAAAATTTGAAGATTATGTGAATGTTTGTGCATTTTACAGGAATACCTTAATAAATTTGACGAACAAACATTAAAATGAATCTTTTCCAGTAGATTAACCAAAAGGATCCTGCATAAGCTTCTTTATCCTCGAATGAGTAATGAGTTACGTGTAGCATCAACATAGCCATTGTGCCTTCTTTTTGACACACTTTCTTCGACGACCGTCTGAGTTCTTTACCAGGAAGAAAACTTTGTGAAAAGAATTTGTATATCTTCGACTGTGTAGCCCGAAACTTTTATCCTCTAACTATTGAAACGTTCCCACGATTCTTGGTTTAATCCACTCGTTTCTGAACTCATAAGATTGAGTCTATCTGAAGTGCTCTCACGACACGTTTCCGTACTTGGTGTATTCGAAACATTCTTGTGGCAGAGTGATACTTTTTGTTTTCAGCATATGGCAACTTTGCGAGAAGACTATCACAAGTAGAAAATATAAAGTTCTTAAGAAGAGCGAAAGACAGATTTCTATTTAAAAAATGAATTGATGTTTACAGTATTATGGAACATACGATAGTTAAACATTTACTCGGAAATCTATAATTTAAAATTTTTTATGATGATAAATCTATGTGTTAGAAAATACATAGTGAAATATAATAAAATATGATTTGAAATTAGAAAATACAGTATTTTGAAACATTTATTAGTCAAAGTAGAAAATCTATAGTATAAAATTACCTATAAATTGGTGTTTTTTATGTTAGTAAAACAGAAAATGTTTTGCTGGTACTATTTGGTAAAGTGTTCTTGGTATTATTTTGCCATAGAAGTGGTTCTGCAGAAGTTGGTTTACTGTTCACATCGTTGATCTTATACATCTACATGTAGCAAAGTGATGTAGGTTTTAGATTTGAAATTCAAATTTAACTGAAATTTAGACCTTAAAAATATATTCTTATTCGTGAATATTTGCTTGAATTATTCATTTAGGATCATTTTAGAAAGTTAAATAGTGTCCAAATGGATAAATATTGATTGTTCTATAAAATTAACCAATTAATCTTTAAACATTAATTATTACTACAAGTCATTATATTTGTAATTAAACCTTTTAGTTTAGAATATTTTTCTTTCATATTCGTATCTCCACTTCTATCGTATTCATTAACAATTTCGATATCATTTGAATTAATTTATCCAAACGCGGATTAATGTGTCAATACGTGTAAAATTCTGAAATAAAATTAAAGCTTGATGCACGACGAAAAGCATCGTTATTGATCAAACAATAATAAATGATTCAAAGCAACATGAAATTTCAAATTCATAATTCTCAAAACCTCTTTAACAAAACTAACAGATATAGGTAAAGAATAAAGTTAAATGAGTTCGTTTGATATTTTCATATATGTATCATGTATTAAAATTTTCAATTTTCATTTAATTGCATGTAGTATTTCCTAACACATTGATTTATCCTTGATTTACAATTTTAAGGAATAAATTTTAACTACTATATGTTTTTACATAGATAGATAATGAAATCAATCTGGTACAATAATATCGAGTTAGTAATAAAAATTGTGCCACATGAGATTAAAAAAAAAAAAAACATAGGTGACAGAGTTAAATTATAACTTTTTTACTTTTAGAAATTTTGTCCCATTAGTTCATGTATTTTGCACACTTTGCAGGGGTGTGCTATAATTCTTGATTTTAATATAAAATATCTACTTTTTTTCGAAAAAGCTCGCTATAAATAATTGTTTACAATTAGTGAGAAGATCCTTCTAATAAACCATACAATTTCTGTTTGATTTCATTAATGACAGTGCCATTCAATTTTATTCTTAAAGACCTACTTTTACCCCAATCACCCCTACATTTCACCTGCTAATTCCTGTCTCTTATTCACGTGTAAATCAGTCGAGTCCATCTTATTAGCATACGGACGCATACGAAAGCCTGATCGAATGGGCGTATGTTACAGACAGGTTGTGGGTGAATTTTACACGGTGCATTATCCCAGCAGCCACTGCGTAAACCTCGGCCACGTGAGGGGCATTAATGCGTAACCATAACACTCGTGATATCGCGTGTTAGTAAATTACGCTGCGGACGGGCGCACGATAAACGATCGATATTTTGCTAATGCCTTGAAAGGGTAACAGGCTTGCCGCAATCTAACTTCGGCGTGTGTCTTTGAAACGTGCAAACAACACGAAGATGACGTAGGGTGTGCTGAAGCTTTGATGGATCTGCGACGTCTTCATTGCATCCAGTTCGAACGGATACACGTTAAGAGGCTTATTAAGCCGATAACAACAATGCCAACTACAAATTATCGTTTACTAATGCATTACAAGTAGAGAGTGTTTCAAAATATATGAGCATAACTTCAGGGTTGGATTCGATACGTTAAAATAAGAATAAAAGTTTATATGTACGTTTGCCCCATATGATTTGTACTCGAGTTATAGCTGTTCTCACCTTAAAGTAGTTCTCATGATTCTACTGACTGCTTCCTTCAACTGTTTACAAGTAACGCTTCTTATATGATATAAGTGCGTCTCTCTTGTCTGAATTTAAATTCGAATTTAAACAACATTTGGCACTTTTGAACGTGTGAGGAGATCTATGATAAGACGTTTGGAAGCCTGCATTCAAGTCGAAGCTGTCCACTTCGAAAAATTTCTATGAAAATAATTAAACAGGCAGAATACAAAAACGGCTGTAACTCGGAAACAAGATCGTATCGCACATATTACACATGTATATGTGCATATATATAATTATAGTGTTAAAGCAGGTTAACTTTCATTAAAGTTAAAGTGATTCCATATTTCATACTGATTCCATATTTCGTAGAAGGATTTCTTGTAATTCAAAGTAATTTTGCTCAAAATTTAAACGAAGTCTAACTTTTGCGTTTAGTTAAGGACCATTTTAAAAGGATTATTTTAAAATGTGTCATTTCAGAGTTACTAATTGTTGAGAAAATGTTTAAAATATGCGTGAAATATGTTTGGTTTAGTACCTCTTCTACTAAAGACGTGCATTAGCCGAATCAGATTCAGCCAGTAGAATATGTCCTAAGTCAGACACATTTTCCCCGAATTTTAAATGTTTTTACAATTAAATGCAATTTCGGGATTTTTGATGTTTATCCTATTTTGAAATATAGAATCACTGAAATTTCTGACATCTATGTAAACATCTTGTGTACCTAAAGTATTGTCCACATACACACTTAATGGAACCTTATTAAAAAGTCCATTTCTTTATTTTAATTAAGTAGTTTATTATCAATGAATATAATTTAGGCTTAGAAGAAAACTTTTACGATCAAGTAGAGTATCAGTACTGAATTGAATAAAGTTTAGTGTGTCTACATATACATGTATTATACACGTTTTAACACTATAGATATGAAGGGTTAGAATGATTTTATAGTTGTAAGATGTAGTGTATTATACGAGTGGATTTTTAACCCACATAGATTTTTGAAGGGTTTATAAATTTTGCTGTTATAGGTTCAGTTTTGCCGTAAGCGCTACTCTGGGTATTACAGTATTAGCGGAAAGTGTTATGGCGCTCGTCTACTTGCTAACAAGGCGATTTTGGTTAACAAGTTTTACGAATTTCTATAAAAATGTAACTCCCTTAAAAAAAATATCAAATGATGTAAAAGTGTCTTCGGTTTCATAATAATTAGACTGCGGATTTCTATACATGTACAAAAAGTTTAACTGTATAAAAATGTACAAAATGCACTCTATATAAAAAAACATAAAATATCAAAAGCAAAATAGGCATCACGTTATTTAAAGAAACAAGTTTTTACTCGGATTTTGTTTTTTATAATGTATCTATAAAAGTTTAATTTTGCACAAAAATCCTTGGCCTAATAATAATATTTTATCTAATAATAGTCTAATAATCCAGTTTAATAACAGTATAACTCTCTTTTTCATAAAAATTATAGACAGCATGCAATTACATTATAAAATATAATTCCTTATATGTACATCGAATTAAATACAGGATTATTACAAAAGCTAATAAACCAATGCAGAGTACCTTTTTATCAACTTCAAAGGGATGGAATACTGTAAAAAACTGCTTTCAAGCTTAGAAGAAAATTATTATCAAAGAATCTTATTTCAGTTAAATAATTCGTCTAGAATAATCACTTATTTACTTAAAAAAATTACTTTGTCAGTATTGTTAAAATAATATGTAATATTTATTTTTGAAAACTTCTTTGAATAAATGTGGAACTTCGCTACTTAATTAGTTAAAATTTTACAGTGTATAAAGGTGTGTTTATCAAACATTTTATTGTCCCAATTAAAAAATTGCATTTTTAATTTCTATCACCTTTGAAATGCCTACATATGCAATTTGTCTGGATGAGAAACTATTCATCTGCAACGATAAAGAACAACCGAAGATAATGTCTTCCTAAGTCGATTACGCTTCTTTCGTTTCTGGAATGAGGAATCGCAGTACTAATTTATTATGACTGGCGTCGTGATATATTACCTAACGTTTGGCTAATTGCTTGGCGTGCAAAATGGCACGTCATTCTTGATTCTGAATACTTAACTCTATGCAATATAAATGCACTTACGAATTTCGATCACACAATAAATTAATATTCATAATGAAATGCATAGGAATAAATTACCCAAAAACAGATTAATCCTATTTATAGACACTTAAATTACTTTAACCCATTAATGTTCGAAGTTGCATAAACGCAACATAACAGTAACGTAAAAGAGCAGAAGTCAATAATATAAATTTCCTACAAAAAATGACGAGTGAAATGTTGTATTTATACAACTTTAGGCTTTAATGGGTTAACGCGTCTTCATTGTGCAGTTCCTTAAATAATCTCGGCAGAAGTACTGGGTAAAGTAATATTTAATATAATTCTACAGTTTTGCGAAACGCAGAATGCAAGTGTTACAAGTTTGTAGGCAAAAACAGGAAACTCTAAGGAAAACCGATAATGGAGAAATGTTCTGATAAAATGTTGTGAATAAAATGAAATGCATTGGATTGTGATAGATTTTGCATTCGTATTGCACATTTATATTTTACAGTATGTTGAACGATTCAAAAGAACGTATCGCGTAACACAGCGATTTTCTTTGTTTCTTTCTACTTGCTGTGAAATTTCTGAATCATTTACGAGAAGGTACAAATGTGTATACTTTATCCTTGTAGTTCCAGCTACAAAAAGACTATTGACATGAAATTATGTCCTTCTCTAGGCTATGTAAGATTTGTTTTATGCATTCTTTTCTATCGTCAAAAATATTTAAGTAGCCTGTTTTAGATCCTTCAATCTGTGCACTTGTATAATTGGACGCTACATAAGACTCTAATTTTCCAATACAACTCTTCGATCATCAAACCTGTGCGCATTTGAAATATTAGTTTAGTAACATATTATATTACCGTGCAACTATTTCGTTTTTGAAATACTATGTACATATATGTATTGTTTCTTTATATTTCAATTTGAAGTAATAATTTTCAGAATAATCAATTTGCTCTGTGAAATAATCAAATAATCCAATATTGCATAATATATTACAACATTAATCATCAAAATAATCCCATTCGTGTGGTAGTCAGTTTTCAAGTTTTGGAATAATATTTTAAACAGTCCCTTTCAGTTTTATTTAGTATCAAATGTTTCTAGGTCTGTCTACGATAAATAAAACTTTAGCTGAAAAATTGGTACATATTACTTTCTTACACACATTGGACTACAAGAGTTGAAAGGGAAACTCGGTTCATTTCTAATACTTTAGAAATTCATATGAAAGCATCATCAGGAATAACCTAAAGCAAGACTTTGTATTTTGATCACGTTCGGGTTCGTAGAAGTTGCATCTTCGCTTGAATTTTGAACTTTGTGCATGGTGTATTTGCATCTTTATGAAGTCACTCGAAAAATTTACCATTTCGTGGTATTTAGAACGTTAAACAGTTTTCGTACTATGCTCGAAGTATTGTTTAACTGGTTTCTCGTGTTTCGCGCTTATTGAAATAAGAATAATAGTTATATTTGCTTTAAATACGAGATTTAGGATTCCGTTCTCCACGAATAGTCAAAAAATTTGCGTTTAATCTTCGAATTTGTTTAATATATTTACACACGATACTTTGTCTGGGTTTTCTGTCCCTCTTTTTGCTATCCAATTTGGGCTGAAATTATGTGACTCGAAGGAGCCGAATTATGCATAGTTTCCGAGTACTGCGCTATTTTTAGGATTTATTTCATTTCTCTCGTTGTAGACAAATTTCATTAAATTTATTTGCACAAACAGGTTAATAATTCGGTTGCACATCCGAATTTATTGCACAAACAGGTTAATAAGAGAAATATTCGTCTTTGTAGTTGTTAAAATAGTTCATTTCTTATTACTTCTTTGTTTTGCTAGATGTAATGATAATATTATCGAAATAATTTTGGAAATGTTTTAAAATATTTCAACGTTTTATGTTCTTAAATATATTAACAAAATCTTGTGTTTCGTAATATTTTTTATACTTTTATACGATAGGCAATAAATGCAAGTTTTATCTTTATGTGTAATTTGTTCCACCCGAATAAATTAATATTCATACTCTAAATATTGCAATAAGCATGCCCTTATTTTCTGCTAGAGGGGCCGAAGTTTGCTAAGTAATGTTATTGCTCAATGTTTGCGATTGACTATTGACTGAAGTGGTTGCTAACAAGTATGTATATAAGAAGCTGCACACCCTGATTAAATAAACAGACTAGCATTAAAGTATTCCAGTATGCAAATTTCCACGTTCCAAATACCAATTATATCTCTTACAGCAATGTTATCTTTTACCATCGTTTACCTATTACACACATAATTTTGCTTTCAGAAAGAATAAACAATTAGTTATAGATTTCAAAATAAGTCATTCAGAACCTCCTGCAAAATATATGATTTCATCATTCAAAGACATGACTAGTGGTGAACTATAAATAACTATGAATTTAAAAGTGGACATATCATGTTATATATGTATAATATTAATAATGGAAATTATTTTATTTCCCATAATAATAACGGAAAAATTATGAACTTATACGTGACTGCTAAATAACATTTTGTTTCTTTTCTAACAAATTGAAAGATTTTACAAGAAACCATTTCGAAATGTCAATTTCTGACTTTGATTAAAATTTACTGGTTTACAGAGTAAACATTTGCAATATATTTTTTATCGGCTGACATTCATATTAAAAGGTTGAAAACCGCCCCGAAAATCGAGATTGAAATATGTTTGTTTCAATATTTTAAAAACTATTTCATTAGAAAATTGGTGTAAATTGATCGACTACATATTTTTGAATGTATCCATCAATATAAACAGTTTTTAAAAATACGTATTTGTTTATAAAATATATTAAAAAGAAATATATTTCTGTTTTTTCCAACAAAATGTTGATTGATTGTTTCGCAAATTTGCATGTCACGTACATTAAATTGACCCACAAAATAGTATTTTTATTATTGAATTGCATTTTATGTGGTTGCAAGGCAAATCTAATAGTAAGTCACATGTTTTTGTTTTGCAGATATTGGCGTTTAAAGTTTTCGACTTCAATACTGTCTTATGAACTTATGTTTCCTTAAACTCTTATTTTTGAGGGAGGAAGTTCTTTTACTGCCTTCTTCTCTTTCTGAAAATGTAAATTCTGTATTCTAAATTCTATATCTCAATTAAGGCCTTAACTTGAATCGTTTAAAAATGTGATATATGTAGGTCGCTTTGCCGTACAGCCACAAATATTAAGGAAACGTCAATTCCTCAGCTATGACCTCAGCAATGAATTCTCATTTTCTTAGATATTACCATGATACACATATACATACAGGGTGCTTTCAAACATTTGGGACATTTTTAGAGGGTAGGTTCTACGCACGTAAACAATAAAAAAAGTTCACGAGGATATATGTCTGTAAAAGATAAGAAAGATGTCGGATACTTTTTTGGATTAATGGTTCTAGACGCAAGAACATTGAAAAAAGATCAAGTGCACATATATCCGAAAACATGTTATTTAAGAAAACCCGAAAACAAAATAGTTCTTTAATTACTTTATATATTTTAATTATTACATTTACTTTAATTACTTTAATTATTTTATATGGCGTAATTCGCTGGCCCCTGACCCATTTCTTGTCTGCTCGGTGTGCTATTCTCTTTAAAGTCTTACTAGGCCCAGAGGTACACCGACCGTTTAAATTAGTGACACACAGTAAGAGGTTTTAAATAATGTATCATATCGTACGTAATATAACATAGCGTATAACTAAAAAACTAAACATTTTCGGACACATGGGCACATGAACTTTTGCCATTGTTTTTGTATCTACAATCGATTCTCCAAAAATGTCCCACATGTTTGGAAACACTCTGTGTATCGTGTTGCAGTTCTGTTTATACGAGAATGTTTGTATAATTTTCCAATAATTTTACCATTCAGCTTGAAATACACGAGCTTTCTCCCGATATAATTTTTCTTTCCGTCTGTACAGAGCTTCCACGGCTAAAAATGCGCCATCATTGAAGGTTTAATTATTCATGAAACGTACATATAGTAACTAGATCACGAATTTTTATGCAAACTCCTATTTTCATGCATACAGTTCAAGGAGTGGAATCCAATTAAAAGTTTCTTTCACTCCGTAAATAATGTAAAGTGTACGTAACTTCTAATATTTTAAACATTTTTGCATAGGCTAATCCTGGGAAAAGTGGTCCTGCGGGTCAGACGACTCAATTTTAGATTTTATCGACGTATTCGAATTTCACATCGTCTATTGCGATCTTAGTTAATATTTATTCCAAGTCATAACAATCGTTTCTTTTGTTTGTTTAAAATTGAGAAATTAAGTAAGTTATTTGTAATACAGTAACTGACTAGTTTTGAACATTTTCTGCAAGTTTTATCATTTTTAATTTACTAACGTTTTAGTAAGAACACAATGATTTTACTCGAATGAAGTGTACAAATACAATGCTTAGAGATTTTATTTCAATTGTTACGATGAGATATTGTTGATCATTATGCAATAAACTCTTTTAATTAATAAAATATCGAAAAGTCACCCGAAGAGTCCTGGTGAGATGATCTTTTGCATATGCTGTAATTTCTTTTTTTTTTGTATCGTCCTTTAGAAATGTACTCATATTTTCAACAATAATTGTATCTATTGTATGTATCTATTGTAATGACACACTAAAAAAAAGTAAACAACCTCACCCGGAATTACCCTACCACATGTACGGATTCTATACTGTTTTGCATATTGAAATTTCTTATAAATGCATATAGATTCACAGTCTAACAATCATGCAGTTAATGATCTTCCTATCTCTCGATTTTTATCCTACACAACTACGTGCCAGCAATCAACAAGCGTGTTCCGTTTTTTGCAGCAACAGGAAGTTGCATGGACGTTCGAACGAGGAGCACGGAAATTGATTTACTGCTCCCGAGGATCGACAATGTTGTTGCATTAACCGGGCAATTTTGCAAAACGATCGCTCGGAACGGAGACGCTTGTCCTTCATTCCGCGGATATGGCTAAATACGGTGTACGCGCGCGTGCAATTTCATCTTACTGGAGGCTTAAAGCCACCGAGAGGGTGTCGTTTACGGCACCGAGCACGACGTCCGACTAAAAATTATTTCAACATGGAGCCTCTCGTAGCTGTGGCAAAATGACCCACCTTACCACCAACGCCACGCGAAATAAATGCCATTTTGGATACCGTTTCTGTTTAGTGGATTAAACGCTGCCGCGTGCGGCTAATTATTTTTCCACGCTGAAAAATGCCAGCGTATTTATTTTGAACGAGGAATTTTATTCAATCCCCAAGGTCTCCTCCCGGCGGAAAGTCGTAAAAGGGATTCGCGTGTTTGGTTAACGGATTTCCGCTTTCTGTACCGAAACAGCAAAGTTTACTGTTCGTTTTTACCTTTACTAATCTTTTATGTAAAACGGAGTGCAGCCGCAATGGACGTTGTTATGGGGAGATTAAAAGGCTATTCTCATTTGGAGGGGTTGAAATGGTATTCCTTGGAAGATATTTTGAAAACGTATACTTAGAATTCTGTATATTAAAAGGGCTCGTTGCGAAAATCAGTCAGAATCAATTTTTAGCAAAAACGACTATCCGTGTGGATTTTGATGTAGTTTAGTACTTAGCGTTCTGTTTTTACACTGAGTCTTTCATTTTCATTATGCACCGCTCAGTGAGGCAGACGCACTTCAAACGCGGTATGGAATATATTATGACCAACATCATGTATCTATCTCTTTACTGTTTTATTTTATACAGACCGAACATATACTTAATTCGTCTTTCCTCTCCCCTAATACAATTTCATTAATAAATTTGCTCACTTTGCATATTTTTATACATATTTAAGTTAACCTGTGAATACCAAATCTTGAACTGTATTTCTTTAGCATTTCAGACTCAATTGTAGTACGGATGGGTATTCTAGATGACAATACAATATGATATAGAAATATTAAGTGTATATTGACCTTTTGTAAACAATATTGCTACATTTTGTGTTATTTGATTCAGAACTCGCTGAATTAGAATAAATTTTTTTCTTTTCAAATATACAGAGTGGAAATTATAAAACGTTACAGAGGAATATCTCTAAAAATGTTTCAGATGAAAGTTGTTCAGCACCAAGGAGAATATCATGTGGTGGGACTTTTATTATTCCCGCTGGACGCGCAAAGACAAGGTGAAAACCACGATCATTTTCTCAAATGGAACCATACTTTTATTTTTTGCTAGTATTGTATCTTTCTTATTTTAAGACGAATTTGAAAACTATTTACAGAAGATCATTCTAGGTCAAACTTGCAGGGAAATGCCGAAAAGGTGATTGAAATAAATGTATTAATAATTTAACGTAATTGCGTTTTATTTGT
Organism: Calliopsis andreniformis; assembly: GCF_051401765.1. Classification (NCBI taxonomy): domain Eukaryota; kingdom Metazoa; phylum Arthropoda; class Insecta; order Hymenoptera; family Andrenidae; genus Calliopsis; species Calliopsis andreniformis. The sequence goes on from NC_135071.1 coordinate 8,413,908, forward strand.
ACTTTAGTAAGTGTTCAAAATGATTACAAAATACAATTACAAAATGAAGAATGAAAATTAAATATATTCGATGAGCTCAAAAAAAATCAATGAAATCAAAATCACTTTGGCATATTTTAAATATGTACGTAGGTTAGTACAATTCCATCGCTTGTAAATAATAGCTCTATACATATAATGTATAATGACTTCAGTTTTCAATGATTTTGTGGGTGACTAATTCCAACGGGTGCAGCCGCGTTATAAATTAACGAAAGTTTAAAAAATTGATCTTAATTGGTAGCTTAAATGTTGAGTTAATTACCAACATGCATTTTTTGTGAATGTAAAGCACGATTGCAATTCCTTAGCGCTTAAAGTATACATTAAAGTCGCAAAACTAATAGCAAATTATTTATATGAATGTTTTGTAGAATTGGAGAGACTCCTTTAACCAGACAAAATAATAAGTTTCAGGTATCCTATTGGCCAAAGCTATGAATCATTTTCTAAGCTAAGGAAAATAAATCTTATTTTGTTATCACACAATTTTATTAATACGGAAGAATTGTATTAATTTATTGAGTTATATTGAAATATAGAGTATTTTAATAATGCTGAAAGTATTAACTTTGAGTAAAGTATACTTTGTCTGTACTGTAAGTACTACATAAAAGATGTTAGACAACAGGTGACAAAAATTCTAATGATGACTCTACATACTAAAATAAGTTGAAAATCAAAGATGACGAAATTGTGTCTCAGGTTTCGTTTTTGAATTATTGATGTAAAAATGTTCGGAATTCCTGTAAATTGTGCCTGACTTAGAAATTATTCTACTGATATTGCTGTGCCCGACGTGGTACATTCACATGGGCAGTAAAATAGGCCTGAAGTTAGACACATTTCACGCGCGTTTTAATTGTATCATTAACAATTAATAACTCGGAAGTCGAATCTCGAATGCAATTTTGTCATTGTTAATTTTTGCTTTATTTTGGGGTGTAGAATCACTCCTCAACCTTTCAAACACCTGCTATTAAATATTCCTTTAAATTCCTCTGTGTACGGTGTTTTGTACGATTCAGTTTTATGCTTATTTAAAGTAGATACTATTATTAATATTATTAACAGGTTTCATGGAAAAACTAACTGTAGTGGAAGTCAACAAAAATGAAACGTGGAATGGTTAAAGTTTGAAGTCCCTTCAGGGATTCGTGTACTTCAATTCCGTTGATCTTTTCGGTAAAGATAGGAGATTAAAGGTCGACGAAGGTAAAAACTACCAGCAATGATAATGGAAAGCAAAGAATATCGTTTCAATGTATGAGTACAAACACGAGTAGAAATGCACATTTATTGAAAAGTCCGCAAAGTTAAAGATTAATGATATATGCGTAAGGCTCCAAACACAATTTGTCTGAAAGAAAGAAGTTTCTAAAAAAAGCTTTATTCTACTTATGAAGCTTTATTCTATAAATGAATGAAGCTTTATTCTACTTTTATGTACTTAGAGTCAATCTCTGCCCACTCAATAAGGGACATAGAATATTCTCGACGAGCTTACTTAAAAAAGTATAAACCCCTTTTACCATAACGAATCCCCTCTTCTCTGGCCTCTGCCATCTTGGTTCCCTCACCACCACTCAGGCCTCTTTAATTTAAATACGTTTGAAAACCTATTTTCATACTTCGAAATGTAAACCTTGTTGTAATCAGGGGTGGATCCAGAAATCTTTCATAAAGGTGGCGAAATGTTTAAAGTACCTACAGTTTTGAACTTTCTTTTACATGATTTGAAACGTAGTTGTAATTTTATATTTTAATATTTTTAAATGATACTATAGCCTAAATAATTTAATTCATATTATTTACTTAGGTACTGTCCAAATAGCACAGGATGTCTTGAAGACGTCCATTTTATGTCTATTTTATATCTGAACGTCCTACGATATAATTTAGATGTCTGAAAAACATCCGATAGCGTACGTCTTACAGACGTCTGAAATTTACGTTCATAAGACATCTTAAAGACACAGCACATGGATGTCTTAAAAACGTCCCAAATTTACGTTCATAAGATATCTTAAAAACATGCTACATTAACGTTTTAGAGACGTCTTAAATTTACATTCTTAAGACATCTAAAAGATGTATGAGATGGATATTTTAACAACGTCTGAAATTTAAGTTCCTAAATTCGAAATATGACGTTTTTACTCATGGGGGGATCGCCCCTCCTCTGAATCCCCCATTGTAGGAACTCAAGATAAAACTCGTAGGTGGATGATTCATTCCGTTTTTATGATATTCCGTAAAAAAGAGAATTTGAACTCAAAGAACCAAGAAGACCCACTTCCCAGATAGCACACGACGCCTTGAAGACGTCTATTTTATGTTCATTTTATGCCTGTACGTCTTACGACATAATTCAGATGTCTTAAAAACATCGAAGAGTGTACATCTTAAAGACTTGCAAAGTTTACGTCTATAAAATGTCTTAAAGATACAGTACATGGACGTCCTAAAGACGTACCCTTTTGGACGTCTTAAAAACGTCTAATTTTTGTCTGAACGTCTTATGTACGTAATTTGGACGTCCTTAAAACGTCTTATAAATGTTTCTTAAGACGTCCTAAAGACATACTGATTTGTAACATCGGACGTCTCAGAGACGTCTTTTAGCCATTTTTAAAAATTTACTGGATGTTTTTAAGACGTTTTTAAGATGTCTCTGTGCTGTTTGGGTTATAACCGAAGGCCGATCCATTTTTAATTGACCTTTCGAACGGTACCGACAGCCTGGCGAATTGTTCTCTAAATGCGTGTCTGTAGGTACCCAAGACGAAGGCTCCGACTTTTTATTATAACAGCCATTGCGTTTGTAGCAGTGCGCTTGCGGTGATTGTGTGCGTTAAAGGGACAATCGATCAGATTCTTCTGAAAAAATTCTATTATCCACCACCCGTCATTCTTACGGCCCTCTTTAAAGCAATCTCTTTTATACTTCAATTGAATCAACCTCTTAAGTAAAATTTTTTCTTCTATGCCGCATTGACACGGCCGAGAGCTGCAGTGAAAAATAGTGACCTAGTCCCTTCAACTCTTTCGTTATCCGATCAGTTTGAGTAATTCCTACTGAAGTACTTTATTGCGGATTTGAAGAATATCCCAGGATGAGTTTTTTTCATAATTAATCAATTTTAGCTGATGTAGCAAAATATTTATTAGACAGTCGATTCAGTACCAGATATACTACCGTAAAATGGGGTAAATAGAAACATAATTCTAGGTGACAGTATCTAAATACTAATTGAATAGTATTTAGATTAAATAGTACTCAATAGTATTCAAACTAAAAATAGTATTAAATACTATTTAATATTTAATTAGTTTTAAATACTAGGTATTCAAATAGCATTTAAATAGTATTCACCGTTTTAAGTATACTGTCTATTAATAGTATTAATATTATTGAAATAATATTTACTATCACCTAGAGTTGTGTTTCTATTTACCACATTGTTTCTGTTCACCTCATTTTAAGGTACCATCCAAATACTATAAGTATGCATTTGGACACTTAACGGAACTTGATTAGAGCATATATGTTACTTATTTTAATGAAAGTTTTTCTAAATTCTTCCTTACACTAAACTCAGGAAATTTAACAATTGTTGGATACCAAATGTGTTCTATGTTCTAAAATGTTAATGAAAAATTTGTAAGTCATAGTTTATGAATTACAGTTTCACGTTAAATGATAAGGATTTAAATATTATTAAGTCATTAGTCTATTAGTATTTGACTAATTGATCCTATAACAATCGGAAGACAAATAATGAGGGGCACCATGACAGGAATAATGTATCACACTTTATCTACATAACAAATTAAGTCGAAGCTTTTTATAGTAACACATGGCTCCATAATATACATTTAGTCACAGGAAACTCACAGAAAAATGGATAGTTACTATTTGTACGTAAGAGTTCCGATTTCTTTATAATAAATATTAATAACATATTCATCGACTTTTTTTGCGATTCTAGTAGAATTTGTCAAAAACTATCAGTTACCTCTAATAGCTAAAATAAAATCAAATAATCTGTCTTGACAGTCGCTATAATTACATATAGTTCATTGGAAATTAAGAAATAAAGTCCAATAACATCCAGTTTTTTTTAACAAAAGAACACGACGTTCGGGTTCCACACAGTCTAATCGTTTTAATAGAAACCGTAATGCTCCATTACTCTTTTATATGAAGATTTACGTCTCCTTGTCTACTTGGATAATGGAGATTCCGACGCGGAATGTTCAATTCTCCTTTGTGGTCAGGAATATCCACCCTTCAGGTACTAATGTATAGTTACGTATCTGCTATTCCAATCTATAAGATACCTGCTTTGGAGTTTGCAAGTAGAATCTGATCATACTAATGCGGCGTAACTTGACAAGGTGTGCTGTAGAATGTCAAAAATAACGAGTGGATTAAAGGAAAATGACGTAATCAGTGGAGAAATTACGTTGATAGGTCGAGTCATAAATGTGTTTGCAAATATTGGGCATACACACTACAAGGCACTATGCTACATGTTAATGAGCATTGTTACACAATTCTAGATATAAGATAATTGAAAATGTTTGACAAGTACAGAAAGTAGAGTATTTTCTTACTTTAAACTCGTTATATATCGTTTTATGAAATTGCTTTACTTTATCTCCCTCTTATCTTCGGCAAGACAAACACTACCAACTTCACTATTTACTTTAACAACTTTCTATGTAGATTTTGAAAACTTTAGTCTTCTTTCTCTCCATTATCTTTGTCGAAAATAGATCTTTAAAATTTCTGTGAAATATCAAAAATTTGTTGGTTGTATCATATTTATGTTTACGTTTTTGGTTAATTCTGTATTAAAGTGGGACGATTAGTCTTCCAGATTAAGTCGGTAGGAGCTAGTTTCTATCAAAACAATTTGTAAAGTGTTTTAAAAAATTTCAATTTCTTGTTTTTTACAATCCTTCGCTAATACTGCATACCTGTTTACAAAACAAAAATTACCTCATTTTAAACAAAATTAGATACTTAACATAAAAGAAGTAAAAAAGATAATATAACTCTCAATGTTTCCAAAGTAAACAAAATCTGCTAAAAAAGACTGCGATTATTCTATATTATTCGAAAATTGCTGGATACTTATTTCAATGATTAAATAAAAAGATTGCTACTTGTCGTTTCAGTTTGTCATTTATTATTCGCATAAAATATCGCACGTCCTGCTGTGCAATGTGACATGGCGCAAAGTTTCAAGCATGCAAACAGAAGTTTCCAAGAAGCAAAAGACGCCGAGACAAGAAAAAGTTCATAAGTTTCTGCACCTTGTCGCGACGATAAACCCGCTGGATCCTCCACCACGGACGTTTCCCTCACTTTCTCGCCTGCTCAGCTTCTGGATTGAAATTTCACCGCGTCACTTGGCAAAGCGTTTTAAGAATGTTTCCAATATGTTCCATGGCGTATCAATGTCACTTGTCGCTCGGAAATGTGAACAACAAGGAGGAAATACTTTTCATCAATTTTTTACGGAAAGTTAAATGTCGATACCAGCCCTTCCATTTCTATTTCTTGATGCAGTTAACGAACTTTAACGGTCTATCACGCTTCCACTTTTATAGCTATTTAATGCTCGACTTGCGCTTTAATCCGGATAGAGACCCGAGGTGATCTGAGAAAAGGGTGAACAATTTGAGAGCGTGTAGCGTTGTTTATTATAAAATAAACAATAAATGTTTTGTTCTTGGTTGGCGAGTTTTTCCGAAGGAATGCATCGCGGGTTTATTATAATAGCGACGTAAGTTAATAAACAGCTGTTTTTGAGTTATTAATGTAGACAGAAAATAATTTTAGCGCTAAATCTATATATGATGTTTAATGAAAAACATAATTTTTGAATTCTGTTTCAAAAAATGTATTTTATGTTCTATGTATAGTGAGAAATATAGGGACAGATTTTTTTTTGTTATTCATGATTTCTAGCAGTGTACCAAAGCTATAACTATAATTTGCATGTTCAATCTGCAGCACTAAATGCAAGTATTCTTCTCTATTAGAAAACACTTGCAGAATTTTAATTTTTTATTAGACATTAATTGTACTTATGTGTAACGTGAACCGCTTAAAATCAGAATGGTCTCAAGAACAGACGCCTTTTACATTGAAAATAAAACTGCTATTTTAAGAATTCAATATTGTATTTTTTGTTCAAAATATTATGCTACTGTTTTAAAAATATTCAGTTCAAGTTCTTCAAGGTCGGAATCTGCTATTATTTTACGTGAAACATTGTATATAATTCAAATATATAATCCATTATATTAAGTATTATTTTTCACTTTTAATTTTAAATCATTTTTATCAAGAACTGGATGATGTATAAACTATATATATATATATTTATCAAAGTGGACGATAGATTCATCTTACAAACTTTTTTTTCAAAAATACATTAAACTTAAAATAAATATTCGTCATTACTTTGGAGATTTTTTCCGAAATCTGCAGTGGTAACCACACAATGTGAATGTGATAAAAAGCTGCCACGTGATTGCATCTTTTAGTATCAAAATTTTGTGTTAAAATTTATGCTGAACTATATTTGGACCACCACTATATGTATGTTTAACGTAAAATGAAAATAAAAAATAATAATTTTGAATAAGAAATCATAGAAACTATTTTGTTATTTTTATTGTACCTATTTTATTTTCAAAATAATTTATTTCAATAATGCTCAACTCTGTATATATCTACTGGAAATCATTTGCCCATTTTAATGAGTCTCATATGCCCTTCTATTATTTAATCTTTTATCAGATCACCACTCAGACTCGTTAAACAGAACCGAATTTATATCGTGGACACATTAAAACGTGTCACGACAGCTCGTGACGCAAAAACTGTCATCTCCAAACATTCAAGTAAACAGTTGTTGTCTACCTATTAGGTGAAAACCTCTACGTGTCCACTATCACTAAACTCTTGTCAAACCACCAAACACTCAACAGGGATTTCAAATCTCTAATTTTAGACATTCCTCTCAATAATTCTTATTTTCCAGGAAAAAATGTCTACACGTCCACTATCACTAAACTTTAACCCATTTACCAAATACTCGATCGCGGTTTTCACTCTGTGACTAAAAGGCAAAACATTAGAAACCGCAATTTTTCTTGTAGGTCCTAGTTCTGTTCATCTAGTATTTGATATTATAGATTTATATTTTATTCTCTTAACATAATCTTCTTTTTTTTAAGATGAAAATTCTAATAACATTATTATTCTAGTCTTATTAAAAACAAATGATTAATATTATTAGTATCATAATATTAGTATTATAATAATATTAATATTATAATACTTAATATATATTACATAATATTATTTACTATTAAATTGACTACTAAACTTATTTATATTACTAACATTATTTCTAGTAATATTAGGGTGTTTCAGAAGAATCATTAAGAACTAATTTCAAATTTGTTGAAAAGCTGCCTCACATCGTTTCGCCTCCTAGTCACAGAAAAATCGATCCTCGATCACAACCTCCGCGCCCCCCAAAATCCGAGTGTAAAATCCAGTGCAGAGTCTTTCCTCCCATCAAACGACCGAACGAAGTCCGACACCAGGCAAATTCTCTCGAAAAAGCTCGCCCACTCGTGCCCTCGCGACTGAAGGTAGCACGTAGGAAAGGTTCGTGAAACGCGGTCGCCGGCAGACTGCGAACTTAGCCCACAGGACCAAACGACCGGCAGAAACGCGCACCCTCGTCGCGCAGCTCTATCGTAAACACGACATTCCATTTATATTCGTCCTGTCGCGGAGTATACGCGGATCCCCCTGTTCCGCGTTAAATCATTGAAATGTTAATTGAACGGAATCGGTTCATGCAAAGCAGCAACGCCCGCGGTTCACGCTTGTCTTCGCGGCGCGGAACTGCGCGGGACCTGTTATTTCCTGGCCGTGGGTCGGGTCAGGGACAGGCGGTTTCAACGGAGCTTTACTTCGGCGGACACGACTTGATCTATCTACTCGTTGCATGCAATCTCTTTAACTTGGCCCCGGACGAAGAAAGCTTTGAAATGAGCAGTCGGATCGCTGGAGTAAATCTACTATCTTCGAGAGACCTGGGATCACGGTGGTTGTTATTGAAACTTCAGTGTCTTTTCGCTTCGCAGCGTTGGGAATGGGCTAACCGTTTTGTGGGATTGTTTATTGCGAGTCGCTTTTCTGTACTGTCTAGTGAGGGTTGTTAGGGGTTTATGTCCTAGGATATCGTATATTTAGGAGCTAAATAGATTAAATAGAACAGAAATTGTATATGAACGCTACGTACAAGTGTGCAAACGCCCTTAAGAATGAGTACATATGTATGTAATGTAGAGACCAGAACAATCTCTGAATACTAATTTTAATCTGAGTTAATGTCACTGGTGAAGCTTCTTGAGTGTGTACCATAAAACGGTCCATGTGCAATCTGAGCGCATGTTAGAGTTGATAACAACATTGCTCATGTTATCGGTACACGAATACGGAAATTGTTCAACTGAATAATACTGAACGAACCAGCATGGGAACTCAGATAACATGAATGACATAATTGGTGGAAATAGCTGCATTTAAAATTAGTTTCGCTATGTACTGCTGGGTGAAACTTCGGGTAAACACAGTGTAGCAGAAAACCCGTAAAACTGTACTAAACGTGAGAAAATTGAGTTAGATCGCAAAAATTACGTCCAAGAAAAATAAAGCATTCGTTCTTTATTGGCAGTTTAACATCAGACAAAAATTTTTTTTTCAGTTTCCAATACTATGATTTTGTGTAGAAAGTCGTATTCAATTTTCAGTTTACTAGAGTCACGATAACAAGAAAATAAGTTTGAGGGTTCTTGTTCATCTCTCATACACTCCCTCCGTTTGAAATAGATACGTAACTTGAGAGTCTCGATCAACTCACGTTTCATATTGTGTAGATAGCAACGAAGGTCATTTATTCAATGAAGGTAATTAATTTTATAGTGATTAGATGTTCAATTCACTTTAAGGAACCTAGTAACAAGTTCTGGAAGTGCTTAGCTGCAACTTGTAATACTCGACTAAGCGTTTTGGTGTCCCGTGGGACTGCAAGCTGCTTAATGGTTTTAGTGGTCTTCAATTTAACTATCTAGTGCAAAGAAAATCTTAACTACTTCATGGTTTAAGACTCAGAGGTTGCTAGTACATTTGATTAACCTTTATTAATTTTTGTTTGAAAGTAATATTTCTTTTTGCTTTCTTTGTAGGTTACCACCCCATCAGCATTTACACTGACTGTGAGTTATTTTTTATTCATTGTATATTTAGCTTGTTATTTGTTAATAAACTATGCTAACGTGATACATATTTAACTATTTAGCACCTTCAAAGATTACATTTATTACAAAATGCGATAAATCTGCATGGAAAAACAAGTATTATAAAAATATGATATAAATTATCCGATATAACGCTTTCTGAGAACAAACATAAGTCGAAAATCCAGAAAAACAAATTAAACACAATTTTATTCTTGATTTTCTTATTATTTTGACATCTAGAATTATTCTCTTCATTTCCCCATTTATAACCGAATACCGTTTCTACGTACCAAGGATAAAAGAATTGTAGATTTATTCCACAGAATTGTAACATTTTAGAACAAAAACCAAAGAAGAACAAATTTCAATGTTCTACAAATATTCAGACACTGTGTAACTCAAAGTTATTAAACTCAAAATATAGGGTGTTTCACAGCATGTGTGACTCCCTTCAGGGGTTGAATGTATGCCTAAAAGGAATGGAAAAAAAATCATATAAATATATGTCCTATTTGACTTCGTTTATGAGATATAATGAATTTTATAAAAGCAGCAAACTCTCTGTTGAGCCTTTTTTTCCATAAACTGCAATAGTTCGTAAGCAAGATTTTTAATTGGACATTTTTTTCTCGATGGGAAACTAACAGGCACAAAGCATGTTGATTTTTTGAGCACGTGTTTACACGAAATATTAGAGGAGTTTCAGTCGATATTAGACTTCGTACATAGTTTATGTATAACAGAGATCTGCCGCATTTTAACCGAGTAGCTACGTAATTTTTAAATCAACGTTTTGCAAGTAAATGAATTGGTGGTGGAAGTCCTATTGCATGGCCTGCTCGTTCTCTGGATTTGAGTTCATTAGATTTTTACTTGTGGGGATATTTAAAATCTATTGTATACGCAACATTGATTGAAAAATGCTGAAATATTGTGAAGTAAAATAAAGCAACGTTTTTAACAAATTCGAAAAACACCAGGAATAATAGAGAGAGTAATCAGATCAATGAGAAAAGGAGTGCAGGCTTGTCTTCAAATGCAAGGTGATTATTTTGAGCATCTTCTGTAAAGGTAATTAAAACAGAAAATTCATTATACCTTATAAACGAAGACAGATAGGACATGTGTTTATATGACTTTCTTCCATTGTTTTTAAGCATAAAATAAACTGTCGAAGTGGGTCCCAATTGCTATGAAACACCCTGTATAAGGTAATGGTGGTCATTGTACATACGTCGAATTGACGTCACTATCCAAGCGATGATAAAAACTAATCATTTGATGTCAGCAGTTGACGGGTGAAGTGAGCCGCGCTTTAAGAAATCGGACGAATGAGCTACCTGATATCTTAGAGGAAAAAAGATATAAAGGGAGCAGTTACACTTTCCTCCGAGGAAAATTTTAGCTAGATCAACATGGCGGTTTATGGACAATCTCTCTTTCCTCTAAGTCTGATGTAGAAAATCACAGTGGTGGCTAATAATCGAAAAAAAGTCTCAATGCGACCTTAAAGAAACTGATTAAAGTGAAAGCCCCGAATTTCCTCCACGTTTTGAGGTCAAACTTGGCTATATCGGGAAGATGAAACGTCGAGATTGAAACACGTAGAAAGAAGGAAAATCGAGATTATCTTGCCCTTGATTCCACGAATTGGACGTCTGGGTGGTCGAAGTTCTTCTGGTTAAAAACGATTTACCGAGACCTCCCGAAGTTACCTAAGGAACCAAATTGGCCTTGAGATCTGGAGCGCAAGCACGATGGAAACATGTTACAGCCGGTGCTGTTTGTGCGATATTATTGTCGTCGGTTGGGACAATATCAAGGCTGTTGCGCTGAAGAGTGAGCAAACTAAATAAAAGAACGGTATGTGGGTGTGTAAGTAGTCTGTCGTCACGATTGTGATAGGGACGAAGTAAACAATAGACCTAATATGTTGTGTGGGACGTTGTATCTAGGAGAAGATAATGAGTGCTGGGAAAAGTAAAATGAGGTGCGCAAGAAATAAAACCGTTTCGAGGATTTATTTTGTTCATGTAAAAATATCCATCCTTTTTAAACCAATGACAGTGAAGGGCATTACAGGGTACCATGAAAGTGGTTTTAATCATTGGGACGGTGTAGAACTCTATTACAATTGAAAATAGACCACAATCGTTATTCGAAAAAAAATTGTCATTCTACTATATTGACAGTTTTCTTCACAGATTGCTTGGTGCAACGATTACACTTTTTTTTTTTTCTTTTAATGAAAACATACTCTTGTCTGCAGTATTGTCAATACTTCTCTAAATATTTCACATTTTTTCAAATTCATAAAAAATACTTTTTTTTTATTATTTAATATTACATCTACAACTGGTCTTTTTTAAGCCAACCAGCAGATTTATTGTAATCTAACGTATCATGTGTGAAGGAACATACAGTGATGTTCCTCTATAAAAAATACTGTATAGGAGAAAACAGGTCAGCTCTCGAGTGTAAACTTCTTTTTTCTTGAATGCCAACATTATTCTTTTTTTTTCATCCATCATAAATCTGCTTCTTTATTAACGGTGATTATTAGTCTAGACATTTTAGGTAAACTTGTGCCTTTTTATCCTAAGTTCAAATTTATTTCTCTTTGTATACCGTATTTCACTTTAATGACTTTTATAACAAACTATTTTCTACAATACGTTATCTTCATTCCTTTTGCAGTCTTGTGTTAAAAAAATATTAAACGTGTTACTGTTTGCAATTGACAACTTTATGTACACCGTTTCAATACAATAAATTGTTAACTAATTTTAAACAAATTTAGCCTAGTTAATTTCCTCCTGTGGATTTAGCAACGTTCTAAATATTTATGGACGTATAAATTTATCAGTCGTATATAGCTAACACGGTAACCAGCAAATTAATTAATTGAATTAATTAGTGAATATTTACTATTAGTGACAGTGAAGTGATGCGCTTTGAAATTCAATTATTGCTGAAACCGAAAGTATATTCTATAGTGGCTTGAGGTTGCTATGTCCATTTTATTATTTTCCTTGTAATATCATTATGATAATGTTATTGAAACTTTGCTGTCGAATAATACTAATAAAAATTGTAGATGTCAGTTAATGAAGTGCATGACTGAGTTATAACTGTCTATCACTAATTATGAGTAACGATGAAAGTAATAAAAGAATTCTCATTGAATACTCCGATGAAATAGTTTTTTCCTCGTTTCCCTTTACCAATTTCTTTAATCGTATCAGCACGTTAATTGTCGAGCATACTTTCGTAATACTACTGCAGTTTACTTTGTACGTTATAAATGGATATTATCCTTTGATTAAGAAGATATTTTATTCTGGAAGCTCAGAAGAATTTTATTTGAGACAATTTAATTAAAACAAACCTGTTAATTGTTTTCAATTGTTCTGGCTTGTATGAGTTATTAAAAAATGTTTTTAAATATTTTATGAGCTACTAAGAAACGTTAATAGGGATTGAAATTCTGTTAATTGTTGTAAATTATTATTTTTCCAATAATAATTTTATTTATGTATCACACGACAATCTCCTAATTATACTTTTTATTCTACTACTTTTTATATCATTACCTTAATTTACTCTTTCTTTTAATAGAAAGATTTACTTACAGTAATTAAATGCTTTGAAACACGGCAGCTAATTATGAAAAGATATACAATAAAGTAAACTGTGAATCTGACGTAAAAATAGCGTGGATTAAATTTGCTCTGGGGATAACAACAGCTTAAAGTATGACTAAGCCCTGTCTCGGCCATTCAAGTCTACTGATAGAAGAAAAAAGATCACCCTGATAGCATAGGCCCAGCAATCTTTAAATTTGAGTCCAATTGAGTTATTCGCATATGAATGACACCACTTGTAGCAAAGGTCGTAAGCCTTCAGTATTCAAGGTCAGGTGATGGCTTGGGAACTTTGTTTCGAGGGGATTGAATGTCAGAATGTGTCAGTGGGTGGCTTCTTGCTGTGATGTCATAAAAAACTTGGTGATACGTATACCGATATTGATATGAGTAATAATTATGTTTTCAGATATTCTTATCGAATACAGTGACTTAAAAAGTATTTATTCATTCAGTTTTCGTATATTAATTTTGCATAAAAAAATTGTATGTTATACTAGAATCTAAAAAGATCCTTTGATACTTGGTCCAATTTTATCCAACTTTATGAAGTCAGTTTTGAAGGAGAACGTTTGTTCCTCATTCGTCGTTTTATCGATAAATGCAATATTCGTAATATCATTATACGTCACACACTCCCATATCGCATGCATATCGCCAGATATTAAATTAACAGCTTTTGTACTTCACTTGAACTGAGTACAAAAGATTTCTAATGGTTTTAAGGGAAACGATCTTTCCGATGATGGTCTGCTATTAATAGGTAAAGCTGGAGCATTTACAAAAGGATTGTTTCAGATCCTCTTTTAACACATTTTTTGATACAGGTCTTGTATGAAAATTGAGTGTATGAATACTTTATTCGTTTATATTAAAAACTTGTAATATACATATATGTTAATAAAATATTGATCATTTTAATTGAACAGTTTTCTTGTTCTATATCTACTTTGTGAAACATAATACGGTTTCTTTGTGCTGTCACATTTATTAAATAATTTTTGCCGAATTTTTTATATTTGAAAGGAAAATCCACAGTGCGCAGACTTTTATAAAGTTTTCTAGTTCAAAAGAAAATGTGTAATTATACAAGAGAAAGATCATATTAAAGTTTAAAGATTGAATTTAAGAACTGCTTTTAATTTTAAGCGGAAAGGTAAAAGAATTGCTTTCCATGTTCAGGTGCCATTTAATATTTTCTACAATTTTAGGTAATATCTGTAATTTATCTAGAAATTCTTTCATCCGTCGATTACTTTTACTCTCAAGACGTAACGCCCACATCGACTGAACTTTTAAGATAAGAAAAGTCTATTAGGATTTTGAACGACGTTAATTTTCAACGTATATCTAATGTGTTTGAAATGAGCACAAATTTTTATACATTTTTTTATTAAACAAATCTTTATCCTACATGTTTTTCTTAATATAATGGTGATTTAATTTTCAAATTTTCAATTTTTTTACGTTTTGATCACTATCTAGATATTATTAATTTTAACTCTTAATGCCTTATTCTGTACTTTTTGATTTTGTACGAAGCGTTTATATGAAAATTTGACACTTAAATAATAAACACAATTTGTCTCGAATACAATCTACCATTCACGCATCACTCAGTATTCCCGTAATCGATCTGTCAGGAAGCCATTTCTCGTCAGAGATATGAGGTCAAATTTAAACTTCGTTGCAATATTGAATACAACAAATAGAGTGAATGCTAGTCATCAGTAACACAATAAACGAAAATGAGATTTTTCGCTTCGTGAACCACTTTTATTCAAAGGGGTAGAATCAAAGTAGTCATAAAAAAAAAACACAATTTATCAGAGGGTATATTAGTTTGGAGAATATTGCTTTTTTTTCGTTACGAAACTCGTTGAGTTGAACTAATAAAAAGGGTTATCAGAAAAAGTTCTCACAAACTGTCTTGCTTAAGCTCGTTCCCAAGTGTTTGACCCCTGTTCATCTTTGGTCGCAGACAGTAAAATGGAACATCTTATAGAAGTATAGTCTGTTCAAAAAAGTTAGCCTTTATTACCACAAATTCATCACTAATCTGGCTCATAGGATAACTTAAACCAAAGTTTTTATGTTTCTTAGATGTTTCCTTTTTTCTGAATTACAGGGTTTCGAGATATATTTTAATTAAAATTTACTAAAAAATATATTCTTGATTAAAACTTCAAATTAAGACTGATAATGCATCTATCTATTAGAAGATACTGTACGTAATTAAATCAAAGTTGAACATTTTTGTCCTGTGACAATTTTTTCAAGAGGATACGATATGACATATTTACACGATAATTGAGTAAAATTGAGTTGAAACCATGCTTTAATAATTATCATATTTGTAAGTAGTGAAAATTATAAATTGAATATTTATTTAATACGTGATATTAATTTTCTCAGGGAAGGAGCATCCTAAAATAAATGCGAAAATTAATTTAATAAATCTTCGCGTTAAATGGAGTTCATTAGTGTTAAGATAGTTAAATGCATAGTTCTTCGTATTTCCTCCCACGTACATTTCTCTAAAAAATCTTAAGTAATTTTATTTTGCAAAAAAGTGCTGAGTTATAACACAAAGGAACACAAAGCGTAATAGGTCGTTTGTAGAAAGTCGATGGTTGATACGCAAGAGATGGCTCGATCCTTCGAGAAATTGTCAGTCGAGAAGGATGAAAGATGTCCTTTTTTTCCTACCAGAATGCATTATCCTTCAGAGAATCCAGAGATTTCCGACGTTTACCAATTCAAATTCTGCGTCGGCCTCTGTCGGTCGCTTAACACCCCAAGGTATCCTCCTACGTGTATGTCAGAAACTTATCCCCATAGTATTAATGCAAAATTGTTTCTAACATTCGATCCGTTTCTTTTTTCGATCATCCTGAAGGAAATCCGATTTGCTATTCAATTTAGTATGTATGCTTGCAGCGATTTTTACTAAAAAATCTGACAATAAGTTATTTTTCATGCTTTCCATTGTAACATCTAATATTAGACACATTGTGAGAAATCTTAAAATCCGGTGAATCCTCAAATGAAACACATAGGTAATCTGTTTCAGGTAGAAAATTGATATTTATATAGTAATAAATTCATAGAAATTGATTTTTTATAAATATACATGTACAAAATGTTTTCAAATTCTTCAAATTTTCAAACCTTTAAATTTCATATTTTAACATCTTCGCAGTCTTCTGATGTATGTATTTATTTCAATTTCTGGTTTTCAATTCTTACATCTCTCTCTTTGTGTTTTGGGTACATCCTTGGATTAAATATATACTGATAGATTAAATATGTAACTGTAAACATTACAAAATTTTCGAAAATTTGTAAATTTTCGAACAAGTAAAATTGTTTTCAGCATTATTATCGTTCAGCGTTATTAGTATGTATAATTTTAATTTAAAGCATAGGCATTCAGCATATTCCATATGATAGACAAATTAATTGTTTTGTGTATCAGTTGCCAGTAACACGAAGTGGAAGATTATATAATGAAACAATAAATATTCCAGGACACATTTTTCATGGAGTCATATTACGTCCATAAAGAAATATTCCTGAATTTGTTGATAGAAAGTTAATTACTTATTTGTTTTAAAAGTAATTTAACTTTTAAGCTCCTCTGTATCTTACATAGGTTTCAATGCCTGCATTTATTTTATGAACTGATTGTAATAAAACCGTTGGTCGAATAACCAGTAGCTTCTTGAAAAGACTGCAGTCGTGGAGGACTCGTAATTGGGATATATTTTCTCAGATATTACATTAACATAATGGCCGCCTAGCTCGTACGCGCAGGAAATTGAATAATTCACAGGGATTGTAACGTGGCAAAAGGAATTTTTGAAAACGAGAATTATTGAAGCTATTAAATTTGAGGAATATAAAGGATTCACTAAAACCAAAGCAAAGTATGAAATTTAGAATCCCCTTGAAAAATTTAAACAAATATTAAGCTATATTTCAAAGATCTCATTTTCTATTTTTGTTAAGAGGGTAGACCATTTTGTAAATTTAAGAAAATAGATAAATCAAAAATTTGATTACCTAGATAACTGTAGAGACTAATGTAGAACATTTTTCTGAGGTGTAATATTGTTGTTGAGTAATATTTTAATTTTATTTTCATGCATACGAAACTAAAAATACGTGAGAAATAATTTTTCGAATTTTTGAATCCAACAAAATCAGGAATGACTTTAATGAAAACAGTATATGCAGGAAAATTTGATTTTGCTTTTAGTTCTTTCAAAAAACATCAGATTTTAGTGAAAATAAATCTAATAAAACGAATACGATAGTGTTTTAAAGCTTTTTTCTCGTTTATTCAGAAAATTATTACAAAAGCAATTAGATTTATTTGCGAGATTTATGATGAAACTTTTCCATGGAAAGTCATTAGCAAGGATGACAAGCGAATTTTCCAAGACGAAAAGAAATAACGCATCAAGTCCCTCTGGTCTTAATTTGCAAAGTGTTTCAGAAACAGCATGATTTCATTAATTCTAAATATGAATAATTATTGCAATTCGAAATCTGGCAATAAACCTTACTGAACAAATTCGGATTAAATAATATCATGTCTGAAATATTTTGACTAATATTAAAAATACAAATTATCAAACATTACTAAACAGAGTTTATTGGATTATTAGTATTATGAGAAATTAAAAGAATAAAAAATTCTTATTATTACAGAAAACACAATTAAGACTTATGCAGCAATCTAATATTATACTATCGTCTTCCGATTTTAAATATTTTAATTATTTTGTGTAGCAAATCCTATTAATTTTATTTGGTAATAAGGTGGGGGCTATGTATAAGAGTATTCTCGAACTAACTGTGAATTTCAAGGGAGAAATCGTTTATCCTAGTTGGGATGGCTATCTTCTCCTCGCTTCCATGAAACAACGCTTTATTTATTTTCAATTATATTCTACAAACGTTCGTAAATTACTGTCTCATGCATGTGATTTAGTAAGCACAACGACATTAAAATACGTTAAAATTTGTTTTGTTTACTGTCAGCGATTGTACCAGCACCAGCGCAATAACGTATTAATAATTATTATCTTCCAGGAATATTTTACGTGAGAGAATCTTTCTCAGGAAAATTGTCAACATTCGGAGAAATATGGAAACGTAGTGTGTGGCATATTTAAGCAACAGATGATGATAGCTGACAATTACAAGATCCATTAAAGTGCAACGAGGTCGTTACCAGCACTATTCAAGGTAATATAAATTACTAGAAAGTAGGAATCTTACTATGACTCGAAAAGAGGAAAAAGATAGAGTACACCCTATAATTGTATACCCTATACTAGTATACCCTCTATAATTTGTGGAAGCGAAATTGCTAGGTCACTGTCTACATGTCTAGCTTATGCAAAAGAGATACAATTTTCAGGTATCCCTAATCCACTTTAACAAATTACGCAGAGAACTTGTTGGTATTCACCTACAGTAGTTAGACACGTTGTTCGATGATAGGTGTCAGAAATTCTAAGGAATGGTTCAGGCTAAAATAAAAGAAGAATTAAGGAAATTTTCTTTTCGAGTTATTAATTATAGAGAAAATGTCTAAAATACTCTTGAAGTATGTCTGACTTGACGAGTTATTCTACTGGTTCTACGCTGCACCTGATCTAAAGCCTTATTCAGATTAATCAAGTTTGTGTTCACACAAGTCAAGTTACTTGGATTCAAGTGGTTCGAATTCAAAAGTGACTTGAATTCAAGCTGTCAGATAAAAATAATAAACATGGCGTCGAAAAAAGTAGTGCGTCCTAGATATTTGGTTATGTATTTTTCAAATAATCCTTTTTGCTTGAAATTTTCCCTGTATGATACAGTATACACCATGGCATACATCAATCATTGTGTATTTAAAGGCAAGGAAAAGTTGAAAAGACGTCAACTTCACTTGAAGTTCGAAAAGATATTTTAAGTCAAATAATATGACATCTTCACACTGGTCACGTTGACTTGAATTACTTGCATTCAAGCCACTTGAGTTCAAGTAGCTTAACTAATCTGAACGTACCTAGATAAAATAGATATTTAAAGGAATGTTTCGAGTTACCTAAAACAACGCGTTCACATTGGTCAAATTGCCCCAAGTCACTTGCATTCAAACCATTTGAATTCAAGTTAACTTGACTAATCTGAACAAGATTTAATGCATATTAGCAGTAGAATAAGTCCTAAGTCAGACACATTTATGATAGCTATAACAATCATTATAAAAGGCAACTGTAGTTTGCTACTACGACTAGATAATGAAGATAGGTTTTAACTCATATTTTGTTCCACTTTAATGCAAAATACTATTAGTGTTACACTGCAAAATATACACTTTTGTACGTGTTCATACATACCTACTATGTACTCTGCTTTCAATCTATTTTAAGAGAATCACTTGTTTATACGTGTCGCGCGCGTATTCGCATTCATATTTTCCGCATTCATTGAACCCACATTTTTCCCCAGGATTTCCATCGATTGCTCGCTGCATCCACGGTCTCCGCATCTTTCATCGTCTATGAAATACCTGTGAAATCGCTTGCAAATTGAATTCGGTCACTTCGTTTACCGTTATTTTCACTGTTGGAAGGGTTGATTGAGTTTTAACTGAATATAGGATTTTTTGAGACCGAGGAAAAGCCTCAGTATTGCTTCCTGGATCCATCGAATTGTTTTGTATCGAATGTAATTAAAACCACTTGTATTGCAATCTCTTCTTCAACTAAGATTCTTCAGTTTTTTAACTCAAATTAAATGTTATATTCGCTAAAGTAGTAACTAAAATTATATGGAATAGTATTTTTCGCGAAATAAATTTTGCGCATGTTTACATGATTAATGTCACTGCGTAGCCTCAATATTTAATAAATGCAGTTTAACAAGACTTCTAATATATTTTATTATTAATTAATTAATTGATAAATAAATACATTTACTATTGATTAAATTTACTTTTATCGTTAAAAGTCTGCTTGTTATTATACAAGAAAATTGACTAGTACTTACAAGTCATAAAATGTAACTAACAATATTGATTCAGTCGTTCAAAACGAACTTGGTTATAAAAAAGACTATTATAAATATTATAATGTAGAATGATTTATAAATTTATTAAATGAACATATTCATAATCGAAGAACATTGTAGCTTTTGTATTAAAAGTTACAGAATTGCATTTTTGTTTCTCCCAGAAGAGTTCTAGCAGATTCCAGAAATAAATCATGAAATTTATGAAACAAACATGAAGTGCAAGTATGTTTATCTAAGAGTGATAAAATTAATCTTTCCCTTCTCATTAAGCCTGGGTAAAACTATGTCTTATGAGAATATAACAACATTCAAATCAGAGTAGCGCTAGTGAATTAGTTCAGGTACTTAGCGATCAGTACTTGTCATGTTGAAGGAAGAATACCACCTGTAGAGGCATGTCTGAAAGTCTAGGAGAGATAGAAAATAGATTAAGTTTGTCTAAAACAGAACCAAATACAAAAAAATGACTCATCATTAAAAGCTACACTAATTTAATTATAATTAACAACAGGCTCAAGCAAATAGCCTCTCATTTATCAACTTCAAGTTGGTAAGTCGCATTCTTGTCATTTAATATTTGAAATGTTTTACTGTTTGATAAACCCGTTTGACCAACACTACCTGTTAAGAGTTTCTAATCATATTCTTTATATTAAGAAAGTTAAGGCGTATCTTGTGAACAGTTGTATTTATTTGTTGCATTACATTGGAAAGATAATACTACAGTTATTTCGAAAATAATAATTTTTAAAAATAATTACTTATTTTGGAGGAACTTATACAATATAGTGACAAAACAAGTGTCACAGTTGAACAAATTAAGGTATTTTACATTCTTGGTTTTGTGTCATTTACTGACATCGAAATTTTACCTTGTTAAGTAACTAAAACTCCTTCAAGCACTTATGAATATTTAATGCAGAAACATATTGGTAATTCTGAGATTATTTCACATGAATAATAATAACACTGAGCGAAAATTGTGGCGAGTGTGAATACATATTCAATGCAAATTGTTCTTTAATGTTCTGTTGTGTATTTATTCATGCAATTCACAAATATGAGTATAATTATATATATTACAATTAAAACTTAATATATATATATTGTTATGTCTATATATTATCTATATGTACATATAAGTACATAAGGAACCAGCCCTATTCCCTTAGAAATTTAGTTTCTTTTTCATCCATTATTTTCGATTTTATACGTTTTTAAAGTAAACAACTTCAATTATGGGGGTTACTATAATTTTCTCTTTTTAATATTGATGCTTCATTTTTACTTAAGACCTACAAGCCTCCTTTTTAGACTTAACACATCGTGAATTCCTTGCTGCAAGATACTTGGCTGTTCGACAGGAAGATAGTAATTCTTTCTGCGTCTTAATTTTTTCTCCTCGGAAGAATCATGACTGCGGATCCATCTCTTCTTTTCCTTTCCCCTCCTCCATCTTGATTCTTCACTGCTAGAGATATCGTCACTGTCAAAACTTGGTATGCTACGACGATTCCCCGAGTTCCATTTATTGTGAGGGAAATTATTACGGTAGTGTGCTGTCCTTCTATCATTTCTTCTTTCCAAACTCAACCCGTTACTGCTAGAGCTCTCATCGCTGTCAGATTCTGCTAACCCACGGTGATTCTTTCTTTTACCTGCCTTGTTGCCCAAATATTTCTTGTTTCTGTGTCCCCTTAACTTTTTTAATTCATCACTGAGGGAGATGCTGTCACTGCTAGAATCACTGTCGTTACAATCGCTGTCGCTGCTAGATTCACTGCTGCTGTCATTCCAAGGATGTTTACCATTGATGATGTGTTCTACACGGCGGCGTTTCCTTATTTTATCTTTTCCATTAGAAGAACCATGCTTGCTGTGTCCCATTTTACTTTCATGTCTTTCCTTCCATGTCAGTTCACTAGTACTGGCGTCGCTGTCACTTTCCTGCAACTTCGATTCATCACTGCTAGCGCCGCTATCATTGCTAGCGTCTTCTACACTGCGATGATTTCTCCTTTTATGTTCTTCGCTAACAGAATCGTCATGAATATCTCTTCTAATTTCTTCCTCTCCTTCTTTTAACCTGGATTCATTACTGCTGGCCTCACTGTCGTTGCTAGAGTCTGCTACACTACGATAGTTTTTTATTTCTTCTTCCTCGCTAATAGAATCATCCTTAATAGGTATTTTAATTTCTTCCTCTTCTTCCTTCAACCTCGATTCATTACTATTGATGTCACTGTCGTTGCTAGAGTCTTCTACACTCCGATGAATCTCCCTGTCACGTTCTTCGCTAACAGAATCAACACTCCTGTGATCTCTTTCTTCCTCTTCTTCCTTCAACCTCGATTCATTACTGTTGATGTCACTGTCGTTGCTAGAGTCTTCTACACTCCGATGAATCTCCCTGTCACGTTCTTCGCTAACAGAATCAACACTCCTGTGATCTCTTTCTTCCTCTTCTTCCTTCAACCTCGATTCATTACTGTTGATGTCACTGTCGTTGCTAGAGTCTTCTACACTCCGATGAATCTCCCTGTCACGTTCTTCGCTAACAGAATCAACACTCCTGTGATCTCTTTCTTCCTCTTCTTCCTTCAACCTCGATTCATTACTGTTGATGTCACTGTCGTTGCTAGAGTCTTCTACACTCCGATGAATCTCCCTGTCACGTTCTTCGCTAACAGAATCAACACTCCTGTGATCTCTTTCTTCCTCTTCTTCCTTCAACCTCGATTCATTACTGTTGATGTCACTGTCGTTGCTAGAGTCTTCTACACTCCGATGAATCTCCCTGTCACGTTCTTCGCTAACAGAATCAACACTCCTGTGATCTCTTTCTTCCTCTTCTTCCTTCAACCTCGATTCATTACTGTTGATGTCACTGTCGTTGCTAGAGTCTTCTACACTCTGATGAATCGCCCTGTCGCGTTCTTCGCTAACAGAATCAACACTCCTGTGATCTCTTTCTTCCTCTTCTTCCTTCAATCTCGATTCATTACTGTTGATGTCACTATCGTTGCTAGAATCTTCTACACTGCGATGATTTCCCCTGTCACGTTCTTCGCTGGCAGAATCAACACTCCTGTGATCTCTTTCTTCCTCTTTCTCCTTCAACCACGATTCATTACTGTTGATGTCACTGTCGTTGCTAGAGTCTGCACTGTGGCTGTTAGCTTCATTGTGTGCTTCTCTAGATGTATCGTCAATAGTGTGTCTCTTTTTTTTCCCTTCTCCTTCTGTTATAATTAACTCGTCACTTCTAGAGTTTGATACATCTTCGTAATGGCTTCGGTTTTCTTCTTCGCTAGATATGACATCGTGATGATGTTGGTCTTCTCGTTCTTCTTTACTCTTGGATTTTAATTCATCACTGTTCGAGTTATCGTCAGTGTTAGAGTCTGCTACTTCATTGCTACTTCGTGCTTTGTCTTCCTCCCTAGATATAATATCGTGACTAGAGTTATAGTCATTACTAGAATTCGCTACGTCATTCGGATTTTCTCTTTTACCTTCTTCACTATTACTTTCATCGCTGTCATGTTCTTTCTCCGTTCTCTTTTCCTCACTCTGTCTTAATTCATTACTGCGGGAGTTTTCGTTGCTTTCTGCTTCCGATGACCAGTGACGGTTTTCTTCTATTTTTCCTTTGTGTTCCTCGTTAGAAGCGTCGTTACTTTCATCACTTCCTTTTGCATCTTTACTTTCAGGTACAATCTTGTTTTCTTTGGAAACCGATTTATCAAGTGCTGATTCGTTTTCATTGGAACCCGATCTATCAAAGTTTAATTCATTTTCATCAGAATCTGATTTATTTTCGTTACTTTCTAAATAGCTTGTAGAGGGTTCATATATTCTAGTGGTTTCTTCGCTTATGATAGTATCGGAGCAGGTGCTGCTGCCATCATCTTCATTGTTCCCACTGTTTCCGTTGTTGCCGTTGTTGCCGTTGTTGCCGTTATTGCCATTGTTCCAATTATCTCCATTGTTTCCATTGTTACCATTTCCTCCGTTGTTGCCGTTGTTGCCATTGTTCCAGTTACCTTCAGTGGTATCACGAGTTCCGTTATTACCATTGCTTCCATTATTTCCATTATTTCCATTATTTCCATTATTCCCGTTGCCTCCATTATTTCCATTCTCTCCATTATTTCCATTATTCCCATTATTCCCATTATTTCCATTATTTCCATTATTCCCATTACTTCCATTATTTCCATTATTTCCATTATTTCCATTATTTCCATTATTTCCATTGTTGCCATTGTTACCATTATTTCTGTTTCTGTTGTTTATGCCGAATCCGTTGTTCCACATATTCCAATTATTGTTGTTGTTCCAGTTGTATCTGTCATTTCTTCTATTGCTGCCTCTGCTATTGCCATTGTCCCCGTTGTTCCCGTTGTATCCATTATTTCCGTTATCCCAATTACTTCCGTTATTTCCATTGTTTCCATTATTTCCGTTGTTTCCGTTGTTTCCGTTGCCTCTATTGTTTTCGTTGCCTCGATTGTTTCCAAACTGTCTATAATATCGATAGATGAACCTTTCTATGCTATCGAGGTCATTGTCATTATGTTGACCAAGCCCTCTATGTACTTGCTCATTCCCTTGGTTAGAGTTTCTAGCACTTGCAACGTTGTGTATGTGTGCTGCGTTTGTAGCTATTAGCTGCCAACAGAATATAGCTGACAGAATCACTATGGTGATCTTCATGTTTGTCCCTTTCGAACTGATGCCTCGGTGCCACGAAACCACCATTTTTATATCCCTGACAAGTTTTACAGTTGAATATTTGCAAAGTTATACGTCACTGTATGCGTCATTGTTTTATCGCAGCTTACGCTTTCTTCAGCCGGAATGTTCCAGTTAGGGGCTGCTGTTATTGTTCGAAAGACTTTCAAGTCATTCCTGCTGCAAATTCTGTTTTTCTGTACGATCGTCGTGAAACAGTGAAAAAGTAGTTTAACATCCTCCTTTCTGTTGAGAAGCAGTCTATTATCATGTTTTAGTTCAATAATTGTTGTCGTCTTCGTCAGCAATTGTTTTCTCAGATTTCTCTTTCTCAAAAAAATCTTACTCATGAGAGAATTGCTTTTTAAATTCGTGTTGGTAACGTTTCCCATAAAGTCCTAGGTATTTTTCATTATTTTTTTTTATTACGTCAGTGATAAAGTTGGATGCGTTTCACTATCGCGGTTCTATTTAGGTCTTTCTAGTTTCCTTTATTACCCTATACTTTTACTGTTTCTTTTTTTCTCTTTGTTCTCCGATTTCCCAATATAAGACAGTATAAAAATGAAATACTGTTTCTCATTACTTGATAAATGAACTAGTAAACTAAGTACATATGTCAATTAAAAATATAAATACTTAATTTTGAATTCACGACACACGTAGATTTAGAGATTTATTAATGAAATGAATTAAGTTTATGTAAATAGAAATAGAAAATATTCAACATGAAATGAAATAAGACAAGAAGAGTGCTACAATTAAATTTAAATTAATATTAGAAAATATTAACTGTGTTTTTATTTTAAATATTTATCATGTATTTTAATATCATTTTTGTCAATAGATATAACGCTGCAAAATTTATTTAGAATACAGCTTGAGATAAAAAATACCACACCTCATTAACTTATAATACTTTCTACAGTTCATTTTTACTTCAGTTCCTTTCACATTTTGCTTATCTGTATTATAATACGCCACTGTACACATATGTATAGTAGTTACGTAATAACTAATTATCTAATCTATTAACAGATATAGAAAAAGTCTATTATTACTTGATTTATTTATATGAAAATAAATTTCAGTTAAATATAAATTATACATATTTAACACTTGCATAAGTATTAAATTGCTTATAGTGTACTAAATAGCATATTATCGAAATATGTTACGAATAAATTTTGCTAATTATGCTACTAAAATTAAAATGAACATCATGCATTTTAATATGTTTATATATGTATGTATGTGAATTTAATATTTAACAAATTTTATTTTTATTTCTGGCTGTCAAAAATATCAAATGACATGTTTATTTAAATTATCAGCAGGTGCGCGCAGCGTGCATGATGAAAATACATCGTTAGCCGAAAAATGATAAATGGAGTATAAGAAATGAGTATGTCTGGTTGAACATTTCTTTTCATCTGTTTTGTTAGGCAAATTAAACTGCGATTATTACGCACGCACTTTCTTTGTCGTAACATAAGGTACACGTTATTGTCATTCAAGTTTATAATCATGACCTTCATGAGGTACAGCTGTTGTTTGATAAGCTTATGTACAAGGTAAACAATAAAAAAAATTACGAGGAGCTTATTCGATAACCACTAGAGATAACAATAAACTGTTATGTTTTCATATTTAGTATAATATTCTGTGAAACATTTATCTGGAATGTAAATAAAGAGTTATGAAAACCTACATATATTTGCAAGTTTATAATATTTTATTACATACAAATGTTATTTGTGGTGTTCAATATTTTATTATAAATAATTTTGACGATACTATTTCTTTCATTCTGCAAGATTCTATGAGTAGCAAGAAACTGATATTTCGTAATTGAAATGTTATAACTCAAGTTTCACAAAATTAAGAGTCTTTACAATCATAAAAGGGGTATTTTATTTTTTTTTTAAATTGGGAAATATTCCTGTAATTGTTAAAAATTTCCTGCCATGTTATACCAGTCATTTACTGAACAATGACACTTTTATAATTTCATCTCAACTGACATTTTAGTACCTAGTTCCATTTATATTTTTTCGATAAGATTTACCTCAACTATCAATATAGAATCAAAGCATGTTTATAAATTAAATTGCTATAAGTAAGAATACTGGTAATTGAACGATCATCTGCGGAGATATATCAATTACCTAAAGTAAATTATGCTAATCTTCATACAATAAATGAAACTATTCATTACTTATCAAAACCACCTGCAAACCCTTGATACGTAGAGTTATGAAGATATCAAATGTTCCATGGTGGGGATGCAATCAGATCTCATATATATGCACATTCGCGAACTGTAGTGAATTTCGGTATCCGAGTTTTATTTCATGAGGTTCGAGTGCTCTTCATTGAACTTGTGAAATACTTGATTTCAGCTACTAAGCTTTGGAGTGTAGAATGAGTGCACCATCAACAGGTTGATTTTAGAAATTGGGCCAGGCTGTTAGTCTGTTTTAAGTGAATATATGTAGAAAAAAAATCGAACAGGAAAGTTTTGCGTTATTCAATTCTATCATTCTATTGTGTTATTCGGTCACGTATCACCTCAGTCTAATGATAAAAAAATTCGCCACAATAAATGTAGGTAAAGACAGAATTGGACGATTGGCCTACAGACGTTGACAACATAAAACGTAGGCAATAAGAATTCAGGTGATATTTTCGGCCAGTAGTGTATCTCCATTACTGTTGCTTGCCTTTTTTGTCGAGTCTTCAACCATTTCTACCTTGTTTCGCCGATACATAAAATTTCCTTTATTTTGTCTCTTATCTCTCGCCCATTGTCAGACTGTTCTCCCTGCATTGAAACAACCCGTTTTCTTCTCTCCCTCTGAGAACCTACATTTCTTTTTCCGACCTCTTTCTTGGTGTTTATATTCGGTCATCTCCTTCTCTAATCTAAATCTCGACGCTGCTATAAAGTTGTTTTATCGTGCAACGACACAATATTCCGGTTTATGAGTAGCAGATATTTCAAGATTACGATTACATATAAGCTAACGAAAGTTGCGGATGTTGAAGCCATTAAATCGATTTCTTTGAGGGTTATTTGTTGATAAAGAATAGTGGTAGCAGAGGTCGATACGTGTAAACGTCTAATATCAAATGAGTACAAAAAATTTCTCACTGTTTTGCAATTAAGGCTTCCATTTTGTATGCAGACTATAGATTCGTTCTTATATTCATTGCACTCACTTGGTTAATATTATTTACAAATTGGGACGGAATATCAAACAATAAATTTGTATATATTTACTTGCAAATATGGAATTAATTAAGTAGTTTTTCCAAATATTCCAACACTATGTAGTGTTAGGTATACTATTAAATTTTCGCTTTCAAATACTGTTCTCAACACTTTTCCTAACTGTATATACATAAAATTCCAAATATTTTAAATCAAACAGATTTCAATAAAACAACAGAATTAAACTGATCATCACATGTGATTACAAAATGACACTTTCAGTAGCATATCAATTATTATGGTACAATGATATTAACAATTAATTTCATTTCTTTACTTTTAGATTTTCAAACTTCTGCTTCAATATTAATAACTTTTAATTAAAACGGAGTTTATTTCAAGATTACATCACTCAAAGTTTGACTTTTGCATCGATGCTACAAGTAATGAACTATTCGAAAGAAATATTCTTTAAGAGAGTTCTCAGAGCTATCTTGTTGCCAGTTGGCGGAAAACTTCTTGAGCATACACAAAATCTCTAAGACAAATAGTCAATGAAGAGGAAAGGTTGAGGAAGACAACTTAAAAAACTATTCATCAGATACCTAACACGCATTCAGCTTTTCAATGATTCTAGTCTTTTTCCAAAGAAATTACCTGTATTCCTATCTTAATTTAAAAACCTCTGCATTTTATTTTGTTTTTATAAGTAATTTTAAGGCATATATGAGTCTTTCTAGATTTGATTCTACTTCTTTATTTTTGTTCAAAAATATTCCATTTTGGTTTTTATTCAATTTTATACACTATACCATCGATAATGTGGTAAGGAATAAAAAATTAATTAATAATATTGTCACTTAAGCTGATGCTAGATAATCATCAAATACTCGCATTATATATTTTGGTTTTGACGTTACATTCGAAATTATGAACCACAATAATTTTGTATTATGGATTTACGTTCACTATACATATTCTCTTTTTCTAAGGAAAAGTTCCTTTAATCCAATTTTCGTTATTAAAAATACAAATTCTACTTTGCAAACTTCAACTAACATAAACCAACATTTTTTGAAAACGTGAAGTTTTGTTTGTGCAAAGTTGCTTAATGTTTATTTAGTACCCAGATGATCATACTCTTTCAACTTTTACTATTAAAGTTCCTTCATTGCAATCCAATTTTGGACTACAATTCGTACATAAAATATTAAAAATCTCGTATGGATATTTACCACATTCCAATTTTTTCGATAATGTTGGTCTTGTCATCTGGAACTAGTTTTTAGGAAAGGAAAAATGATAAACGTATATAAAAAAGTTAGAATGAAGTTTCTCCTTCGACTGAAGTTAGTTTGTATCCTTTTTGTTTTGTGTCTCTTGAGGATTAATGGATCTTATGGCTCTAAATCGCAACGAGGTACCAAGGAACCGAACTTGACAACAGCAGCTAGCTGGAAACCGGAAGAGTTCGTGACTGATCGAGCCTCTTGCGTCGATCGCTGCAAGCTGACGATGTATATACTTCTGTTCGCAAGTGGTGACGTAACCTTCAGCAAAGCCGGAGATTATGCTGCATTTATCACCTTCGTTCCTGTAGTCAACCCGAGCACGAATTAACTTATGTTTGTAGAAAATTAGAGGCAACACCGCTTCTTTACTTTTAAACAGCTGAGAAATATTTGTAGTGTTTCACTTATTTTTCAGTTATTTTTTTTTTAGGTCTACAAAACGGTGTGTCTCTTTAAATTATGATTGTTACTCAATTCGTTACTCACATGCAAGTTTCTACACGCACACCTTGTGTGTAGTTAGGATGGTTGACTATGTACATCCACTGTTTGTTCACGGTTTCGGCTGTTTTAGGGTAAACAATTTGCTCCTGAAATTATTTTATTACTGTTAGAGTTTGCGGTCAAAATTTTAAATTTCTACCAATTTGCATTTAAATCTTATTTAATTGTAATATAATGTTTTCTATTTGATTCAAAGTTATTGTTCATGAGCAGTGATGACAAAGTCCTCAGTTAAAACATACAGTTGTATAAAGTCATTTAAATTTTTGTATTTAACGCGAAAGTTCTTTTTGTAATTCAAAAATTAATTCCAAACTTTCTGCAAAACTATAATCTCGAAAATTCAATTTTTATTAAATTAATAGATGAGTATATTAAGTAAAATTTTTAATTTAAGAAATTTCGGAAATTAGATTAGGAAGATAAATTTTGAATGCAACCCAGAATATTTTCTGTGCATACAACAAGTTGGATGACTGCCTAAGAGTTTTAGTTTAAACTTGCTCTGACACTAAAGAACCTCTAAAGAGTAAGGGTCCTCACAGCCTTCGTGTATCTCCTTTTGGCCAGCAACAAGTGCCTTGAAGGAGAGGAAAGGCTCCAAAAACTAGTGACATAAAGAAGATGAAACTTACAGTAGACAAACAAAGTGATTCTGTAGCAGCAGCGTCAATCCTGTAACTCATGTCCAACTGAAATAAAATAAAACGTTTCTACTATAAAAGAAAGTTCCTACATACTAATTAACACTAGAACTATGAATATAGGAACACACGACCGACAATCTTATAGGTTTAACTAAAGGCTAATTACAGACTGAACAGTCTTTCTTTTTCTATCTAAAGAATAAGAAGTCAATCGATATATAAAATTTTGTTAAGATTGTAATTGGCCTTTAGTTAGACCAACGAAATTGTTGGTCATGTGCATCTAGGCTTAAACTAAAAGAAACTGAATGATTTGAAATATAAAAAGAATTAGTGATAATACTTATAGTAACTACCGATCAAGAGCCTGAAATTACTTTGGCAATTAAGGGTAAGCAAGTGTTTAACAATTTTAGGCATTATAAATGGTTGATGTTTCCAGCACTAAAATTTCGAATTAGATTTGCCTGTATACAAGATAAACTAATAAATAAAAACAACTGACACTATCGACACTCTCATAGGTTCCAAGGTTCCTGGTTTTGATCACATTGTCCAAGAAACTCGTGGGATAATCCGAAACTTCTTCGCAAAACGTTTTACCCTCGCAAGAAGGCGCCTTTCCAAATTTAGGTTTCTGTGATTTGTGTCCATAATCTTTAATAACGTCCATATCAGGGAAAATAAATTTGTCGTTTGGCACCATATCATTCTCTGAAAAGAAACATTAAGTATGTAATATTTTCTCTTTCTGTTTCGAGATGTACACTACCGTCTATAAGTATTTTGATAACGATGGAATTTGACTAAAATATCTATATTTTTATTTTAATAAAAGTCTCTTTTAATGAATTGTCATCAATATTATTAAGAGCAACTAGTATGAGTCATGTGCTAAAAATGTTATGAATGTTATAAAAATGAATGAAAGTTATTAAGCATTTAGTATTATACAAGTGTCATGAAGAGAGTGACGAACCATTTTCTTTCGAACTGTTGGGCGGCTTTTTCATAACCTTTATCACGTTTTGCTGCTTGAAGGGCCACCCCCAAGCTAGTCTTAGAGCAGTTTGCGTCTGATTATCACGGAGCATTGAAGATGGATCGTCCAAGCTACCATAATTGAAATAGCTTCGGTGAAGTTGATCGTACCATTCTCGTGAGTTACTGTGCACCGTACTCAGGACCTGCAAAGTAAATCCTTTTCGTTAAAGTATTAATTGATTTTATAATATTAATTTTCTATGCTGCAGGAATAAAATCCCTAGATTAATGAAAAACGAAACATGCAAACCGCTGATATGCAACAGAGTGCTTGTTTTCAGGCGCTCGGAGGCATCTTTGAAGACTGATTTGTTGTAGAGGGTTGAGCAAACTCTTTGCAATAAAGAAGCTTAAATGGTGTATCGATAATGTATGATGAAAGAAGATTTATTTTGAATAAAACCTCGAAGTAAATTTTCGAATTCTGCTCGCAGTAAGAATTCACACATTTTTATTCAAAATTATGCAACTCGTCGTTGTTAACCCTTTGTACTTGACTGACGTCTTCAAGAGAATATTACGAAGACTAAATCGTAAGTCTCTGAGTGAAAAGAATTAAGTACTTTACTTTTAAATTTTGATCCCTTCTGTGGTAAACGTAAACAGTAACGAGGGTGAAAAACTAAAAGGGGTGAAAAATATGACATAAGCACGTTGAATTGAAACAGTATCTAATCTCCTCAGTGCCCGACACGAGGAGGTCAAACTCCTCTGTAATCAAAGGCTGCCTCTCGCTTTGAGACTTCCGGTAAGCCGGTGACCCGAGATCAGTCGATTGCAAAGACAGTTCCTAGCTGGAGTTTTACGATCAAGAGCATCGAATTATGTCTATGGAAGACATAATAAGAAACGCAAGATACCACGAATTTTAAGCAAACTCTTCATCGTGATGGGAACGCGAATTGTAGCAGCTTAGAGATTTATTTACCAAAAGCTTATTCGAAATTGCATCGATCATGATGGAAGATATTCCGTACAAAATACGTACGAAGTTTCATAAAAATACTATTTAAGGAAATTAGTCACAGAAAACTATGAAGGCCCTAATAAATTTAACATTATTGCTTCTTAAACAAAATAATAAATTAGATATAAAAGAAATATCTTTTTTTTACTATGTTTGACAATAAAGAGAAATTTTTCAATCGTTTAGCAGATTGGTAAAAAATATGGAACTAGAAAAACATATTGATCTACTTGATCTTCTAACATTTAATTATCGCCCGCTGAAAATTGAAATCGCACTTTGTAAACGCTGATATCTCGAAAACGAAATCTCAAATTATAAAATAACAAAGTGTTTTTCTACAATATTCGTTCTACAAACTTCAAGCTTCTTCATTTGACACTTTCGAAAATGTTCGTACCTTCAGCGTAAAATACAATGTTGAAATTATATTAATAACAACTAAAATTTTCACTATTTATTAAACTAAAAATAATAACTGTGAAGATCGTAATAAATTCCCAAGTTTGCCACTTAATAATTTTGTACCACTTACCAGTAGAAAAATTATAATTTTGCAAACAGTAATCACGCTGCTTTGTTCTCTCATAGTAATTAGACAACGTCGTTCAATTTTACTCTATTATTAAAAATGTTCGAAAACTTTTTGACTAAACTTTGCTTAGTGTTTAAGGAAATGCTTTCTCTTTGTACTAAATATGGGCAGAAATGATAGTGAACACGAACAAAACTGGTAGTATGGACGACTTTTCGACGACTGATCCTTCGTCTTTCAAGTCCAGCGTTCTCTTGCGTGTCATTATCAACATCCGCTCCCTTATCTTGATGCTCGCTATTGTAATCCGTTTTCAGTAGCACCGTTCAGAATCACAGAATTTTTATGATGCTCATAGGATGGAATAAGAAACCAGAGATTGAATTGGCATTCTAAATACCGCTAAAATACCGCTAATAATATACTCTGTTATTTAAAAAAAAATGTTACGAATATCGATATGACATATTAGCTAATCATACACTGGCATTCTGTCCGTCAAGAAAATGGATTCTGTATGAAAAGAACGCTAGTTAGTGCAGAACACAAGGATCTTTATCATTTCATGTATTATGATGGTTATTCGTCCTGTAATTTCATTTCATTAAATTGGGAAGAAGAAATGTATAATTTTTGGCATTTAGAAATCGCAACAGTTCATTTCCCTTTATAATCATTCGATTATAATTTCTTTGAGTTCACTGAAGGAAAGTATTATCGGGAAAGATGATATGCTCTCCTCACGGAAAGCATGCCAGTGTAGAGCTTAAACTACATGTATACCAGTATAATCGTATTTCGGTGCAATATATGCATAACACCGATATAATATATGTATTTCATAAGAAAAAGAAATCCTAAATTAATTTCTCTGTGATGTTTTTGTTTTAAGAATGCTGGACCCTTTTGATTTTCTTTTATGAGTTGTATTTTCTTAACTAAACCTTTATAAATTCATTTGGATAAATATAAGCCCCGGTACAAACGAACGACTTTTTGATGAATGAGTTTTTTCCTAGCTGAAAAGAAAAAAGATATATAGGTACATACGATTGTGCTCAGAAGTCACTCGCTGCTACAGATTTCTATATCAATGCACTAGACTGTTAGCTTCTGTCTCTGAGGCGTCCCAACTTTTATGTACGAACTTGGTATATGTATAGATTAAAGCGCATTCGCGGCGAAAAGGTGCAAAAGAACATATTTGCCTTATGTACGTACAGATATTTGTATACTTGCACCTTTTCATCGTGCATGCGCCAGTTTAGTGCAATACTTTTTGGGTATATTTGTTTGCAGTTCTACATGGGAAGTTCATAGTCTAATGTATTATACAGAGTATTTCCAAATAACATATACAAGCGTGCAGAAGGTGATTCCTTATAAAAAAAATAAGAAAAATATAGGGACTAAAATTTGTTCATTTTCAGCTTAGTTTCTAAGATAATCAAGATTGGACATTCGCTCCGTATTATACGTACTTACAGCTAATATACGATTCACTCAGGGACGTATAATGGCCACAATGTTTTTCAATCATGTTTACACAATATCTGCAGGTTACTGTATTTCGGACAAACTAAAAGAAATGAATTTTGTTAACTATTTTGCTCTCTGAAATAACGAATGGTTGCAGACAAATTTTCATTACAGATTCTCAAAGCTCGAGTTATGTTAATGTATTCTCAATTCGTGTAATTCATCGTCGCGACAAATTAACGAAATCTGAGTATTCATGGTGAATCGATGATTCGAGTAGCATATCAAAAGTTGTAAAACATTGTTTACAAACACGGTTGACATTATATGTCGCTTGGTTAATCGTATCTTAGCCGTAAGCGCGTATAATACGAAGCGAATTTTGAAACTTGATTATCTCGAAAATTAAGCGGGAAACGAAAAAGTTCTACTCTTTATATATTTCTTATTTTTTCATAAGGAATCACAATACATATTATTCGGAAACATCCTGTATAAAAGTCTGTGCTCACTGCTCCATGCCTGCATTCGCCTTTCCTTTTTCTC
The DNA here is from genome assembly GCF_051401765.1 of Calliopsis andreniformis. Lineage (NCBI taxonomy): Eukaryota > Metazoa > Arthropoda > Insecta > Hymenoptera > Andrenidae > Calliopsis > Calliopsis andreniformis. The sequence goes on from NC_135071.1 coordinate 8,448,975, forward strand.
TCACTCTCTATCGTTGCTAGGATAATAAAAAGCCATCACTGTCATCAAATTTGATTAAAATTATTGGACATTGTCTAGTATTTAACAAAAACGAGGGCAATACACTCACTCACAAAACTAAAATTAACTATGAGATCATTTCAAGGTCATCTCATCATGCATATTGGAACGTATTTTAATATCAGCTATATGATGTAAGAAAGAAAAATATACACCTATGTGCAAATGAACATGGATGACCTTCAAATCTCTGGAAATATTATTTTGGCAAAAAGAAACAATTTTCGAAGTATAGTATTCTTTTGATACTATATAAATTGCATACAAAATATTTTTTGCCTTTGACTAACATTGATCTGGGGAAAGCCTGCAGTGTTATAATGAAACGTGAAAATAGAAAAAGAAAAGAAAAAATCGAACTGGCATATCTCTTTTCTACTTCCTATGAAAATAGTTTTTGACGCGCTGCAGTACTCCTAAAGTTTGGATTCTTTTTCTGGTATATCTTCCTAAACATGTTAATAATTTTTCGTTTATTTTCGTATTTTGAAAAAACACCCCATTGTATCATAAAATAGTATTTTATGGCCATTTATTTTTTAAAACATAATGTGGAGTAACCATAAGAGAGAATTCATGAAAATTGATAAAATCGAAAAAATAAACATAATTGTATTCTTAAAAGTCATAAATGAATTCGGTCCTTATACATACATATTTCGTTCCACTTTACGCATGATAATTTAACAGTATTTTGTGATTAGTATAATGATGACTTTTTGAAGAATTTAAAATTTATATTATTGCATTGTTATTACTTGAAGACGCTAAAGGAAAAATGTGGGAAATTTTTTTATTGGTGGACCATTTTTAATTTCAAAATAGCTTCAATTAGTCTCAAATGACAGAAGTGTGCTTTTAGTCAATTCTCAGATTAAATGTCCCTTTCTTTCTAAAAATTGAGTGTTATCACATTCGTTACTTGCTTGTTATAAAACTTTATGGATTTACCAACTATTTCTATGTTGTTAGTTATTTTTTCAAATAAATAGTTTCAAAGTAATCTTTTTAATTATCGCTTAACATGATAAATTACCAATTAATAGCTTTTTCAATTAGTAATTCTACTGTGTATTTAATTTTTATTCTTATTAAAAGATTGTTGTTGAATTAAAAATGTTGGCTGCATATTCAATATTTAATATTTCTGAATTCTTCATGGATTGAAAACCTAACATCTTTAACCCTAATATATTTACCGCTTTTCAACTGTGTCAGATTGAGGTGTTTTCGTTTATTTATTAAATACCAATCAAAAAACTACCAAAATGGTCTCGTAACGTTTCTCTCTGGTGATCTTCATAAAATGTTATTGTGTTATAGTATTATACTATACAATATTTTCTGAAATTAAATATTAAATTACGAAATACAATACGTTAACAGCTGATTATATCCTTCATTACTCGTATTATCTAAAATAACAAAGTGCTACTAATGTAAGAAATTAAATATAACGTTAATATTGCTTTTCGCACATATAAAACAACATAGAATTTTATTAATCCACTATATATTATTGTATTATTTTTATGATTCTAACATATTATGTTTCCATGTGTTACTATTATCAATAAATTTTCTCCTTCATTTAACCCAGAATACACTTCGTTTCTCCATCTGGCACTTCCTTATGGGAGCATGAACGAATTATGATTTAATTAAAAATAAACCTCATTCAGGCAAGATAAACTCAGTTATCAGTATTTAGAGACCACTCTGGATTTCCTGTTAAAGAAACCCGTGGTCACAGCGACTACCGTGATGGAAGTAAATTGAAAAGCAACGATAAAATACTAGGCATTTGCCATTCAACGTACATTCAGTAGATGTGAATTAAAATTAATGTTCTAAGTCGAGTTTATTAGCATATATACATATGTACAATTTTCTCTACATTACGTGTCCTATCTCACTACTGTGTCATTAATTCGTATCATATTTCTCTTTTCCCGCGACGATAAAGCCTCGCGTTTTCGTTACAAAGGAATATTTAAAAAAGGAATGATAATCGCCGTAGCATTACAACTTTTTCCCGCCGATATACAATATTTACGAGAAACCCTTCCACATCGGGCATGTTTACGTTTGTTTTTTTAATATTTTTCTTGCAATCATTAAATCTGCTCCGATATGAGTGAAACCACTTCACCTTTTCCTATCCATAGTCTTCTTTGGAAACATCAGTTTCGCTATCGTCGTCGAAAACAACGTAGTAGCAAGTGGTTCGCCTGATCACCTCCTCCTGACTTCCACTGTCCTCCCCAGAGTTTTCCTCGTCTATGCTCTCTAATCTCTCTGCAAATTCGCCGTTAGGGAACTCCAAAACCCAGGTTCTAGTGCCACCCACATGGTATTGGGTTACCGGCTCCGTTGGCCATTCTGGTCCAGGAGTCTGTCTCGTTTTGTGTTTCCCTGCAACGAATTTGTTATTCCATTTCATTTTATTTCCAAGAGAAATTCATTTGATTCAATGGAGTAGAAACGTATAGGAATAACAATGCACGGAGATCATATGTGCAGTTTTGAGAAGTTTTGTACTTTTAGAGTAAAATAGAATATTGCAACTATAACAATAATAGTTATGGTGTTTTATTGTTCATCAAATAGCATTTGCTTTTACTGTTTCGTTATTAAAGGAATGAGGATTAAAAAAGAATATTTTATAATTTAATATGTTCAACTTTGTAGAATTTTGATTATGAAATGTGTATGGACTCCAAGTCTACTTTACTTAATATTTTATTGTTTTATTACGTTTCACATTTGTCGTGTATGAATACGTAATAATGTAGGTATCCAGTAGATTTAGTATCGAAAGCTCTAGCACATGATACATAATGTTTTACAGTAGCCCACATTGTTTAATATTGTCCTTAAGTTCTTGTCACAGGTATCTATATAGCATTAACACAGTATTAGAAAGTTCATCCAAGAACACGGAGTTTGAACCCAGGACACTATTAATTAGAAGTCACAGGCTCCTGATTCATAACAGCATCAAATATTTTACTTATCCGATGCTTAAAATATATTCTTGAACTTGAATATTTTTTTAAAAATTATAACACAACAATTTAAAATTATTTGCACTAATTTATGTGTGTTAGTTATACTTGAAATACTTAAGTTAATTAATACAGATAATAACTCAGTCAACTTTCACTATAGCAGATGGAATCACTTTCATTTTAAATCCTCCTAGTTTAAAAAAATTTTTAAATATTAAAACCATTAAAATTTTTAAATATTTAATTTACAAATTATCAGTCTTATTGTATACTTTTTTCAATTTTCTGAATTTTAGTTCCTGAAAACCAGTATTCAAATTTTGAGTGACTATACTTTAGTATGATAAGGATTAGTACTGAAACAGAGGACTATTATTACTTTAAAACAAATGATGATGTTTTAAACATTGCTTTTAAACAAGTCAAGAAAAGTAAGTTTTCAAACTTCTCTAAAGAGAATGAATGAACTTAAAACTTTAAATACCAATAAAAACTTCCAATAAAAATACTGTCTGAATAACTTCATTTTGAACATTTACCTTTCTTTCCATAATTCTTATCCTCATCTTCGTTTTCATCTTCTTCATCCACGCTTCGCGGTTGATAACTCCGATCACTCTTCACCTCGTAATCAAAGGTCTTAGGAACTTCGTACATTTCGCCCTCGTTGAACTTTGGAACTGATTCGATTACATTACCGTCATCTCTGCCGTCCATTAATGAATTATCCCTGCTTGACTTCATCTCCGTTTCTCCATGAAGTTTCTCTTCGTCGTATTCAGGACTCAACACCTCTGCTGAATAAAACCGTCTGCTCTGTAACCTATTCCGTTCAATCTGACTGATAGTCGAGTCTCGTTCGATCGTAACAGTACTCTCCGTTGGCCAAGGCAGACCGTTTCCCTCTTCCCATGTACTGTGCTCGATATTCCTTTCCCCAGCAACCCTTTCATCGTCTTCATTAATCTCTAAAATCGATCGTTTCTTGTACCTTTTATTATCACTTTCAATAGCATCGCGTAGCCAATGGTTCTTCTCGTTTCCTAAGGCAACAGTGCCTCGATACGTCCGAGAACGACAATACCCCTGTTCGAGTACTTTGCCAACTGGTACTTCCATCGCTTTCTCCATTGGATTAACTCTCTCTATACTTTTCCTCAAGCCAGTATTCGCTTCCGTTTCTTTCGCAGCATCGAGAGAAGTATACCACTGATTGTTCTCCACAAGTTGATCCCTCTTACGCCTGGGCACTGACCTTCTTCTATCAGTTTCGTCATCGGGAAGTTCCTCTGAAGTAATGCCAGTTTTTTTTATAAATGTTCCCTCTGTCCACTCATGGCCCTCAAGCTGTAAGCTTTCGATCTTCTTCCTCTCCAAGTCTTTCGCTGTCAACGATTCCTTTCTTCCCGGAATGAACGGTAAACAGATTCTCTCTGTCACGTAGTTCTCGCCTTTTTTTCCCAAGGACTTGTTTCTCAGAACGTTCAAGCAGAGCCTCGTTGTAGCTAACTGCTCAGACTCAGTATCTTCGTAGTCTCTTTCCTTCTCCTCTTCTTTATGCAACGTTACTCTTCTAGTAGTGGTGTCTGCTTGAATCTTTTGTCCAGTAGGCTCCCGAATGTCAAACGTGGTCCTTTCCGTGGGAGGCAATTGAGTGACAGATGGTATTGTGGCCACTGCTTCTGGCTTTTTCGTGTGATTGGACTCAAGTCCCTTCTTTTTCAATAATTGTTCTTCCAGCTGCTGTATCTTTCTATCTATATCTTCTTTCTCCATCTGGAGCTTCCTTTCTCTTTCCAGCAGTCTGTCTTCCTTTTCCTTCAGTCGATTCTCCTTTTCCATCAGTTTCTTCTCCATATTTCTGATCTCCTTTTCCAGTTTGTCTTCCGTTGTCATGATCGTGTCGGCTCCAGTCACAGCTGCCAATGGAGCTGCTGTTGTAAGTGGAACTGACTCGTTCTTTAATAGCGGAGTTGGCTGTGATACAAGTTCAACTCCTGGCAAAGTACTCGCGTGCATCATTTCTAGCTCCTTCTCCAGCTGCTTCACCGTCTGTAGTCTATGTTCCTTTTCATGCTCCCACTGGTCTAGTTCTTTCTCCAGGTCCTTCTGTTTCTGGAGGATATCCTCCTCTTTCTTTTCCAGCTCGTCAAGTTTCTCCAATAACTCTTTCTTCATTTCTTCGTGACGAAGTCTCTGCTGCACCTTGTCTGTTACCCGTGTCGTTCCATGCGTTGTTGCCTCAGGCGACGAAAGCAATCTTGGCGTCGTTTCTTCAGTGAGGTTCGATATTTCGTGTTCAGGTATTAACTCATATTCGGGCTCGGTTCCTTCGCTTAGGTTGGCAATCTTCTTTAACTCGTGGTACTCAGTGGTTTCTAGATAGTCCATTGGTAATTGTTCTGTGGTGTGTTCCTCAGTGTGTGCTAAAGTGTAAAACTCGGTGGTATAGTTAAGTATCTTGTGCTCCGTTGTTTCAGTTTTCGTGAATTCCATCTCAGTTTCTAGAGTAACATTCGATGAAACTTCAAGACTCGTCGTCTCCGAAGTTTCTGTTGCACTCGTAACATTTTCCATCTTTGGGACAAGCGACCAAGTGGTTTCCTCAGACGGGGGAGATAAACTAGCTGTTGTGAAAGCTGATTCCGTCGTGTGCACTATTTCCGTTTCATTGGGAATCGTAACAGTTACTTGTATCTCGATAACTGCCTCTGTAGTCGTTGCGACTGCGCTTGTAGTGAATTCTTCTTCGACATAGTCCTGCCAAGTTGGAACAAATACCTCTGTGCTCTCTTCTTCCTCGTACTCTTCATATGCCTTTTTGTACTCCTCAGCGTACTCCTCGTCATAGATTTCCTCTGTTTCAGCATAGGCCTCCTCTTCAGTAGCCTCTGTAACTCGTGTAGTAGTACTCATACTTTCGATAGACGTTGTCTCTGTGGTAGCTTCTAAAGAAGAAATCGTTATGTTAGGGATTGTAACTTCTACTACGATTATGGGCATTGTACTATGTGAAGTAATGGTCTCTGGCGTTCTAGTAGTCACTTCAGGAACTGATATTGTTACATTCCATTCAGTTGTTTCTTTAGGGGTTAGTGTAGTGAATGGTGTTTCTGCAGAAGTAGTAATATTCTCAAGAAAGGATATTGTGGTAGTAGGGCTAGTTACAGTTAATGGGATCTCTTTAAAGACAGTAATGCTTTCAGTAGTAATCACATGCTCCTCTTCAACAGATAAAGTAGTGAATGTAGTTTTAGTAGTTATCTTAGGTGTAATTGCAGTGGTAACATTTTCTTCTTCGTAATCAGCAAACTCTGGAGCTCCTTCAGTCTCTTCTTCATATTCTTCCTCATATTCCTCCTCTGTACCTTCAACTTCTTCGGTATATTCAGCCTCTGTTATTGATGTCGTGGACAGTGTAGTAGTTTCAAGAAATTCCGTCGTGGCAGGTAACTCCGATGTAGTAACAGGAGAAAATAATGTAGTTGCCTCTGTCATCTCTGTAGTTCGGTTAAGTAGCAATGGTTCTGTAGTTTCTGTCATGAATTCAGTTGTAGATTCTGGTATTTCAGTAATATTTGACGGAGTTTCTAAAGTTATAGGAATAGCTTTTGTAGTTAAAATCGAAGCAGTGGTTTCTAATTTCGTGTATGTAGTTGTAACTTCTGTAGTTTCATTCGCTAATAATGTTTCCGTAGTTATTGTAGTAGATTCTGTTGTCGGCTCTGATGTTTCAGTAATATTTGATGGAATTTTTGGAGTTACAATCGTAATTTCTGTAGTTGGACTCAAAGACGTAGTTACTGACTTCCAGGACTTAGAAGTAACTTCCGTAGATTCTACTATAGCTATAGTTGTAGATTCTGCTGTCGATTCCGTTGATTTAGTAACATTAACTGGAACCTCCACAGTTGTAGTTGTAATTTCTGTAATCACAATCGTAGAACTAGTTTCTGGTTTCGTGAACGTAGTTGTTGTTTTCGTGGTCTCCGTAGTTTCGTTAGCTGGCAACGATTCTGTAGTCACTGCTGTGTGCTCTATTGTGGTTACTGTTGTAGACGTTTCAGTAACGTTTACTGGGACCTCTACGATAGAAGTCGTAATTTCCGTAGCAGGAACTGGGGAAGAAGTCTCTGACAGTGTTTCTGTGGTCACTGTTGTAAATTCTGTTGTAGACTCTGATGTTTCAGTAATATTTTCTGGAACTTCAGTAATTATAGCAATTTTTGTAGTTGGGACCGAAGAAGTAATCTCTGGTGTGCTGTATGTAGTTATTGTTTTCGTGGTCTCTGTAGTTTCATTAATTGCCAACAATTTTGTAGTTATTGTAGTAGATTCTGTTGTAGATTCTGTCGTACTAGTAGTAGTAGTCAATGATTCTTTCGTTGTCACAGTTTCAGTAGTATAGGTCGGTGTTGTTTTCTCCGTCTCGATAGACGTAGTCACAATTTCTGTAGATTGATTAACCGGTACTGGTTTTACAGTAACAGTTATAGACTCTGTTGTAGATTCCGTTGTTTCAGTGACGTTCACTGGTATCTGTACACTTACAGTCGAGGTTTCCATTATTTCAACCGAAGAAGTAGTCTCAGTCATCATGGTCGTAGTTGTCCTCTCTGTGACCTCTGGAACTTCTTCTGGCAATGGCGAAGTAATAACTGCTCCTTCTGTCGTTATCATAATGAGAACTTCAGTGGTATAGCTCGGTAATGTGGTTTCTGTTACGATTGTTGTAGTCTCTGTTTCGGCTTCTGTAGTTTCATTAGCCGGCAACGTTTCGGTGGTTAACGTTGTAGTTTCTGAGGTAGATTGTGTTGTTCCTGTAATACTTGTAGTTTCAGTTGTAGTAACGGTTGTTAGTACTGAAGAAGAGGTCTCTAGTGACATGGACATAGTTAATGTCTCTGTGGTCTTTGTTGTTTCGTTAACTGCCGTAGTAGATATTGTTATGGACTCTGTTGTAGATTCCAACGTTTCAGTAGTCAATGGTTCTTTGATACTAACGGTTGTAATTTCGGGAGTACGGGTCGAGCTTGCGATCTCCGTAGTTATAAATGCAGTTGTAACTTCCGCTGTTTTATTGGTTTCCTTGACAAGTAATGTTTCCGTAGTTAGTGTTGTGGTTGTAGATGACTCAATTGAAGTAGATTCCGTTTTCAGCTTAGTGACAAAGTAAGGCGCAATTTCTTTTGTCTCTGTAGTAGTAACAGTTGTTTCTGTGGTTACAGTCGTGAATTCAGTTGTAGCTTCTGATGTTTCAGTAATTGGAGATGCGCTCGGTGTTGTTAATACTGGAGCGGTTGTAGTTGGTATCAGTGATATAATTGCTTTGGTAGGAGTTTCCAAAGGACCTTCGTATACGACTGAAACTGTTGAGATTGTTGCTTCTTCGGTTGGCTTAGCTGTCGATGAAGTCACTTCTACTTCATAATCGAACCACGTCAATGGTTCTTCAGTCGATTCTTCCTCTTCTTCGTATTCATCTTTGTATTCTTTATCGTACTCCTGATCATGAAATGTCTCATATATTTCTGGATATTCTGTTACTCCCACTGTTGTAGTTGATACTCTTCTTGTCGTCGGAAAAGATTTAACTATTGTCGTCAATGATTCTACAATAGACGTGGTAACAGAAGTTATGAATGTAGTTGCAGCTTTAGTTGCCATTGGCTCAGTTTGGGTAGTTGATTCCGCAGTTATCAGTACTGTTGTTTCTGGGGAAACCAGTTCTATGGCTGATGTTACTATAGGAGTTATAGAGAACGTTAATATAGTCGTTGATGTTGGAACTACTGAAGCTATTGTTGGCTTAGTTGTTGTCATTTCCAATGCAGAACTAATAAACTCAGTTGTAAGCTTCAAAGTGGATACTGTAGTGGTTTCCGTAGGAGTAGTTGATTCCGTAGTGGATACTACTGTTGCTTCTGTAGTTGTTACTGCTGTTGTTACTGTTGTTATAGTTGGAGATACCGCTGATATCGTTGACGTTATTGTTGTTTCAATAGGTGTAGTAGATGCGGTGGAAAATACTACTATTACTTCTGTAGTACTTAGTTCAGTTGATTCTGTTGACGTGGTTGGAGATACTGTCGTTGTCGTTGCCGTAGTTGTCTCCATAGGAGTAGTCGATCCTGTAGTAGATACTACTGTTGTTTCTGTAGCAGTTCCTACTGCTGTTACTGTTGTTATTGTTGGAGATACCGTAGATGTCGTTGACATAATTGTTGCTTCGATAGGAGTAGTTGATTCCGTAGTAGATGTTACTTTTGCTTCTGTAGTAGTTGCTTCTAATGTTACTGTTGTTATGGGTGTAGATACTGCTTCTATCGTTGATGTAAAACGTGTTTCAGTAGGAGCAGTGGATTGCGTAGTAGTTACAATTGTTGCTTCTGTAGAAGCTGCTTCTGTTGAAAATGTTGCTGCGATTGGAGGTACCGTTGTTGTCGTTGACGTAATTGTCGTTTCGGTAGGAGTAGTTAATTCCGTAGTAGTTACTATTGCTGCTTCTTTGGTAGTTGCTTCTGCTGTTAATGTTGTTGTGATTGGAGGTACCGTTGTTGTCGTTGACATAATTGTTGTTTCGACAGGAGTAGTTGAATCTGTAGTAGATACTAATGTTGTTTCTGTAGTAGTTCCTTCTGTTGTTGCTGTTGTTCTCGTTGGAGATAATGTTGCTGTCGTTGACGTAATTGCTGTTTCGATAAGAGTAGTTGATTCCGTGGAAGATACCACTGTTGCCTCTGTAGTAGCTCCTTCTGTTGTTACTGTTGCTATTGTGGGAGATACCGTAGATGTCGTTGACGTAATTGTTGTTTCCATAGCGGTAGTTTCTTCCGTAGATGATACTTCTGTTGCTTCTGTAGTAGTTACTTCCGTTGTTACTACTGGTATGGTTGGAGATACTGTTGTTGTTGTGGACGTAATTGTTGTTACGGTAGTAGTAGTGGATTCTATAGGAGATACTAATGTTGCTTCCCTGGTAGTTGCTTCTGTTGTTAATGTACTTGTGATTGGAGGTACCGTTGTTGTCGTTGACGTAATTGTTGATTCGACAGCAGTAGTTGGTTCTGTAGTAGACACTAATGTTGTTTCTGTAGTAGTTCCTTCTGTTGTTACTGTTGTTATTGTCGGAGATACCGTAGATGTCGTTGACGTAATTGTTGTTTCGATAGCAGTTGTTTCTTCCGTAGAAGATACTTCTGTTGCCTCTGTAATAGTTACTTCCGTTGTTACTACTGGTATGGCTGGAGATACTGTTGTTGTTGTGGACGTAATTGTTGTTACGGTAGTAGTAGTTGATTCTGTAGGAGATACTAATGTTGTTTCTGTAGTAGTTCCTTCTGTTGTTACTGTGGTTGTTGTTGGAGATACCGTTGATGTCGTTGACGTAATTGTTGTTTCGATAGCAGTAGTTTTTTCCGTAGAAGATACTTCTGTTGCCTCTGTAGTAGTTACTTCCGTTGTTACTACTGGTATGGTTGGAGATACTGTTGTTGTTGTGGACGTAATTGTTGTTACGGTAGTAGTAGTTGATTCTGTAGGAGATACTAATGTTGCTTCCCTGGTTGTTGCTTTTGTTGTTAATGTACTTGTGATTGGAGGTACCGTTGTTGTCGTTGACGTAATTGTTGATTCGACAGCAGTAGTTGGTTCTGTAGTAGATACTAATGTTGTTTCTGTAGTAGTTCCTTCTGTTGTTACTGTTGTTATTGTCGGAGATACCGTAGATGTCGTTGACGTAATTGTTGTTTCGATAGCAGTTGTTTCTTCCGTAGAAGATACTTCTGTTGCCTCTGTAGTAGTTACTTCCGTTGTTACTACAGGTATGGCTGGAGATACTGTTGTTGTTGTGGACGTAATTGTTGTTACGGTAGTAGTAGTTGATTCTGTAGGAGATACTAATGTTGCTTCCCTGGTAGTTGCTTCTGTTGTTAATGTACTTGTGAATGGAGGTACCGTTGTTGTCGTTGACGTAATTGTTGTTTCGACAGCAGTAGTTGGTTCTGTAGTAGATACTAATGTTGTTTCTGTAGTAGTTCCTTCTGTTGTTACTGTTGTTATTGTCGGAGATACCGTAGATGTCGTTGACGTAATTGTTGTTTCGATAGCAGTTGTTTCTTCCGTAGAAGATACTTCTGTTGCCTCTGTAGTAGTTACTTCCGTTGTTACTACTGGTATGGCTGGAGATACTGTTGTTGTTGTGGACGTAATTGTTGTTACGGTAGTACTAGTTGATTCTGTAGGAGATACTAATGTTGTTTCTGTAGTAGTTCCTTCTGTTGTTACTGTGGTTGTTGTTGGAGATACCGTTGATGTCGTTGACGTAATTGTTGTTTCGATAGCAGTTGTTTCTTCCGTAGAAGATACTTCTGTTGCCTCTGTAGTAGTTACTTCCGTTGTTACTACTGGTATGGTTGGAGATACTGTTGTTGTTGTGGACGTAATTGTTGTTACGGTAGTAGTAGTTGATTCTGTAGGAGATACTAATGTTGCTTCCCTGGTTGTTGCTTCTGTTGTTAATGTACTTGTGATTGGAGGTACCGTTGTTGTCGTTGACGTAATTGTTGATTCGACAGCAGTAGTTGGTTCTGTAGTAGATACTAATGTTGTTTCTGTAGTAGTTCCTTCTGTTCTTACTGTGGTTGTTGTTGGAGATACCGTTGATGTCGTTGACGTAATTGCTGTTTCGATACGAGTAGTTGCTTCCGTAGAAGATACTACTGTTGCCTCTGTAGTAGCTCCTTCTGTTGTTACTGTTGTTATTGTTGGAGATACAGCTATTGTCGTTGTCGGAACTGTTGTTTCGATAGGAGTAGCTGATTCCGTAGTGGATACTACTGTTGCTTCTGTAGTAGTTGCTTCAGTTGATACTGTTGTCGTGGTTGGAGGTACTGTTGTTGTCGTTGTCGTAATTGTTGTTTCGATAGGAGTAGTCAATTCTGTAGTAGTTACTAAGGTTGCTTTTGTGGTAGTTGCTTCAGTTATTGCCTTTTTCGTGACTGGAGGTACCTTTGTTGTCGTTGATGTAATCGTTGTTTCGGTAGGAGCAGTTGATTTCATAGTGGATACTACTGTTACTTCTGTAGTAGTTGCTTCAGTTGATACTGTTGTCGTGGTTGGAGGTACTGTTGTTGTCGTTGTCGTAATTATTGTTTCGGTAGGAGTAGTTGATTCGGTAGTTGTTACTAATGTTGCTTCTGTAGTAGTTCGTTCTGTTGTTACTGTTGTTATTGTTGTAGATGCCGTTATTGTCGTTGACGTAATTGTTGTTTCGATAGGAGTAGTTTCTTCCGTAGAAGATACTGCGGTTGCCTCTGTAGTAGCTCCTTCAGTTGATACTATTGTCGTGGTTGGAGATACAGTTATTGTTGTTGTCGGAACTGTTGTTTCGATAGGAGTAGTTGATACTGCAGTTGTTACTAATGTTGCTTCTGTAGTAGTTGCTTCAGTTGATACTGTTGTCGTGGTTGGAGGTACTGTTGTTGTCGTTGTCATAATTGTTGTTTCGGTAGGAGTAGTTGATTCCGAAGTGGATACTAATGTTGCTTCTGTAATGGTTCCTTCAGTTGATACTGTTGTCGTGGTTGGAGGTACCATTGTTTTCGTTGATGTAATTGTTGTTTCGATAGGAGTAGTTGATTCGGTACTTGTTACTAATGTTGCTTCTGTAGTAGTTCGTTCTGTTGTTACTGTTGTTATTGTCGTTGTCGGAACTGTTGTTTCGATAGGAGTACTTGATACTGCAGTTGTTACTAATGTTGCTTCTGTAGTAATTGCTTCAGTTGATACTGTTGTCGTGGTTGGAGGTACTATTGTTGTCGTTGTCGTAAATGTTGTTTCCGTAGGAGTAGTTGATTCTGTAGTGGATACTAATGTTGCTTCTGTAGAAGTTCCTTCAGTTGATACTGTTGTGGTGGTTGGAGGTACTGTTGTTGTCGTTGTCGTAATTGTTGTTTCCGTAGGAGTAGTTGATTTCGTAGTGGATACTAATGTTGCTGCTGCAGTAGTTGCTTTAGATGATACTGTTGTTGTGGTTGGAGGTACTGTTGGTGTCGTTACTATAATTGTTGTTTCGATAGCAGTAGTTGATTCCGTAGTGGATACTACTGTTGCTTCTGTAGTAGCTCCTTCAGTTGATTCTGTTGTCGTGGTTGGAGGTACCAATGTTGTCGTTGATGTAATTGTTGTTTCGATAGGAGTAGTTGATTCGGTAGTTGTTACTAGTGTTACTTCTGTAGTAGTTCGTTCTGTTGTTACTGTTGTTATTGTTGGAGATACCGTTGATGTCGTTGACGTAATTGTTGTTTCGATAGGAGTAGTTTCTTCCGTAGAAGATACTGCGATTGCCTCTGTAGTAGCTCCTTCAGTTGATACTATTGTCGTGGTTGGAGATACAGTTATTGTTGTTGTCGGAACTGTTGTTTCGATAGGAGTAGTTGATACTGCAGTTGTTACTAATGTTGCTTCTGTAGTAGTTGCTTCAGTTGATACTGTTGTCGTGGTTGGAGGTACTGTTGTTGTCGTTGTCGTAATTGTTGTTTCGGTAGGAGTAGTTGATTCCGAAGTGGATACTAATGTTGCTTCTGCAGTAGTTGCTTCAGTTGATACTGTTGTCGTGGTTGGAGGTACTATTGTTGTCGTTGTCGTAATTGTTGTTTCGGTAGGAGTAGTTGATTCCGAAGTGGATACTAATGTTGCTTCTGTAGTAGTTGCTTCAGTTGATACTGTTGTCGTAGTTGGAGGTACTATTGTTGTCGTTGTCGTAAATGTTGTTTCCGTAGGAGTAGTTGATTCCATAGTGGATACTACTGTTGCTTCTGTAGTAGTTGCTTCAGTTGATGCTGTTGTCGTGGTTGGAGGTACTGTTGTTGTCGTTGTCGTAATTGTTGTTTCGGTAGGAGTAGTTGATTCCGAAGTGGATACTAATGTTGCTTCTGTAATGGTTCCTTCAGTTGATACTGTTGTCGTGGTTGGAGGTACCATTGTTTTCGTTGATGTAATTGTTGTTTCGATAGGAGTAGTTGATTCGGTAGTTGTTACTAATGTTGCTTCTGTAGTAGTTCGTTCTGTTGTTACTGTTGTTATTGTCGTTGTCGGAACTGTTGTTTCGATAGGAGTACTTGATACTGCAGTTGTTACTAATGTTGCTTCTGTAGTAGTTGCTTCAGTTGATACTGTTGTGGTGGTTGGAGGTACTGTTGTTGTCGTTGTCGTAATTGTTGTTTCGGTAGGAGTAGTTGATTCCGAAGTGGATACTAATGTTGCTTCTGTAGTAGTTGCTTCAGTTGATACTGTTGTCGTAGTTGGAGGTACTATTGTTGTCGTTGTCGTAAATGTTGTTTCCGTAGGAGTAGTTGATTCCATAGTGGATACTACTGTTGCTTCTGTAGTAGTTGCTTCAGTTGATGCTGTTGTCGTGGTTGGAGGTACTGTTGTTGTCGTTGTCGTAATTGTTGTTTCGGTAGGAGTAGTTGATTCCGAAGTGGATACTAATGTTGCTTCTGTAATGGTTCCTTCAGTTGATACTGTTGTCGTGGTTGGAGGTACCATTGTTTTCGTTGATGTAATTGTTGTTTCGATAGGAGTAGTTGATTCGGTAGTTGTTACTAATGTTGCTTCTGTAGTAGTTCGTTCTGTTGTTACTGTTGTTATTGTCGTTGTCGGAACTGTTGTTTCGATAGGAGTACTTGATACTGCAGTTGTTACTAATGTTGCTTCTGTAGTAGTTGCTTCAGTTGATACTGTTGTGGTGGTTGGAGGTACTGTTGTTGTCGTTGTCGTAATTGTTGTTTCCGTCGGAGTAGTTGATTTCGTAGTGGATACTAATGTTGCTTCTGTAGTAGTTCCCTCAGTTGATACTGTTTTCGTGGTTGGAGGTACCGTTGTTGTCGTTGATGTAATTGTTGTTTCGGCAGGTGCAGTTGATTCCGTAGTGGATACTGCTGTTGTTTCTGTGGTAGTTGCTTCAGTTGTTAATGTTGTTGTGATTGGATGTACCTTTGTTGTCGTTGATGTAATTGTTGTTTCTGTAGTAGTAGTTGATTCTGTAATAAATATTGCTGTTGTTTCTGTAGTAGTTGCTGTCGTTAATGCCGTTGTGGTTGGAGATACCGTTGTTGTTGGTGTAGTTGTTGCTTCGGTCAAAGTAGTTGATTCCGTAGTAAATGTTGCGGCTGTTTCTGTAGTTTTTAGCTCAGCAGTTGGCACCGTTTTACTTATTGTTTCTGGCACAGTTTCTGGTGTTCTGGGTTCACTTGTCGTTGTTGTTTGTTCAAATGTAGTTGTTGTTGATTCACTTGTTCTTGTTGGCTCACTTATCGTTGTTGGTACAAAGGTTGAGGTTGTTAGTTTAGTGCTCGTTGGTGTTATTTCAATTTTCGTTTTTGTTACCTCAGTGGTCATCTCTACTGTAGTTACTTCTGAGGTTATTGCGTTTTGCGAAGTTATGAATTCTGCGGTTGATACTGTAGATTCTGTAGAAGTTAGCACCGTTATTTCAGTAGTAACCTTTTTTGCGGTCTGTGTTGTTGGCATAGTAGTCGTAGCGGTAAATGGTAGTAGTGTCATATTTGCCAGAACTCCCACAGTACTTGTTTCTGCACTTTTAGACATAGTCATTGATGTCAATATTGCTGTTTCAGTTACAATCGCCGGTACCGTTGTAGATTCTCGTATTTGCGTAGTCGTAAACTCAACCCTTTCAGTTTCATGTGTCGTTCCTTCACCATAATCAAACCACGTGTGTGAACCTAATGTCGTCTCTTCTTCGTATTCGTAGTCGTCCTCCGTGTCTTCTTCTTCATAGTCCTTGTCATGAAATGTAACAATTTCTTCAGTAGGTTCTTCCTCTGTTGTTTCTAAGACACTCGGTAGCATTGTTGTCCCACCTTGTTGGTCTGACCAACTTAGTGTTGTCTGCAGCATATCGATTTCATGTAAATGTTCAGTATTGTAGGTCAGCTGTGAATCAGGCGCTTGTGTCGTAACGAGAAACTCAAGTGCATGCATATAGGCTGTTAATTCTTTGGTATCAGGTCCTATTAAGGTGGTGATCTCTTCACTACCCATTCCTTCTCCAACATTCCTTTTTCTCCTTTTCTTAACAAACCCAGTTCTCCGTTTAGCAATATTTCTGAAGGGTCGGCGAAGACTTGAATTTCGATCCTCGGACTGTAACAAGGTATTTGCATGTCGATGTAAATGTAACACTTCCAACAATCTCGGTAACAGAATCGTTTTATTCCAAGGATTTTGGTCTTCCAACGTTTCATTAGTCAGAACAGTTCGATTTAATTTCCTCCTTTGTTTACGAAAAATCAGAGTCGATGATCTTTTCGTCCTCTTTACCTTCCTATGACCGTAATTAGTCGTAATAGCTTTTAAATCCCTGACAAGTCTTCGGTGGTGTTTATGGTTAACATTTATGGAGAGAAAATCGAAGCAAAAACGAGGATGAATATAATCTGTAAAAGGATAAGGATAACTGACTTTGTGATCCTTCGTAGAGATACCATTCTTCGATTTAAGTCGTGCCTCTTGAACATAAATTGTCTCTAAGTTCCTCTTCGATGTAAAACACGAATTGTCCACTCTCGATTCGATACTATTTTCTACAGACACCTTCTCTCGCCACTGTTCAAGGATCGCAGACAGATTCGTGAAATCTTGGTGCGAGCTTGATGGAAACGTTTCTCGTATCGAATATCTATCTGCCCTCAATTTTGTTGCTGTTGCCGTAGTATAAAAATTAACATTCTATAATACACAACATTACTTAGTGACACTAACGATTAAACCACGATCGTGACAATTAATTTCACCATCAATTTTCAGTTGGTACTTTCACTACTAATTGGTCTCACTACTTTGGCTCTCTTACGAGCATTATCATCTTTTTTTAAATCCTTATATATTATAAATGACAATATTTGTTGTTAACTTACTTACAGCACTATCTTTCACTGTAGAACTACTTTCACTATTACAGTAATTACAATCGTTCTCAATGGTTTCGGTAATTTGGACGGTTATATTAACACTTTTCTCTGCCATTACCATGTACATCACAAACAACTTACAAAACACTATAAGGAATATATTTTGCATAGCGTCATATCACAGACGTTCGTAATTATTTTCCCACTTTTCTAACTCATTCTTATCAATCTTATCTCGAATCATCGTTTCAAAGAGGCTATCGCATGAAAGCTGTCTCTTCTAGTTCGTACTCGATATTGGTATCGATAGCCCCCGATTCGCAGATAAATTAGTATAATTAACTATCGATAATTCGATATGGTAGTGAACAATATCACAGTTAACCAATTATGGCAGAAAATTATTTAAAGATTACTGTTCTTGAAACAATTTTATATATCAGTAGTCACTATTGTTTGTATTACTTATCTTCCATGTGGTTTCTACTTGTTACAGATCTGCCCTCATTATAATCACTGCTTTAGCTTCTGAAATATTATATATAGAATATATTTTGACGATGCTATGATATTAGAATCCCTTTTCTCATGTTCATGTTTACTGTTAACGTGTGGATCCTGTGTTTACACACTAGTGAAACATTCGTATGCTCAATATCACAAGCTTCTCCTTCATTTTACGTATGCCTGCGGCGGTATCGCGATGATCAGTACTCGATCATTGTTCGTTCTCCTCTACAAACTGTTCTTTAAGCAGTATCGTAAGTCGAGGATTCTTGGCATGCCTTTTAACTGAGGCAATGAGTGGTGCTTTATTTTTCAGCGTTTGATCCCGTGATGATAGAACTGGAGGAAGAAAGAGCCAAGGGAAAGTATAATACTGTGGATGAGCTCTTGAGAACCTTGGGCATGGCTAGTCTAATCTATTCTGTATACTGTCATCACGGATATTATTTTCTTGGTGCCTGTATTGTAGCTGGTTTGTCTGTTCTTGACATGCTCGAATTACGCAAGTTGGCGATTATGTATTTCGAAGTACGTGTTATTGTGTATTATCGTAACGAAGACTATTTAGTAATTAGAAAACTATTCTATTGGCTGAATGTAATTTCGAGATCCTCTCTAAGACCTTGGTTGAATACTAGTAACAGTGAATGAATCAAAATCTTGCTGATTTTCGAAAGCAGATTTTTTATACAGATTAGTATATACAGAGTGTTTCTAAACATGTGAGACATTTTTGAGGGATAGGTTCTACATACGTAGAGAATGAAAAAAGTTCATGTGAACTGATATCTGAAAACGCTTAGTTTTTTATTTATACGCTATTTTATATTGCGTAACACGCTAGTTTAAATCCTGTAAAAGATAAAAAAACCTTGGGATATTTTTGGAGAATAGGTTCTAAAATTTTGTTCTTCGAAACGTCCACGAAATGTATAAGACGGATGTTTCTGTAACATCTGAAATTTTATCCTCCAGAAGATTTAAAAGATTTTCAAGGAGAACGTTCTTAGAACATGCAAAATGTAAGTCTTAAAACCACCTATAGGACTTTCCAAACTAATATTTCTAAAACATACGATATTCAAGCCTTGGGAAAATTTGTAAGACTTTTCAAATGGATATTCTTACAACATACAGAATTTAAGTTCTAAGAACATTCGTGAGACTTGAGAAACGGATGTTCCTGGAAAATATGAAATTTAAGTCCTCAGAACATTTGTATCACTTAAGAAATGGATGTTTCTAAAATCTTCATAATTTAAATCCTAAGAACATTCTAAGGATGGTCAAAATGGACGTAGTACATTCAATGTAAACTGAACATGAAACGGACGTCCTTTGGATATAGTGTTCTCTAGAGAATAAGGTGCATAATATATAAGATATACACATTTACATTTTTTAATAATATTGCGTTTACGCAATTTTTGGCCTTTATGAATGGAATGAGTGGCCTTTTAAACAAAATATTACACTGCACGCAATACAAAATAACGCATAAATAAAAAACTAAGCGCCTCCAAACATACAGGGTGTTTCTAAAGAGCACGATATAACTTTAAGGGATGATTCTAGACACCAAAATAAGACGAAAATCTAGAATAACAATTTCGCGTTTGAAGCTTCGTTTTTTGGTTAAAAGCATCTAAAAATCTGGTGGAAATCACCAGAAATGAGTCCGCGCATAGGTGACTTTTCTTACATTTCCTTCGTGTCTAGAATTTAGCCTCTAAAAATGTCTCATACGTTTAGAGATTAATGAAAATAACATGAAGTTAATTTTAAGCTACATATAAAAGGATCAAACTATTCATATATAAAAAATCAAAGTAACTTTCAATAATTGCATGAAATATCCTTTCAACTGAATTGATCAAAAAAACTCTTATAACAAATAATTACTTGAAGGATGTTTTCATTTTCACTTTCGCGATAACAAAAATATTTATACCAAGAGCTTTTGTATACGTGTCTTCTGTTCTTTTATATTCAAGCCAATATAGTAAGAATATTTTAAGATCACAATTTTTCTTAAAAAAGACTGTTCTGGTATAGTATAAGATAAAATTTTTCAGCTGCAAATAAATGAAAAAGCACATTTCTCATTTATGTTAACAATGACGATCTTGACATATACTTAACTCTAATTTTACAATCTTAAATAATTTTATATTCTTTTGTGAAAATAAATATTCATTGTTAAAGAGGTAGCATGAATGTTTCTTATCGCATTTCTGAAAAATGAAATTTCTAGTAATTTTTCAGTACCAACATTTATTATGTAATTCGTGGAAAAACTCAAAAGTAATTTATTATAGCTCCAAGAAATAGAAAGATTTCGATTTCGAGATGTTCCTCCTCGACTGAAAGGAAATAAGCCCAGATATACCATTTTCATTTGGGTATTTTTTAATGGATATTTTGTGTAAGTTTAATGCTACTTTTAACTCTGATGATAAAATTATTAATCTTATAATTTATGTGTCACTCAGATATTTAGTAGGCAATAACTACGCACTCCTGGCAAATTATCCTTACCTATTCACAAATTGGGCGTTCACTCCAGAAGGATTTTATCAGGGGTGGACAATAAGGTATACTATTAACGATTATATGATGGCGGCTTATATCGCCTGTATGATTGAAGCACTCCGTCAAACTCCACTATCATAGGAATTTCTAACGCTGTCATAACGTTACATTGAATTCTTTGAAACACTATTTTAGGGATAATCTCTTTTTAAAAAGTGGAATAAATATAAAATTTTTAAGTATGAATATAAATCAAATGTAATTTAAGGAAGTATAATACTTATATTGCGAAAGAAACGTGTAAAATGATTTTTATTTTTATTATGTAGAATAATACGAAAAACTAATCCTAAATTTTTCTGTAATCATCATTTATGTGTTATCATTAAACTGCGGATTTTTATGAAATTTTACAGTTTCGTAAAAACAGTTAAACCAACTGGAATCAAAATAAAAATTTGCTTTATCTTTCAAATACTATAATTTGCACTTCACTTTTCATATTCGTATATTTTTCAATATTGTACAAATTATGTAATTTTTTACACGTTTAAAACTTTCATAAATACACACACATTCACAGTCTATACTGCGTTCACTGAGAGAACGCAGTCGTTTCACGCAGATGGCTTCCATTGCCCCGACTGACTTTTCCACTGAGATTGGTGAAGGATTCAAGAGCCTAAAAGGACACGCCTTGCTTCTTTCTACTCTGTATACCTAGTGTCCAAATGAAACAAATGTTTCTATCTATTAAGAAACAATATTTATTGAGATATCAATGTATAAGAATCCACAGCTTATTTGATTATAAAGAAACAGCAACGGTAGAACTGTTTCCTGGATTTCCTACAAAATGTTCGATGCGACCAGGTAGTTTATGACACGGGAAATCTAGGGTCGTTTATGGTATTGCAACGCAGTAAGAATTCTGACTAGTAGCAGTACGTTTTCGGTCGACAGAGACGATATTCAAGAAGATTTTTATTTGCTAACAGAGCCGCATTAATACTTTCGGAGAAAACTAAAATCTAAAAGAATATCGTTTGCTTGCTCAAAATTTCTTTCACACCGTTTATGCGCTAACACTTGAAGAAGTGACTTTCTTTAGAAATGGTAGGACCTCCAAGGGCCCAACAAGGGGTTCATGGGTAGGGATGTGCTCGGGAGTGACAGAGCCAATAACTAATGAGCGTAGGCGTGAACTGCGCAAAGGGTACGAAAACTCGTCAACCGACGACTGCGTTCTCCCAGTGAACGAAGTATAGTTATCAATATTGTTATTACTGATTGCTTTCTCGAAATGTGAACAAACCTGTATGAAAAATTTCAAGTTCTTTAAGGCCTACATCAGACGAGCATATTTGTGCCACCGTAGCGTGCTGTAGTAACCAGGACAATTCCCAATTTTCAATTTTGGAAAACAAGACATACGAACGCGGCATTTTGGCGGTACGTTTGTGGCAAATTCATTCAAAGTGGCGAAACAGGATCTGCGTCCTTTGAAAATGCGCAAACGTGCCGCCACGTTACCGCATTTGTATGTCTTTCCTTATTTTCCACAACTGAAAATGGAGAATTGTCCTTATTGCTACAACGCGCAGCAGAGAATCGCCGCGACGACAAGAAAACGCTCGTCTATGGCGGGTCTAACCCATCAATCTTAAGTTCTGAAAGTCTTTTAAAACTAATATGATCCCTCTAGACTAAGGGAATACACTCTTAAATAAACAAGAAAAAGATAAGTTCGTAACAACCTGAAAAGTAAACAAAGGAAAGGATAAGGGTAAGGGAACGTATAAGAGTCTTCAAGTAGGTGAAGTGAATTCATGATTGAATGTAAATTTTTCGTGCTTTATTACTTTGCTCGGAATGAACACAACTTTTCGATCGGATCACTTTACACATACGCACGCGATATATACAAAAGAAACACGTCTATCGATTAAATAGATAACGGCAGTATCACGTCCATGGAGAGCAAAAAAGAGGAAAAGAAAGTAGGAAAAAAGAAATACGTAAGCATCGTCGTTGTTACGACTATCACACACGAGTGATAGCGTGTGTTCGCTCATACGACGCAAGTTACAGACAGTATTACGTTGCATTATCGCCTAGAAAATTATCCTATTAAACCATCGACTCTGTCGCACGGCAATTCTCTTACAACATAATATTGCTATTCACCGGTCAGTTCATTTATCTTAAATACCTAGTCAAAAATACAAAAAGAAGTAAATATATAAACAGCTACCTAGCCAGGACTGTCTTTAAAATTTCAGGAATATTTAACCCTCTGGCTGGTAATGACTCATAACACAAAGTGTGTTCCATACACTTCAGTAGACGTCATTACTTCGCTAAGCTGACGCAACTAGATGCATTTCTATCATTGCTTCATTAATAATTAGGCGATTTACCTTTTGCTTTGTCATTCATGTCAACTCTGACATATATTAGTCTGGGAAGCATCTTAAATTAGTGAGACATACTTAATCGTATTTAAGTATAATTAGTCATAAATTATTTTTTTTATTATTTCTGTCGGCTTATTTTCTTCCTTTCGTAGAAATTTCGTTTATATTGCTTAGGAGTAAGTTTGCTTTAACATTAAAGAAGGTAAAGACAGCCCTGCTCCATTCATTCCGTCATAAATTATTCTACTCGAAGGCAGTCTTTTTCGTACTCGTCTATCCGCTTTTACATCGTACATCGCTAGGTAAAGTAAAACAATTCGCTACAGTAAGTGCCGAAATACACGACGAAATTTCGATGAAATCCTCCAATTCCATTCTTCTCTGAGTAACAAGAGGAACTGTAGCCATTAATTGCTCGACTTCTTGTTCCCATCGCACCAGGGAAATGGCCATTGTCCTTACTTCTCTGAAAAGTACAAACTTTCTCTTGATTTCTCCAAGTCTTTACTAATTCAATGAGTTTAACAGTTTCTTATTAAGTTTTTACAATCGTTTAATATAATTTTATAAAACTCTGCCTAGGAATGATTTTATGCAATCATGTCAAGTTCCACGTGTTCTTAAATTGTTGCTTGTCCATTACTTAGAATTGATCATTTTATTTCTCAAATAGTAGTATAATATTCTCTGTTTGAAGTTTTTCAGAAGATTGCTTAATATTTTTGTTTAAATAAAATATTTAAACGTGTGTTTGCAAATACTCAGGCAAGCAAAGGAGTTTGAAATTGAAATTGGTTTATATAACTTGCATATTACATAGTTTATCTCATTAGCAGGACTAATTTATTATAAAATATCTTCTCACTCCTAGTTTTACCCATGTAATTTCGTCTGTAAAATTAAGGCGTTATGGATAATAAGGTCGAACTCAACAATTTCAAAAATACTTTTTATTTTATTCACTCTTATAGAATATAAATAAAAAGCGTTTTTTTCGAAATTTGTATTCGTTGACTTCGCCTTTACTACCGTTAACAGCTCAATTACGCCTTTCTGTATCGATTACTTTTCAAATTTTCTTTCATTCCCTTTTTTATGTAATTTAAGTTTAGTAGGTTTCAAAAAATATTAAAGAATTCTTCAATCATATTTACCTAAAAAATTAAACTTTTTAAGTATTCAAAAACAAATAACAATTAAAAACAATTTTCCTCCCTTAATCACTACAGTCGTTTGTACACAATTTAAAACACATCAAAATTATTTTAATCAACAAAACGCTTCTTAAAGATAGGAAAATAGAAAAAAGTGATTGGTCGTAGACATGCGTAAATCCAAAGAAAATATTCCAATGTTGGAATTTTTAAATTGAAAATTAGATCGTTTTAATCACAAAATACTTACGCTGGGGATGTTTGGATCAAATATTGGTGTTGGCCTCCCTCCATGCGCTTTGACCTAAATTGTGAAGTCTCAGACTACTTCCAGAATTCTCGTCCGGTTCGTACGCGGAATTCGCGTGGCCAGCGTGTCCCTCGAAGACATCTTTCACCGAAATTTGACTGCTTCTCGAGGGACGACCTTGAATTCCCAGAGGATTTCCAGCCACTCCGTAAATATTATTCGCTCCTAACGTTTGCATTTGTGATTTTCGTCTTTGCGCCATGATGCTGTTCCTTCGGCCCTCGAAGGCTTTGAACGCCTTCGCTGAACGTCTTGTAGACATGTTTCTTGGCAGACCTATTTAAAAACAATCATAAAGGTTCATAAAATTAAGCAAGAAGACAATGTAGAAATAATAAACTAAAAGAGTAAAATAATAATAAACATTCTTTGTATAAATACTTGTAGTATTATAAGAAACGATACAATCTAATAAGTTCTTTATTATTTTACAACTGAAATTCTTAATTTCAAGCTGTGAATAAATAAAACTGAAGTATCAAACTGTATTTTAAATATTAGGATAGTCTCTAACAAGATTTTCTAGTCAATTTCCGTTTTCTTTTCAAACGTGAACCGTATACATGATCAAAAGTTTTCTTTTATACTTTCCACTTATTTTCTCTTATGAGACAGTGCATTTAAACGAAAGAAGATTTATGTGTCTGCACTTTGACTTTTTAAAGGGTATTGGAACTAGTCACGTGCAGAGCTTAAAACTTGAATATTCGACCTCAGTTAGTTCTGCTCGATTTATGAAACTTTACAGACCAGAGGAATTTTTTTTAATAAATATGGACATAGAAATATTAGGAAAAGTTGTGCACACGTTCAAATTTTTAAATAGAAAAAAGAATTTTCACACGATTTGTAGACTTTCTGATCACTGCGCGCAGTAATGAATATATAGTTTCTAGTAAAATAGTTGCGTTTTTCTATCTTAATTTAGTATATACGACTAATTGTTATTATACAAAACTCTAAACATTATATATTTTTTGGTAGCTTTCTTATTTATTCACAGATAGTTCTTTTGGAGTCCCAGTAATCATTCAATTAAGCCACATTATTTCCTGTCTCTTTACAATTACTGTTATCAATTGTTATTTGTGAAGTGTGTTCATAATAAAGCTTGGAGCAATATTCTACCAAAGCAATCTAGGATTGAAAATGAATGTCTGTTCAGAATAAAGAACGTGACAATATTTTCAATTTTGGCCAAGAAACATTCTTTTTCAACCCCCGTGTGATGGGAAACAGTGTAGAGACCACTTCCTCCAATTCAAATCTCTTTTTAAAACGTTCCATTCCCCCAGCTGTCGGTTTTTTTTGTAAAGCAAACACGCCTTCCGATTTTTTTCTCTCACCGTTTCCGTCGGACATACTGAAGAATCGTTGCCTGAAGGCGACGTCGAGTGTATTGATCGCCTGCGTTTTTCTTCGGCTCTTTTCGAGATTTCTTATAGTCTTTCTTCTACCAGGCCCGCTGCCACTGCCTTCCTCGTAATCACCTTCCATTCCGTCTAATCTTTGTAAATCCCTGACTATTTCCACCGCGTGTTTTGACAGCAACGCCTCCTCTGATAGATCTTTCGTCTGGCAAGAGCAAACGAGAAAACGATTGAAGAGAACTGTGCCAATGGGACTCACTCAACGAACCCATGGTTTTAATACTGACCTTCTTGCAGCAGTACCAGTCCAGGCTGGTGCTGGCCAAAATGTGGGCGAACGTGCCAAATCGATGGAACAGCATCGCGGTGAATTGAATGATCAATATCAGGGCGAAGAAGAACACGAAGACCAAACCGATTGGTTCGAGTTGTAGGTACACCTTTGTGATGTGTACCTACGAGACATAATCGTTGTTAGGAGACATTGACGAATGAGATAGCTGTGCTTAAGATATAAATAAAGAGGTGGGAAAGGAACACGTAATATAGTCAACATTGCGGCTGCTCGTTGTTACTTCATTAGAGGAACAAAATTGCAAGGGACACGCTTATGAAGATTAAGATATTAAACGTTGTGGGGTCACTGTTGATTCTTGACTCATATAGCGTTGCGGGCTTATAACGATCCTATTTAGTTATTATCAAATTTGTTGCTCACGTTTGATATGGCTACAAAGGTGCTTGGTTGTATAATAGAACTCGGTTTGTATGAACTACATTTATATGAATGAAATCTAATTAGTGCTTGATTTACTGAATTTTAGGCATCACAGCATTATTTCACTTATATAAACATTTAATAAAACAATTTCAATGACAGGGGCTCACCTTATGCATTTTGCTTTGAAACTGATAAATTTAGATAAATGATTTTTCTTGATATTTAGTATTTTCATTTCTCGTTATTATTTATTTCAAAATATATATTTTATATTAAAATTGGTTGACAATTATAATATAAGTTATTTGTCCCCTATAGGGGATAATGTTCAATTAATTTAACGTTAATATATTGTGTCAATTTATCCACCTGATACAGTATCTTTATTACAAAATAAATCAAGCATTTAATTAATTTGGCTGTACTACATAACTGTAGTTATTATACTCGTAAATTTATTTCTAAATTATTATTATTTGAAACGTTACTACGTATTTATGAATAAATGCTTGACACAATCCACTCTTATTATGTGAGCGAAGAACCATAATGAGGGGAGAAAATTAAGTGAATTTTTATTACATGGACCTGTTTTCTTGTCTTCCTACCATTTCATTCAAACGGAATACTATAGTAGTTATGCTTTTCACTTAATTAGTTACGAAAATTTATCTCTGAAACTAGAATTTAAAAATTGCAACAAATAAAGACTTTAAGAATTTCAAGATTTGATGATTCAAAAATACAAAACTTCGAAAACTCAAATGTACAAGTAGGTATCCAATCATTCAAACATTATACTTCTAATAAACTTTAACATTACTTAACATTCACGCAACACTAATGTTATCAGAAACAATTCAAAATAAACAATTAAGAATTAAACTACTGAACTATTGAATGTATCCAGTGACCACCATTTATATAAACAAAAGAGCAAATTGTTATATTCTAATGAAATAACAATATACTTCCTGATCATAAGCAACGATAGTTTTCAGAATCCAATATATTGTCATTGAAATTAGTAACTTAAGTTTCACATTATCTGCAAAAAAGTTTTATTGTGGATATCAGTAACTATCGATATTATGAACAGAATGCCGCAAAAAATTTGTATTAAATTACACTTAAATATACACAAGACATGTAAGCCACCGTTTAGTTACATTGACAGTAACTCGTTAGTGGTGCTCCTCTGCTGTCATACCTAGCAGTGCATTGTCAGAATTAGACACACGCGCGCATACAATAAGAAACGTGAAACGAAAACCTGCGTGACAATCCTCCCTCGTTCGTATTCAGGCAGGTGAGTGGAAAACTGAACAAGGTTTCGGTATGTTTTCTGACCTCGACTCTCCCGCGTTCCGCAAACCGTGCAAGTGCCACTACGAATTGAGAGATAAAAGCTACACCTCCAACTAACTAGGAATTAACAACTCTAATGAACAGGAACTATCAACATTTTTGGATCGCGAGAAAGTCAAGGGGTACAGAAGTCAAAAGAACACTTTGGACAAGATTACATTCTTTGTTATTCAATGAACTCGAATGAAAGCAACTGGACAAATAGTTTAGAATTTTGTGAAGCAACTTGACAATTTTTTATCTATTGCCGCAGTATTTTCTCGTTATAATCTCATTGCTGTCTTGCAGTTTTGGTTTTTGGAGCATAATTTTTACTTGCGTAATAAAAATTTGTTTAATGTAAAGTGAGAGCAATTTCATTAATAGTTTAAGACTTCTGAAAGCTTAAATGTTTTAAGTATTTAAGAAATTGGAAATTCACTAAAATAAATATTAGCAAGAACCATGTGTATTCACATTTTATAGCGATTATTTATATTTCTCTACTTGTCATGAGTATTCCACTTTTTCTTCCTTTTTGTTAACCACCTATTAATAAGCTTTTTCGTTTTTAATATTCTGAAAAATTTATTAAAATATTGTAGCTAAACTGTACTGTAGCTAAATATTAATTCATAGTACTGTAATAGGTATAATGCTGAAAATACAACCAAAATAACATAAAGTGGATAAAAGATGTATTTTTCATTTAAGCTGCCTTTATCATTATTAAAAACAATATACGACTCCCTATGTGCTGTAAACTCATCACTGAGATCGAGCTGCGAATTTATAAGGAGAAAGTACTGTATACTCATGCAGGTTCAATTTAATAACCGTCAAACTGGCTCTTCAGACTTCTGCCAGTTAATGTTAGTCATTGTGAAGATCCTAGAATGTGAGTGATTGTATTAAAGACTATTGTCTGCTTCTAGACAACAAAGATACAGGGTAGAAGAAAGGATGGATAATCTCGATTAAAAAGGTGACGACGTTATTTGGTGACTTAGCTAACTAGCTTCTAGTCAGATGCTTGGTTCCGCCCCGACTTCCATTCGATCTGGCTGTACCTGTGCAAACATGTTAATAGTCATTCGCCACGTGCTGATGATCCATGTTATTGACAAAACATAGACATGTCCCAGCAAGTGCAACATTATCACCGGGTACCGATTCCCAATGTGCTCAGTTGCTCGTCGCATAATCTATTGTTTACGTAACACAATAAATCGATTGAGGAAATAATTAAATTAATCTTCAGGATTATTAACTATGCTGCTAAACAATAATTTAAAAGATGCTAAAGTTTCTTTGTTTCACTGTTTCATTTGATTACTAACGAATAGATAATGGAATAGATTTTTAATTAATATAATGAGAGATCCTAAAATGTAACATTTACTTTTTAATAAATGTTTCACAATTTGTGGAACACGTCCAATCAAATATTCAAATTTTCAAGTTCTCTAATTTCCTAATTAAAAAGTTTATATTAGGAAATGTTCAAACTTTCAAATTTCTGTTATATTAAGTTTTTAAATTTACAAATTGTTGAAATTTGTTAATTTTCAAATTCTGAAATTACTACATTTTGGAGATTATCGATGATGATATTCAAGTATTCAAATATTTAAATATTCGAGTATTCGAGTACACAAATATACAAGTATTCAAGTATTCGAGTATTTAAGTATTCAAATATTTAAATTTTCTGATTTTTAATTTTCTAATCCGTAAGATAGACAAAATAACTTTAATTATTAATTTTTCATAAATTATTAGTGACATCCACCCAAAATGGGTTAATGAAACATTCGGCCAGATGAGTACTGCAAACTGGCAAAAACTCGACAGAAAGTAAGCATTACACTCCAGGAAGTCTCTTTGTAAGAATACGTGACGTGTTATAAAAATTTATAAACTTTAAGCAAAAATATCTGAAGTCGCTCTCAATAGCGCTGAATGCTTTTTTCGTTAACTCTATTATCATTCTCAGGTATATTCTTCTGGATTTGATCCTCTATCTTCATATTAGTTCATTTACATTTACATAAAAAGGAGTTCAAAATTTAAAAAACGAGGAAATCAGTATTTCCGGGGGTCAACAAATGTTACTAATTATTTTACTTATATTTAATACCAAAATATGTAACAATAATAATTTATCATTAAATATAAAAACCTTTCTACCCTCCAACTATTCTAATAAACTAATCCCAAATTCTTTTTCAAAAAATTGACTCCCTTGTATTAACTAACACACAAAATTTAAACCCCATCAAAATCTTCAGCCGTTCCCTATCTAACAACCAATTATTGCAATTATGTAGAAATGCGTCAAGCTCAGGGCACAAGGCTTCGTTGCCACTGTCGATAGCTCAATTAACAGAGATCTTTCAACTAGACGAGGCCAACGTTCGATTTCCCATCTAGTAGCGGCCAATCAACGAATTCTTTTTTCGATTTGCAGACTAATACCCTCTGCTTCGTGTAACGTGTTTCGATTTCGATTCGCTGCCGCACTAAACCGCTATCGGACGTGAAAAATCGAGAACGAAGAGGATAGACAGACAGCGCGAGCAACGGAGCACATCGGAGGTGTTAGTCTCCCGAATTATCAGCGAGACAGCGCGCGTCTCTGTTCCACAGTTTCCGTTTCTTTTTTGGAAATATCCAGGTACCTCCGAGGTCTCTTCGATGAAGGTGATATTCGTCTTGGCGCCGAGCGGCCAGACAACGTGCAGCTGATCTTTGTTCAGCTGCAGCAAGAATACGATCAGAACGAACAACGCATTGAACATAAAAAACGCGAACACGCTCTTGTTCCGTAGCTCGACCAAGTCGCCGGCAATGCGAGCCTGTCGTGGATCAGGGAAGAAAAAAAGCATAGATTAGATAATATGTAGAAAAATACGCTCCGTCCAGTCGCTGATCCTATAACTCCTTGGGGAACCTTTTCCGAAATCCTTTTTTTTGACGTACGAAGCTTCTGAGTATAGTGGAACCTCGATAGCTGCGCAAGATGGGGTTCAGAAAACATGCAAGCAGTACTGTCCATAAATGCGATTACCTATATCAATTTATCCCCTTCTGCAGCTTGTGTTCTATTTCTGTGAGCCACAGAGCAGAAAAATACCACTGTTTGGACAGCACTGTGTACAAATATCAAGGTTCTATTAATACTAGAACTACCATTAATTAACGTCTACCTCTTTCCAATGGAGCAGTTAAAATAACAATTTGTAAAAAATACTTGACTCAAATAGTATTAATGTATTGCATTTCGTATCTCTTTAAGATATATAATACTTGAAAACAAAATACAATATTTAATGAACGACCATGTCAGTCATTTTAACTGCATTGATATTTCTAGTATTAATACAGCAGGCGAGGTTTGATAGCGAGATCCCACTCTACGAAGAATCACGATATTATGATTACTTCAGATATCGCATGGAAATTGTAATTTCCTGCAAATTTTCAGATCCTTGTGAAATGCCGATTTATGTTCATTTTGTCTGAAAATTTGCTAACGTTTCAAGTATGCCTTTCCTATACTTTAAATGCGAGAACCTAAGATTTCGTTCGAGTGGGATGAAGGGATGAAATTCAAGGAGCAGGATAACTCGACGTGGACGGAGCGGTCTTTACCTCCTGTGAGCTTTCGTCATAGGTGATGTTCGTCTTGATACCGAATGGCCACTTCACGTGCAACAAGTCTTTGTTTAATTGCAGCAGAAAGACGATCAGGACGAAGAGGGCATTCATCATAAAAAACGCGAACACGCTCTGGTCACGTAGGTCCTTTAGATCTTTGGCGATTCGTGCCTGATGTAAGCAGCGTGAATCGATTATTCTTTTGGTTTACTACCTTGGAAATGAATTTCCACTTTTTCATTTGTCATCAATCTTGTACTTTCAGTTTTCTAGGATTCTTTCTAACCTTTTTTTCACAGTATTTTAATATCCTAAATCGCGATTTCTGAGAAAGTATTATTCTAAATGAGTACAACAACTGGATGTATTTCATAAATGAACAAAGGTACCGTAAATAACTTGAAATTTTGGAAATAATTTGAAGAAAGTGCTAAAACCAATTTTTCAATTTGCATAGAATAGAATACCCGATAGTACATAATTATTTAAAGAATTCTAGTGTGAGACTATTCATTTATAAATGAAATTTAGAAAAATCTGATTTGTTTTGCAAAAGAAGACAGCTTTGTTTAATCTCCTTGAAATTCCCTACTGAGTATAAAAATACAAAAATACATAATTGATTGATATAACTAAAGCATGATAACATGAATTCAAATGATTATACGATTTGTCGAGAACAATGAATTATATGTATTGAATGTATTGAATATATTAAAAAGAATCACTCTCTACAAAAAAAAACAAGCAAAAATAAATTTTTACTTTTTTAAATTCATCAGAAATTCTTATTACTTTTAAAAATGAGATCCAATTAATGTACACAGATAAGGAACGACATATTTTCTTTGATATTTTATAGTTACTATGATCATACGGAAAAGCGTTGCAATAAGAAACCTTTACCTTCTCTGCCTTATCCTCGTCTATGGGATACAGATACTTCTCCAGAAGATCCTTCCAGAACTGTTCCTCCTGCATAGACAAGACGTCGATTTCTCCTTTCTTCAGTCCGTCGTCACTCAGCCAGTACGGTCGACTGAGGAAGTTGCTGCCTTCGCGATTGCCTTCAGTGTTCTGACTGGTCACGGTTTCCGGTTCGCTCTGACAGTCCTGGTCCTCGGCAGGATCCTCACCAATAGCGCCAAGATGATCAGCAGTCCGTGAGCCTACTGAGGACGCTCGTCGTCGACCGGAGAGCCCATGTGGATCAACGGCTCTAGAAAAAGTAAGCAAAGCGTTTTCCTAACTACCAGATTTTTCCAGTTCTCCATTCACTATTCAATTTCTAAGTAAGTACCAATAATTAACTAAAACGTATTAAAATTAAAAAAGGTAGGGTAATTTGTTTTGCTCCTTGATGAAAAAATATGAGATTGATGCATATTAAATGTCGGTCGTTTAAGTTTAAAGTATGAAATTAAGCCCTGATGTTATGTTTTAAATTTTGTTTGATTTTTATAACTCACATTTTTTAAAGGCTTGTCCATACTTTGAAATAGAAGAAAAGGTAATGACAAACACGCCTCAACAATCGATAATTAGTATTAGTTTGTAATAAAAAAAGATACTGTTTTTAAAGGTACCTTTCTATCGTGTCTAATCGTTTTCCGAGCTGTTCTAAAGATTCAGCAATAGCAACCAACTGTTGCTTTTCGTTGGAAGTCTGGCCATGAGTGCAGAACATGCATTTGAACAGTCCTGCTAGAGAAATTTCTATCGATCCTTCTTCGTCGTCGCTCGATCCAACGCCATTTTGTAAGAAACCTAGCAAGGATTTTTGTTTCGCTTTCCGTTTTGCTTCCTCGGCCTCCTTTTTCTCTTGTTCAAGTTCCTGATAATTTGATGAGAAGAATATTGAATAAATTAATGTCCTCTGTTACATAAACTATATCTGATATAAGGAATTGTTAAGATGAAATACAAAGCTGATCGAAAGCTAAAAATTGCATATAGCTGATTGTATTCACTAATAATAAATAATAATTCTACAAACAAGTTAATTAGTCCTACAAGCATTTAAGAGCTAGTAACAATATGTTTAGTATGAGCTGCATTGTCAAAGAAGAGTACCTTCAATAAATCAAAAGTGTCTTTTAAATGTATTTTTCACGTAAAAGTACTTTTTCTAATTCCAAATTTCTCTTTTCTACGTTATTCTTAAAAAATAATTTTTCCTCGGTATTACGAGAATTCTTAAATACGTATGAAATGATATACATGTAGTAAATTCTTTGTAAATGTACCTAAAATTTTTTTCAAATTTACATGTACCACAAGACAAGTCTTCATCTTTTTTCTGTTACTTCACGTCATCAGTATGTATAACCTTGCATGTAGCAAATGAATATTAAAATTCATAGGTTGTTGTATTCCTCTTAATATGATGTACTACATGGCTCAAAAAAAATTCCATTTCCATTTAAAACGATAAAATCGCTCTTATATCAAGAGAACCTAATATCGATCACCACAAAAAAAGTTCTCTTTTGTTGAACAATGCAGCTTTTGTTAAATTGCTTCGGGGTCATTCCACGGGAAATTGGACACTTTTTGGATTACCACCTAGGATTTTGTTCAAATTTGAGTATATTGTAGTCTTTAGTGATATTTAAACGTATGTCAAAAGAATTTTCCAAATTTTGAAAATTGTCGATTTTAGAGCTGCTCAAAGTATAGTGCTAACTTTTTTTCAAATAATTATAATTCTTGAACCACTAAACGCACGAGAATAAGCTTCTGGGTAGTTATAGTGAACACATAAGAGTACTAAAAAAATTGTTTCAATTTAGAACAAGTTTTTTTAAAACACTTTTTTTGTAATTTT
The DNA here is from genome assembly GCF_051401765.1 of Calliopsis andreniformis. Lineage (NCBI taxonomy): Eukaryota > Metazoa > Arthropoda > Insecta > Hymenoptera > Andrenidae > Calliopsis > Calliopsis andreniformis. The sequence continues at coordinate 8,482,828 of NC_135071.1, forward strand.
TTTAAACATGTGCGACTTTTTAGTACTACGTACGAATTTAAAATTTTGGAAAATCCGAGGTGGTACTCCAAGAAAAGGCCGATTTCTAGTGGAATAACCCTTCGACGAAGCTCAAGTAGTGATTTAATCAACCATGTGTATTATATTGTATTATAGAATTACTATGTTATTTGTTAGTTTTGACAATTATTGATTTAAGGAAAGATAATACCAAGTGCATCACAATATTATAAGACCTGCATCTTGAAATAAAAACAGCCAATGGTATTAAATTATTATCACCTAACTTAGAAACATCATCCAATTGGAAAAATTGTTTATCTGAAAATCATTAAAATTATAGTATAAAAAAATGTACATACGTTAATTATAGTACAATATAGTGAAAATGTCACCATATTATCATCACATTTTAACATCCAATGAGTTCTAGGGTACCAAAATAAATTTTTACTTCTTGTCTTAAATTTCCCCAAATTTTCATATTTTCTAACACCATATTGGCCGTGATAATTTCAAGGCTGCACAATTATTAACACATTGCAGATCAGTAGCTTCGTTATAAGCCTTAGTCAGTGGCCCTACATAAAAGGTACAATACTTTTAAGTCCTATGTGGAATGTTTACTAAAAGATAGGAGAAAAATTGAAAACAAAAAAATTGAATTCTGTATCACAAAATAAGACAAAAACTTTTTGACGAAACTGTTTATCTCTAAAAATTTTAGTAAAAGGAACTCGACACTTGGCAACTTGTCAAACATTTTACTCGTTATGTTGTCGAATCTGAAAAGCATTTTACCTAAATTATTAATTGTTACTACAAAGATGTTCAAATTATAAAACTTATTTTGTAAACAAAGCAAGAAATCTATATACTTTAGTCAATATGATTTAATATATTTTGTATTAAACCTTGATAAGTTATCGTAGTTTCTTCATCGTAATGGCAAATGTGAACTAAATTTCAAAATTATTAAAAGACTACCACTCAGTTCTAATTCCTTTGTCCTTGATTTTCACCTTAATTTGTCATGTACAATAGAATCACTTCTCAAATTTTCTCCTACCTATTGTCGAACCCTCTATATGATCCGTCCACAATTTGTTAATATGATAAGGGTAGAAAGAGATGGAAAATATGTTAATAATGCAATCAATTACCGCAGCGGTCTTTTTAGTCCTTATTTCCCTCGTACCCCATGTAATGTCATTCAAGTTACTGATGGCGTAAATGATAAGCAACACGTACATCGATGGTACGGTTATGAAGTATATGAGACTGAATAATAGGCAATACAGTTCCCTTGGATGTAAGAATGCCGTAATCCCCAGTTGACTTATCAGCAATATTATAAACATTGCGGACGGTGACAGTACTCCATCATGGACAATGCTTATTGCGATCCCAACGATGACAGCGACCATTACCATGCCGTACAAGGCACTGATTATTGCCGCTGTAGTAACCTATCGTACCATGGTTAATATGTTAATAATTGAGTTAGCATTTTTTGTTCAATCTAGGTGCGCATATACTACCATTTATAAGTATTTGGAAACTTGGAACCTGGTTAAAACATTAGTATCTTTATTGTACAAGAAAATTTTTCTAAATGGATTGTTATCAATGAATGTTATTAATAAAGATCTATGATAAATCTAGAGAAACTATAATAATACGAGTTATATTCTAAAAATTTGTTCAACTAGATGACTAGTTTAAGGCTACGCGTTTATTTAATAACAGCTAATTTATGCTGTTTTTAATCAAAGCACTTTAAAGCCACTTTACGGAGGACTTTAGAATTCATGGGTCTGTTTCTTCAACAAACGAAACGTTCGTTCTTTAACGATGTTCTGACGACTATGTTTGAACTTGTCTTGATCATACGATAAATAATTCGGGCATATTCGTCAGAACATCAATTCACCAGAATACGCATCCACTGTAACCGCAATCTTAGAGAAGTTTCCACTTAAACTAAAAATATAAACGTTTTAATCAGGTTTCATCAACTGTCCAAGTACTTACAGATGGTAATATCTAGAATGCATCGAGAATTATCGAATCTTCGTTAAAGGACCAGAACATTCAATTTAATTACATGTTGAGTTAACGTCTATACTACAAGCAGTAAATAAGTCAGTACATGAAATGGATTGAGAAGACGTTGGTAACGACAAGATCTCGATGCATCAGATTAAATTATTTTGTTATCGAACGAGGACGTACATTGGCAAACGTAGAAGCTGATAACTGCGTTGCGTAGAAATTTGAAAACAGAGGCACCTGCCACCTTAAAGTTAAACACTTGTTTTAATGTGCCACCCCCATAATATTCTGAATATTACATCGCTGCATGGTGTGTATTATTATACAGGGTAGTTGTATTGCGTGGATTTAATAATTGATAAAGCAAAGCAAATCGGAGGTAAAACGAAAGGGGGCAGTCGACACGAACCTTCTTTGTCTTTTTCACTTGGACCTCACGTGTTCCCCAGGAGACCACGTTCAAATTTATAATCGAGTAGAGGATCAGAAGAAGGTACATAGACGGAATCGATAGGAGATAAATAATGCCGTGCACGATACACCAAAACTCTTGGGGATGCAAACAGGCAGCTATGAAAAAGGAACTGGACAGGGATATCAAGAAAATGGCGGATGGTGAACCGATACCGTCCTCCCCGAGCTGGAGAGCCGTACCTACGATCACGGCCATCATTATCAGCGCGTATCCTGTTGATAATATCTGCGCGCACAGAAGCTGAAATACGAGGACGTTCAGAACACTGACAAGTAAAGCAGACGACCATGAACGAATCACTGGAGTGAACAGACTTACCTGAATATTTGCCTTACACGTAAAACATACGATCATAAATAGTAAAATAGGAATAATGTTGTAGTAAAAACTAGTCCAGTTGTCGATCTTGAAGGCAGCCACGAAGGCACCCACCAACATGAGGAAAATCGTACCCGGTCCTAAAATGGTACCACCTAGGAAAGAATGTATGTCATTATCGATTGCTGGCTTTTTAGAGAATAAAGTGTTTGTAATTTTAATAAATCTATAACTAACCCATGAGTAAAATTTGATAGAAGATGTATGGAAGAGAAATGTTATCGTTAATTTTGATAGTTCGTTTTGCGTCCATCAGAAGGTCCATGATATTGGCTATAGTCGAGGGCACCCATCGACGACGTTGATTGTAGAATTCGTTGAAACCTTCGGGTGCGTGAGTATATGCATCGCTAGCTGCAGAATACTCGACCTGTAACAGATATAAACAATTTAAAGTTATTAATTTACATTTTATTGTATCCTCCACATAATGAGACTTTAACATTACAAAGTACTTTAGCATCTATGCTACTATACTAATATTTTCAAAATTACCTTTTATACATATACTCTTACTAAACTACATAACGAGTTTACCCTATATATATTTGCTAGAGTATATTTATTCTATAGAAAATTATTAATGACAACAAAGACTATCTAAAAGGATACCTGATGACAAATGAAATGGATTGAAACGCAGTAAAGGTATTAAAAGCTATTTTGCAATATATTCATTTATCTTGTAAGCAGACTCAGTTATGATAAGGTCACTTATTCAGCCCTCATTAAAGTTTCTAAATACCTACCCTGTAACCTCGTTGTAATAGCAGCGTACAAAGCCATCGATCCTCTCCCTGGTCATACTGAACGTAATGTCTCGCCTCGTCAGACCTGGTAGTGTACTTCTTCATCACATTATCATCCATCAGAGCCTTCCCTCTGAAGAGCGAGAAGCAGCCAGGACTACAAAGCACGCAGCCGATCATGTGCTCGGTCGCCTTCTGGAGCCAGTGACCAATCGCGTACTCGAACTTTTGATACCAGACCATTGGACCTGATGAGATCAAAATGGAAAATGACTTTAGGAGACTGTATTTTGTACTTAACCATTTGATGTTTATTTTATTACTATCCTGACCTGAGCCAACTGGATGAATACGACCACAAGCTGCTCCAAGGTTCTTGTTCTTTTTCATCAAGTCTACGAGCAGTTTTACTGCAGCCGGTTGGAAGTCAATATCGCCATCAAGAGTCAGTAGGTAAGTGTTCTCCGCGATTACCTCTTTACGATCCACGCTAATTGGTAACTCCATTAATCGGTGCCCCAGCAAATAGTACATGTACATCACCTGAAGATAATGTGAAGGTGATAATCTTTGTTAGTCAGAGAACAAAGCAGATTTTTTGAACTGTTCATGTATAGAGTATTCGACGACATGTGTCAGAAATTTAAAGAGGTGATTCTATATAGCAAAATAAGATATTATTTAACATAATTAATTGCTAAAGATACACCTAAAATTCATATAAAATGTGTCTGACTCTGGGACTTAATTTACTTGCGACACGCAATAGCAAATCACGCGAAACAGTGTCAGTAGAATAACCTAATAGAATAAGTCAAGTCAGACACGCAATTTCGTAATTCTTGATTTGCAAACTATTAATACTAGCTTGTAATACTCTTAACCCCTAACTATTAACATGAAGTCTGGTAGACTCTACATGATAATACTTTTACTATTGATTTCGTTTAAATATGAAAAGCTTTATACTGAAAATAGGAAATATATGTCATACCTTGTTCTTTTAATTTATTAATTATGTCTTTGTGCCACTTAAAATTCTGTATCCGTAGTTGAAGGATGATACCATTCAACAACCCTAACTTAACCAATTTACGACTAATCTACAATAACCGATTAAAATGGGACACTCTGTACCAGTAATGATAGCAAAGAAGTTTTGTGTCATTTCTGAACTATATTATACCTGACTCCAACGTTTCCTATGACGGATCTTGCTCTTGTCCTTCAAATGAGCGATCATCTTCGTCTTGCCAGGAAGAGTCCATACCAATCGACCACCATAAGGCGTTGGATATTTCTTCGGCGCTCTCACGTGCATCCTAGTCTGATGAACATCCGATGCAGCTTCATCCAAAGTGCCCACCAACAACTTAACGAACCTGTTCACCTGCGACTCGTTCTCATCGTGATCCGATAACTCGAAAGCGTCATCGAAGAAGATATGAGCTGAAGAAACAAATTCATATCACGTACAGAGTTCCCTCCAGGCAACCAAAAAGCAGTAGATAAAAGTTTGAATAAAAAAACGATTAGCATTTTAATAAAAAGACACCTCAATTTCGTATATCCCGAGGATGCCTTAAAGTATTATTTACACTGAAATAAACTAAATTCCTATATCTTACTTTTTAGAGGTACCATGAGATATTGGCATTAATATTTACAGACAGCATATGTACTTAGCTATTCAAGAGAAAAGTTTCATAGAGACACTGTGCATGGATATACTACTCTAGTATAAGTGATTCAGGACACAAAGAGTTCGGATATAATTTTTTCTGTACATATTAGCAAAGCAGAAATAACAGAAATACTTAACAAAATTGAGATTGAACTTACTTTCAAACTCGTAGTAATCCGGATCAACAACCTTCAGATATTTTTGTGCGACACGTCGGGCACATTGATCCTCATCAAGTCGCAGGATACTTTTCAAGAATTCCATCATTTCTTCCTTGTTCTCATGCCACATCGTCGCACAGGCATAGATCCTTGTTACATGATCGCTACTTTTTACAGCTGACGGAGGTGTAGTTGAGCCGTCCGTTTGCTCGTATATAGTCTCGTAATCTCCATCTCCTTTTTCCTTCTCTATCTCCGCCAGATCCTGCCCGACAAAAACACCATTTACGTTTTCATATAAACGATCGTATACTCTCCCACTCTGTTGCTCGAATCCTCAAACGCGACGCTAACCCAACCCAAAGACTCGTAAACTCGTATATTGCCAAGCCGCTATATGTATTCGACAAATGTAGTTTTACATTAGCACGATCTCAGATCCTTCCGTCGTGAAACGAGGAAATTTCTTTCAGCGAAAAACTTGGATATTTTTTTACAATTGCATTCTTAAAGGAATCTGCTAAAAATAGATATTTTTTTAAAGTAATACGCTAAATACGTTATTACTGGTATATTGAGTTACTCATTTGTGGTGGAATAAAATTGTTAGTATATTTAACTAACTTGATTTTTATTACTTTTGATTTGAACGAATATGGGTAATAATCATTAATAATATTAACCCTTAACTGCTCTTGTGGGATCCTGCAAAACCCTAGGTATTATATTATATTACTTGATAGTTTTCTTGTGTACTGACAGATAGCTCTTAGAGTCCCAGTAGTCTTTAGTTAAATTAAATTGTTTCATATGTCACTTTGTCACTGTGTTATCAATACGTTATAATAAAGTTTAAAAAAATATTCTTCGTAAATGGTAGTTCTTATTTTGTTATTGGAATATCATAGGACTCCACTAGAAGGTTATAGTTCTTACGTTTCACCAGAGCAGTTAATCCTTTCCACTAGATTCTCTCTTCTAGAAGTGCTAAACAGATTTAAAAGTACTTTCAGCATAAAGAATTGTGCTAACCTACCTCAACCTTCACTTCTGGCTGATCGTCTCGTTTTCTATTCAGACCCATCGACTGGTCGATTAGCAGGGAATCGTACATAGGCATCACAAAAAGCTTTTCGGTGGCAGCGAGACGTTCGCATTTCGGGGTCCACACATGGAGTGTAATCCATGTTTGTGACAGCAGCCAAAGCAACCACACCCAGGCGTACTGCTTCGATATGAAATCATTGAGGAAATTCTGCTGCGGAGACTCATAGAAGAGATAGTCCGGAATGGTGCCGTGGAAAATGCAAGGATCACCGCTTCGCAAACCGCAGGCGGCGATCAGCAGGGATATTGATACTGGTATTGTCAAATTCACGGGGAAGGCGTAACTGAATCCTTGAATTAGGATTTTGCACGCAAATTTACCTGAAAAGAGCAAAATATGATTTTTTTGTGTGAATTATCACATTGTGCAACTAAATATGTGCATTAGCGGTCGAATGTTTGGAATTGTTTTTTAAATTGAGAAAAGTAAACGGATAGCTGTAACAATAATTAATTTTATTAATTTATTGCATTTTTTTATATAATGAACATTGTAATTATTTCAAACTACAACTTCGAGCTATCTACTTTGCTATACACATGTATAGTATAACTTGAATGAGAATTAGCAAGTGGTTCCAAACTTTTGGCTGGCAATGTATAATCAACTTCTGTAGTTTAAAATTGTTAATGGCTATGATTATTGATTAGGATAGCAATAGCGACGGAAATTGTACTGCCTTAAAAATATCAATACTTTTCCTTCAAGTCTCACATGAAGCAATAACCATTTGTGTTATTGGGCACTAAAAGTTTAGTATACCTTTCCTACCTAATGGTTTAACGGCACTCATTGTCGAGTGCATAGCTTTAATATGCATTATACAGTCAACAAGTTAATGTTTTACAATTTACACATCCAACGAACTGTATCGTTAAAGAGTATTGCAATCATTGGTTGTTGCTTATTAATTTGTACAACTGTGAAATGTTTTCCTATTAAAAGTTATCAAAAGAAGAAGAAGACTATAGCGTGAATGAAATATTAAGAAAACTTGGAATGAACTCACATCTTATGAAGAAGATCTAGTGAGTCTTTCATGGCACTTAGAGTGCCAAAGGGATTTTTTAATGAGAAATTACAATATGTTACCTATATGGACCGACTGTAAAATTACCTTTGTAAAAACTGTGACGAAATTTCTCGGACTAGAAGGATGAAATATTGCTTTGATTAAAATTACCTGCAGCAAATATACCTTTGCTACATTTTTTTAGTATCACCAGCTTTCAATCTTACATTCACGAGCTACAGAGGTATTTGATTTTAATTATTCCCGAATCCCCATGTTATACAATTACTGTGAAATTTGAGGGTTATCTATATTTCGATATTTTATTAAAAAAGACATACTCACCGAAAATGTACGCGAAGTAGGCACCAAAGACTTGCAGCAACAATACGTAAATTGGTGTGTTGACATCGGCAGGTATTCTATCACCGAAATCTATCACGTCAGCGATATCTGTGATCGTACTGGACGTCTCTGGTCGTATATTCGATACTATAATCTGATGTTTCCCAAAAGCGCTGCTTAACATCGAGAATAAATGTCCCACAGTTTCTCCCTTGATGTGAAGTATCAATAGGGTACTGATGAAGAATGCCAGTATCTTCCAGACAGATATGAACATATAAGTGAAATATCGCGTCAATCTCATCTCTTTCTTCACTCTTCCCAAGGACCGAACGAATCCTGTGGATAGAAGACACGAATAATCGATTCTGAGTCGCGCCTTTTTGTCTCGAGTTCTTGTAACAAAGGACATTTTCTTTCATGCGCTTTTTTATCTGTACTGATCTTTAGATAGAAGCATTAGGATAGGAAAGTCATGGACACACGGTTAGAAAGTGACGGGTAATTTAAGAACCGGAGGAGATTCGTAAAAACGAATTTACCGCGTAATTTTATACCTATAACATTAAAAATTAAAAGTTTATTCGATCGCAACTCAGTTTTTTAATATTTATCTATGATAATGGTACAGCTGCCTACGACTAAGCAACCACTTGTTGCCTATCGAAATTTGTTACGAAGATAAGCACTGAAGTCGATTGGCGATTTGTCAAAGATTAACACATGCCCTGGTATTTGAATCTTGTATCATCGAAGAAAAAATTAAGAAAAAAGTCGAAGAGAAAGTAAAGGAACATAGTATCTTTTCACTGTTAAATCGAAACTTCAAATTAACATTAAACTCTCTGTATGTAAGATTAGCCAATGGGTTGAAAAACAAAATTAAGTACTATTCGAATAAGTTTTTATATGTATAAAATTTTAAGAAATTTTACACAAAACAAGTTTATAACAGGGGATATAATTCTAAGTCAGCTCATGCTCATGATATGTCACTCTGAGTTATGAGAAAGATATGAGTGACAGTGTGCGTAAGGAAAGCTCTTATGTCCTCGATGATTTTAAGATATAGTGAGCATAGCGAGGAGCTTATCACGAGAAGACACAGTACTTACCAACAGGACTTTGCATGGAGACGTAATTTTCCCACCAGCCGCAAGAAATCAAAAATAGGGTTGGCGGTATGAGCCACACGGATGGTCGAGAGTTATCCAGTAAAGGCCAAAGGAAGAAACTTGTGCCTTGAGCGGCTAACGCAGCCATATCGATCAGCACCAAGACAAATCTCTTCGATTCGTCTTTGTTTTTATTGCGGGAGAGAAGCCCTTAAAAGAAACAGTTCGTCTTTATCTTACTATTCGATTCGAATTACTTCTGCTGATAATGGCACGGAAGCAATGTCTTCGTTAATGGGAAGTGTTCCCCTCTTGATTGAAGTATAGGGAATCATCCATCAATCAAACTTGAGGAAAAATATATTTTGGAAGGGAAGATTCTATAAATGATTATAGGTTGAACGGAAAATCGCCGATTTTTTATCAAAAACTTTGGCTGAAATCAAACTAAACTTGATTGGCTGGAAATTAGTGTATTTTTCATTTTCAATCCATTAATTTTAAATCCCTATGATTTTTCTATGAGTAACAGGTAATTGATATTTTTTGAAAGAAAAATGACTGCCTTTTTAAATGCAAACTAATTGTTTCTCAAACATTCTTTTCGTATAAATTTTTGAAGTAACTATTACTTCTTTGTCCTTCGGCTGTAATTTTAACGGCTCCGACTTTAACGTACTGATCGAAAGTTGAAAACAATTTTGTAAAACTGTTGAAGTTAAAGCGATAAGAGGAATTCCATGAAATGTCTTCCCTTACCTAACAACCCAGGTACAAAGCAGACGCAGTTGGTCAGCATCGCGCCTTTGACGACATCCATGTCAGGAAGCACCGCCATGAACATTAAAGCCAAGCCAACTACGTGGAAGGTCTCCATAAGAAAAACGAGAAGGAAATGCGAAGCAGGTGGCTTCTTCCATGATTTGAAAATGCATATCCGAATGCTGCGAATCAGTGTGCCGAATTCTGGCACCGCGAACGCAATTATGATGCACCAAATCCATGCTATCCTCTCTTCCTCTGTTAATGTTGCTACAAGTTGCTTGTCCCGGCCTGCAAAAAGGAAAATTCCATGAAGACATTATCTTATTATTAAATGTGAATAATAAGTGAAATTTGTTTCTTTGAATCAAGGAGAGTAGGACCTCAGTCGATGCAAAAAGACAGGCTGAAAATTGTATGCAAATATCAAGGTAATCGAGTAAGTAATAAGACCATGATAAGTGGTGTAAACATGAAACGATTTTTGAAGAAATTTAATTAACGAATTTAATGAAGTCTATCTAAATCTTCTCATGTCTTGATAGCCTTCTGTTTTCTATTATTCTATTAGCAAGTAACATTATGTATTATTCTTCGATTTTCTTTGACTTCACATATGTTGTAGTACTCAAAAAACTAAGTGAAACATATTTTTTTATAACTGCAGATATTTGATTTAAAAAAGATAATTGGAACTTTTGATAAAAATATTGTATTCTTTTGCATTTTAATCTGTGTGTAGAACATTTTTTGTTATAGCAAACCTACTATAAAATCTCAATTCTTCGAAGAGATTTATTTTTTAAGGCATTTTTTTCTTCTCGTCATACAAAATTTATTTGAAATGAATTAGTGTTAATATTTATTCTGTAAAGGGATGTCGGTTTAAACATTTACTTTATATATAATCAGAAAATAGATTTTTTTCTTTTGGGGCAAACTATTGAGGCAAACATCAGAAGGTAAAGTATAAGAGGAGATTATGTTCCTTATGTGGGGAAGGAAAAATCAACATGGAGGTAGTTTATCCTTAAAAAACAAACCCCTTCGAAAAATTGGAATTCCATAATAGATTTTCTACGACAAAAGATATTCTACAGACATTGAAATTCAAAAGAATTCAATATTTTTATCAAAAATTTCAATTATTCTTGTTACATGTTAAATCTTTGAGATTTATTGTGAGTTTCACCTTTTCAAACTGAATATCTGCAGATATAAAGCAACACGTGACGCTTAGTTTTTTTAATACTACAAAGTATGTAAAATCGAAAAAAGGGTAAAAAAAAACACTTACCTAGTGTTCCTCATAAGTGACTAAACAGTAATATTCAAAGCGTATTAGAAACATTGATCAGACTTTAGTCTTCAGTGATCAAATTCCTTTAAAAATCGGCTTTAAATCATATCGCTTAACATTACTTCAATATTATAGAAAATTGAAAAATATGTTAGTAGTCTACTTTGAACAATGAAAATAAAGTTCTATGTGTACATATCTGGACCCCAGAACCAATGTGTATTAAGTCCACAAAACACATTTGTTTTCTTTAATATACTTGTTTTCTGTGTGACTTCTATATGACTCTCCTATTGTTTCCTATTCTTTCAGTATAGTGAAAGCTCTTCTGTACAACAGAATTAATAGACAGGTACTGAGAAGAGAGGTCGAACAGTAGTAATCACATCGAAAGGGAAACCCGCAGCAAAAAGTTCCGCGACAAAATGCACCAGAAGGCTCCATTTATAGAATGTAATAATTGCTTTCGTTATCTAAGATCGAGTGACTTTGTACACTTCACACTGCGAGCATGCACAGCGGTGTTTCAACCTGTTTTCACGTACTTTCTCTCCTTTGCCTGTAAGATGTCCGTGTCGGCAGCAAAAACGTTCCGCTGTAATTGTGTTACGAGTATGATCCACTTTTTACATTATTTTGTGCCGGTTTCTAAGATCGTTTTAACAAACTACTGCACAGGTTGTATGAAAAATACGCGACTGAAAAATTCTACTATTACGTTCTAATTCGGATAATAATTCTCGCTTTCTTGTGTCTATATTGTAATAAATTTTAGCAATGTGTTACATAGTTTTATCTGTCGTAACATTGCAAATAATTTATCTAACATTAAGTTATTCTCAGTGGAACGACTAAAATGTAGGTGAAAAATCAGTTCGAATCTATGCTCTAAAAAATTAGTCACATTCGAGTAAAGAATAACACCGTACAATTGATTAATTGATTTTACAACTTCTTTAAATCTAATTAATCGTTAACAGTCACAACAATTATCTACGGTAATTTAAAAGAAGAGGAAATTACTTAATTGCATCTTCTTCAAGCACTATTTTGTTCAGTTTATTTTCCGATTCTTCTGACATACTTGAGTTTTCTTAAGTATAATCCAGTTATACAGAGTGATCAACGACAACTATCAAAAATGCTAAGAAGTGATTCTACATGCCAAAATAAGACGAAAATTAAGAGTGGCGAAATTGTACTTAAGGATCCGTTTTCGAGGTATTAATTGTTCAAGTTAGACTTAGAATACCTACGCATACAATGTGTCTGACGTGAGAATTTATTCTACTGCCAGGGTGCACTAGCCAAGCCGCGCTTAGTGATATCAGTAGAATAAATCCCCTAAGTCAGGCACATTTCAAGCATATTTTAAACGTTTTCGGAACAATTGGAAACTCGAGAGTTGAGTCTCAAACGCAATTTTGTCGCTCCTTAAAATTTTGGTTACCTGTTGTCGAGTACACTATACTGTTCAATCTTCTTTAAAATGTAAAACTTGTCTAACATGTCATCCCACACGTATATCATTTTCAAACAAAAATTTCTCCTCGTTTCAGCCCTTTTTTCCCAACATTCGATTGAATATTTAAACTGCAAAAGTTACCACAAAGCTTCTATATCACTCCAGTTCAACGTAACTATTGTACCTGAGGTTTCGTAAGCCAGTACAAATTGCAAACGAGCCACTAGTCACGCATTATCTCTCGTCTAACTCCAACCTGAGAATTTAAACGAATTTCCCCAATTTATGTGAAACACAGACAAACGGTTTGCAGGCGCTGGTTCAGCCGAATCCAAGTGAGGCGAAACGAGAAACTAATTTCGGGTACGAAACCGCTAACGTAAACCGTTCCGCGAGTATTAGTGCAGCTGCTGGCGTATCGATCACTTACCTATCTGTCTATTACAGTAAGCAATCTTTCGATCGGCTCTAAGTTGCGATGTCATGAATAGAATGGTTCCTTTGGCAACAACACCGCTCCCTAGCACTATCACAAAAACTACAAGATACACGATGACCTTCGTTATTTGTACCGTCACCTCGAGGCATTTCTGATTGGCCATCGAACCAGAGTCGATTTTTGGCGGCGGATTCCGGAACACGTCCCATCCTTTCGTTTCCACGACGGTCCTTTGACTGAAACAAAAAGTGCATAAGGAAAACATTTATTTTAAAAACGAAAGAATAATTCCTCTCGCTTATTTATTTCGATTTTTCTGTATTAAGCAAACTTCTGGGCCTCTTTTTTATTATTAGATATGTTTACTACTGTACCACTGTATTTTTTAAGTTTTCCTTATTTATTAACGTCAGTAGAGAATTATTATTGGAATAAAGTACGGAATTATGTGAAAATAAGACGAAATGGTTTGTTTGCCTGTTAGTCATTGTATGCAGGTACCATTTTTTTCATATAACAAAAATTGGTGTTCTCTTTATCAAGTATGATAAATAAATAGTAACATTAGCAAGTGAGTGTTGAAACAGATATTATATAGGCTACTCCAGAATTTTCAAAATTTCTTTCTAATTTTGGTCAAACGAAGGCAGAATGTGCCCATATTTCTTACAAAAATGTTACTATCTAGCATTTCGCATAAAGAACCCATGAATGTTAAAATAGAATGAAGAAATTAGTGATTATGCACGACCACTCGTTAAATTCTCCAAACTTGAGAGGAATATTTATAAAAAAATGTTAATAAAACGTGATAAAGATCCTGTTTTGTTACTTAATTATAGCTTTCATGGGAAGGTCACGGAAGAAAAGGAATGAGTATAAGTATTTGCGATTTATTTTTGAATGCAAGGTAGTTGAGCCGACACAAAGAGGAACCGAGCCTCGTGCCTTTTGTTTCCTGGAGCAAAACAACGGCAAACGTTTGCGAATACCATGGTTACTCTGCAAAGATGTGTCTGCCACATACCTGTCGCCATAGTCTTGTGTCAATGGGGTACTCTCGCCGTCCGAAAAGTCATCCGCCCCAGCAACTGTTGCAACGCCTGGGATCATTCCATTTTGTTGTTGATTTTTCGACATTCTACGAACAGAAAAAACTGTGTTAAAAAAGCGGTATCTAAGCTATGAGAAAAAACAAGATTTGTTGTAAAATAATACAGTTTGAAAGACAAATTTGTTCAAAATAAACATTTAATAGATGTATACCTCACCAAAATTTGAAAAAATTGTCCAAAGTAGATGATAAGAATTCTCTATCATTTGTAGAAATCGTTAAGGTAGAACGATTTTAAAAAGTAACAAAAATAAAGAAAGGGAAATGATAGGAAAGCATGTGTTGTAGAATGTGTCAAGTAATTAACATAACATTAATCCTCCATGGAAATTTCACTGTTGCATGATGCATCACGGGGCTATTATCATAGAACCACTTTCAGACTGATATATTCAAATGCCCTCATTACGTGTCCTAATTTTAAAGAATACAAAACAGTTACTTTCTTTGTGCCTGAAAAATAGTTTTCTATGTAATTTAGTTAAACAAAATATTTCTTTCAATAGAAGTACACACAGAAATATTAGAAAGAAAGTTTTCTTGCATAAATGTAGGAGATTAATTAATTACTGTACAATTAATGACTTGTTCTCTAAATTTTTTCTAAAAGATTTATTCAATTTTCTTTTTTACTATTCGACACCAGTTTTCACAAAAATTCAGTTTTTATATTTCCCATTTATTTAACACCATATGTCTTTATATTGACAACATTTTTATCATTTAAAACTTCTATAAAAACAAATTTCGGCCGAAACAAATGTAAAGTAAGTTCCATTGAAATTCTCTTTTAAAGAGTTTATGAAGAGCCTAAAAACTGTAATTGAAAGTTGAGATGAATACTATACGACCCTATCCATCGAAGTCGAATACGTCTCGCTGGATCAACGACGTTAAGGAGAAAGTCAAGGAAGGAAAGCCCAATTTGCTAGCATATGGCAGCGTAATAATGGAAACCAGATGCAACTTACGCCAATGTGGACGAATCGCTATGCAAATGCATTTCTTTACGATCGATGCTACAATATAATTGTCGAGCAAATAAAAAAACTGGATTTCCAAAAATAAATATCGAGGATGGAGTGAACGCTACGTTACGGATCAGTTGGCAGTCGGCTTTCTATACTTGCCACTACTTTCCATAGGGTGGCCAACATCGTGTTTCCCGCGAAATGTGTACCTTGCTGGACATTTTTGCTTGAGTGATCATTGCGAAAGAAACTAACCGATAAACTAATTACTAATTCATTGAAACCGGAATAGACGTAGGATCTTGCACAAGTTGCATGCCTCAGGACTACTTTACAGATTGAAAATAGACCTTTTGCAGTTTTCTCCTTGAGGAATTTATCTACCATAGGAATTATAATAATGTCTAGAAACTCAAAGGTAATAAAGCTATTTATAAAGAAAGTGATCAATATATTATTAAATTGCTTCAAAAAGGATGGGTTTTTCTGCTCCAAATATGATGAATTAGAAAATGGAAGTTACTGAAAACGTTTAAAGTCTTTTTAAGTGAACTGTCATCGATAAGTTGATATCTAGAGTCAATATAAGATACACGTTTAAAGTCTTATTAGTAAGTGTACGACTAGCAATGAATTTAAAATTTTGAAGTAGCTACTAAAATTAGCAGATTTGAATCTGATTGAATAAATCGTGTGGTGAAATGAATCGTGAAATTCTAGAGAAGATTCCGAATTCGATAAAATAGCTGTAAATTAATTTACAAGAGTTGATAGGAGAATCAAAAAGTAATGTTAATAACATCGGCTGTAGACTACCTCGAATACCCTACCCTCTGCGCTATGATTACTCGACGAAACAAGTATAAAGAATGAAATATTTAAATTAGATACATTGTTACTATCATTTTCATCATGTAAAAATTGAGCAGTTTTAGCGAAGATACGATTTAAAAGACTAATTGCCCAAATCGTACTTCCTGTATGATATCATAAAAAATGTTATGACAAACTAATTTGCCCTCTACAAAAAGTAGACCATGTAATAAAAAGTAGCTTGAAGACCAAACTACAATATCTAATATGAACACCTGGATAAACTAGTGACAACTAGGAAACATCACCATTATCAAAGAAACATGCCTCATTATCAAAATGCTTAAGATGTCAAATGTCCCAATAAGTGGACAACACTTGAATTGCGTCCCAGTTACTCAGTATACTATTTGTGATACAATTTTTATTACTGTTACGATAAAATTTTCATCCTTTATTAGTAATACCGTTTTTTATTAGAATTTAAGCATAAAATTAAATAAAATTAGCGTTAGTAACCAAGTATTAGAACATGGTCAACTACTGGGATATTTCCTTATCTTAAAATATCTTAAGTGGTATCATTGATACAACTCGCCTTTACTTTCAAATATTCCAGTAACCTGACAAAGTAGACGACCTAAAGTGCGAATTAACGCAAATCAGAAGAACGTAGGTCGAGGGATCGCTGTACAAATCGTTGCCCATATGCTAGACGACGTTCAAGGACCAAATTACCTAGTGCTCATTAACTAACAAGCGCACCTAGTTCCCTCGTTTCCGCGAGATCTGATCGTTGGGCACGGCAGAGAGGCGGCAGGCGCTATTAAGCGACGAAATAGGGCAGAATAAAGAAAAGAAGGAGGCGGAGGCGAGAAGGTGTACCACCGCAGCGTTACGATCTCGCCTGGACGAAGGCGGAGGCGTATCTTTGTTCGTGGAGGTCTGGGCTTTCTGGTTCCTGGACACTGAAAGTGAAAGGGAACGAACCGTGAAAGATAACATAGCAAGGACGTCCACTGCAACTCGCCGTGTCGGTTGCTGCCCTCGAGGCACGTCACGGATTCGTTCGTTCCTCGGTTTCACCCCCTCGACGCCGCTAGCAACGAGCCAGCTAACCTCCCGTCGCTCTTTCCACCAACCTTTCCACGTCACCCTTCTTTGTCCACGGCGCTCTGAGTGCCTGACTTCAGGGTTACAGAGTTAACCACGATAATGAAGTGAAACAAGCTGCCCAGTCCCAGCGAGGGAGGCTTCCCTTTGTTTTATTCATTCCAGGAATTCGGAGGTAACGGGTCAATGTCGACGATTGACCGCTCCTACTTTCTGCTTCTTTTGGCCTTAGTTCTGTTACCTTTCGTCGTGGATTTAACCCTCGTTGAACGGGTTTTCTATGGGTTAGGCGCGCTGAAGGTGAGCAGGACAGAAGTAAAGACGTGTATTTACCGATTACTGTGTGAAGACGGTTAAACTAATAATGACTGAAAGAAACTTATCTTGTTCGAATCTTTCGTTTAAAGTTACTCGTTATTTGCGGTAAACGATTTTGTTGATATTATTCAAATAATTTGTTCATATTTTGACAGTCTTTTGAAGAAACTCTACAAATTCGAAATTCAATTAATAAAGTTTTTACTATAAGTAGAACAAAAATCATGATCTTTGAGTCGTATCTACTGTTTTTTTAATACATATAATATACAGGGAGTTCCAGAACTGGTAATACTAAAGGGAAGAAGGTGATTCTACATAAGACGAAAATGTAAAATAAAATGTTTTGATATTATGTCCCGTTTCTAAAAAAATTGACTTTGAATTTTAACCAGGAGCTACCGAAGCACAGTTTTAAACACTTGTTGGCTAAACGAGGAAAGGGTAATGCGTCTAGCTTACCAAAGAGATAGTCAATGGTCAGATTAAGAGTGTTTTCTTTAGTCCGTGTACCCTTCAAGCATCCGCAATTGTTCTTCAGTACGATTGTACCTGATTCTCATTCAAACTCAATTTTCTTAAAAACACAGCAGGATATAAAAAAAATCTTCTTCTGATTTATTTATTTCATATCATATCGTACCACCAGTTCTAGAACACCTTGTATATATCTATAACATCAGTAATTATCATTGTTCTGCTAGCCCAGCTGAAATAAACAATTTTTTGAAAGATGAATGAAAAGTAACGTTACTGAGATGTCCTTATCTTCGAGTATTACTAACCATAAACTATCACTGATTTTGGGAGATAGAGCGATACATAAAAATATTTTCAGAATTTCAGAGCAAAAATTTAATATTGAGCTTGAAAAAGTTAAATCATTAATTTCAAAGCTGGGTGCAACTATCAGCCCGCGTAAAAGTGCAAATAACGTAAAACACTCCAATTTTTGTTTACAGTTCAAGTCACTAAATTCGACCAGAAGTAGACAAACAGGTAAATTTTAGTTGAACGTCCAGACCTCGTTTCTGCTTGAGTAAAATGCTGTTTAGACGGGCAACTTTGAAGGATTGAAGTCGATCGGCTCACTTATTTGGCCAAAAGTTGCCTAATGTAAATGCCACTTTAAAGTTGCTTCGGGTGACTTCTCTTTTCAAAATATTAAAAAATTGAAAATTCAGAAATTTCACAATCCAAATATTTAAATTTTTTAATTTTTTCTTAAAAATTTAAAAATTGAAAAATTAATTTAAAAATTTTCGAATCTTTCAGAAATATAAGATGCACAGAACAAATTTAAACCTAAGTATCTCGTGAAGTATTAATTACATACCGCCAAAAGTGACTCATTAGAAGTGAGCGTTAAGTATTCTTAAGAAACTCGATCATCGAGAGAATAATTATTGCGTCACCTATAGAATTCACGCGATTTAGCTAACTTTTAGAGTAACATGATTGATAAAGATATTGGTGTAGAACTTGTTTTAGTCGACATATAAATGCATTTCTGCAGTCAGTAGATACCTAGTTTCACAATATTTTAATGAATATCATGCAATGCAAATCAATACCATGTTAAACACAATTTCAATTAATACCATTTGGCATAAAGGTGCTAAATAGAAAGGAGTTCTTTCCACAATGCTTTAAATAGTATCTTCAATTGTTTTTCCAGTATGTCCCCTTTTTTCTGTACCAATTGACCGATAACAAATGATGTAGATACGATTTCGATGAATCGATAAGACTGTCTGTTTGAAGTATTTCAAAATTCGGGGACACGAAAATCAAAGGTACCGCCAGAGGTTTTACCTCTATATATAAATCCTCTGTTCCTACTCTATAAGTCCATTGACAATGAACTCGCCAAGTGAAGGATAAACGTTCTCCAAGTCGACACGCGACGCACAACGTTTTAAAACGACTGTTTGGTTTCAAAACATATTCCACCTTAGTACAAATCATTAAAAACAAGTTAGTCTATTAACAATTAAATATTTTCTTAATAATTTTCTTTATGAATTTAAAATATTTGAAACACAAAGTAAATTATTTGACTAAAACAGCGGACATTTGAAGTAAGCATAACTAAACTGCTGATGCTTATGCAAATTTCTATATTCATAAATAAAATTAGAGAAATGCAATTTAATTAGAAACTTGTTTCACCCTCCAAGTAACATAAATTCTTCCTAATTTATGATATTTTGTAGAATTTTTTACATTATATGAACTTTGTTCGTTTTTGCATATCGAAATTTTCAATAATTGGCATCCGCAATCTAATTATAATTCCTTCAATTTTAGTAAATTTATTATGGTTCTGAACTATTTGACGAAATTTATGACACCAAAAATTAAATAAGCGAAAATAGTGAAAATTTTTATTTTTTCATACGCAGGCAGTCGTTTCGAATCACTGTGCGTCGCGACTTTGCACGGAAGCAGTTTCTGTTTTCTAAGCCGAGAAAACAGGCGAGGTGAACGTGAATCCGAGCATACGTCGCTCGATTTTAGTCGTTGTATAACAACGCGATTATTCGACCACGCGAATTCATTATTAATCGCGATGCGATCGCTAGGGAAATTAATCGTTAGCCGAGGCTGAGAATTGGCGAGGAAGAAAGCGAAACAGAACAATTGGAGGAATGGAAGACTGCATTGCCTGTAATAAATGTAATTGTCTAACTGACTGAATGATAGATTAGAGGAGATGACTGGTAGGATTTTATGCAACAGCTGTTTATTTTTTTTTTCATGTTAGTTCGTGACATTAACACTGGTCCGCCAATTATTAAGATATCTATCATATATTTAGACCATTAATTACAGAAAAGAATTTCAGTAAGATCAACTGCAAAATTATTTATGAAAAGGAGTAATTACTTTTTTTGAAAAGCATCAAATGAGATAGGTACCTATAAAAAGAAGTATGTTATCATGTATTGTTTTCTTTACATAACTGACTTCTCTATAGTTGCGGATTAGAATTAAAATACTTCCTTTTTATTATTCTCTTTTAGACAAGAATGTCCCTTTCGTCCTATTTCCTTCCTACTACCTAAAAATCTCAAAAACTAAGAAGCCATTAATAAGAGTCGAAATAACATGCTTGCTAACTTAACACCTCTAACATTAAACCAAATATTGTCGTGCCTAAAAACAGTCAAGTTCAATGCACTGAAGGATGAATGTGCTGGTCATAAAAGTTCTGCAACCCTCGTTAAAAAGAAGATACACGTAACCTTGTAGGCATGAGGTAGTGAAGGTGTAGCTTCGAGGCATCTAATTCGAAATTACAGAGTGTCCACGTGTTAGCGAAAGGTTCAGTTGATTTAATATCGAGGTATCGAGGGAACGTGCTTCGAATGGCGAGGTGTTGCCGAGGATCTCCGATGAGGTTTGTAAAAATCTAAGGGAACGTTTACACCCGGCTTATCAGGCTCGGTATGGTCTATTCTTCTCGTGTTTTATTTCGATCATAAGTTACGCTCGTATGCATAAATGTCAGCAGCACGACTGTGGAATATCGTGGGCTGGCACTGTCGAGCGTTAGCGTTTCTCTACTCCCTAGGCTACCACTTTTCGTCGTCTTAAGGCCGTTGTCCTACGAGTCATTGTCCACCGCGGAATTGTTTGCTCTCCTCTCTATGCCTCAACCCTCTCGCGGTCCAGACCCGACTTGCCAGTTTCGCTACTAGTTTTGTCTATATATATTTCACGAGGAGCTCCCTCGGAAAACAGATTTTAAAAGTAATTGAATGGTTCTTAGCAGCTGCTGTTATAGTGGTTATTCCTTCTGTGTATCTATAGTACTACGCATTGTTAGTATATATTCTAGATATATGGAAAGATGCACGGTTACCGAATTACTGTCATACTGTTAGTCTAAGCTATTTTACTTAAAAAAAAAAAACGAATAAACCATGGGAACCGAAATAGAAAAAATTTTTGCATGGAATTAAAGCTGTGATTTAGCAGTACTTAAAAATTCGAAATTGATTAACTAGAAAAGTGGAAATTATGAATTTTCTTCTAGTAAAGGGAAAAGGAGACACTATAGACAAAAATATAAATGCAATTTTTAAGTTATGATTTTAATAAAATATAATGCTTCAAATAATATAGGCACCATAAGAAAGATAAACAAGATCATACTTCTACATACTGATTGAATTTTTTTATTTAATATCTGAATGATAGCAATTCATATATATATTTCAAGCATATTTAAATTTCTGTCACGACAATACTTGGTCACGTGAACAAAACCGAACATCAGTACTGTTATACAATGAACAAAAAAATTCCTAGCTACTTTCATAACATTTGCGAAAATATGAACAGATAAATATTCCTTGTTTTGTATTTCCTCTTAGTTGCATAGATACTATTGAATATGTGCCTTAATTTACGTCATATCGATGCAAACAGAAGTACTAATTATGTATGTAGAAACCCTTGCGCAAACATAATTAGTTTGTTTTATTCAAATTTGTCAAATTACAAGCGTGCCAACTTTTAGAAAGCATCGACCCTCTTACGTAGTTTAACAAATTCCCAATGGTTCAAAAGTTTAACATTCGTAAATACAGACATTAAGGCCATAATTAATTTGAAACCTTCTCTGCGACTGCTCGGACTTGAGATTACTTCTGACGGTTCAACAAATGTCCCACAGATTAATTCAACTGCTAAGAGAAAATGGTATTTAACACTTCAAAGTTAATGAATAAAATATATCAACTAAGAATACCTCACCCTAAGCATATTCTGACTTTCAACTAATATTATAATTCCAAAATAGTGTGACATATTCAATTAATTCATATATCATTAATTTTTTATTTCGATACTCTGTTCTTTGCATTCTAAGAATGGGTGTGTTCAGGGAACAGAGATTTAATAATTTTACATTATACATTTTGGTGTAGAAATAACTGGTATGTGTAAAAAACTCGTTGATTCTTATCATTTTCTGGTTTAATTAGTTCTCAAGATTATTTTACTTTTTTTATCATGTTTTCTATGCGAAGAATAACAAAAAAAGTCTTATTCATTCTGAAAGTCTCTTTTGATAAACAATGTTGCAATAATTGTAGAAATTGCACATTAACTGTTAATTTCACGGCAAACCTCTATATATATGGTTTGATAAAACTTCCAAGATTTACTTTTAACTAAAATTTTATAAAAAAAGTTGTGAAAATAATTCACAATCACGATTGTTTTTTAGCTATAATTTGTTAAAATTCAATTATAACTCAGAATAAATATCAGTGAATAAATTAGCATCGTTATAATGTTACAAACATTTGCTGTCTAATTTACTCTTACTTATCAATTCTGTCATTACCTTGAGGTAGAAGTATTTTAATATTTCAGATTTAAAACTAACTCAGAACTTTAAATAATAATCATGAAAATTCTCTAGACTACTACTGCATTCTACAACTTTAACAAAAAAAAAGAAAGAAACTCGTAGCAACAGGTGACCTTTCCAACGACGGCTTGAGAAACGGTAGCGACTTAAATGTATCGTCTTTGAGTACCTTCAACCACATACTTTTCGGCATACATACATATTTATTCTACTGTCCCAATTTACCGCTTCTAACGTCGACCGTTTCTTTTTTCCTAGAAACATTCAATTTTTTAACGTACCGTAAATTCTTACTTTTGCTTATTCTTCGCCTCAAAAATTCCTTAGAAATTCCTCGGGAATTCGATTGGCTTAAGAACTATTCCAAGTCCGTTTCATCGCTGATGCATTGGAGATTCAATGTAACGCTACACGAGGTTGTGAAAGACCCTCGATTATTCGGCAGAAGAATATAACGGTACCGTTTCCTTGTAGCAGTGACATCGATGACAGTGATTTAAATGTCGCGCTACACCCACCTATCAGGCAGTGCGCGTGCAATAGCATTTTATAAGGTTGCCGATGTACAGGTCGATTCTGGAAACGTGGCCTGACTATGAACGTTACAGTCAAACGAATAACTAGTCACATGAATAAACAAATCTAAATAAATCACGAACAACAATATATATGAAAATAATGTTGGTTAATGACATAATTTACTATTCAGGTTAATCGAGTTACGTGAATAAAAATAACTATGAGACCTACATGAGACTACTTTAACAATATATTCCCGTTACTTATTTTTCTTGAAATATTCTTCCAAGTTTTTATGCTCCTTCTTATAATAAACAAAATAAAAAGTTCCATAAAAAAAACTACTTATAGCACATAGAAACACTTTAACAATGTAATTAGCTCAGAAGAAAAAATCACAACCTGAATAAGTGCTAGTCAAACGAAATTAAGTTCGAACTGTAAAGGCCAATAAATAAAAGCAGATTTGGCTATTACAAAATTAATTTAAATAATGAAACTTTACAACTTTTAATAGGACTCCAATACGTCTATGAGTTATAAATGTTGATAAAAGCAATAAATGATAATAATTATTCTAAAATAAGAGATGATCTTAGATGATGATAATGACATTATTATATTTTGGTCTCGTTCTTAGAATCATACATAATAGAAGACGTAGGCGAAGCTATTTTCTATACATCATATAACAGCGAACTAATTATTCCTATGCTAATTTTATGATGTTCATGAAACGAATTCAACGGTCATTCTTATTCTCCTTTCAATCAACTTTAAAGTAATAATAATATCGATCAGATATAACGATGGCGAATTTTAATTACATTGTATGGGTATCGAGTGAAAGGAAATTTTATGAGAAATCTGCATCCGTGTTCAATATCAGCTGCACGCAGCATTGCCTTGAAATATTTGTTTGCTCTCAATTCTATAGACAATTATTGTGTATTGTAATTATATCAAATTTTGAAATAGAATTTATAACCATTTCCTCTATGGACCAATACTTGACTACATTTCAGGAGCGTCCATGAGTCACGAAAAATATGTAAATGTTTGTTAAAGACAAACAAAAGAACTAACGACTGTCTATAGTATTCCCAAAGTATGGAAGAAATTCAAAAAATGTGATCTATTAAAAGCAAAACACACATGTTTTCTTCAACATTTGAAGAAAAAAATAAGCTCGACTTGGTGTTGGAGATAACCAATATGCAAATATTATTTTCTCCAGAAATTCTTTCCTCACTAAAACCAATGAAATCATCGGTATTGTTTAGAAGAAGGGACAACATTTAGTCTGATAGAAATCGTTTAAGAAGAAATTGTAATGGTTTTGATTTAGGAATTAATATCTTTGTTTAAATGATTTCGGTTATGAATAACCATTATAATTGCAACTTTTTAAAAAATTTCGTGTTACAAAATTCCTGCCAACAACAATAGTTATTCGTAAGTAGAATACTTAAAAATTTATATTTTTCAATCATTTCATTTCCTGAAAAATCTCTTTAAGATTAAATGATCACTGCCTTCTATATAAATAAATATTAATTTTACCTCAATGACCTTTTCCATAAACATTGTTAAAATAACTGTTATTTTCGGTCTCTTTATATAAAATAGCCTTGGCAAACAGGCAACAGGATAAGAAAAACCACCAACCATATCATCACTTAAACAATATCCCTACCAGCAATAGTTCCTCCCCAACCGCAAATGCAGCGATCTTGCCTCAAATGGCCCATCGCATTTAACCCTCAAGTTCTTGACGCCCTTATTCATAAATTTCCGCTTCGGGAAAGAACTGAAACGACCTCGATCATTCAGAAATCTGCAACTTTCGTTCCACGCGTCACTCCGTACAAGGATAAGTCCCCCCACATCGAGCGCGAGGAGAGTTCAGCAATTGTCAGCCAAGTCGCGAGTCGAACATGGAACTCAGTGGCACCCCTGGGACCGTGGTCACGGCTTCGATCGGCAATGAAAATAAACAGGAATGGTCGGGGCGTAGAATCTTGTCGAAGAATTTCAGCGGCATGCGTAGATGAATCACGGGACGAAGAAAAGGGAGACAATTTCGCAGAAGAACCCACAAGACCAGGGAGAAAGGAATGACCTTGTATGGGAGGATATTTCGAATCGATTCGTCGGGACTGCGGAGAGCTCTCGTACGAAGACGTATGGCGACGATTAACCGGTTTCGAGTTGCCGAGCATCGTTACTTCTTTATGAATCAACAATTTCCTCGCATCCGCCAGCTTGCGCTTCCTCGTTCATCCTAGACGCTAATGGGTCACTGTGTCTCTAGGCGTACCGCGTGATTCCCACGCGACGTAATTCACCTGACTTTGTCATCCTCGATCGCTTTCTTGATGCCACGTGTGGGGAGCGTTGAAGGTATTGGAAAGGCGGCCAGAAAAGAATAACGCAACGCCGACGCGAAATAGTGAGAAACAAGGGCCGCGGGAGTGACGTATGGGACGTTCGAGTGTGACGTCAGGTAACGGGCGAATGCAATCGCCGTTTTTAATTAACAACGCGTTCCACTCGATATAACGACAGAAACCGGTAATTGGGGACGTGATCTGAGTCACGAATGAAAAATTTGAATTTTTCTTTGTGTCGGAGCGAACGGCTAGGAACTTTCTCAAAGATTTTTAGGCCACAACCTTCTTAATGCTATCAAATTATTGATGTTTCGTGTAAGTAAGTTAACTAGCTCGGAGGGATCTGAATTCACTTTGGTTCATGCAATGTTTATGACACAACCGTGAAATAATAGAGTTATAGTTGGCTTCTCCCATCCCTAAAGTGCACATAATTAGAGAAGCTACCTGTTACTCACCAAGTTAAATTTACATAAAAACGTGATGCTGCATGAGCCATATAATCAAAAGTGGTATTTTTGTATAATAGTAATAATGTCAATATTGCCTATATGAACTTATAAAAATAAGTAAAAAGTAGGATACATACAAGGTGTAACAAATATAGCTATCAATATTTTAAGGAGTGATTGAGGACCTAAATTGGAGCATAAAATGTCCTATGACATAGCATCCGATCTGCCTTTCGTTTCGCAATAATAATGCCTTAAAGTTAACATACTATAACAATGTGTTAAATAAATGTATCCTAAATTAACAATCAGAAGATTCTATCATTTTACAGATATATTGAAGGGTAGAAATAGAGCAAAAGAGTCTTAATACATTTTGTTGTATCTCTTAGAATTTAATTCTTATATAGCTTTAAAAACCTACGATTTGTTTCCTATGATAATCTCAGATACTTAAAGTTTTATAAAAGTTAAACCATAAGAAATACAACAAAATGTATTAAAATTTTTGCCTCTATTTTTACCCTACGATGCATCTGTAAAATTACAGAATCCTCTAGTTATTAATGTAGCATATACGTTAACTTTAAGCCATTATTATTGTAAAATGAAAGCAGATCGGATACTATGTCATAAGACATCTAGGTCTCAAATTTGGATGCTCTATCACCCCTTAAAACATGGAGGGCTATATTTGTTACACCTTATAAGAATCCCACGGAGACGTATCTTAAAATTTGCAATTTTTTGACACATCATATCTCAGCTTCCTCTAGACCGCTTTTGTCCACTTGCACTTGCCTACTGTTTTACATACCTCGTCTCTGATGTTTTCACTCCGTTACCCAAAAACGTTTTTTATATGGCTTTTTTACATGCTCAAAGTTGACCTATTGAAATGCAAAATAGGAGTGCGCCATTCGAGAGATAACTTTGAAATCATTGAAGAGTTCTTGTTTTTAAAAACATCATATGTTTCGGATTGTGTTTGCACAGCAAAAATAGCGAAATTTTTCCTGCAGAAATTGTAAAACGTTTCTATCTGAATCTTCGTTTGGTCTGAATTACTTATGAAATCCATACAGCATGCGCAAAAATCTCTTCATTAATAGTCAAACAAGTTAAATCTAGATAAGTACTTAAACTTATACTCAATAAAATTTTTAAGTCGTTTTTATCCAAAACGAAGTTTGAAACTTGAGTATGTAAAACATAGTATGAGAAATCACTGCATCACTTTTTTCTATATGATAAAACTTCCTTCAAATCTTAGAAGTAACCTGTGTACGTTAATCTTATTACACTCTTCAGTTATACAAATTTGAATTACAATTTGAACAAAGCAAGACTTCGAACAGTTTTAATTTATGCAATATAAACAAAGATAGATTTAGTGCAACGTCACGAAAAACAAATATTTTTTTTCTATTGTAAAGTGTAGGTTATTCATAAAAAAAAACAATCCAACTATGTTCAGGTAGTGTTACGTGATAAATATTGTATAATTAGTAATGCCATATAAAATTTTTCTATCAGTTATCCTTAAAGTACTCCTATAAATTATTCTTTAAAACGTCACCGTTTTTAAAGTAAATAACAAACAAAGAATAACTTTTGCTGATATTCGATATGAAGCTGTATCTAGTCAATCCTAGATTGAAGCAACATTGAGAATTATATTACATTTGCCAATGTTATATAGGTATATTAAACCCTGTCGGAAGTGGTGCGTAAGAATATATCATATTTCGTTCAAGTAATTCAACGTAATTGGATAGAATTCCAACATGTAAAACAGTTACATCTCATGGCTATCTACGTTGAACAGCCTTAAACAACAAAAAGTTATTACACTGTATCAAAATGAAAACCTTCAACTTCTAACGCGTTGACTATCATATTACTCTTAAACTGATAATAATTTTATTTGCATCACTATAAAACATTTTTAATTTACAAGACTGTGAGTCTGAAACTTGAAACTTTTTAATGAAACAGAACAAGTATATGCGAAAAATAGAAAAATTAATCCAGAATAATATTATTTAAATTCCTGTCACAATACATTAGAGTGGAACATATCGATGCTACGTTAAACTCTTACACAAAAAAACTTAAAACAATTGTAACTATTTTATAATAGTGAAACAAAAAATACAAAAAATGGTACCAGATATATCTTTTCGAAATGAAGTTTATGTTGAAAGACGTGAAATTCAAATTTGTCGAGTGTCTACTTATGTATATTATTTAACTAAATTGTTTCATTTTTTTATGCGCTGTAAAATATTGCAGTTTAGATTGATTTTGAAAATCTATACAATTTTATAAAACCAGAAAAATTTTTTTAAATCTGTCCCTATATTTCGCTCCATTTTATTGTACATACTCTAACAGTGATGTGATTACAGTGAATATTATGTGACGCACCAGATGTTGAAATTGAAATCAAACAAAGCTACTTTATCTATATCTTGAGGTGCAACTATGACATTTTTTGTAAATACATTTCCATGACGAAAGTTAAAACATCTAATCAGTCTTATACGTGACCTCGTCATCGATTATCAAGCTTTCAATAATAGTTAATCTTTAATCCACCTATTTGTTTGATTTTAGTTCACTATCGTAGAAACTCAGTGCATGAGATAAAAATAATAAAGATCGATAACACTATTCATTCCAATACAGATCAATGTCTGCATTCTTGACCTTAAAAACGTAAAAAGGACATACGATTTTGCAGATAATTTAATCGAAATACGTATAAGACATATATCTGTAATATTTCGTTAATTTTTATACAACCTGTGATAACGAAATTCCCCCTAATATTAATTCCTAATTTAGGTGTAGTACAAAGTATTAGAATTCTGTTGCGAGTCAGATATCTGATGACAAATGATGTAAGAATGATATTACCAAGAAAAGCCTTTTCATCAGAAGATAAACATTTCCCCTAAATTGAGAATAGTCAAACAACGACGTAGTTGATTTTATTTTCTGTTTAAAATTTTTAACTAATATTTCTTTGTTGAGTCATTTATGATTGTGATAACTCAGAACATCTTTTCAAATTTTATCTCATTTAATATTTTTACGATGCATTTATTATACTGACTCAGTTTTGATATTTGGCATGAAATGTACTTTTGGATAACTTGTAGAAATTAATAAATTTACGAATAAATAAAGTTTTGAATTTACAATATGCTCATTAGTCATTTTTAAATTAAAATCGCAATGATTCAACCATATTAATACAGAAGTTAGTATCTACTATGCTTCACAACTATTTATTATTTTTTCGTTTTTTTACTGTATCTACGTCATAGGGTATACAACGTCTTTTTACGTATTCCATTGTTTTGTGAAATTTTCTTAAAAATGTTCCAATTTGTTAAATTACGACCTTCACTCCCTTTAATAGTCCCCATCATCAGGGAACTTATACAGTATAAAACACACGTGTCTAAAGTCAACTCATATGTTGACAACTCATCGCTGTCTTTTTAAGGACAATATTATCAGAAAAAATGATTCTGGGAAATAGCAGAAACAACGAGAAGATACCATATATATTTAATTTATAATACGTTGTATTCTCGTTATAATATTATATTTTCATTACAATATTTACAATAGCGTTCCTTTAAGCTGTAGTCTATGTATTATAAAGTAGATTAATACATGTATAAGTCAGACAGTTATTCGTGATTTAGAATTTTGACAACTTTCTTAAATAAAGAAAGCTATTCGCCATTGAAGACCATTTTTCACTGTCACAAATTATTAAGAAAGTAGGCCTTAAACTATCGAAGCGTTACCAAACAAAAAATCGCTAATGCATTACATGCAAGTGCTTGCGATGAATACATGTACGTAAGCAACATACAGGGTGTAACATGTATACGTTTCAATATTTTAAGTGATGATAGGGGAGCTCAAATAAGTCACAAAGTGTACCATAACATAGCGTCTAATTCGATTCTATTTTGCAGTAATAATGCTTCAATATTAATATGTCTATATGGTAAACTACGAGTCGGAGGATTTTGTAATTATACAGATATATTAATGTGGAGCAATAGAAGAAAAAAATCTTAATACATTTTGTTGTATCTCTTACGGTTTAATTTTTACAAAGCTTTAAAGATGGAAAATGTTTGCAGAAAAGAATGTAGATAACACACACAAATGTAACGTAAACGAAAAGACTGCCGACAGTCAGCTGTTTAAGCTTGACCCAGTAATCGATTGAACAGGGACCGTTTACAATAAAAATCCCACTTAAAGACTTGCGTCAATAAGGGTCTTAACACGTTCAGGGCCTTCCGAAACAGACGCAATCTTCTCAAGGAACCGAATTCTCTAAGCCAACGGACTCTTAATATGTTTGTCTCACCTATTTGCACGTGCTACTCTTCGTTTCAGAACATAGTGCTAACTTTAAGGCATTATTACTGCAAAACGAAAGCGGATCAAACAGTATGTTGTAGGACATTTTGTGATCCTATTGATGTATCCTACCACCCTTTAAAATATTGATACGTATACTTGTTACACCCTGTATATGATAATCTAATCACCTAAACCAATATCAAAACAGATTAATAGTTTCACAACAAAAGAACCCAAAGAGGAAGTAAGAATCCAGCTACTCTCGAATCCAATTACACTAGTTACATCCAGACCAGTGTATACGGGTGTACACGCCAATATCACAATTACAACTAGACCAGACACATTCTAATCAGACTGAATATTATCAAGAAAATATTAAAGATAGTAAAATTATCAGGTCATTTTGATTTTTGACATATCAAACGCGTGTTCGAGGAATTAAATAACTAGATTACACAACTCCCACTCAACAGATAAACTCCAAAGTTTAGCTAGAGTAATGAAATAAAAATATATCAAGATATGTATCATGTACAGTCAATGACACATTGGTCACTGAACCATTTTCTAACCATCGAATGCAACGACGCTGACAAAAAGCTTGGTACTTTCTAAATTACATCAACCTCCGCGTCAATCAACGCCATCGACAGGGACAAAAAGAAAAAGGACGAACGATAACGAAAGTTAGAAGAAAGGAACACCGCGAGAAACACCGTCACGCTGTCCTATAAACATCTAATTTCCACCTCACGCCTTCGTCCGTTTTGCAATACCGTTATATCTTTGCGTGTTGTCTTGCAAAATGATCAATGAAATCCCGCCGTGACGTGAACCTCTGCGTCTTGACATAGAAATCACGCATTCCCATTATTAGGCGGCGAAAGGCGAGAATACTACAGAGGGGGGAGCTGTTACGTATTTTCTCACTAGCATTAGAAATAATCAGCAAACTTTTCCATTTTCCAACTCAATTTTCCTCCGTGTCGTAAGTTTCCTTTACCACCAGGCTCCCTTACTTTCCTGTTCCTATTTTCTCTTAATTAGCAGTTCGTCTAATTAGACACCGCTAGTACAATGAAACGATGAGCCTCGTGTCACGTCGAGATTCACCTATTTCTAGATACAACACTTCAGGGGATAATATGAAACAAATCACTAGTTCCGTTCCTCCAAGTGAAACAGCTGTCACAGAGATTCCATCGGACCTGATCAGATCATTCCTGAAATTACGAAACCTCATGGCACGGCGATAGAAAGTCAACAGTCATCGAAAGAATATTCGCTCCTAAGGCAATCCTTCAATTCTAATTTAACTTAAGGTCCAACCGATCACTGGATCAAAACACGGCTCTAGGAAGCTGTCAAAGGCTACAGAGTCACGAATCTCCCTCCTGTCAAAAACAAGCTGATCCCACACTTTCTCCGCGAATCATCCGAGGAAAAACGAACACTGCAAAATCACGTACCTGCTGGGCGAAAGCGAAACCTCCTCCAGCTAGCCGATCGAACTTGGAGGCAATCAGAGGCACACTTCCTGAGTCGGCGGCGTCAAGGTTTTCGGGGGACTGGTTCCGTTCGTGGATCTTCCTGTCTCTTCTGCTCGCATGGAAGCACTGTTTCCTTCCGAGGGGACACAAGTCACCGTCCGAGCATGTCGAGTTTGGATCGGCCAGCGATCATGGACCACGCGAACAAGGGATTCGCGTCTGCATACGGTCGCGAAAAGAGCCGAGAACGAGGAGGCTGAGCGATTCGAAGCGGTCAACAAGCAACGATTTTCGTAATCGGCCAGGTGAAAGCCGTTTAGGTGAGCGGCGAACGAGCGACTGGCTTAGCCACGATCTGCCAGAGGTACCAGAAGCGATCCAGGATCCCCCCTCGCCTTCCACTTCTGTATAACTTTCACGACATAGCTAGAGAGCGAGTCTCTCTTTCTCTCTTTCCCTCCTCCCGCGGTTTTTCTTGAGCCCTTTCGCTTCACCTCGGACACGTTGTCTCTTCGAGCGATTTTTGATGTCAAAGCGGTGTCCGGCTCGAGATATCTGTAACAATGGCCGATCTATCGCACGCAATTCAGCCTCGTTGCAAAACCGTGCAGCGTGGAGAATTGTTGGTCTCCTAGCTCTGCTCTCGGCCCGAGGGAGGAAATCTTGGTTCCTTTGGCGGCTTAGAGTTGGCTCCAGTCGACGTGAGGCGATTTTCGAATTTGCTGTCTGTCACTGTCTAGAGAGGCTGGAATTGCTAAAAGATTCTGTGACGATGAGTTGTCCGACCGTTTCGAAATCGTGAATATGACGTTAAGGAAAGGCGATAGTAGAAATCGAAATGAACAATTTTACCAGAGTAGCTGACCTGGTCATTCCCTCAACGACTTTGTGTTTGTGCTGGGTACTATCTTAACTCGATCGTTATCGCAATATTTAATCTATCGTTCAAGTACACGATACACTAGCTAGAATTGAGTGGGGTTCCCTGTCATCTTCCCACTTGCCACTAGGAAGGTTCAACAATAAATTAAAGGAAAAATAATTTCCAGTGGATATGCTTCTGACGGTTCGTAATATTATGTGAATAATTAGGTAATTTTGTTCAAGTATTTCGATAGTGCCGAATATTTCTACACCGAATTACCATATTGCGCTAACAGTTACGGTGCAATTAATTGTGCGTATAACAAAGGTGTGTGTTCGAATCGCAGTCGACCTGAACTAAACACCTTCGCTGTTTCCAAGCGTTACGTTTGTACAGAGGGATGTGCTTGTACAGAGATTTGTGAACATCTTTCCTATTTTGGCTGAACAATACCTTAAGTGAAGACGTTTATCGATGATCGTTCTTGCGTCTAAACAATACGTGTGATTTTTGTGCTACTAATCGTAAAAGCTTCGTATCAGTGGAACTAATTTCTTAATTATCGTATATGCAATATGCAATATAAGGGTGCAATAAAATTTAAATTGCGAAGTTATAATTGTCTTTATCTCAAATCTATTCAAATTCACTATCTATTATTATCCATTTGGGTCAGAAACGAATATAATCGTGCGTCTGAATTCTCATTATCTAATCTCCGAATAGAGAAGTATCTATAAGAATTTTACAAATTGTAATTGCTTACTATAGATAATAGATAGTCTCGTACAAACTATTTTGGTTCTATACAGAATTATTATCTATACAAGAATGGGAAATATTAACATACATGAAAAATGTCCAATTTTTATTATTAGTGTCATTATCTTTTATTCTTTTAGACTTACAAATTTCAAGTTTTGTTAACTAAAAATATCGTAGTAAAGTAGACGAACACACAAATACGCCAGTGTTTCCAAATTCGTGTCTTTAGGAAATTTATAAAGTACACATTAACAATTAGCATCGCTAAATAGTATTACTGTAGAGTCTATAGATAAGGAACTTTGATACATAGTGTTTCAACTAACTAATTTATGTCTGCAGCGAACTTTATATACAATTTTGCTAACCGTTCGCCACTTTTGCTACAAACTAATTAAAGTTAAAAATCAGTGTTAGGTAATTTTTTTAAGAGTCAAATAAGATCTTAAACCATGTGAGACATTCGAAGCATTCGTTAAATTGATATTTAGAAAACTTATGTAACGCTCTAAGGATTGGTATGGCATAATTGTTAACACCAAATTTATATCTATTTTACTGACCATTTCTGTGTTTTATTCTTCCATTGCAGTCTGTATTTAATTCTTTATAATTATATTTCCTTGTACTGGACATGGCCTAAGAGGCATTGATGTCTCCGCCATTCTTGAGACATTTCTTCACATATATCAATATAAAATAAAAGCTTATATCTTATTAAATTTATCTAACAATTTTAGTTTACTTAGAAGAAGACAATTATGCCATAAAATATATACAACTAAATAACCTCTACATTTTGGAACATACTTTTAAATTCAGATAACATAAATATACATTTAATATTTGAGATTAATTTAAGTTCATCTTAATCAAACCAAAAAAAGAATTAATAATTTCATTAATTTCACGAGAAGAGCTATTTATTTAAATTATTGAGATAGAATTTCTCCGTAAACTAGAAAGATAGTTATCCAACATGATGTTATCGCTGTATCCTCTGCGCAACGACGAGTATGTTATACAAGAATTCACCAACAGATGGCACAAGTAGCATAAGATAATCAATATCACCATAATAAAAACATGATTAGTTGCTTATCGTGCTAGTCATCAATTTCATTTCCTTCCATTCTTTAGTAACCGATGAGTCAATTCATATTTCGATAAGCTGCCTACGCTTATGATTAATTCCATTCATTAGGTGTTTTCCATATTAAATGTTCTCTTATTGCTATAACCGAAACATCCTTAAAATTATTACTTGGACAAAAGTACATCAATTCTTTCACCACATACAAATTTATACATTATGCTATTAATGTTTTGTTAAAGTGGTACCAAAGAATATTCAACTTTGGTACTCAAAATATGATACTTGAATATGTGCACATTTGTATATGTATATATTTTTTCTTTAGTATTTTATAACGCGAATAATTCTGACTGATTCCACTCAATCACAAAAACGAGATCCTTTCAAGGATCTATTACAATTTACACATATGTATACAGAGCCCCGGAACGATCAGAGCCAAACTTATGAAACGTGTTAATGAGGCCGAGTAGGTAAAAAAAAGTTTATATAAACTTATGTCCGAAAACCCTTTATTAAAAAGCTATATGCGTCCAAAGATTTTTATCAATAATTATGACAGTTATATCAAATGTTCGATACATCTTCCTTTTGCAAGAATGCAGACTGTCATTCATCCAATTAATAATTGTTGAATTCTTTCCAATATACTTTCTGTGTTACGCATAGTAGTAAATGCATTTTGAATCGTTTATGTTTACCTCCGATTCTTGCCGTTATGATGAAAATTTTTAAATTTGATGCTATTAATTAAATTGCATAGAAATGAATTAAATCACAAAAAACCAAGACATAAATTTTAGAAAAAGTTTTAAACGTACGCCATTTTCATAATAACTGGCATTTATAAAAACGATTTTGCCTGTAAATCTTTAAACGCATATAACTTTCCAACACAATATTTTCGGACATAAATTTATATGAGCTTTTTTTACTTACTCTTCCTTGTTAATGCATAATATAAGATTGGCTCCGACCTTTCATAACACCCTGTATGTCTGAACCCTATTAAATTCCACCAAATAAAAAAAGTTAGAAAGTTAGAACAATAATGGAAAACCAATTTCTTTTTAATTTCTCAGCAGAAAGATCGGATTCCTACACTAACGAACAGATCACTATCAAAACGTCATAAATGCGGGAGTGCAAGTGAACTCAAAGGCAAGATAGAAGAGCGGAAAACGAATAACAAAGCGATAACTTCTGTCACGAAACGTTACAGTATTGATACCCTCGAATCGGTCGATTCCTCTTGCAATGAATCACATTAAAAATGATAGTGTCAAAACATTGTTGTACACAACTGTCTCGTGTTTCTTCAAAGATCCAGTAACTCTGATCACTCGGACCTCTACAGTTCCATTGCTGGTCGGAAGCCAAATATAACGACCATTAACCATTCTTGACTTGTTATCTTTCATATACTAGCTAACACGTAATACGCATGAAAAGGAAAACGTGAATTAAATCTATGGAGAAGGTCTAATCATGGATGACACTTGCTATTTATCATTAAAATTAACTAGGTAGCCAAAATGAATGGCACATTTGTTTGTCATTTAAAAATACTAACTTTATTTTAAATTCTTACTGAAATACAAAAAATACAAATAAACATTATTTCACTCGAATTCAACATTGTCTTTAGAATCATAACGATAATTTTCTATTTCAACTGTCTACAACTAGTTGATCGTTTCAGTGTTAAAAATTTGACTAATTTTAAGCCTACTTATTGTTAGTCATGAATTCAGTGTCCCGATTTGTCATGTTATGTTTTGCCAACAATAAATTTATTATATGTAAAAAATATAAAATATAAAGAAAATAAAAAAATATAATAAAACATAAATCATTAATATTAAAAAGAAAACATATCGCACATGTACTTCAAAAGTGACACAACTCAAACAACAAATAATTTAATTACAGCTATAAATCAGTTCGGTAAATGCACCTGTATTCATTGTAAAAAGTTTATTAGTGAAGATCAAAATTGTAGAATCTACTCAAAGGACTTTTCAAGTGTAAATTACAAATTATTTAAATAGCAACAAGAAAATCATTTAATATAAGTAACACGTAACTATTTTTTAGACTAATTATTCAAGTAAAATAACTTTCATTAAATAAAACTACTCTTTATGTCAATATTATGTATTTAATAAATAATCTTTTCCTAAACTCATAGTTTTTTGTTTCCTCTCAAAAACATACTTTTTTAAGTTGTGTCACTTTTGTAACACATATGCGAAATTTTTACTGAAAAAACAACATAAGTCACATTTTTATTTTCGAGAAAGTAACGTTTAAGAAGAAGAAAAGTCCCGTTAATCCAATCTTCTTTTATCGAAAATACAATTTCTATCTGCAAACTTCAATCACGATATTGTCACAAATTTTTGAAAGTGTAACCACTTTACCTAATAGCAACAAATACATTAGCCTTCGTTTAGTTCGCCATACGCGGGAACGTGGCTTAAACATCATCAGCTCAAAATCCTCATCGACCTTGCCCGCAACAATAGAGGCACCAATTTCAACCTTT
This sequence comes from Calliopsis andreniformis, assembly GCF_051401765.1. Lineage (NCBI taxonomy): Eukaryota > Metazoa > Arthropoda > Insecta > Hymenoptera > Andrenidae > Calliopsis > Calliopsis andreniformis. The sequence continues at coordinate 8,520,123 of NC_135071.1, forward strand.
CGCAAACCATCATGACAGGAAAGCATCGAGATCGCGAACACTCCTGAATATTGACGAACACACATGAATCACCATATCCTCCGATTTCCTCAAACATCGAACGATTTTCAAATTCGAGTCCATTTCTCTTATCTCGACCGCTTCGAGTGCATGTTATCACGCCTGCGGTGGCAAGAAGTTTGTAACAAAAGTTCAACCAGTGGCAAATCGCTATTGCAATTACTTAATCAGGAGACGAAGAGGCAGAGGGACGTAGACAGAGAGCGGGTGGTGGCATGAAAACAGCTTTCGGTACGCGTGCACTCGCAGCAGGCAGAAGACAAGACAAGGTTGCACCGAAAGAAACCCGAGGCAAACTTTTTCTCGGCGCGATCGCTCGAAAAAATAATCGATAAGCATTGTACCGCTGCCCGTTTCTACTCTTCCCTGATCTATCCAATGGATCAGTAGCTGCTCGCGCTCCAACGAGCGTGTACGGTTCTCTGCTGCTGTGTCCGATGTGGTTGTTGTACCGGCTTGTTGGATTCGATTATAGATTCAATTAAAACATTACCAAACGTTCATTTAGCTGTGCTCGAGTCTGTTCAAAATTGCTAGTCCACTCTTCTCTTCATTTTTATTCGCCTGTGATTTGAAATTCACTCGATTTGTGGAAATATTTTTAAAAATTTAGCAAAACTTTTCGGATCGTATTTTATTGTTCACGAACAGTTTAAGGTAGAAAAGATGATAGATCATTCGACGGGTGAAGGAGAAAAGGAAACGGAAGGTATGGCCACTGACAAGTGCGTCCAGGAAAAAAAGTTTGATACGTATTCTAATGGTTTCAAGAAATCTGGTAGGTATCCAGTCGGTATCTTAACAATGTAAATATTGAGAACTGTCATATTTAACAAAGAGATTTTTGTATGTAGTATCTGTGTTTCTCCATTTTACCCAAACATTAATTAGAGAATTTTGAAGCAAGATAAAATTAGTATAAATAAATTTAAGATTCATCCATAATTTCTTCAATCTTTAATAGCAAATGTACCGAGAAGTCAATGTTGTGTTTTCTACAGATATGCTAACCATGGAAAATAAAGTGCAAAAAGAATATAACCGTGAAATGAAAGAACAATTGCAGGTAGGAAATCATACATAATTTGTAGTATGTAATTCATGAAAGTTTCTAAATGGAAATCATAATTTTATGCCTAACTACAGTGTCTTCTACTTTAAACGTAATATTATATTAACAATATCATTTGATATTATACATTGTATCATTTTATCATTAGTATAATATTAGTATATATTAATACATAGTATATTGTATCATTTAGTATTGATACAATAAACTACCGAATAGAAAAGTATTGCTTGTTATGGTATATTTTAAATATTGCCGCACTGCTTACCTATTGATTTTTAAAAAAATCATAACTTCTGTATTGGATATTTTCTTCAAACTGGTAAAATCTGTCCTGGGATATCTCATAACTCCGTGTAACGTAAATACTCGATAACTTCCTTTCGTAAAATTAGTGTTTTCATTTTTCTTACTTTTTCAATTTTCTTTTATTCGCTATTGTATATGTCTATACTTACAGTTTATGAATAACGAATAACGATTTAAACTTAATTTCATTATTCCTGAGTTTTATCATACTTTGGCGTCTAGAATCACTTTCAAAGTCACCCTGAATTCACTAAAAATTCTATCACATGGACATAGAAAGTGATTCTAATTTTCTATTGTGTAATAAAGTAATTATATAGTCTCTCGATTTTATACCAGCTGTCATAATTCTTTATTCGCACCATTCATAATCGTAAAACATAATGTTATTCAGAATTATCTTGTAGACGTATCTGTATTTATATTTTTTAAAAATTGCCAATAAATACTCTACGATAACGACAGTCTCGTTATCGTCTGAAACCATGATCTTACGACTGAGCGATGAGGACAACTCGTAGAATTATTTATATTATATTTGTTGTTTTCAGACTCGGTCAGTTATACTATTTTTGATTCATCTGATATTTGCATTCGATAAAAAAGCTCTTCCGATCTCGTAACAAGAAGATTGTCTTTCCACTTTGCACATCATTGTTATATGTACATCTCACCATTTTATCAAATCAGCTTGGTTCCGCATTTTTGCTGTATTGGAGAAAAACAAACCCTCTGAAACACACCTTTCTTTTTACCTACACCAGCACCAATATCCAATCCCTCTGGTTGATTTTCCTGATGTAGCTGAAGGTAGAAGTTAAGCGTTAAGCGTGGCGATATTTGAATAATTTTTTTCAGTAATGACCAAATGCGATTCGATATGCAAAAATAAACCAATAATGCATAATTGATTTCTTTATATGTGGAAAGTTCGCATGCACTCAAATTCCGGATAGGCAGAGCTATCTCAGTTGAATGTTTCTATCCATGTTTGTGTTTGTAAATACTACCAGATAATCACACGCTTATTATCATTACTACATTCATTTGAAGAACTTTAACGGAAACTTGGTTAGGTGCATGCGTACTGAATTACTTATTGCCAGTCAATTCGCTTAAAATTATCTTCTTCTGCATTAGAATGTACTTAATTATTTCTTATTATCACGGTGATCAATTAAGAACATGACATTTAAATTACCATGGCATAAAAATAAAAATGTAGCATTTAGGTTGAAAGATGGAATGCAACTTTAGCTTGTCGTTGTTTTTATTTTTCTCAACATTATGAAATTTATTGAAAGAAATAGAAACCATGGTTAGATAAAAGGAGACAGTTTTTTCACATTACATATTTTTCTGTCACCTTAGAATTAGCTGACAACAAAACCAGAGATTCCATATAAAAATCATGATTCCATATAAAAAATAGTAGCACAATAAGTTTCTTGTAACGTTTATCTATGCACACTATTCTATATTAAATAATCACTAACAATAAATTTGACTTAATTAAATTTAATCCGTTAAAACCATATTTGATTTTGTTTATTAAAATTCTATTAACGTTTATTTATCGAAATGATATTAATGTTAATCTATGAAAACCACACTGGTTTCGTAGTATATCAACAAAATTACTTCGCTTTAGTGGAGGATTTGTTTAATTAATTGAACAAAAGCGATAAATTCGATAACTTGTAAAACAGTTGTTTACACGATATTCTTACTCTAACGATAATATCCTCGGACAATAAGCCACATTACATATATTTAACTTTTCAACATTATGTACTGGTTTATGTTTTCAACAAATTAATCGAAAATTATTAATGACAGTAAGTTTTATTTGCAGGAAGCAAAGCATTTGCTTTGCAAAATTGATTACATGAACAGAGGAATGAACGATATTGTATCGGAATTAACACAAAAATTAGACGAACTGGCGTCGAAACAATCCAAGGACTTTGGTGAAACGGAAAAACATTACGATAAAATGTAACTATATTTAATTTGCCTTTATGAACTTATGACCTAGCTCCGTTTAATTACTTTCAAAATTCGTTATCCAAAAAGTATGTACTAGTTTGTAATCTGGGGTAACGCGCTCTTATGGAATTCATTTTCTATGAAAAGAAATATCTCCTTGGAAGAGCAATGACAGGATAAATAAAATTTGAAAAATTACATCATATTTTGACGCATGTTTGATACAAATAAGCATAATCTTTCATAGAACGATACAAACCAAAGTAAAACATCATTACGGTACGATATGTGAACGGTTGTCAAACGACACGACTTTTAAGATGGCTTGGATACGCATCAACTTAACTGCTTTGACCCGATTCTATAATACCTAGGGAGCCCTATCATGTTTGTATACAACGTGGATACACATTAGTAGCACAGTGTTTTTAATTTTTACATAACTGTTTAGCACTTGCTTATGAAAAATATCAATTAATACCTACAAATCGTTCACAGATTACCTACAATCTATACATATAGAATAAAAAAGTACATAAAGTCCATGAATTAAAAAATGAAGAGTCTATATATCTTTAATAGACGATACTAAGCTTGATCGTTCGTCTTAGATCAAGAAAAACATTGCAATACCTAAAAATTTAATTAGAAATCGTTTAAAATTATTATTACGATTAATCTTCAATATGTATAAAAAAAGAAATAGAAACCTACAGATAATGTTATGTAATGTATGCAAACAGGATAGTGTATTATTTATTCAAGCTAAGTATGCTCGCCATGATCAATACATATTCAATAATATGTTCTTCAAGCAAAGCAAATCACTCACGTAAACAAAATAGAATTTGCAGATTGAATTATTGAAAAAATTCGTACATATGAATGTTTTTCTTCAGTCACGATATTTCCTAATCTTTAAACTGCTAAAATGAAATGCTTTTAGATTGACAACTGTTATTTGTAACAACTAATTTAATATTCTCAATGAATTTTGTAAGTTGAACTTAGTACTTTTTCGAAATAAAATTGAAATACAGTTAATATAGCATTATATTACATGATTTTAATTCGTTTCTCAAAACCAGTTCATAGATTATGAAATTACGTGAATACGCTTGAGTGATCGCGAAACTGGCAGTAATCAATTGCTTCAGTAGTCAATTGAAACTTAAATTATATAAGTTTAAAATATCTGGTTATTTATACTGTTGTACATGATTTTTACATAGAAAAGTCACGAAGCTAGGCCTTTTACCTCCTAAACAATTCTCAGGGAGGAATTCTTTGTTGACCGAGCTCTACGAGATTAAACACATACGAACCATTTATAATTTCACAATAGCAGCTCTGATTCTACTGTTGATACGCACTGTTGTATATGATATTCGACACACGGGATCGTAAGTACACGAGCACTCAACTTGTACTTGTTTTTACTTGTCCCCCTACTGTACAATCTATCTCAACTACCTCTGCATAAATTTAGAAATTATTCATAGATGCAATTACTTAGAAATGTACAAAGTAGAATACGTTTTAATATTTCCGATTTTAATATTAGAACTACCGAGATTAATTTATGTCTATCAACGGCTTTTAAAACAGTATATCATTCACAGAAATAGTGTTTACTTATACAATACTTTTTTCGATTTCTTTCACATTAACTAAGAAAAAATAACTCCATCTTTATAAAAAATTAATTGTGTATAAGAAATAATCGTTATCAATTATTTTGATTATTCTGGTAGTGCTAGTATTAAAACATGCGAACACCATCTGCTTATGTTAACATTTTGTTTCTTCACAAAATTAATGATATTCTCAATTTCGTAATTTTTTCGTTCAGCTTGTGATTAATAATCTTTTCTTCAAATATTTTTCTATAAACTTATGTTTAATAATACTTTCATTTAATAATTTCCTAATTATCCATTAACATGAAAATACTTCATTGTTCCAGTCCAAATTTTGCTATGGGCACAGTAATGAGTGGTTTCGGTAAATTTCCAATAGTGCTTTTTGTTTGGTCACTCATGCAATTTTCAACATTTGGAGTCTATATTGCCTTTTGCACCTGGGCCAGTCATCGCTTAAACTTCACACCGAAATGTAAATTCCAATTCCAAAAATCTAGATTTAAGATAATTGGTGTATACCTCTGACGAAATTGTTTTTCAGCATTTATTGAACAATTGTGGGATTATGTTTGGCTGTGTACCATGATTCTGTATCAGGTAACGTTTGTTGTACTCTCGACTAGAGCTGTGATCCATGAAGACTTGCCAGTAGCTTCTAGCCTTATTATACTTATGGAGCAAGTAAGTTTTCTATAAAAATACTTTATTATTTATGAAAACAGTAAAAACATACTTCATTCCACAGATAAAGTACTTTTGATTCTAAAGCATAATATAAGATTCATTGCAAGATAATGAATGAATTTGTTGCAGTTTGGAGAAATGAATATATCAGCAAATCTAAAATGATATTAATATTCTGTTTGATTCTATCTAGCTTTGCATAAAATCCTGGAAATAATCTACATGATATTTATCATAGATTCAGTATTATAATATCGTGGATTTTATAAATATTACTGTATAAAGTGATGCTTTGATAATCCTTTGGCGAAACCTTGAAACAAGGTCATAGTTAATCTCAATCAACAAATTAGTTTTAGAACATTCTTAGATTTTAGATGAAAATCCTATTATTGATCTGCTAACGAAAATTGACTATACATCGAGCTATCGTTAACGAACATAATTTTACCACATACGCTCTTTTTATCAATTTGATATGAGATACGAGACTTAATTTTACCCTTTGACGTCTTTTTAAATACGATTTCAATTTTCATAAAATTTACTAACTTTTGCTAACAATTATTGTTATATTATGCTTTAGAAATCAATGTGTCACACTTGTATGTTAATAAATATTTGGGTATAAAGATTGAAGCGATCTTCTAAATTGGTGAAATATGTTGTTGCAATACGTATTTGCATGAAATATACATATATTTACGTAATGTCAATACTGTGCAAATTTTGATACAAAAATGTACATTTTTACATGTTTAGCTACGGTTCGTAATGAAAACATACGCATTCGTGAGAACTGTGGCGCCCAGATTTATATCTTATAAGTCTCATTCGGATACACCATTACCTCGACTGCCAGATTTCTCTAAATATCTTTACTTCCTCTTTGCACCTACTTTAATCTATCGAGATGATTATCCCAGGTAAATCTTGTCTATTTATTATCATACACGTATCATTTGTCATACAGTGTTCCACTTAACGTAACATAAACGGATCTAGTACTTATAATCATTTTATGGTACATGTATGTGTGCCATACATGAGTGTGTAAGCTTCAATATTCAACTTCTCTAACGAAGTGGTTAAATGATTAAGAAATTATATACTTGAGAAACAAATTATTACAATATCTTTTCAAAATTTTTGAATTTTTTAAAAACGATACCTAACTGTGACATTATTGTAATTTTTACGTTTTCTAATAATTAGTATCAATGTAATTTGTAACATTCTTTAAATTAGTAGTTCTTTATTAATCTGACTCTAAAGTGGATTTCCTCATATTATGTTTTTAAAAGATAGCCCTACAAACGATTCTCTAATTATTACTATTTAAAAGTTATGTTATTAGTTATACATGGCTAATTAAAATTCTTTGTGCAAAAATATTAAGGACCAATATCATATTCAAGTCAACGATACTTTGCTTTCATAGTTTCATTTTTGATCACTAATCATGTTATCAACATCTGTCTACATTCACATTATCAGAAGGATCTCTAGATTTTGAACATATATTTTTAACCGATAATTGGTCTATCATGAAAACTGTAGTATTTTTACCATTTTTGTTATCTATCGTTTGCAAAATCAAAAGTGCAAAGTACTAAACACGCAACGATAAAACACATGATGTAGCTTCTGAATTTATCTTTCATCACTTTGCAGGTGTTCCCAAAAGAGAACGTGACATTATCAGTCTAAATAAAATTAATATTTTATAACGTAAAAACTACCTTAATAAACAACCATGGAAGAATAATTGTCCATTAGGGAAAAACTATGATTTTTCCAATTTATCATTAATTTAATACTAATTAAGCATATGTTTCCATAGGTCGAGCAAGATTCGATGGAACGTCGTACTAGGTAATATGGCTGAGATAGTTACGATCATTTTCTTCGTAGCAATACTTTATGAACGAATATTAGAACCAACCTTCCGAGACTTCGGCAAACAGCCAATAGAATTGTCAATAGTATTACTCGGTATGCTTGAATCGATAATACCTGGAATCTTACTCTTTGTATGTGGTTTCTATCTTCTTTTGCACTGTTGGATGAATGCTTTTGCCGAACTGCTGCGATTTGCCGATAGGATGTTTTACAGAGTAAGTTTTTTTCTGTTAAAATCTCACTGAAAGAATTTTTCAAATTTTAAATGACCTACAAATTCTTACATAAAAATCATAACATTTAGTCGAATTCATGGCTTAAACTGAAATCATCAACCAGTCCAACCGCGGACTGGACTTTTCTACTTGCTCGCCATTTCTATTTCCATAAAAAACAATTACAGTATCTATTTATTGACTCATTCATAAACTCATGAATCGACACAAGTAACAAGCCCACAGAGAATGAGAGACATTCTTCAAAGGCCAATTCACGTATTAATGACTCATGAGTTTATCCTGTTTGAAACATTCCTGAAACACAAAATCATTCTCATCATGACGCTAACGATATCCATCCCGCGCAACAGCAAAGATCTTGCGTATTCCAAAAATTCGATTTCGAAACAAGTAACATTTACAAAAAGAATAACGTAACAGAAGTTCCTTCAATGGACTGAGTCATCGGGAACGTTAGATGAGATAGGCTTCCACGAAATTTCACCATCATTTTTTCCGATGCCCCGTAGAAATTTCTCAATATCCGCACTGGTCTCGTATCGGGGACACAGTGTTCCCATTAATGAGATTTCAATGGAATTATATCATTCGTCCAATTACAGGATTGGTGGAACTCGAACACCTTCAGCGCCTATTATCGCACCTGGAACATCGTCGTGCACGACTGGCTGCACACATACATCTACAAAGACATGTATGAGATTGTGGTTCCACGAAACAAGACCGTGGCGGTCAGCACGGTGTTTGGTCTTTCCGCCATCTTCCATGAGTACCTCCTCTGCGTCGCTTTCCGTTTCTTCTTCCCCGTGATGCTGCTTCTATTCGGTGGGATCGGTGTGGCGTTATTCACGATAAAGGCATCGGGAAACGTCTTCGTATGGTTTAGTCTTTGCCTGGGAAACGGAGTGCTATGTGCATTGTACAACATGGAACACTACGCGAGGATCAATTGCCCCCCAGTCCACGACGGGTTCTTGGATCAGCTGCTACCGAGGATCTGGGCATGTCCTCGTCAATAGTAACTTAAAAGTCAACAGGAAAATTACAAAACCGTACGTGAAAACGGTTTGAATTAAGTGATGCTGATTCCAGGCTCGAGATTTTGCTCTGAAACAGAGTTCTCTTTCCTGGAAGCTAAAGTTGCGAAAGTGACGCATGTAGGTCCCAGGGTCACTAAAATATAGAACTGAAATGAAGATAGGAGTGATTAAATTAGCGGTGTTTTGTGAAATGGAATGCGTCCACTGTGACCAGTATTAAGAAATTGGAAAAACGTGTTACAAAGCCTTTATAGATATTGAAGATGTAAATGTAAATGTAAATGTAATAGTTAATTTTGTGCAAAACACCAATGTGATATTATTTCATGAATGTACAAATACTTGGAATAAGAAAATAAATATGATTATTAATTAATTATAATCTATCTTTTTACACTTGCGTTCCTAGCTTTTGCAATATGACCCACAGAATGTGTTCAAAATTATTTCTTTTTCTAGGTTATCATAGAGAGTGGCAAATTTTCTTTTGTTATTTTAAAAACCAGTAAAATCTTTCATAATTGCTGCTTCTTATTTTTTATGATATAAATCTCGCAAGTTTAGACAGCACATAGAAGAAGCTATTCTTATTTAAATAGTTTTATATAAAAAATCGTTACTTATATTTATGTTATTATACATTATATTATGTATGTATTTATATAACACATTATGTATCCGACTCTGTATAATCGATCAAAGCAATGCAGCAACTTTTCCAAAAGAACCATAATCTTTATTATCAAGGCTTACAATACGTGTCTCGAGGATTCGGCGTGTTTCGAAGACACTCGTCATTGATAAAGATAGTTATATATTTTATAATCGTATGTGTATATATATATATAATCTTTTCTCTATACAGGTCGATGCTTAAATGTACACACACGCGCTAATACGGTTATACATTTATACACAGGTAATTTCTTTGTATTTTAAGTAACAGTATCTCATACACTGCATAAAATTTCACCAAATTTCGAGCGATATCGTTCTGTATTTAAAATTTTAGAATATTAACTTTTCCAACTATTCGTTTATCGCTCGCATATATCTTCAGAATGAGACTGCAGTAAAAAAAGAGCTCAAACATTGTTGAAGTAGCTCAAAATAATCTATAATGAGATAATTTTCAAAATGTATACCGTACGCCCCTTCTCACGCATCACAATCGAAAACAGAGGAAGTCGAAGATACAGGATTGAAACTTTTAAGACTAAGACAACATTATTATTTTTAATTATTTTCTTTTTACAAACGACGCGCAGTCTGGCAAATCTCACAGATAAAATTGATTTGAAAAAACTTACAGCATTTCTTACGAATACACGCACACAATCGAATCAAAAAGAACGCGAGAACGTTTAAAAAAATCTTCGAAAGACAAAGTCTTTGTACACGAAATGAATCATCGAGGAACAAGAATTCTCTCGTCTTTCTATTTCGACCTCTCGTCGCATTACTCGGTCGGATTGAATCGTTTTTAGTAATCCTCGTAGACGTTTTAGTCACAATGCCGTTCACCAGCGTAAACGCGCCTTAGCTCCTATGTACACGATATACCGTGAGTATTGAAAAAATAAACCGTTATATTTTTCCTTTATCGCGATAGCTTCGGACAATTCTTCTTCAGAATGACCGCTGCCGACCACACTGAAGCAACGTATTGTCCACGAATACGGTATCTCCGTTCGAAAATACAATTTTACACGTGGAAAGTAATCGTACGTCGTATATGTCGACGTAATCATTAATTTGTCTTTAATAGTATTAACAGACAACAGACAATATAACTCGTCTATTTTCTTCACATATTCGCAGGTGTCTGTTCGCCCTAAATCTTCCCTTAGCTCAGTTTAAGCATCGAACAAGGTATCGCCGATCAACAGACTCTCATCGTTAAGACTCGTTCAATTCTTAGACCGAAGCACGTTTCCCCTAATTTGTACAAAGACGACGCGTCCATTTTCGCGAGATCAGAATTTCAATCCTTTGGAAATCGATAAATCTTTAATTCAAATTGTATCATCTAGAAGGGAAGTAAAGCGAAGCTACTCGAGAGGAGCAACAAGGAACGCAATTTTAGGTTGTGCTAGAAGAAAAAGTTCGCCAATTATTGTGTTTAATTTCGTGGTATTGTAATGTGTAGAGAGAATGTGAGAAATATCGTTAAATCGCAAAGGATTAAAGTTCTGTCTCTGAAAAATCATGTTACCTCTACTTGGCACTTTGTACCCTCTATTCCTTCCTTCCTCTATCCTTCTCTATGTCTCTTTTCGTCGCCCGATTGTTCACCGAGAGAAGAATCGTTCACATTGAATAAAGTTGATCTCTCTTCCCGACAAATCTTAATAAGCTCAATGTTTTTCTGTTGCGACGCGTTTCTCCTCCCATGCTTTAATCGTTCCACTATTCTTTGTCTATCATACAGTACTACAAAACCGATAGTACCTATTCACAACGAAATGGTTGGTTAAACGAAATTTGTCATGGAAGCTTAACTAACTATTCGGGTAACTTATTTCTACGAACGATCGATTAGAGACTTATACTTTTCTTTACATAATGCATTTTCACTGATTTAAGTTGCATCCCTACTTGTACGATAAATAATATATTTGAGAAGTTTCAAGTATCATTCTTTAAAAGCTTACTCGTTTAAATTCATTTTAAACTAAATATTTAACTAAAATTGCTCTACAATATGCTCTCACAGAAAAGTTAAAATTAAGAGTTACAAATATACTGCATTTCCAAATACTCCAATATTTTAATTTTTAAACTTCCCAATTCTTTGCATTTTCTTTCTATTTTGAATTTTTGTTATTCTTGTTTCCCTTAGAAAATGTGATTCCATATTACATGGTGAAGTCGAACATATCTCAAAATTTCCATTGTTATGCATATGTAGGAATATGGATTACAGTTACAACGATTCCAACTTCATTCGTTATTTATAAACGTAAATCGGTTATACGTCGAAGCACTAATTTTCGTCGTTGTACATACATGATCGAAGAATGTAAGAGGAAGGACGATTGAAACTAATACAAAAACAGGAAGGTAAGGATAAAGGACTTGATAATTGGCTACTTAATTTTCATTTCTTTTTACAACTCTTTGTTGGAGATTTACATTTACGGTGCTTCTGAAGTAGTAGATTTCATGTAAATTAGAAAATTGTCAAGTAAGGATACAATATTTTTAGAATAACTGAAAAATTGTATTTAAAAAAAATTTTAATAGTAGTCTTCACCTTAGTGTGTCAATATCAATGTTTAATTTTGTGCAATAGAAAATATAAAATGTAACTCCTTAAATTCATTTTTTAATCTCGTTGTAGCATTATTGTGCTTTCATAATCGTAAACTTCAATGAATTTTAACGTAAAAATACTGGTCTTAACGAACAAATTTTTCAAAACAACAATTACTAAGTACATGAAATGAACTAATTAAGAAATACTCTATATTAATACGCCTATCTCGCAGTGTCCTTATAAATATTGTCCAACGTGGATTCTATCGAAAATAACTTCGTATGTACTCGTCTATATTTATATTTTATACGTCGCGATCACTTTACTATCTTCCTTTTTGTCCTTTCCCTTTACAAATCTATAAACAATCGTTTTATTGCTAACCTCTTGTCCTTGTATCGCGGCGTACGCATTGATCTATAATAATAAATCACTTTGATACACAATGGTATTTTAATAACTTCGTCTCCGCGAAGAAGTTATCCTTTCTTTCCTATGTATGAGAAAATTGAACTTACTCAAGATTCGCATACGGGGACGCAAATCACGTTTACTATTCGGCAGGAGACTTTAAAAGAACAATAATTGTCTTAACAATTCATAGGGTGTCCCTCCTTGACAAATCCAATAGTCAATTCTCGGAGAATGAAGTAATAAAAGTATATATATGTATATGTTACTAATCTTCTCAGACGCAGTCTTTTTCCTTAATTAAAAATAATGTTACATATAATTCTGTATAATATAAATAATTTGTAATTCTTATATAGTGTAATATACACATCAATCTAATCTCGTTATTGATTGATGTATTAATAATGCTAAAATTTTCTAAAATAATTCTATTTAAGAAATCTTTTATTTCACATTTCATTTTTCTTAAAAATTACTAAATCTTTTGTCATTTCTATAAATTTGTCTTTCATTACAGTTTACTTGGAAATACGAACTAACGAGAATTCTATCTTCTGACTTTTCGAATTAAAACGACCTTTATCCTTCTTTTCTTCGCCTGTACTTAATAGAAATTTAACCACGCTTCTATTCAACCCACAATGTTTTGCGGTATTCAAAGGTAGTCAGATAGACTGTTTCTAAAGAGCTCATAATGTACAAAAAACTTTCAATTTCACACGTTTAACTCGTTAACAAAGACGGTAGAAGCAGCAAGAAATCCCAACAAAACGTACACCACTTTCCGAGAATTGCCTTAAAATCCTTTTCACAGTCCTTTAGCGGGGGAATCTCGGTAACATCACAGCTACATATAAACACTCGGTTATATTTGTGTACATTAGATGTTTAAGAAACACTATTCCACGCAAAGAAGCTGTAGCAGACTTACGAGGCAGCCTCTCAGGACACCCTATAATGTGTGCGCAACGCGGACTATCACGCGGATCGAATTAAATCTAGAGTTTCAGTAACCTTCATTTTCCCATTCCCACCAGCGCCTCGTCCATGAGTTCGTCGTCGGTGATACATGGTGAGGCGGAATGTGGAGACGGTGGAATAACCCTCGGTGAGGGTGCAGGGCTTTTTACAATGTGCACGCTCACAGAAGGACTGGCTGGAAAGGCAGGAGGAGGGGGTGGTGGCGTGTTCCTGCGTACCGAGGCTGCCTGGGTCATCGCCCTCTCGGGAATGCTCGTGAAGTTCAGACTCTTAGCCACGTCTTTCGGGGTGGAAAAATCCAGTAACATCTCCGCGGCCTCTTGCGATGTCGTCGTCGGTATCTCCGTCACAGCCGTTTTCAACGCGCTTGATGGTCCCTCAGAGGACACTACGTTTCCTAATGAGGAAGAACTCGAGGATGCTCCGGAAGGCGGCACCTGCGGTTGCTGTTGCTGCTGCTGCTGCTGCGGCTGTTGTTGTTGCTGCTGCTGCGACTGCTGCAGTGGCTGCGGCTGCGGTTGTTGTTGCTGCTGCTGCTGCTGCTGTTGAGGCTGCTGCGGCTGTTGTTGCTGTTGCTGCTGCTGTTGCTTCTTCTCCTCTGATTTGTACTTTGTCATGGTCGCATCGACTGGTTTGATACTCAAGTTCAAGCTCTCCGAGTTTCCGTTGCCAGAACTCGGAGCACTTGTTCCGTTCCCGCTTGTTATAGTGCCAGTCGTCATCATGGCAGGGTACACGGGTTTGCTGGTAGACTGTGTGTCGGTAGCTTTTGGTAGAACGGCCATTACAGAACCACTGCCAGCGACATCCTCCTTGCCACTGGCAATAGAGTTCAATGTGCTACCCAGAAACTGCGTGTTACTCCTGCTTATAGATGGCTCCTTGCACGTGTCGCGGGACTCGCTTTCAGTCGACTGCATCGAGAGATTCGTGGGAATATCCATGTCGTGCGAACTGCTGCTGGATAAGGCGGGAAGCAAAAGATTGCTGCTACTGTCAGTAGCGAGGTTCATAGACATTACCGAGGCTGCACTTGTCATGGAAAGATTGTCTGGTTTCGTTTGTATGTGATCTCTTCTACCTTGACCCGACTGATCTTCCGACGTTACTTTGGGAACCGCCGACGAAGTATTCGATATCGCTTGGAGTTTCCCCTGTTCCGTCGATTGCTTTGTCGCGAGATTGTCCAGAGTCTTCCCTGTATCGGGAAGCATGGAGAGCTTCTCCGATTTCTTGTCGCTGGAGTCTGCATTAGCTCTAGCTGATAGTTTAGGTATTTGAAATTTAGTGTCCAACTGCTTCATGAGACCTTCAACGACCAATTGCGGCGGAAGATTAGGTAAACTCGATAAGTTCGACATGGAAGCATGGGCAGCCAGGAGCTTGAATGCTCGTTCGCTTTCGCTTTCCTCTCGTAAACCAGAAGGGCTTGATTTTCTAGTATCCCCGATTCCTTTCCCAGGAAATATACTTTTTTCGCTAGATTTCGATAATCGAGATTTATCGCGATTTCGGCTGAGATCTGTTACCCCCGAACTGGTTGTTTTCGGTGAGCTTGAAGAAGACTTCGAAGACATAACACTCTTGGAAAGTAATCCGCCACTGCTACTACCACCCACGCTAATTCCTCCAGCACCGTTACCGCTGCCAGAATTCGGTCCTGAGATAGACTTTAAAGCTGACAGCATCTTTTGACCCAATAATGTCGTTTTACTTCCACTACTGCTGCCAGGACCGGAAGACGATGAACCAGACAACTTTGGTGACGTCTGAGAGGGAGGTTTCTTCGACGCAGGACCAGAGCTGACTCCTGGTTTTAAACCAGTGTGCGTTTTCGGCGAACCATTACCGGACATACACGTCGACGAAGTGGATGAACTCGAAGACGTTCCAGTAGCAACTGACGTCGATGACGAAGATAACTTAAGGTTTGTTCCGGATTTCGAATCTTTTGTGCGGGTTTTATTGATCGTTATCTTCATTCCGTCAGAACTATGCTTCACCATGTATTCTGCAGGATTTTTCGACTCTATGGATGAATTCTTGCTAATACACTTCCCATCAGTAGTCTTGTTCGATGAATTTCCGACACTCTTCTCTTTCTGGCCACTTGAGTTGCCACTTCCACCAGTGGCAGTTTTCGTTCCACCGTTGCCACTGTCATCCGTACAGTGCTGTGCACTATTTTTTAGCTTGTCAATAACGGCACTCAAGGATCCTTTTCTATTTCTAGCCTGCTGATGAGCAATAGCCGACTTGCCGAGTTCAGAGCTGCCGGAAGGAGGCGTGCTACCGCCGCTACTGGGTAGAGCAGCCTGCGTTTCCCCGCTAGGAATTAATTCCAGTTGTTTTAACTTACCGCTAGACGACTTTGTTTTAGGACTCTGGTGGCCGCTCGATCCGCCGAAAGCTAGCGACGACGTCTTCCTTTCCTTGTCCCGGTTGGAATCTTTGCTCGATGATGATGAGGAAGACTTTATTTTGGATTGTCCGGAGTCAGTGGTTTTACTGGAAGGCGAATTCGCCGCGGATTTCAGCGCGGACATACTCGGTTTACCGGTACTTGCTGAACTACCATGCTTCGGTGACGACGTACCATGTTTTGGACTCACACTCGCAGGCACTGGCGTATGCTTGGGACTACTGCTATAGACCGGAGAGTGCTTTGGACTTTGCACTGGCTTGTTTGTTGACTGTTTCAATGTAGGACTGGACTTACCTACAAGAGCAAGTGGGCTGGTATGTGTCGGAGACGGACTAAATTTTCTTAATGTTGTCGCAGGTGACGAAGGTCGTGAGCTCAAATTTGGCGGTGACTCGGTCGGTTTTATGCTCACTGAAACCGGTTTCGACAAAGGGTCCTGCTTAGATGGTATCTTATCCGGCGGTGGTCCCATAGGACTGTCTTCTCTCTTTCGCTTCCGTCTTTTTTCCAATTTACCCTTATCCTCTGTCGACTTCCCCTTAGAACTTTTTCGTTCTCTGCGTTCGTCCGTCAAATTTTTCGACTGCGTAGGTCCAGCTATCGGTGTTATAGTAATAGAACTTGGTAATGTAGTTTGCGGCGAAGATGCTATTGGTATTATTTCAATACCTGGTCTCCTTTCCAAACCCATCCCCGTAAGTACAGAGTTATAGTTGGTAGTTTGACCCAAACTACTGCTTGAAATTGGCGTTATACTTACTGATGGCGGTACCAAGCTTTTGTTCTCTTCGAATATAATCGGACTTTTTTTCTCTTCTCTCTTCCTCGACTTGCGATCTCTTTTGATTAAATCTTCGACGTCTTGCAAATCGTGCACTTCCGTTACCTCACTCTCATCAAAATCATAATCAGAGCTCTTGTCCGTTCCCAAAATATCTATTGGATCTAAATTAGGAAAATCCAAACCACTAGTTAAACTAGTAGCTGAGGTGGGCGTGGATGTTCTCGTCTCGTTCAAATTTTCTCTGCCACCAGTCGGTGTACCGAGTGGAGTTGAATCTGAACTGGAGCTCTCCAATAAAATTTCTGCAGTCTCATCCCCTTTTCTCTTAGGACTCCGCCAAATACCATCTGCCGTTTTCCTCTTGCGCGTCTTTTTTGTACGCTCATTCATAGGATTGGCCATGGAGTTTTTTGCCTGTCCAAGCAACGCACCTAATTGCAAAGGGTTTAACATCGCAGTAGTTGTAGTATCGGATTGGCCGGAATATGACGGAAAACCGATACTATTCTCCGTTCCGGCATCTAAAAAAGGCTGCTGCTGCTGTTGTTGTTGTTGCTGTTGCTGCTGCTGCTGTTGCTGTTGCTGCTGCTGCTGCTGCTGCTGTTGTTGTTGTTGAGTTGACTGTTGTCTTCCCATAGTCCCATTTCCGTTATTCAAACCAGGTTCTTGTTTAATTTTCGGTTCTCCATTAGTAAAATCAGGCATTCCAGAACCATTCTGACTGTTTTGGTCCTTGCCAGAACCAAGATTAACATTATAATTTCCATTTCCGTTATTCATATTGGTCAACGTGCTTAAAGAGTCTCGACTTTCCCAAGATTTCATGAGAATTCTCATTGTTAGAGGTATATTTAGACACTTCTGCAAGACTCTACCAGTCAAATCTGACGTTTGCTCCGTATTTGTTATACTGATGCCATATAATTTACACTTCAGTGCAGAGATATCTGTCAAGTCCAATTCTGCTGTTGCCATCGTTTCTTCAAAAGGATGCTCCAAACTTACCGATATGTGTTGCCACGATAAAGCGCTCACTTCAAATATAGTCGCGTGTTCTGGATCTTGTCGCGCCATGGATCTAACGCAACTAGCGATTAAAGTATTAAACAACGCTTGTTGTCGTAAACATACCAAGATCTGTGGAACGTGTGCCGGGTGCGTAAAAGGAATACTGCACACCATTACACCTTCCATATTTTTGTTTTCTGTCATGAAGTAGCAGTGTTGCTGATCTGGTAAAGTCTACAACAGGAGGTGAAATTAATATAGGAAATGAAACGATTGTAATGGGTAATTAATACGTAGACCGCTTTACGTACAACATAAAGCCCTCGGTTGTTTCGGCAATCTAGTTGACCCTCGCTGGCATGCTGAATAATCAAACTAAGTAACGGATAGGGAGCAGATATGTCTCCACATTCTAATTCTGTCACCTTCTGTATCCTACGTACTAGTTCCATGCACATTGGCATCTTTTTAACTAATTTCAATACGAAACAGGCAGGTAGAACTGACGAGTTTGTACTAGTTAATGGAGCATAGGATGGAGTACTGCAAATAATTTAATACCAATTAGAACATGGCTGAATTTAAGTGTAAGTTTTTTCTTAAAAGGGGACAAACCTTTTTCCTGTAGGACTTCTATTTACAGTTATGATACTAGATGTAGGCAACTTGTGAGCAGTCGAACCTTCCATACATACTGTAACGGAATGACCGATCTTCCGTTTGATAACCACATCTGAATTCAATGCGTCACAGGTACGATTCTCCTGATCTATTAAATCATATGGAGAAACAAAATATGTCAATTTCATTGGATGACCACCTCTCCTTCGCTCAAGGATTCCTAAAATCATTACCTAAGTATTACAAATCTGTACCAGTTTTACATTGATATAATTAATTGTAATTATAGAACTAACCAACTGGGCTTTTATGAACAAGATTAAAAGGTTCTTTTATAAATGTCTGTAATTGAGCTAAAATACCCAAATCAGCCTCCAGTGATTGTAAAGCACTAAATGCTTTACATTTCACCTTTTTGTCTGCATTTAATTGATATATTGAAGCTAAACCTTCTAACTGTACTGTAAAATCAACAAAGTCTCCTCGTGATAAACAAGATACCAACACATCACAGCTCTGTAAGTATTATAATTAAAGTTATTATTCAACACTTTTTATATGAGTCAAAAACGTATAGATGTTCTCAAAATTTGTACCTGTTGTTCATTTTTGCCTTCATGATGAATTTTAACATCCTTTACTACACCTGTTGGCTCCAAAAGAACTTCCAAAAAGAACATATCTGAGGATATAAATAATTCTGTACCTGGTGGACCAGACATCATAAACTTTAAGCTGTAACCCAATTGTAACACAAACATTGACTAAGTAATCTGGTTTTCTTTTTCAGAGAATTCCTAATCTATGAATACTTACCCCAGCTGTCTGGTTAAACTCTCTAAACGTTCCACCATGGATTGTAAAGAGGTTACTTTTATGGAATGTTGCAAGGTATCCAAGCATTTCTGTAATTGACTTTTTTCTGCGCTATCAATGGCAAACCTCTTATCCTGTTATTATGACAAATATAACCAGTTAAAAATAATTGTACAATAGTCACTGTTTCAATATAGTTTAAACTATGTGCTACAAATAAATTACCAGCATTGCCATGCGCAGATTTTTTGCAGTCTCCACCAAGGATTTGAACGTGGAAGCCTTGGAGCGTAATTTTTCCATGAGCAGTTCCATTTGCCATTCTTTCCCTTTATCCATTCCTGAACCACCAGTGGCAGAAGATTGCCCACCTATGTATGAAAATATATATAACATACATTGCAATACTATATGCAATTATTGAACAAAATAAAGTCTTTCATAACTGTAATTATATTACTCCAAATGAATTTTTTATGTACATACATACACTTGAATGAGCACAGACCGAAATAATAGACGCGAGATATTGAAACTTTTAGAAATCATAAATAAAATTATGGTTAAAATTTTTAATTGCAAACATTTATTAAGTTTAACTTAAAGAAAGACCTAAAAGATTACATTAAATTGAAAGTTGCACTCACTGAGGGGCTTTTGTCCGTTCGCAACATCCATGTATCCCGTAGTGGATCACACGGATGTTGAATCTACATGTATGCCGATCTACGTTCTACTATTTGTTGTATCACAACAACATTATGAGACACTACATCGTGACAGGAGCTGTTATTTTCACCTAACCCACGTTTGATCACTCAACTGCCCCTAACCTTCACACACAATATACTAACTACACTTAGAAGCCATACGTTTCTACGTATAGGCGTTTTCGTCCATAACATACCTTAAGAGGGGGGATTCTGTGATGCTCACGTATACACCCTCTGTAGTAACAAATGGTATATTAACCGCCGTATCTTTCGAGTTTTTCAAATCTTACGTTATTTATAAATTTTATGCGTCAAATTTGACTTCATAATATAATACAACTCGTTCCTTATACTTCTATGAATGCATAATATTGTGAATTAAATAGAATCCTTAAATGTATGAGAGTATTAATATGCAGTAGGAAATTGATACATTTTTCTTATGTAAAATGTACATTATATTACATTCTAAATAAAAATTACGGCAAAATTAATTATATTCGAATAAAATACAATTTATTTTTGGATTATATTTAAACAAAATCTATTATTTCGAGAGTGTATCATTTGAATGCGTTTACGAACGTGACAAAATTATAACGACATCTATCGATCAGTTAAGAAATCGTACTATCGTACCGTTTTATTATACACAATTTATGCATGCACACTAACTGACTATATAAAAATGTGTTAGAAATATGGAAAACTTATTTTTTGTGCGTGATTTGAAACTTCATGTTTTTAATTGAGATAGATATTGACTTGTAGATAGTGAATTAATGTGAATGAATAAAATTGTCATAGTAAACAGTTTTCTTTGTACGATACATAATGTTACAGAGTAAAAATGTATTTTAGGATAAAATATTCTTATTTTTTCCAAATATTAATTCCATTTTAGAATACAATTTCATTAGCTTTTTTTATTTGAAAATGAAAATAAAATGAACTATTATTTATACTATGATATGATATAATATTACAATACAATAATGTGTTAATGTCAACAATTATGTTTTTTAAAATAGTATTTAAATATGCATATAAATGTGATGATATTTGTTTTGTTTATAATAGTATTATAAATATACAAAATATACATAGTATGTGTAGCATGTTCGTTTATAATCTTTAAGTGTCGAGTCACATAAAATATTTTCTATGAATTATGTGTTAAATAACTGTTCGAGATAATTCACAAGATGGTCATTGCAAATGATGACCCACTCGACTACGTCTTATCTACCTTTTTTGGTATAACATATTTCTTTCATATATGTACTTCATTTAGGGATTAATAGAAATTATATTCAAATTACTTTATCAGAAAAAACTTAAAACCTTAGTGGTATACAGACTAATATACTTAAACTAAAGAACTTAATTTGAAGAACATTACTGGTTTAAAACAGTTTAATTTCATATGAAACATTAGTGGAGAATCATATTCATATAGGTTTGAATACCTTGGCTGTATTATTATTATAATAATTATTGTCTTTATAAGTATATCTGTATCGTGTAAAAAATCAAACTTGTTTTTTTTGAAAGCATACTATATTTCATTTTAATAATTTTGATCATTTCATAATATTCATTTCCGATTGTTTTTAAATGATCTGTAATTTTACTAAATGTTGTTTAAACATTCTACAACAGAAATTTATTTAGTTTATTAGTAAACACTTAAAAGAAATACACCAGTAAACATTGAATATCCTGTGGAAATTAAAAAATAAATTTTTAAAAGTCTAAATCTTGTGAAATCTTGCAACAATTCTTTCAATATCATCCTGAAAACTCGCAATATGTTACATATCATAATCTTTCCATAATTCATTGAATAAAAAAAACTTTTACATTTATCCAAAAAAGGGATATATTAATTTTTACAATTATTCAATAATCACAAAAAAATGTTTTATAGCAATTACCTAGGGGGCTGAAAAATATTTCCCAAAAAGGCAACACTAATTTACTGAATGCAAAATCAGTTTCTAAGAACAGCAACATAAGGGGCGCTATATTATTTGCCATTTTAGTTTACTAAATACTTCAAAAACATAATCCCGAGGGTGTTTTATTTCTTGCAATAGGTTTTTGTAATTCATTGAACAAAAAGGCTTTTAATTGGACCATTTTAGTTCAATAAATACGTATACACGGAAGGACTATCTGAAAATATAACTATCTCACTAATCGCGATCATAACATAGTTGAACACTAATTCAAACCATGATCATGTTTTTGCAACGCTAATTCAAATCACGATTAGCTTAACATTACTAGGTTGGTCATTAAGCCACAGGAGCGATCAAACTCAAATAAAATTATTATTACTACTTACTACTACAAAACTACAATCAAGCACAGTAACAAAATAGTATCGAGAATGACTCTCCATCCGAGGATGGCAAGCCATTAGTAGTTTCCTATTCTTGCAGAGATTCTTCGGGCGGTCCACCGCCTTCTTGTATATAAAATAGAACATATCTTCTTCTCAAAGGATCGAACTTTAGTAAAAAAAATTATAATATAATATTCCTTTGAAAAGCTTAAATTATAGACTGTATATTTGCATGATACATGTACATTCATTCAGAATAAATGTATTTATGAATAAATACGTGTATTCATTATTATCACACAATAGTATACCGTATTTTTATATTACAACATCACATTCTGCTTTCATAGTAATAAAATCAAAGGATATAGATATTCATCATACTTTACGTCATGTTACTCTTTCAGTGCCTTTCAATTACAAATACTTATATTCGTGTTAATGTGCATACTTTTAATATTACAAGAGGACATTTATTTTATCACAAAACGTGGCGTATAAGAAGATCTTAGCCTGGATTAAGTAATACAATGAAAAAATATTACTACTCGCGAGTATAATCTATACCCGCGGTCATCATGCTCGTAAAAAATCAACAAAAACAATATAACCAATCACTCGTACCGCTTTGGATCTTTGCATCCTATGATATGGTTGAATGAGTGGTAGAAGCAAGAACATGCGTTACCGTAATATCCATGAGATGAAGGCCTCTCGATGTATTACACAGGGGGTGTCTGCTGAGCCTAAAATAGAAGATCTAGTGTAAGAAAATACGTTAGAAATGAGTTCCAAAATTGCTAAACTTTCGAATTCTGACAGCTAAACTTCAGACCGTAATCTTTGAACTTTATTTAAAATTTCAACGAAACATAGTAATACTTACATTATTCTTCACGTTCCGGCTCCCAAACTCGCCAACACACATATTCACTTTACATAGAATTGGTATATTTTAATTCTAGACAAAGTCTGTAGCGAAAAAAGTAACATAAATTTAAAATAAGTATATTTATATAAATACAAATATGTTGTGTGAATAATAAAATGTAATAAAATATAATAAAATATAATAAAATAATAAAAAGAACCTAGAAATATGTACATCAATCAATATCAAGTATAGAACCGAATGCAATTACGAAAATCAATTAAAATTCTCTAAAAATATTAATTATATTTGTAATAAAAAGTCAGAAAGAAATGTTAAGAAAATATGCTTATACTATATAATACATATTCGTAAAACTGTTAAGACATTGTATCTTCCCAAAGACAATGAAATAAGAAATAAATGTCAGCCCTTCATTTGTATTAGATAGCATGTGAAGTGAAGTGTATTGTTTTGAAATTTTCATAGGTCACAATATTCGCAATTCGCGAGCTTTCAAAAACGTCAAATATAAATAGAGGCAATAAAAGTAATGCAATCACGAACCACTTCATTTCTGATTCATTTTCTAACATTTTTAGTATTCTAGTAGATGCATTTTTATCGATTAGAAGTTAGATCGGAATGTTTCATAAAATTGTAGCTATATTGAAAGATACATATAATTTTGATACATAATAGATAAAAGTAACTTGTGTATTCTCGAAATATATAAAAAAATTTACCAATTCCACAATAATATCGCAGAAAGTAGTACAAATCTTACCTTTATGATAAGCACGATACTTTGGGAACCTTCGTTCGAAGCAGTCTGCGCGCGCATCTTCGAGAATCGAACGAATTCAATAGGATCGAATTTCGATAGGATCGAATCTCGCTGGCTTAAAGTCTTCTATACGTACCTGTTATACAATAAAAGGTAAGAAAACATATTAAGTAGTAACAGTAAAATTTAAAAATCTAATTTTTTCTGCATCTAAGATTTTCGTAATTGAGATTATAGACATATTCGTATTTAACAAAGTTTTACTTGTATTGTAAAATATGTCACAGTATTTAATTAATTTTCATGACTCCTTAAGAAAATACAAATTCTGTACCTACTCGTTTTCATCTAGTATGCTTATTTAACTACACAAATCGTTGTTCAAATTTAAATTCTACCATTTCGTTGAGAACATTCGTTTCAAGTGTTCGCTAAGTATTATGGCGTTGGTAGCGCGCCAATTTCTTTCATTTCTACTGCAATTATATAGGTATTTGTAGCAAGAAGAAGAACGTTTAAAAAAAGTGATATTTAATAAGCATTCATCATAAACAAACAGTGTTTATATCTTGAGAAGAAGTTTCTGTATTTATCTAAGTAGGGCTTCTTTTCATTCTTATAATTAGGAAGTATAGATATACTACCAAAGTTAGACTACCTACTTCTAAATACTTTATGTAACTAAAGTCAATTTAGATAAAAATCTTCTAAATAACTATTTAAGGGAGGGAAAGGT
Organism: Calliopsis andreniformis; assembly: GCF_051401765.1. NCBI lineage: Eukaryota > Metazoa > Arthropoda > Insecta > Hymenoptera > Andrenidae > Calliopsis > Calliopsis andreniformis. The sequence goes on from NC_135071.1 coordinate 8,544,826, forward strand.
ACTCAATGATTTCAAATAACATCAAAAATATTCTTTATTAGTAGGCATTCTTTTTTCAACAAATGTCACTGCACTTTTTCTAATTTAATAAACATGATTACTAATCATTAAACACTGCCGAATAACTAGCTGCTGCTACACCAACGCGACCATCATTAATAAACATTACATTACACTGAAAATAATTTCTACAAAGCTATGACTCGATTTTTCCTTTTATAAAACTTTTCTTACAATGCAATTTTTTAAAATTCTTCTTCTTTAATACTAAAAATTAGGTACTCCTGTTCTCTTTTAAGTAATATTTACTACGAATATTGCATATCTTTCACTTCGACCTATTACTATTTATTACACTAATACCTTATGGCGTTTCGTCAACACATTTCTGTTACCAGAAAACAAATTTTGTTTAATACTGATAGTTTTTCATTCCAACAAAAATAATTTTAAAAAATTGATCCTTAAAATAGGAACAATTATTTTATATCAACTTTTATCTTCAATATCAATTTAAATTATTCTCGTTAAAAATTACTACTATATTATACAGTATCAATTAAATTTTATATTTTTCTATAATTTCACATTAGACACTAGTTTAATCAATCAGTCTGAAATAACAACCAATTCAAGTCTTTGAAATTTAAAATTTAAATATCTTTTAATCCAGTATTTAACTAGATATAGTCTCCAGCATATTTCATCCTGTGCAGAGACTCAAACCTTCAAGCTAGTAATATCTACTTAAACAAAATATTTGCTATCTACTTGTAAAGCACCGATTTAATAAGTGCACAGTCTCATTTAGGAAAGTCTTTAGAGTCGCTCATAGACTGGCCCTTTTTCCGTGGTAACTGCAATGTAATCGGCTGAACATCTTGAACTTTTCTGGGCCCCTGATTCGAACTACGAAAAGTGATTTTTAAATTGGGCACATGTTGCTCGGCTGCCCAATCGAAATTAAAAATTGGTGTCTCCGTATGTAGTTCAGAATCTGGAGTATCAACTGGAGTAGTTGGTGTCGCAACATATGGGCTAAGTTCTTGATGAACAACATCAGGTACCCTTTGCAGAGTATCCGACCAAACTGGACTCGAATTCCAGTGGTCCATAGGTAAATCGGAAGAATCAGCTGTTGATCCTGCCATTGTAGCTACTGGCAGCGGTTTAGTTTGATATCGTTTATGCGATGTGCTCCTCTCATTACAACAATACTCCTTATCTAAATCCGTTATGTAATACTTGGGTGATAAGACATCAACATTGTATTGGCCATGGCATTGAATGAATTTTGCACGATAACCGCTTAAGTTCAATGAATTTTTGTGGTGCGATTTGTACCTGTCCGTGAATTGACCAAGTGCATAATGACCATGTTGTATATTCACGTGAACGTTTCTGTTTTCATGTTCGCTACTGCTTATTGACATGTCCACTGGTTCTGCATCCTCGCGCGGGTTTCTTGTGTAATCTTTTAGTTGCGCCTTCGAAGAACCATGTAAATCTTGTTCTGAATTTCGAATATTTGGAGAATGCTGTGCATCATTGCTATGGGTATGGGATAATGATCGGGTGTAGTCTTGTTGATTGTTTTGGCCTCCAGCAGTATATTGCACGCTGCGATTCTGGTTTCCGGAGCAAATGGTGTAGGTGAATTTAGTTTGGGATGAATACTGATATAACCAGGAACTAGAACGCATTACTTCAGCTTCCCTGTCACTGTAATATTTTTCGTTACTTTTTAAAAATGCTAAACTTCTTGTTATGATTGCTGTAGATAATAAAAATGACAATGTTCATTGATACCTTAGAACTTGATTTGTACACACAATGATAGGATGCTGACATTCTTCAGAAGTATCTTTTACTTGTAAAACACAGTGTACCCAAAACCACCGCCCGGAACGGCTTTGCAATCTTAACAATGCTGTTGCAGACCGTTCTTGGTCGGACTGAATAACTGAAATATTCACATATAGTGTCAATTTTGATTTCGATTTTTAGGTAAAACTTAAAATAAACGTACCAGTTTGGTGTTTGCAATATGCTGTTCTTATAGAGTCCCAATGTAACAAATTATACCATGATACATTCACTAGTTCATTACGAGTATATTCTAAATGGCTCTCTGCCCTGTAACAATTTCAAGAAAAATATTTTGACTCATAGATTCTTTAATATAATTACTATTTTTTAAAATTTTGTTTAGCGTTAAACATTAACTTATTACGTTTTGTCAATATGAAGATATTTCATATCCATAGAATGAATTGTAGTGAAAATATTTGTTGCACCCTGCACAATACTTTCTCTAGTTTCTGGTAAAACAACAGGTGTACAAGAGGCGAGAAAAACGAATTCATTTCGGTTGCAAACAGGAACAAAAGGTAAAAAATGACCTTCAACAAGAACCACCTATAAAAAAAATAACAAAACAAAGCATGCAAAGAAAGTAAATATAAAAAATATTATAAAATATTAATACATCCTTTAAAATAACTAATCGAACTTTATATCCGAGATACTAATGTTTCTACTAAATTAGTGGACGTGCAGCCTATAAAATAATACAAAAGAAAAAGAAAACAAACTGAATTCAAAAACTACCTTTTGATCTCCAAAACGTAATTGTCGTCGTGAGTTTCTAGAAACATTAATCCGACACAGGAATAATCTTCTGTCACTTGGAATTGGACTATTCCTGGACAACTGGTTTTGTACTACCATATGATCTTGTTTGTCTATCACATCATAGACACTATCTCCATGAATGAGTAAATCTTCCTAGAATAATATTGAATTAAAACAAATTTCCGTGACGAAGAGTAATGAAGATAAAGAGAATTCCATTTTACATGTGAAGTAATTAAAACTCATGAACTGAGTTTAATTAAAACTACGATTACTGAAATACTAAACTTTCGAAATGATTAACTCTATTGAAGCAATACTTATAGAGAAGGAATTTCAATGGATACTTTAATGTTGTATAATGAACTCTCAATATAGCTGATTACCATAAGTGTTCTTTCTTTGCAATTACTTTACCATAGAGTGTCCAAGGTATTCTGCTGCATTTTCTGATATATACAACAGCTTTCCTTGCTGGGTCATCATCATTATAAATCCGGACATGGCCTGAAAAATTGCATGCATTGTATGGCCAACATTTGTACCGTAGTAATTAACGGTCAGAAATACAATGCAATATGATGATAAACAATATTACTTTTGAAAATCCTATGTTAGGGGTCGGGATATTCGAAGAATCGGATGGGCAGTTTTTCAAGGCTAAAACAAAAAAATATGATTATTTCGTTACTTTAAATGAAGTTCAATTTGTATTTCGGGAAATAATCTTAAAATGCTAGGTATTTTGATGAACTGTTTTTAAATTGTAACTAAAATAAGGCATCATTGGGCTCAAAAGATTAGAACTTCAGACTCGATAAATAAACATGTAACAAAGCCTGAAAATAGTCTACTAAAATAATACTGATAGTATTATATAAAAAAATTTATCATTATTGCAATTTTTATTATTCATAAAAACTGAAACTGAAAAGTTCTCTCGATAAAATCCTCTTTATTTCTCTTAAACAGCGCAGAGAAGACTAAGGAAGAAAAATAGAAAATAAATACATAGTTAAAAGTAAGCAAAGTTACATAATCTCAAAACGATTTCTTCAAATATTATTGTAGATATATTGCTAAGATCAGAAAAGTCCAGCAGAATACTTTATTATAGACTGCTATGAACCCTAATGAAACACATACTCTCCAATTAAATATTTATCTGCATTACGTTTTCATTCAACGTTTGCCAGCATTCCTGCAAACATTTACCAGGCGAATCAGCAATGTTCGATTCAGTTCCGTCGCCCAGCAATCTCACTCAGAGTACCAACCGCCGCGCAAACTTGTTGCTGCAGCCTCAAACAGTTCATGGTACCGTCCCGTGAGTAATCATAATCGACCAGGGCCAGATCAGAAAAGCAGCCGCAGAAAATTCATTTCGGGTGCGCGTTTTCCTCTCCTGTCTCGAGGAAAGGCCCGGGGATAGAAAAAAGGGGCAGTAGAAAGGGAAGGAGGTGGAGAAGAGGGAAAGAAGCGTATGCTAATGCAGCATGGGCAACGTTTACAAACGGCGCTACACGGGACTATAGTATCGAATACTGTGAAACAATGAGTATGTAGGGGAGAAAGAAAGAACGAGCGAGAGCGGAGAGACGATACAGAGGGAGTATGGGTTACAGGAGCGTGAGAGTGTTGTTGCAAAGGCCGACAGGTCAGCGGATCACCCGGAACTCGCGCTTAGACTCCGCTGAGTTTGAATGTACACCGATCTTACCTTCTTGCCTTACCTACCTCCCTACCTTTTACCTATATATTACTCTCTACGCTTGCACAACGGAGATGCCCGAAGTTTTTGATCCTGGAACGACCGTTTAATAATTCCTATCACGGGGACGCTTGTTAACGTGCTGCCTGATCGATATTCTGGGAATTGAAGATTTCTGCGGGAGATCGTTTACCCGCGAAAAATTTGCAAACGTGTTGCTGTCTCGTTGACTCGGCAGCCTCTTTCGAATTCGATAGCGTATTTAAAATAATAATTTTGAGCTCTGTATGATTACTTCATTTCAGATGCGCTCAGTCCACTTGATAAAATTCGAAAACAAAAATGGCGAAGTAAAAGTCGACCGAAAAATGGGATCATTACGATTAGAGTACAATTCCTTAAAAGATTGGGATATAAATATGTGAAAAGTAAAGAGCGTCGAAGGAAGAAAATACGTTTTTGCGGTAACAACAAAGATTGTACGATTCGATGTCAGAAAATGAAGTCTTATATGAGGAAGTGAAAATTTCTTGACTGTTTTTTAATATTTACATGCTTTTGGCTACATGAAATTAATATGTCCTCTATGTTTGCATGTCTAAATTGATTTTCATAAAGGAATTGCTGTAAACGCAATAAAAAATAATGCAATTCAAAAATTAGGGACACCTGATGATAAAACAGTTGTTTCGATAATTCTAAATTTAATTTGTTAGTTTAATGTTCAATACATTATTAACAAGTATTGTCAAATACATATATTAATTCCTTTGTTTTGAACTTTGAAGAATTATTATTATTATTATATTAATATTTTGATATAGTCTTTACAATGGCGTTTAGGTTTATAGCAGACGGTAACTGCAAAAATTAAAACTACGAGCGTCTCGCTATGAAACAAAGGCGCAACGTTCACCATACTTCAAGTACACGCAATGTACCATCTATATAATTTTTACCTTGGTTCTTAATGTTGTTTAATATTTCTCATGACCGATTACATTTTAATATTAAATATAATACATTTTATATTCATTTTGAAATGAACAGTTTCGAAAAGATTTTAAAAAGTTCTAAAAGGTTCTTCTAATAAATTCTAAAACCTATTTTAGATACGTATGTTTTATCTGAAATTTACTTTTGGAAATTTAGAAGCTATTGAACGACGTAAGGAGGAAAATATACAAAGCTGTAAACATGATTTTTTATCACATTATTTCTTCTTATGGAACATTAAATATTAACGAAAATCTTCATAGTCTTCAATTTTATTGCAGTATATTTTCTTTAATACCTGTACATGTAACTTCTTTGTAAAAAAGTATCTTTCCATGAAAATGGGTACTTTTCTTTTTATAAAATAAATAATCTGCATTAATTTCGATAAATGTGTAAATGAATAATTTGTACTTTTCTTTTAATAAATAGTTTAAAAATTTTTAATTCAAAGAAAAAAGTTATTTTACAACATTTCTTAAGTTGTTAATTAACACGATGGACACTTACATCGTGTAGAATATATTAAATAAAAAAAATATTACCCAACATGCGCATCTTGCAAAAAATCAAGTTCCTCAGTAATATACTTACAAAAAAACATTGAATATTGCATTTATATTTTACGTAATATTTCGTAACTAACAATTTTCAAAATCAGTAGGTCATTTCTTAACTTTTCTAATAGCAACGTCAACTTCAGTGAAATATTTATAATATCGTACAAAAAACGCTTCTGTGAAAAGTAATATTATACATAAAACTTAAAAACAGTACGAATGTTTAAGAAAGCCTATACGATTACTAATTGCAAAGCACAAAGAATAACGAAACGTAATTATCATAAGAGTTCGTACAAAGGTGATTTAAAATTGCAATAAAACAATTTTTATCGGACATCCCTCGAAAGAACTGTACGGAAAAGTGAAATAAAAAGTGGTCAAACATTAACATCGAGTCGTTGATATCACTTTAGCTCGCTATCAAGATGTTATGGGTAAGCTTGACGGCGAAATTGCCATGATCGAAAAGAACGTTAGTTTCCAAATTCGGTAGGGTCTTTCTTTTAATTAGATGCATTTCGTGCTTACCTTGTTGAAAGTAATTGGCTTTTCGGAGAAATACGCAAACCAAGGCCATAAGCTGTAGCTGGGAAAGTCTCTGGCGGGTGGAAGGCGGTAATGGCAGTAAATCACGTAAGTTGGCGATTTCGGCATTTATCAGGTCCCTTCGAAGTTTGCTGGCGCCTTTCGTTGATTTGCTCGCATCTATCCTTCAAGCACACGCGGATGTTACCGATACGTTATACCTAATCGATAGACATTTGAATCTATTTTTCGAAATTAACTTGCCCTAGACCATTCATGAGCTTTTGATACCTTTGAATGATCTTTTATCCTCCTTGGAAACATTAATGAGAAAGAACTCTTTATCATATTTGTTACCAAGCACTCGAGAAAATAAGAGAACTGAAAAAACACCCCCATCTCTACCAAGTCTTTGCAACGATCAGTGTAGAGGTCATTCTTAAATATGAAGATTTCAAATAATTGTCCTGATTTGAATGGCTCGATCATTCATAACTTGCAATTATCACAAAAACTTCATCAACAAGTCATAAAATATTTTGTACTTTTAGCTTTGACGACTGCCTGCAGGTTACAGGTTATTCATTTTCAACTCTGATGAATACCTATATTTCAATTGGTTGGCTTTATAATTATAATCTTTGAATACTGCAATACGTACACTGCAAAATTAATAGCGAATATTTGTTATTTTTAGAGCATTTATCATAGCAAACACCAGACGATGATGGAAAAACACAGTTTGCATTTGAACAGAAAAAACGTAGTTGATATGCAAACTAGGTTTTTTAGCACAGAAGCGCGTCGCATTCTGTAATTTATGTTTTTTCGTTATCAAATACAAAAAGGAACGTGCAGCATCCAATCCAGCGTGGAAGACGCTCCTCTGAGTCTTCCCTAATACGCAAATACTTTGAAATGCAGCAAATTCTCCATAAAGTAAAAAGAACTTGATTCTCAAACAATATTTTAAATAACAAAATGTTGAACAATTCTTTTCAGTAACCGTAACTTTCACAAACACTCGACAATCTCTAAAATTAATCCAGAATAAAATTCCCGAAGAAACCAAATGGCAACAAAATTTAATCGAATACTTCCATACCTTGCCTCATCTCCATTATTACGACCATCACCAGTTCAAATTCTCTTTTTCAAATTAAGCTATTAACGAGCTTTAACGTGACGCTAACATACACTACAACAATACAAAAATGATCCATCAGTCACCAAAGTACCAAGAAGCTCAGTATCAAGCTTGATATCCTCTGAATCCATCAAGTTCCCGTACCGCCAAACGCCACCGTCGAAGGCGGTCACGAAAGGGGTAGAAATTACCGATCGACAATCGATGCTTTCAAAGACGAATGGCTTTGAAACGTATGATGAATGACATGATCGAGCATTACTTACCGATTGAACATATTTCGGTAACCAGGAGGACATTAGTAGCGGATCACTTGTAGACGACGAGCGAGACATCCGGGTCGGCAGGTTCTCGTAAAACTGCAGCTACGATCTAACATCCGGGTCATAACGCGCTACTACACTGAACACGTGGATACTGGCAGAGGCTGGTTCTCCTACCTTCTCACCTTCGCAGCCCCCCTTTTTCTTCTGTGCCTCCACCACCGCCGCCTTCGCCTCCCTTTGCGCCCTCCACCTCTCCCGGTGTCTGTCGTCTTTTCCCTTCGTTTGCAAACCGCGATCGCCTCCTCCTCGTCCCGCTGTTTCTCTTCAACAGTCGGTCCTTCCCACTCCCATGTCGATTTATCTCACTCATTTATTTCCCTTTCTCCACTTTTTCGCTAGCTCGCTCGCTCGCTCCTTCACCCCGTGCTGCTACCACGGTCACGATCGAGCAGTCGTGTCCCTCTACCACCGCCATCATCGCCATCCTCGCCACCACCGCTGGGCTACTGGTTGCGTTTCCTGTACATGCGGTTTTGCCCGAATCATTTGCGCAAAGGCCCGCCTCGAGAAGCGTTTTCGAGAGGCGTTCTCGAGAGGATCCGAAGCTAGCCTTCGGGGGTACCACAGTCCCGAGGCTCCCTTCGACTGAGGCTTTTGGTGAACGCTGAGAAAGGAGGCAGATGTTGAGGGGAACAGTGAAATTTGGATAGGTTTCTGATTGTATTATCCTCGAATATCGTCAAAGAGAAGTTTGGAATATTTTCGAAGATTTTTTTAAGAACTGAAATATAAAATGTGTTAGACTAAGCGATAGTAAAAGATTGTTATGCTTTGAGGAGGTTTTATGATCACACTGCGCTGCGGTTGCTTTTGTATGAGGTCTTTCTTTGCCCGTTCTTATTCTTTTAAGAAGACTCTCGAAAGCTCATAAAAATATAAATTTGTTTTAACCATGAAATTAATTAGTTTCTTACAAGCCTTTACTCCTTCACATCCATCCCATATCGCACAGAGACGTCTTAAGAATGTCTTAAAGACATTTCAGTAAAGTTCTAAAGAGGGCTAAAAGGACGTCTTTGAAACATCCGAAGTTACAAATCAGTATGTCTTGAAGACGTTTTAAGTGACATCCATAAGACATCTTAAAGACTTCCAGATTATGCCCATAAGACGTTCAGATAAGATTTCGTCTTTAAGACGTCTTATAAACGTGAATTTCGGAAGTCTTTAAAACGTACACTGTCGATATTTTTAAGACGTCCAAATATGTCGTAAGATGTTCAGACATAAAATGGTCATAAAATAGACGTCTTCAAGACGCTGTACGTTAACTGGGATTGAAAATTCCAACACCCCATATTAGCTGTTCCTAGAGTATTGAAATCATTATTGTTGAACTAATAACGCTAAGGAAGACACAATATAATAAAAGACTACAAATACGAAACATCAAACGATATCCATTCAAAATTACATTTCTGTACAAATATTCGAAAAAATTCTTACCATATTAACAACATAAGGAGTCCCTTCTTTAGAAAATTTCATGTCTCACGAAAATTTACACTATCTTCATCGAAAAAAGAATTGTTACAGAAATTCATGATTACTATTCCCTTAAAAATTTGCTCATTTTTAACATATTCTAAATTTAATAATAATTTAATCAAAATTATGATTAAAATTCATGTTTTATAAAACACTAAATTTCTGCGAATGTGATTTTCATTGGAAAACGTCCTTGAGAGAAAGTGCCGATAAAGTCGCTGAGCTTTTCTACTACATCCTCTTGATCATATATGAATGTCTTATTCCACTTCAATATTTGACTTGCAATGCTCCGAATTTAACGACCTTACAAATTCAAATTTTCATTTTTAATTGCTATTCTGAACTGATCTAAATATTTAAAATACTTGTATTGTCTTACTTTGTTTAGTATTGATAAATAATTGTTTACTTCCTTATCACCTTAATTGATGATTGACAAAACATACCACTATAAATTGTGAATTTGTATTTTTATTTAAAAAATTTGTATATTTTTCTTTTCATAGTATGAAATATGGTATGACAATAGATAGAATACTAAAATATTGTATATAAAAAAGGTGTAATGTCAAAAATATGTACATAGTTATTATATTTTATGCTATTTATTCAATATAAAAATGTAACAACTATTTTTTATAATGAACTATTATCCCATAAAACACCAAATAAAGGACTAGCTAATTGTTATGATGAATAGCTCTAATTAATCATAATCGCCATTTCATGACCATCAGACATTTTTCTCTTAATTATGATACATAATAGAAAATCATAAAATTAAAAACGAGATATAAATCTACCTGTTATAAAATTTTTTATTTATTAATTTTTGTAGACCTTTGTTACTTGACTTCATATCTTCATAAGATGTGAATGATAAAAATATAGGTACAATTTGTAACAAAATATTCAGGCACCATTCAGAGACAGGATGAATAATGCAATTGCTAGCGACATTTATTTTTTTACACGAAAGTGTAAAACGACGTCAACAAATAACGTAATTACAATTTTCTATTGAATTAAGTACGTAAAAATTATTTTATTTTGTTTATTTTCAATTACTTTTAATTGATTAAAAATAAGTAAAATAATTACCTACTATTTACATTTTAAAATATATATGCCTCATTATAAAATTAGTTATTTCACAAATTTTAAAAGTATGTTCCGTTTAACGTCACATTTCTCTACCTACAATCGCAATTCACCCTACCCTGTACGTATCATGCTTAAAGAAAAATAGACACCTATTCAAGTATATTAAAAAATATTCTAAATGTAAGGTGGTTTAATAATTATTGTCATTTTAACATCTTTGAAATTAAAAATTATGGAAATTAATTTATCAGTACAATGTTATATCATAAGAGCCCTTGTAAATTAAAATACTTTCAATAAATAGTAATCACCTTTGTTCATTTTAAAATTCAAACATACTAACTACAATGCAAAATAGAATACAGCTATTTTGATATATGTTGTCTTATGAAAAAATGATAAATTTTTAATGATCCACAGTTTTATAAGTATTTCAAAGAAATATAAAATAACATTTGAAATAATTGTTATAATCTTTTTGTAATACTTTTATTTAGAAATATATTTTATGAAGAATGTTTTAAAGTATCAATTGTTTTTCTAAAAGGCTGTATATCTTCTATATAAAGAATTAAAAAAAGTAAAAGAGCGAATATCTATAATATTGCAATTAAATTGTCAAATAAAAAAAATATATAAATGAATATATTTTTTTAATATACCTTTACTGTAAATGTGATATTATGCTAAATATTACGGGAATTCTCACAAAAAAATGCTAATAATCTTGAATTGAACAAGAAAATTTTAGAGAATGTCATCATTATTAATTTTCAGTTGATTGCGAACTTTACTCCAATTTTTAAAATAATAAATAAATAGTTTATATATATAAATTGCGTAGAGCATTTTGTATACACGACAATCTATATTGTAGCACACAATTATGTGTAATTTTATTTCATTCATCATGTATAAATACCTACTTTATTTAAGAAAAAATTCCCGATGAAAGCACATCTTTTTCAATCACTTTATTTTAAATATTTGCATTGAACATGTGCAGTTAGCAGTTAATCATAAAACTGATGCTTCTAATTCATAAATCCTTATATTTTATGTGTCTTCATTTTGCCAAACACTTGTGCAATTGTACGTTTAAGAAATGAAGTAAAAATTTATAAACAATTTCCTGTAGATGTACTTGATTAAATCAAAACGCTACCAATTGATTACAATATACTAAGTGAGTATTTGAAAACCGAAATTACAAGTATCTCTATTGTCATTGATAGTATAAAAGAATTAAATATATAAGCATCTCCATAAATTAAACATTTTCACCTATTGATTTGTTTTTTATATTAACAGAAACAACAGATATTTGAGATTTCAGTCTTCTGTGACTCACTTTATATGTATATATTCAAGTTATATATACAAACATTTGTGTTCTACTATAAATTGAATCAATGTTAATTTGAAAAAAAATGAAAATATTATCTCGTACAAATTGTAATTGAAATAAATTTTCTATAAGATAATTAATTTACAATTATCCTTTTCGTGTATGTATAACCTGATTTCCTTCGATTAGTATACCGAAATCAAACAAAGAAGCTCAAAACTGTAATGGAAACATGCCATTTTGTTACTCATAGACACTGATGAAAAATAAAAAATAATAAAGCCAGTGTAATACTCAATAATATCATTATTTATGATTCAACTAATTCTTTACTATCCTCATTCCATTCAGTGAAGCTTCTCGTTGTGTCTTCCTTGTCATCTTTTTCTGTATCTTGTTCCCCTTCAACATGTTCTTCTTCAATGATCATAACTGACTCTTGAGACTCATCAATGCTGTTACTTTGTTCACTGCATTGTTCATCATATTCCACTATTTCCGTCTGTTCTTCCACATATTGTATCACCTCTTCTACCTGATCAACATTACACTCCTCTAATATCTCTGATTGTTCAACCTGCATTTCTTCATCCATTACTTTTTCCTCAACTTCTTCAACAACCTCTTCCACTATTTCTTCAGTTTCCTCAGTAAGTTCTTGCGATTGATAGGTTTCATATGTTTGTCGATCTGTTTCTTCGTTTCCATGAATGTAAACAATCATACCATCCTCTGTACCTTGCATAACGATTTGTTCATTATCAGAAATATTTAACTGTTGCGGTTGCTGTTGTTGTTCATTTTCCTGCTGCTGATAATTGTCATTATCAATGAGCATAATCATAGGCTGGCCATCAAGTTCATGCGCGTTGTACGTCATCTCGTGAGAAATGTTATTTAACTGCATATCCGGCACAATATATTCCGTCTCACTCGTAGCCATTTCCTGAGATTCTGTTGGAACACTGTCTCCAACGCCCAGAGAAGCTGCTATTCCACTTGCAACGTGACTAAGAGCTTCAGCTTCCGATGATGGCTCCAGCGAAATCGGCGTTATAGATACCGCTTCAGAATCTCGTATATCTTTATGTACGCAATCAAGATGAACTTGCAAATTTGTAGCACGCACGAAGACTTTACCACAATGAGTGCATCGATGACCTTTCTCCTTTCCATCTGATAGATTTCCATGGCCAGTGTTAATTTCGTGCGTTGTCAATTCAGTAACGTCTTTAAACGTTTGTGAACATTGCATACATTGAATTTCTTCTGCTACTGACGAATGTTGGCGTGAAGTTGGACGATGATTGTGATTTATTTGATGTCTTACTAGAAGGGTCTCTGAAAGTGCTACATACGAACAGGCCTGGCATTTCGGGAAACACATGCTTTTTGGGGGAGGCACATTATGTTTCGTGTAAAGGTGATACATCAAAATATTTCGTTTTGTCGCTTTATAACCACAATGCTCACAAACTCTCGGATCAAATTTTTCTTCGTGCACATCTTGCATATGTCTTCTATACATATAATAATTTGTATATTCCTCTTCTATATCGCATTTGTTGCATTTCCAAGGACCAGTTTCACCGCCATCGACACATCCATTGCTTTTTGATTCGTTCTCTTCACCATTATTGCTTGACATCAAATGATCAGACTTTAGAACTACATAGGAAACCTTCGTTTTGCCGGCTGAATTGCTATCTGAGGATTTAGCTTCCTTTTGCATTATCTTCAGCCGTATGTTCTTATTATTTTTCACTAAGTGAGGATATTTTTTCAATACTTCTCGAATAATTTTCGCATGATTGGTTATTGAATCTTCGGAATTTGCTTTGTAAGATGATTTTCCTTTGTCCATATTCTCTTTTTCTTCAAGATCAAATCGTACTCTTTTCGATGGCGAAGGTTGCGATTCTTGACCTCGCTGGAAACATCTGGCTACAGACCAATCATCATCCGAATTCATTTCTTTGAGACTTTTCTCATTCATATGACCGTCATCATCTTCATCTTCAGTTGTATCATTTTTACTATCTCCATCCGGTGAGCATTTACCAGTAGGCGAACTTTCTCTTTTATACGTGTCTGGAGCTTGCACAATAGGTTTTGTATTATAAGTAATATCGTCAAATGATGAAAACACACCAAGCGCAAATTCCTCGGCTTCAGGGAGATCGAACCGAGAAGGTCCTGGAGTCACCTCTGTAGGTCTATTTGTCGAGGACATTCCATGGAATGTTCGCATTTCGTAGTTAAGTGGCGATGTAGATTGCGATGCATCTAACTTCCTTTTCCAGATAGGAAGTCTAAAACAAGAGAAAAGTGCGCACTTCTCGTAGAACAATATTAATTTATTATATAGAAATCATAGTAGCTAAGATGTAAAGGAAACATATGATGGAATTTATGTTCATAGAATCAATATACGAACAGTACACTTACTTTCTACCAGGTAAGGGCTGATTTGAAAGTGCTGGTGATGAAGTAGAAGTAGTTGTTGGTTTCGTACTAGATGTAGAAGGCTTTGAAACTGCTATTACTGGTTTTGTATTGCACTTTGTTGGCTGCTCATTCTGTAAAGATGCTGTATTAAACTGTGCATCAAGCAACTTAGTTAAAACAGTCATATTCATTTTCTGTGCAGTACGATACAGAGCATGTTGCTCAGAGGTCCAGTATTCCAACTGCCCAGTATACATAAAACTAAAAATATTATTATGTGTATGTATTATTTACTTAAAAATTAGAAGTGTATTTTCGATTCAAAAGCTTTATTTCAAAATACCTTATAATAGATTTCACGCATTCATATGGCATGTCTGGAGGCATAATAATGACTCCATCAAAATTTTCGTCTTTCTCTCGTTGCTCACGTTCTAATTGCATAAAATAATCGGTGCATGTTGTTATGACTAAACGGTGAGCCTGAAACGTTTATGAAATACTTCTTTTACTGCAATATTACATAATGAAGAAAAGATAAATATATAATTAATATATATCTGTACATAAAATGTTCAGCTACAGTTAGGGATGCATTATATAGCAGTGGCTATAACAACCACTGCTTTTGTCAAACACTTATAATTAACAAAATAAGGTTCAAACATAAATCTTTATTTTATTTTGATGCTTAGAATTATTCTTTAAATTTTCCCCAACTTTAATTAAACACCCTGTACAGCTGCTGTCATAAATAAATATGATTATTACCTGAACTGTAATATCACTAGTGGGAAATTTAATAGTAAGATCAAGTAATTCTTCTTCAAAATAAAGTTGTTGAAGCCGCTGAAGGAAAAAAGTTCCCCAGTTATCTACCTTCACTTGTTTTAATCCCCGAGATGGGACTTGTTTTTCTTGGTTTGCTATTTCCATTGCTCACCTGTACATATTACAAATAAATCTAAAACATATCTTTCAGTCTTTCTATGATTATTTAATTTATATTATTTGTTTATGTGCACTTTAATGAAAGAGGAAAAATGAAGTGTATGAATGCAAATGTTATAATCCATTTCTTGTTAGCTATTCTTTCTTTTTTAGGAAAACTTTTTAATATTTTAAAAATTTTGTACATTTAATAAGTTAATTATATCTAGATCTATTTTTAATTATTAATTAAAATACAAGCATTATTAAAAATGTAAAAAAGAGCTGTATCTATACTATTTAATACTATTATATCGCTAGAAAGTAACATAGTTTCTTTTCACATATAAAATGATAGTCATTAAATAAAAAAGCCCAAAAATATTAAACCAATGAATTTAATGTTACAATAAAACATATATACTATACTATTTGTAACTAGTGAACGAAAGAAAATATCACTGTGCAAGTATCATTTGCAAAACCAATAAAAGTACATAAGTTTGTTAATAGTATTATTGTTGACGTTGCAACATATTTTCTTACCAGATGAAAGCAATTTCAACTATTAATTATACTTAATTATATTCATAGTCCAAGTGGGTCAAATTCTGTAATAAAAAAGAAAAATATACATGTATGACAAATTTAGTCTTTCTAATTACATATGAAACTAACGATTCAATATTTCTCTTTCGAATTAAATTACTTTCAGTAAATAAAATTCAATGATTAATTACAAAGTAATATTATATTATGCAGAAAAAAGATTATTTACATACTAAATATAATTCTACAGATTAAAGTACATTAATTGTCGTTCCTAAAAAATGCCTTCGCACTTGTGACTTGAGGAGGAAATCCATGTCAAAAATGAAATTATATTTCAATATATCAATCACTAATTATTTAAGCTGACTACTTTCTATAAATCAGAAGTGTTATATCTAAGAGAATAATGACAATGTATTAAGCAAGGTCCATTGACATAAGAATATGGTTCTGAAACTTACTGGTAAGAATTAATGGAGTACAACACCATTAAATTCTCATAAAAGCGTACGCTACATACACATTGCTAAAATTGTTTTGAAATTTGTTTAGACCTAAACATTGCACAGAGAACAGTGCTTTACAAACGAAAATGAGTTAAAGGACTTCTGACAAAGCTATCAGTGCATACTTGATGAAACGCTGAGGAACGGAAATCTAATAAAGATGCATATTTCCCTTTCACGATCAACGCTGACCGTATTAATAGTTATTTCAAATATGTACAAATTCAAAATACCCTGTGGATGTATTGCACATACCTATTTAACAATATTTCAATGGTTCTCTCAGCTCCATCTCTTATAAATTTCTTTAGTACACAAGTAATATTGAACATTCCATTGTGTATCACAACTCACAGATGGAGTTATACGTATCGACAATGAAGCAATACTGTTCATGCAAAAACGCCTTTAAACGTACGCATTTAAATTGTACAAGGTGTCTCCGAACTGGCGATATATTTACGAAAATGTGATGGTTCCAGAAAGTACAAAAATAAAATTCTTTAATATCGCGCTTCGTTTTATAGAAAATTTAGATTAACCGAGTGCAAGTGCACCAAAGTATAAGTTTGGGCACTTTGTAAAGGAAATATTCGTTTTTAGAGAAATATCTTCGTCTGTGATCAAACGAAAAGCGTTTTGTTTTATTTGTTCGTGTATTTCAAATACTTAGTACTGTATTTCCATGGATTCATAGACCATTAAAATCCAAATTCAATATTCTCAAAAACGAAAGTGATGTTACTTTAATTTTATTTTGTTTTTGATTTATTTTTTATGTAATATCTTCACCGTTTCGCTTATCATCGATTTTGGAACACCTTGTATATGTAAATATACAAACATAAATACTTAACTGTATTTTTTCGATTTTATCAGTTAATTTTATTCATCTAAAAATAATTAAATTCTTAAATCAATTCTTCATAAAAGTTGAAAAATGAACATTAAAGCAATATTTTTTGTATAAGGTTTTCATAAAGCTATTCAAAATTTGCTTAGTATACATCCTAGGGAATTTTCACTTGCAGAATATTTCATGTACGAAACTGTTCGAAACTCTTCGAAACTATGTCAGGATAATAAGAATGTGTGCACTCGTTTTTACGAATTGGCAAAGAATGCAAAGGGTTAAAAGCTCTCACAGATCGACGCGAAACATTCGCAAAGGCAACGAATTCGCAACGAATTGAGAAAACAAACATACAAATTAATATCGATGCGAAGAAAATGAATGTCAGAATTCGGCTATATGTATCGCTAATATACAAATAACATGTATGAATCACAGTGTTACTGATATTCATCGATGATTAAATACGAAATACTTCCTATGGAGTGCATCAACAGTACTTCTGTAAAAGGGGTAGCCACATGTATGCAATTTAAAAACTGTCGACAAATGCGAGCATTTTTCTATTATTACTTTTTAACGTGTGGTTACATTTCTTCAAATCCTTGCAACTTTTAAAAATGGAGAATGCGATGTTTAACTGTAATCGAAATTGCCTTTGATAAAAAGTGGTACAAATGTTATATTTCTTCATGTGTAAGTATTTTACTGATTTCAAAATTTGTACATAACATGGAAGAATGCTCTTCTTACGTTAATAAATTTTTATCGAGCAGGTTCCATATGATGATGCGGTTGAATTTCAAGACCATCTTACTTGTAATAGTAGTTGCAGCATTGAGTTCAATATTGACATCGTGGAATTATTGTGGCAGTCCACCTTTTTTTAAAAGTACTGAATGGAAAACAAAATTTCAACACAAAGTATGTATACATTATATTTATTAAATATTAACTATATACAATCATATATCATTCATATATCATTCATATTTTATGCTATTAGTAATATTAATACATAGAATAAAACACCTTTATAATGATAGTATTTACATATTATTTTTTAAATTTTATAAAGGATCGACAAAACTTAGAGACTGGCTATCAAGAAATAGATTGTCACATAAATGGTGATTATTCTATTGGATGTCGTAAAGAAGGAGATGAAGTTTACATACCATTTTCATTCATTCATAAATACTTTGAGGTAAGTATTGATGTAAATACTTTATTTGAGTATGTAATAAATTCATGATTTTACAATATTACAGATTTATGGAAAGTTAGCAACCTATGATGGTTTGGAAAGGTTTGAATGGCTGCATAGTTACTCAAGAATTGTAAATCCAAAGGGAAAATATGATCCTCGTGGTGTATTTATGACTTTTGAGAATTACAATGTTGAAGTTCGAGATCGTGTGAAATGTGTCAGTGGAAATGATGGAGTACCAATATCTACTCAGTGGGAGAGTCAAGGATACTATTATCCTACTCAAATTGCTCAATTTGGACTATCCCATTATAGTAAAAATTTAACAGAACCAGAACCTCGTAGAAAAATTATTGAGGATTCTGACAAAATTAAACGGGAATGGATTATACCTCAGGGATCCATAATATCTAGAGTATTTGATAAACATGCTAACAGTCATGTAATGAAATTTGCTACACCAGAAACCAGTACGTCTGGAATTACTTTAAAGTTAGACCATGTATTGGATTTTGTATTAAAATGGGACTTCAACATTAAAGATAATGGTAGCATCATGGTTACACTACAATCTAGAGAAAAGAAAGAAATATATTATCTTCACTATATTCCTAGTAGTATAGTTTTACATACATACAACAACCACATCTACTATGGAATTGGTCAAATCAGCCATCAGTGGAGAAGATTTACTAGAGACTTAGTTATTGACTTACAAAAAGGTTTATACTTAAATGACAAAAATAAGAAGAAATTATCTCGTTCTAAGTTAAAGGTAATGTATAAACATTAAAATTTAAAAAAACATTAATATTTCAAATAACATGAAAAACTAAATCAGTATTTGAATTAAATAGTTATTATAAAAGTTTGAAGTACAAACTTATAACACCGCTTTGTTCTTTTCTAATAATATTCTGTTTATTACAGGTAGTAAAGATAACTTTGTATGGATCTGGAATGATTGATAATGTCACTTTATCTACAAGTGAACACATGGAGCACTTTTATGATGCAGCAAAATGGTTTGTAGCCAATCAGAATATTAGTTCTGGTGGTTGGGCAAATCCTGTTAGAAGAAAAGTAGCTCCTGGAATGGCTACTCTTGAACCTGGATGGTATTTTATTTCTCTTTCAATAAATTGTACATTTCACAGTAATTAAGTACAAAAATATGTGAATATATTAAATGACTTTATAGGTATTCTAGTATGGGCCAAGGACACGCTATTTCCGTATTAGCACGAGCGTATTATCATTCCAATGAAGAAAAGTATCTGCAAGCTGCGGTTAGAGGTTTGCAACCTTTTAGATTGTCCTCTAGCAAAGGAGGAGTAGCTGCTGTATTTTTAGGTAAATACGTATGGTATGAAGAATATCCTACAACACCCTCCTCCTTCATACTCAATGGATTTATTTATTCATTAATTGGTTTATATGATTTAAAAAGCATAGCAACAGATAAGGATGCAGAAGAAGCATCCCGCCTATTTAATCAGGGTATGACATCGCTAAAAAATATGTTAACTTTGTATGATACGGGCTCTGGTACTACATACGATTTACGCCACTTTACATTGAAAACGGCTCCAAATTTAGCTAGGTGGGACTATCATTCTACTCATGTTAATCAGCTTCTTCTTCTAAATTCAATTGATAATGATCCAATCTTTACTACTACGGCAGAACGGTGGATAGGTTATATGAATGGTAAGAGAGCCGCGCACAATTAATTTTTTTTATTTTCAATAACTGACTGACTTGCATTTACCTGTTTGTTTTTATTTTACAAATGTTTATATCATTCCTTTTTTCTTGTTTTGTATTATACGTTTTGTACATAATTTCAAATAATCAAAAAATAAAGTGGACCAAAATATATTTACCAGTTTGATTATTATAAATTATTATTGATATTGTTAAAAAATATTGTTAGAACAAACAAAAAAAGGGTGTTTTACTGTAACACAATAAAGATTGTAATACTGTGTGATTCAATAACAATAATTGCTATTTATTGTTAAATTAAAAAAAAATGTTTATCTTAATCAAAGGCAATGTGAATTGTAATATTATTTTTTAATAATTTAAAACCCATACTTCAGGAAGAATCATACCCATATAGGCCTTAATAGAATGTGTAATTAAAATTAAAATAAATAGAATAAGAACAGTAGTGTAATTTCCATAATTGTAACATCTATATAAATTTAGTATTTAAGTAATTAAAAGTTTAATTATGTTAAAAACATGTTATTTCTGTATTCAAAATAGTTTTGGCAATAGTTTTTATTCATTACCTTTTCTTTATTTAGAGCAGAAAATATACTTTGAATGTTAAAAAAGGATAAATGAATTTCACCTAAGCGATAATATAACATTCTTCTGGACAGATATGAACTTACTTTTATATAATTGTAACTTACTACTACGTAATCCTTTTAACATATGTTAATAACGTTAACTTTATGTACAACTGATTATTTAAATTATGAATTAATCATACATACATACATTTCATGGAATGCAATAAAAATAAGATATCTTTTATATTGTATGTATTATTTGATCATTGTATATACAATAATATAGTATATGCTAGTTAATATTGCTGTTTCAATGAACATGATCAAATATGATGTATTCCTAAACCTATAATTTCTCAATGACAAAAATTCACTATACTACTTGCAGTGTTTATAATTTTAGAGTTGTATATTGGTATCATTAATAACTAGCTCATTCGTATCCATAACATAACGAAATGTGTTTTCGCGGTTTATAGTGTTTGTTTTTTTTTCTTATAGTACACGGAAGAATGAGATTTGATATATGAGTGATTATGACTGCAAATGTTTAATAAGTTTTAACAAAAAATTTGTTAAAGCATTAAGTGTATATAAACACTGAATTCACAAAGGAGAACTTTATTACGTATAAGTTACACGGAAGGTGTTATTCTTCAGAATTTTTTATATTTTATTATATCTTGTGTTGTTGATAAAACGCATAAGCATAAGAAATGGAAATATTTTGTGTTTATTTACGTCTTAGTTCAAAGTAAATCAATTTTAGAATTAGTTGAAAAAATGAGTGGTGGAGTAGTCCCCAGTAAATCAACAGTTTACATTTCAAATTTACCGTTCTCTTTAACGAACAATGATATACATCAACTATTGCAGACTTATGGAAAAATTGTAAAGTAAGTTATGAGAATTTTAATTAAATGTACGTGATAAAATCTATATTGTTGAGTTTTATCTTTGTATATTCCATATAACCTTAAATCCTACCCAGTTTTAATATTATACAATAACTATTGAATATGAGGAGTAGAAACTTGGTTTAATTAATTTTAGTACTTCTTACGTTCTATTTTATTTAACATTTTAATGATTATATAGTGTTTAACATATTTCTATGATTAAAAGTTTAAATGACAACTGTCATTTTTTAATTTCAACTGCAACTCATTTAGTTTTTGATAAATTGTTATTTTCCCAATTTTCTGCATTTACAGAGTCACTGTAATGAAGGATAAAATTACACGACGCAGTCGTGGTGTTGCATTTGTATTATTCCTTACTCCAGAAGAAGCTCTTGCCTGTGCTCAAAATTTGAATAACACAGAGGTAAATTTCTCTGTTCTTTTATGAGATAATATTTTGTATTATTCATTTTGTATATATTATATTTTAATAGATAGGTGGTCGTACAATAAAAAGTTCCATAGCAGTAGATAATGGTCGAAGTACTGAATTTATACGCAGAAAAGACTATCCAGATAAATCTCAGTGTTATGAATGTGGAGAAGAGGGACATTTATCTTATAATTGCAGAAATAATACATTAGGCCCTAGAAATCCACCATTAAAAAAGATTCGAACCAGAAAGAAACTTAAAGCTAGCAGTAGCAATGGTACATGTGACTTTAATAGGAATAGTGATGATGAATTAGTAGATGATAACTGGGAAGAAGAAGTAGAAACATTGAGTGCTGCTATTGCATTGGAGGTAATGTATATTTTATTAGATATAATGAAAAGTATGTTCAAATACTTCATCAATTTTTATGCTATAGCAAAAGCAAAAGGAACTAGAAAATAGTCAGAGATCAGGAACTAAAGGATATGATGAAGAGAAACGACAAATACAGAAACCAGTGAAGCGATACAAGAAAAATGAATATTTTAGTGATGAAGAAGATTTCAGTGAATAATAGATTTTCCAGAGAATAATAGATTTTCCAGAAAGGCTCATAAATACAATGAAATAATATGAACAAAATGATACTGTTACTGGAAAATTGTAAAATAATAACGAACATTTTCCGTTAATTCTGTAAAATATTATTGTGTATATAGATTTTAACAAATATAATTTATACGTGCATATAAATTGTAATAACTTTTCAATGTACAAAAATTTTAGAGCAAATATATATTTTCGATAAAAAATTAATAAGTTTTTGAAAGTAAGTAATAAATACTAGATAGAATAAAAAATGTCACATACGCTATACATATCTTTGCTAGGAAAAGTTGACTCTTAAGAAACTATTTAAAGGTTATTAAAAGAATTTGCTTACTTAGTTTTGCAAATACATTGTTTAGATGTATAAATATTTGAAATGTTTTAGATTGTTTAAATGTTGTTAAGCATAGATAAAAAATGAAAAAAATATCAATTGCACTTAGTGAGAGCAAATGATTTTAAAACATAACCTCATGATGCGATAAAATGTAATTTACAATAGTCATGTCAAATATGTGAATACTTGTGTAACAATGTCAGGTTTAGGATTAATAAGTACCTACACTTCTGATACTGAAGATGAAGAAATCGATAGAGATAATCATGACAAACCCAATGAAGTTCCTAACCGGTATCTGTCATATTAACTTTTAATTATATTTTACAAATTTCTTTAAGTATTTAATACTTATAGTACATTTTTATCAACCTTCAAATACGTTTGAAAAAAATTTTTTCTATAATGTATATATAATTTTCTATGTGTAATTCTAATGAAATGTGTATACAAAAATAATATCAATTTAAAATTATTAGAACTTATATTTTAGAATTATTGAGCTGCTTTCTAAACCGTTTTAATATATATATTTAATATATATATTTTAATATATATATTTTTTAATAAATACTGTATGTATAAGTATTTTCAAAAGATTTATATTCAGAAGAAAAACGTAAGAATTATATCAAACGTGCCTAATGCCAATACAGATATCCAAAATATTGAATTTTTTGTATAATAGTTTACCTTTACCTGGAAGTATTGCAACATGGAAAGGTGTTCCACACCATGAAGAAATTAAAGATGATCCGTGCCAACATGAAGGACGGGTAAGAAGCTTTAAGCATGAGCGCGGTAACTGGGCAACTTTGGTTTACATTGACTGTTAGTATTTTAGAAAAAAATAATATTGTTTCGTTTACTTGCCTAAAACTTGTAATTATGTTAAATTGCAGACACACCTAGTGAATCTATGCTGTCATGGATGATTTCAATAATGGAAGAGATGCCAGTCAAATGTAACATATTTTCTGAACAGTTTCATATTAGTATAACAAGAACTCTAATATTGAAATTTCATTGGATTGAACCATTCGTAAATGAAATTAAAAAATTGTGTGATCAGACAGACCAATTTCCTTTAGAACTTTTAAATATAAAAGTATACTGTAATGAAGAAAAATCACGTACATTTCTTGGAATTGAATGTATTGACTCTAACAGAACTCTTACTCACTTTGTGAAGGATCTTAATAATATTCTTTCTGAATATGAGTTGCCACCCTTTTATGAGGTAAATTGTTAATTTGTAAGTTTTTTAGTTATGTTAAAATTGTACAATTATTTCTATTTGTTCTGTTGCAGGACTCTTCTTATCATATCAGTTTCTTATGGTGTCTTGGCAATGAAAGTATAAAATTTAATGATTGTACGTCTTTACTGACCATTAAGTTAAATCAATTTCTAGCTGAACATGCAGAAGACAGGTATGTACATGTTAACAAAATACATCTTAAGACAGGAAATAAGTTGTATGCATTTAAATTAAGATAACGCATATTACTTTCCATCATGTATCGAATGTAATATAATATCAAATAAATCTATTTTCTATTATGTAACAAAAACTCTCTGCGTCAAAGCTTGCAGTATAGAGATATAGTGTTGTGAAATATCCAGCCGTAGCTAAAAGTTTAAAAATATAACGTATATAAACTAAACTGATGTAATCAAAATATGTAATGAAATTAAAATTTCTTTATCTATATACTTATTTTCAGTTTAAAGAACATGATTCACTATAATCTCTATGAGGTGTATTACAAATGAACATATAAATAAGGTTAAATTTTGCAAAAGACGTTATTAGGAAAGTTGAAAAAGTTTAATATTGAATCACGTGGTACTGTACATCTTTTACAATTCATTTTCATATAAATAATTTTCCAATAGTTAATTAAGACTTTAAAACAGCCAGTGCTTCTGTGAATTTTAAACCTTCTAAAATATAAGCTAAATTCTCCATAGATGCATCCATATCTTCTTCCGCCCAAATTTCTAGCATATTCTTGCATTGTTCGTATGGTGTTGGTTTTCCTTGGAAAAATGCGATCTGAAAAGCATAATTGTAGAATTATTGTTAGCATTTATCTATTACCTAATGGTGTTGACATTGTCGCATTATTTACTTCGTCACTCGTATAACCAAGTTTAGTTGCTAATTTCTTCCAATCACTTTTCAAAATTTCTGACAATTTTGCAACCATTTCAGGTGTGACTTTTGTTAATTTTCGTGCTTTTGTATCTGTGTTTTCGGATTCAACCTGTTCACTTTCTTGTTTTAATACATCTTCGTTAAATTCTTGATCGTTCGCTTCTGGTGGCGGTGTTTCTTCAGTTTCTAACTTCATATCGGACTGCGTTTGCTGGAATAATTATTAGATAATTCATTTAAAAAATTATATAACAAGAGAATGACATAATTTAATAAAGTAAAAATGTTATAATTACTGGACGATCTTTAGCAATTTTTTTAATCATCGTCTCAAGATATTCAGGAAGTTTATTAATAGGATAATTTCCATGAACAAAAAAGTGGGGACTACGTCTAGCTAATAATCTTAGTGCTCTCCAACCAAAGTTTCCGTCATTTACTTTCCTGCAATACATATCAAAAAATCAATCATTTAAAGTTTCGTAACTCATAGAAGAACAAACAATATAGTTACTTGTACTCGTCTTCGACCATTGCATTAGGATCTAATTGCATTATGGCTTCTTCAAAGTACGTTTCTAAAGATGGAAGGAAATCCCTGTCTTTGGATTTACATGCTTCCAGATTATTGGGACATAAATTCCATAATTTTGTGAGCTCTGGACTATAAAATAAATCAATTCAATTAACTTTTTAATTAATACTTACGTCAATATATTATAATATGTACAAAATAAAATGTTATTTACTTTCCCATGTGATATTTTCCTACTGCTTGAGCATCCCTAATAACATCTCCGATTCTACGCCTTGGCCTTTTTGGTTTCTTTAAATCCTCTATATCGGTTGCAGAATCAAGAGCTGGCTTTTTAAATGGTGGACAGCCTTCATTCTTCCATGCATTCCAATGTTCTTCCCGTTTCAGTATATTTTTTACAGTTTCGGCAAATGTTGGACCATCAGGAGGCGTTTCCATTAGTAACATATAAACTTGTTCCGTAGTGGCTTTTACCCAATCTATTTGGTCAGGCTTCAGCTCATGTGTTTCACTTAAAAATTACAAAAGTTATTGAGTCTCTGTGGCATATATAACTCAAAAACTATTTAAGAAAAGCAGACCTTGTCTCATAGCCACTGGCAAGGAAGCTTTGGAAAACAAACATAGTTTTATAGCTTTCAAAAATTATTTTACTAGAGTTTCATTAAAAATGTGCAATTCTATGAAGAGGAATTGTGAATATAGTTGTAATAAAATACAAATATATAAAAAGTGTATATTCACTGCTGATACTTACGCTTTAAATTTTACAGTGCTATTAAGATACTGGAAAAGAATGAGAAACTGCAACAATACATATCGTCTAAAATTTGAGTCAGATAACTGTAGTTCCAATAGTTTCTGGTTTGTTAGATATTTTGCAAAATAAGGAGTTTCCTTATGTGACCCTTCCATTGAAGAATCAATTTTGATAGAACTTGAGGGATAACTGCGTTGTTCTTCTAATTTAAATGATGAAAATGCTGAGAGAACGCTTGAAGCATGCTGGAAATATAAATAAATGCTTTATATTTGTAATGAAGTATTTTAAATTTTGTTCAATAAGTTCAACTTACAGTTGAAAATACTTTCCAGTGCATTTTCTGGTATAACTGATTTGGATTTCTAAAAAAATCTTGTAGCGCCCAAAATTTTCTATATAAATTATAGTCAATTGGAACTTTAGCCTCTGACTTATCGTCATCTTTGGTTATTTGTTCTAAGTCATCTCCCTCTAATTTCTCAGAACCAAACTCTGTATGATTTTCCAAATTAAACTCACTGACAATATTTAGACCAGATCTCTCAGAGAATGGGAAAAATTTGGCTAAGAATAATAGAATTCTTCCACAAAATACAGTCTGTTGTGATCTAGATAATCTTCTAAGTAAGTCATTGCACATCCTTAGTAAATTATTTTTACAAGCACTAAAGAACAAATCCTCTTTCCACACTACGACATTATTTTCGACAAAGGTAAACAGTTGTTCGCATCTATCAAGTGTCATAGAATCAAATATGTCGCCAAGTAACATCACTGGCATACTTGCTGTTGCTAAGTCTTTTCTACATAATTCAATACAGAATGTAATGTAAGTTTCAAGTAGCTGTACATTGCTCTGTACATTCTCAGATAAAATAACAAGCAATGTATCCCTTAGAGCTTGATCGATTGCTGCTTTTCTGTCACCATCATTTATACATCGTTCAACACATTTCTTTTGAAACGTTTGTACATCTGGCACTTTGAAACACTGTTGCAAATAATCCTGAAAAAGAGTAACTTTGAAGATATAAGCCGCATAACCTAAAAATAATCGTCGATCGGAGTAATTTATGTATGTCACTCTTACACTATATTCTTTCCGTAGAACCTCGAACGTAGCCATAACGAATAATGGATTTATTTAAATTTTTATGGATAAACGTAGTTTTGTTTCACTACATATCACTCACGATGCAACTACATATGTATCAACAAAACTTGGAAGCTTTAACCTTGTTTAATCTTTCATATCAAATGAAGTTTGTTCAGTATGCGACTTACTAGTGTTTCATTCTTGCCACTACATCGGCTATAAAATACTGAACAAGCTTGAAAGAATTTACAAGGCGGGAAAGATAAAAGCTGGTAGATAGGTAAGTGATTGAAAACAAGTTTCATTCTGTTTGTTAAGTTTTATTAAGTTTATAATAAATAAGTTATAGTCTAGAAAATATTGTTTAATAAAATAATAAAATCTGAAATTATTATGAATTTGAAATGTCAGCTTACATCAGATCTTAAATTTCTTTGAACTTATATCTTTGAAAAATTAATTTTGCAACTAGAAACATTAAATTTCTGTTTATCTTTATAATTGTAATATGAATGTTCAATTTACGAAGGATAAGATATTTAAAAATTTTTATTTAAATATCTAAAGATAAGTTTATTTATATAATGTAAAGACAAGATTAAAAAAGTTCATACTTTGGATATTTTATTAAAATATACATTTCATCCAAAATACAAAAGGAAAAGATGTATATACAATTGTGTTTTGAAGATTCTGCGCAATAATTATAATAACAACGGTTACATTAGCAATAATTATAATAGTAAAAAAATTGCAATGTAGCAATATAATCGCAATTTTTTCATCATTTTTACAACTCGAGAAAGAATTTCTAGAGATTCCTGCGCAAATTTTGAATAAACAAAATCTCTCCCTTTTATTAATCTTTTTTTCTGGTTATTTCTTATTGATGAAGAAAATATTCGCTTTCAATTTTTCAAGTCTGCTTTTTTTCGTTGATACTAATAAATACTTGTAAAATATCCTGCCATTTGATAAGATAAAATTCTATTATTGCCGAGCACAGTATACAATGTACGTATTTAATGTGGAATTTAAAATCCAGTCACCTCATATTTTTATTAAAAGCTCTGATTATTATTTAATTGGTGAACGTTCACGCAATTTAAGAGAGCATCTATACCCGTACTATAAATTAACTCAGCTCAATCTAGAATATTAAGTTGTAATGAAAATTATTTAACATGATATGTGTTCTACTGATTCTTAATTTTGTACCCGTTCGCTTAACTCAATGTTTAATATTGTCTCTTGCTGAATTTGCATAGATAGGCAGTTTTTCTTCAAAACGGTTTTCGTGTGTTTTAAATGCGCTTCATGCATGAGCAGTTACACTGAATTGTGTGTAGTATGTAATAGAAATTAATAATCATATTGTTTGTAATAATTATTTGCAAACTAATATACATTAATTACCTTCTTCTTTGATTGCTCACGCATGTAATGTGTTTAAATATGTTGAAGCTTCTTTTTAAGGTATTTATTATTTACTGTATCACTAGTCTGCAGAACAATTTATAAAATACTTATAAGAATGACCTTTTTCAATACATATATGCATTTAGCTCTTTTACTTAGCAGCAAGAGATAATGAATTAAAAAATTCATGAAAATTTGTTATAGATAGTTAAAGATTTGAATTAATTAAAACCTCTTTGGCAATATATGCCCAAATGGTGACATTATTGATTTCTAATCGTTTTCAAAGTGTAGAGTCATTTATTCTACGATAATCTATATATATATGTAATTGTAAAATGTAGTTTTAGATGTATTTAGAATTAATGAGATTTTTTAAATGTTATGCAATATTTTTATTCCAAAATATGATCGACATAAAATTTTCGTTTTTTCCCTCACTGCATCAATCTCAAGGCACTAATAAGGCCTTTATTACCCTCAAATGCGATAGAAATTCAAAAAAGTTTAAAATACAACAAAATCGTGGGAGACCCTTATTGCGGTTTTCACTAATTTACTTAAACAAATTAAAGTATATGTTAAAAATAAATTTAAACGAACTTTTACAAAATTAATATCCTAAAAGTGAAAAACATGAATGTTTGGTATAATTTTTTAAATCAGCAATATCATTCGACAAACCTTTATATTGTTCTGAAAACTTTTCAAATGTATAATTATTATTAACACATTAACCATCACAATTGCCACTACATGAAAGTCGAATAATTGCTGTGTTAGTAAATTAAGCTGAATAAAAAGAACCGCAACATATAATTGTTTTATTATTAACGCTATTAATCATTGACAATAAAACAGCAACTATTAAGGTAAAGTAATCAGACCGTATTTCAAAACCGAAAACGGGTGACACTTTAGTGTGTTATACATAACAATATTTCATTAATAAAGACATTACTAAAACAAATATCACTATAAAAATTTGTTATTAAAAAGGAATAAACACAAGCGTGCAGAATATTAAAATAAACCATTAAAAGGCGTCTCCCACTGTTTCTTCTCTTTCTATGATATGTTTGATCACAGTTATGTGCAGAATAAAATACAATAATGCAATAATAATATGAAATGACGATTCGTGCTAGTTAGCCACTAGATTTTTACAGCAAAAGTAAATGCTAGAGACTAAATGATGGGTTCGTGCGATAAATAATTTCCTCTATGCTTTACTAGAAGTTAGTAAAGTATAAAATATTTTATGAACTCCTACAACAAAAGAGTCGATTCGATCAAAATCTTTTAACTTTACATAAACTCGTCGAATAAACTCTTTCCTTAAATACGTGTTTCTTTTTAAATTAAAGCTAATGTACACGATTGACGATTTAGCCTATACTAAAACCGATACATTTATATCGTACAAAAACCGAATATTCGGCTCGCACATTATACGCTCGTGTTATTAATTTTATATTAAACTTTACTATTTACACTTTGTTAACGCATTCGATAGTATTGACTCGTAAACAAGCAACAATAATCTTCGTATGGTACGAGTTGCGCAGCAATAATAAAATTTGCTGATTGCGTTATAAATTTCCTTAACGCAAGTGTTACACATCTATTAAATAAAATTCATTATAATACCTAATAATTTCAAATATAACAAAATCTTGTCAAGTTTTCAAATTTATTCTCAAATTTTTAGAATAAAATTCCTTATTGTTAAATAAAAATCAATATATTCGTATATAATTATAGTTAAGAATATAAAGAATATTTATGTAAAAATAAGCTTCACACTTGCGTTAAAGGGCATGATGTAGTATATACAAATTTTGCATTTTCCCCTTAGCTACCATGAGCCGTTCTGGTAATA
The DNA here is from genome assembly GCF_051401765.1 of Calliopsis andreniformis. Taxonomy (NCBI): domain Eukaryota; kingdom Metazoa; phylum Arthropoda; class Insecta; order Hymenoptera; family Andrenidae; genus Calliopsis; species Calliopsis andreniformis. The sequence goes on from NC_135071.1 coordinate 8,575,620, forward strand.
CGTTTGTAAAATACTAAATTGCCAACACTGTTTCCAACCGATATCTGATTATAAGTAATGTGATTTTGAGTATATGTGCTTAATCTGTTGCTACTTCTATTAATTCGAAGGTAATTAATATGGAATTATTAATTGACTGTGCATATTGTTACTACATTTGATTGGAGAGAAATTGAAACCTTTCGAGAATGAAATACATTGTCCCATTATAAACATAAATGATTTTCAATTAACGTACATTAATTTCAAAATTATTAAACTATCGATTTGTTTTTTAAAATACTTTTATTTAATATAAAACACTAACAGGAGCGTATTCTGAGTTGAACAATGTTTTTCATTATATGAAAGAATTCATTTTCCATACATCCTCGTGCATGCATGATTTTTTAATCATACTGTGAACAATGAAGTTAATTCTTTGATGATCACCTTAAAAATTACTGATCCTAGAGTTATGACAGAATACTTGATTAATATAAATAAAATCAGAATTTAGATCAATTTAGGATATTTACCTCAATACAATTGTATTTTGTTGCATATCTCTACCAGTCATTGAATGATAAAATGTTAGAAACCAATATAATCAGAACTTTTGAGGAACCATTCATATAAATGTGTATGGACGACGTGAGGAAATCACAAGAGTGTTCACATATATGAGGTACCAATCGACAATTGCTTTTGGGGTCATTACAACCATCAAGGCCATTTGAATATTTGTACAAAAACATTGTCAGAAAAGTTTCCGACATTTTATGTATTAATATTTTCATTCTATAATACTAACTCTTGCCTCATTCTTCTCAGATAACATTTTTTGTTACTTCAGAAATTAATTTTTAGTTTAACGACAGTATAATCTGTCGGCAAATATTCCCTGTTATTAAAAATTTACAGTTTCCATTATTCTAATTAACAGAATACGTACTCTCAGCAGAATAAACGTAAACTAGTAAAATTACGTATTTTTACCTATTATTCAACAGCAAAGCCACAAGTTTCTTCAACAGCTTGCGTGAGTTTATCGAGCATTTTTTGATAACTCGGATAACTTTCCGGAATATCTATCCTATTGAAACAGGTATGCGCTTTTGGTAAATTTTCACTTGGTGCATCTACTGCATGAATTGTAAACAATCTTGGACCTGCAGCTCCTGTCGATCCTTTAAATATATACAAATAATAGTGAATTCTAAAAACATTTAAGCAAATACTTCGTATTGATTGCATGAACTTCAGAAATTTTACCTTGTAAAGCTTTAAAACCTTGCAGGGGAACTCTAGAACTTCCAGTAACAAACTGAAGTAACCGAGCTCTCATTTCTTCTCCATAAGATTCTACTATTTGCCAAAACCATTTTACCACCGGTGTATCGGGTGTACAGTGTTTCAATCGTGTATGCATTTTCCAATCATTAATATCAATAGTTCCTAAGCCACCTATGACCAGCTCTAATTCTCTTTCATCAAATGGTCTTAACAACTGAGGTGGAATTAATTCATGGAATCCTTTTTGCAACGCCAGAAACTGTTGTTCAATTCCTCTCATAAAACGATAGTTCACGTATAAACGAACGTATTCCTTCTTATTTTCTTCAGTTACAGGAATGTCTTTGCCACCTGGTTTTAATTCGTGATTTTTTAGTACTCCAAAGCTACTATGTTCTACCGAAAACGTAGCATCTAATACTCCATCTATACTATTTTCTCTGTCAATAAAAGAAAATTATTTTTGCAATATGTTTCACACAAATTATACATATCTCTTATATATCTATACTTACAGTATCCATGTAAGACTTCTGTGTAATTCGGGATCAACTCCTTCTATATCGGTCAATGTAATGGCTTTATTAAGCAACATTTTGTAAAATGGAGTTGTAAAACCACCGTCTATGTGATGGCCATGAAACACGGCAATTCCTATTATTCGTCCAGCAAAATGGAAATACGATAAGTGCTCTGGATTAATTCCTGAATCTGGATTAATCTGAAGTGTGTAGTTGTCATCTCTCGAATATTGAAATAGTCCATATTGAGGATTTAACATTTCATGTGATAATAAATATAACCACTCTCGTGCTACTCCGCCATAATCAAGGCCTTCTTCACCGCGGAATTTTACCATAAGTCTTTTGCGCATATCTTTTGGTCGCATTTTCATGATTAATCTATATGACTCCTAAAAGTGACATGTTAGAAAGTATAATTAATTTTATGATTTGAAAAATGACTTATTAATTACTCTATATAATATATTTCTTCATTCCATTTTAATCATACGTATAATTAAATACCCACTTCAAATATTTCATTTCTCGAGACTTCCAGACGACAGTGTCCACTTTGAGGTTGAAGAGCATTCAATTCTGCCCTTAAACATTTCAGTTTTGCCACTAAATCTCGTTTATACTTTGGCAGAAGTTCATTATCCATTAGTTCCTTTGGTAATTCTGATACCGTTTGGGCATTCTGACTTAATGTATTTTCCACTAAAAGAGTAGTTAATTAAAAGTATTTTCTTAGGCTAAATAAATGATAGTAAGGAAAAAATAGATAAAATAGTATAGTATAAGCTTCTGTTATGCTTTTATATAGTATTAAATTGTGTATTCCATGTTTAGATTTAAAATTTCACTTTAAAAGTAGAAATACTGCAGAATGATAGAAAATATTAAATAGTAACTGAAACGTTATTTATTACACTCACATGTTGGCGAATTATTATTACTTCCGTTTTCTGTTCTCGGCCTTTGTTGAACCGCATTGGTCTGAACACTTGGTGATGCAGGTGTGTCTGCTTCTGCAGTTTCATTTGCAGCTGGAGTTGAGTTACTCGAATTACTTGTTACTTGATTAGTTGTTATGCTATTATTTTGTCGCCTACTGTCATAAAAGCATAATTTTACAATATAAATTCAATTACTTGAACTTTCGTATTCAATCTTAACTTACTTTAATAAATTGCTTATAATTTGACTGGACAATCTAGGATCCGTAAATTGTGTTGTTCTGTTATTATGATCAACAAAGTAAACACGACCACTTTGAGTTTGTCGCATTTCCCATCCACTAGGTAATGGTCCAAGCTCACTCGCTAATTCGTTTGCTGGCAAATCGCGAGGTATTCTAGGATCATGCCAAGTAGATGAACCAGTTGGTACATGATAAAAATACACTTGACCTTGTTGAGTTTTTCTCATTTCTGTAAAAATATTTATTCGTTTTACTCCGTTCAAGCATTTTTTTTCATACTTTATGGTAAATTCTTTAATAATGTAACACTTACCATATCCCCGGGGTAAATCTGGTGGTTGTGGAGGATCGTATCTCCTCTCATTGTTAACCATTACATTATTTCTATTCCTATTACTTCGATTAGGCCTTCGAGGTTGACCATTATTAGCTCCACGATCTGATCTAATATTTCCATTTTGGTTCCCATTCTGTTCATCAGTTACCCTTATTGGTCGTCGTTCTCTCGACGACGCTGGGGTCATATTTCTTGTGTTATGTTGATTCTGTTGATTTCTATTCTGTTGTTGGTTTGATGTGTTTCTCGGTGTATTTGAAGCAGAACTATCTCTGCTAGGTGTTCTACTAGGTGTACCTTCACCATTCCATTCTGGTGTACATCTTGTAGGACTTTCGGTCCTTAAATTAGGAGGACTTCCACTACCACTGGGAGAAGTAGGTTCAGAAGAAGGGAGGGGTGGTGGCTCTGGTGTGGTTGGTATAACACCATTATTAGGCCTATTATAAAAATTAAAACACGTAAGACAATTTATTATATTATTAGAAGCTAATAAATATTTAACTAAAGAATGTACCTAGCATTTGGACGAATCCATTGTGTAGTTCTGGTATAATGATTGACATAGTAAAGTCGTCCACTTTGAGTTCTTCTTTCCTCCCACCCATCTGGTAAATCAGTTGGGCAACTTAAATCTCCAAGAACATCCACTACAGCATTATGACCTACTGTATTGCTCACAGCACCATTATGACCATCTCGTGATAACAGAGATACAACAATTTGTCCTTTGACAACATCAGTATCATCTGAGTGTGCTTTACAAAGATCTAATCGTTGATCTACAAAAGATACATGTAATTAAGCACTGTTATATTAATGGTACTTGTTACACAATTGTACAATAATGAAAATTACATCCTGTATCTTTAAGTCTTTGTATTGTGTTGGATAATATTCGTACGCATCCCAGGAATCCTCCACCTTTTTTCTTGTGGATCTTTTTATGATTCCAAACAGATATAGTAATGCCATCATTTTTTCCAATATATCTACAAAAGTATTCATAGAAAGTTACACATTTTTTGAAATATAGAATTATGTTTGTCCTATGAATAAAATGTAATTACAAATCATAATGCTGATTCCATTTGGGATCTAAGGTTGCTTTACACGTGTCTGTACTGTGACACTGTCCTGAACCATCAACTGTTATTTTAGCAAATGGATCTGGTAGGCCTAAAATAAATATTTTTTATGTAACTTTTGAATAGATTTCGCCTCCTTGTCATGTAAGATATACTTACGAAACAGATCTTTTCTGGCAAGATTACGGGCACATAAAACTGTAAAATTTACATAATCAAATTTTAAAATTTATTTTGTATAATCATATTCCTATAATACATGTGTATAATAATTATAAACAGAATAACATAATGAACAAACAAATGACATAAATAGAAATAATTCCATAAACATATTTCTTTTATAATCTACATAGTTAATACAGATAAAAAAAACTAGTAAAAGTATTATTAATGGTTTTATTTTAATACAGTTTATACAATGTAGTAATATAATAAACAAAAAAATTCTTTAAATTGTTAATCTCAGAATGTTATAGATACAAAATCTACATTGTATGAAAGTAAATAAAATTAGGGATTTAAGCTGTTTTCATTATATTATTATGAAGAATTAATAGTATCTAATGCATTCCTAAATGATAAAATGTAAAATTGTACTGCAAAAGTTTATACTAAATATGTTATAAATACTATAACTTTTATTTAAAAATGTGACAAGTCATTTTTACAGATTAAGAAACCAATAGAAAGAATATCTCATGAGATTGTAATAAATTCTGAAACATTTTATTTTTAAAAAAGTAAACAGACTCCTACAGTTTGGTTTCACACTGAATGAACATTTGTGTGAATTGTTTTTCAACTGATATAATATAAATAATGGTTTAAACTGGTTCTCATAGAAATTGCATTAGTACAGAAAAATCATACAAACATATAATTAACAGACAATAAGAGAACATACATTAAATTTCATTGTGACTCACTGCACATATTGCAGTTTTACTACTCATTTTTACATGGAGGATGACACTAAACAACAATCATGTCAGCAATCCAGAGTCAAAAAGAAAAACAGTCATTCCTAATTACAATGACAAATAAACAGAACGAAATTGTAGCTACGCCCAAATGCATTGATTTTCTCGTCTCAAAGATACCAAAACATCAAAGTTAAGTGTTTGAAAGAAACACTAAACTCCGCGCATCAATGCTAGGCGTCTGACATTTGTTAATTAGGCCCATTCACATTCGATTTGATCCCAGCCATATCCCTCATTGAATCAATCAACACGGGCTGACAATAAACCGAAAAAACGCCTGGAATGATCGTGGTTCTGTGCCGTATTCTATGCATTAAGAGAGATTCGACGGGGACGTGACAAGTTGACCAAAATTAACGTTTTCAGCGTACGGCCTCCCGGAGTGCTCACGGTGGGGTCTTGACCTCCGATAGGGAGTTACCATAACCAAAGGACGAAAACCCTAGTCAAACCTTTTTGCGTATCTCATGGTTGCGTTACGGAGAACGAACAAACAGCCGTATTCTTAGGGGCTGGTTGACGTATCTCGGAAACGGGCCTCCATAAGGTCTACGACGGGGCCATATTAACGAATACACAACAAATACAAGGCGCGAGAAGGATCACAAACGCGTGTTGGCTATCGGTCGACTTTCACGCTCCTCTTTCGACAGAATCGTCGCGATTCCCTGATAAACTCACTCGTCAAACGAATCTTCATGGCCCCATTCCTCCTGCTACCGCCCGGATTCGACATTTTCCACGCACATTTAATGCTTCCTACCGCACATCGGCACTCTAATTAGTAAATAAAACTGCTGCCTCGAAGCGGCGGTGCAACCCGCACACACGCAACCATGCACAATCGACTGTTGCAGTTGATCGACCTTACCGACCGTATCGATCCCGAGCCCCCCTTTCGATTCTTCGAACACTTTCGAGATATATCGAAGCTGAGGGCGCTGACGGAGGGATTTCCTATTTGGTTCGAATTTTTCGGTTTTATTTTATTGGTGTCTGAAATGTTGCTCGCAGTGTTATTATTGGAGGTAAACATGGATTTGATAAAAGTGAAATGAGTGTAGATTTAATTAAATAGGTTGTGTCATTTTCACTGGTTGATTAATACAGAGAATAATTGATATAGCAAAGGGACGCCTTAAAAACGTCTTAAAGACATTCCCCCTTTCGATTCTTCGAACACCTTTGAGATATATCGAAGCTGAGGGCGCTGACGGAGGGATTTCCTATTTGGTTCGAATTTTTCGGTTTTATTTTATTGGTGTCTATAATGTTGCTCGTAGTGTTATTATTGGAGGTAAGCATGGATTTGATAAAAGTGAAATGAGTGTAGATTTAATTAAATAGGTTGTGTCATTTTCACTGGTTGATTAATACAGAAAATAATTGATATAGCAAAGGGACGCTTTGAAAACGTTTTAAAAACATCCAGTAAAGTCCTAAAAATGTCCGACAGATTTTTTTTTCAAATGTCCGAAGTTACAAATCGGTATGTGATTAGGACGTTTTAAAGATGTCCAAATAACGTCTATAAGACGTTCAGATTAACAAAATAAACATCTTTAAGACGTACAAAATGTAAGTCTCTAAGACGTCCAGAACGTAAATCTTTACGACATTCATGTCTTTAAGACGTCTTATGGACGTAAATTTCAGAAGTCTTTAAGATGTACGCTGTTGGATGTTTTAAAGACGTCCAAATTATACTGTATGATGTGTAGACATAAAACGTATGTTCGCTTTTAAAGTCAGAAAAAACAATTTATAAAAGACATTGTTTATTTGAAAAATTGTTTTAATACCAAATAGATTAATACCAAATGAAATTAACACGTACCTATTTGTAACGACTAATACCGGAAGTATAATCCCAGATAGCACACGACGTCTTGAAGACGTCTATTTTATGTTCATTTTATGCCTGAACGTCTTACGACATAATTTAGACATCTTAAAAACATCTAAGAGCGTACATCTGAAAGACTTGCAAAGTTTACGTTTATAAAACGTCTTAAAGATACACTACATGGACGTCCTAAAGACTTACGTTTTTGGACGTCATAAAAACGTCTAATTTTTGACTGAATGTCTCATATACGTAATTTGGACGTCCTTAAAACGTCTTATAAATGTTTCTTAAGACGTCCTAAAGACATACTGATGTGTAACATCGGACGTCTCAGAGGCGTCTTTTGGACATTTTTAGGACTTTACTGGATGTTTTTAAGACGTTTTTAAGATGTCTGTGCTATTTGGGATGTGATTCACAGAATAAACGTTTATTTATATGTATTTGTAGTTTTTTAAGCATTCTTTGAGAAAAAAATAAGGTTTGTAAAAAATAAAATATGTATACTAATTGTACCAGTTATTTTGATAGTTCTGGTAGTTCTACTGTTAATCATTTTTGCGCAAAAATTTTATTATTTATAAGTTAGACGAGTAGTATTGCCTTTTTTTAGTATAAACGTGTAATATTTTCTATATGAAGTAATTATTGTTCTTGAAATAAGAACATAAGATTAAAAAATTAAACTATTTATTTTACGTAATTGTATGTAGGTACATATATGTATAACACAATGACATTAACAATTTGGTATTACCGAGTATTTAAATTAACTTTGAAGGTAGACAGAATAGATAATCATAGATATTAAAGGTATCATTTTTTAATCCTAACATACAAATATATAAATTAACAAAAAGAGTAGATATAAGAATATCAATAAAAACTGTTGTAAAATAATAAAATTTGTGTATCATGAGGGTGACAAGCGAGTTATCGATTTAATATGATAAGACAGGTATCGATTCACTTTAAATTTATATGCAACATTAATAACTATAACTTTCACTGGCCTTATGTTATTAGAGGGACTGCCACTCATTCTAGAAAAATATTTATAACCTCAATTTAAAATTTGAAATAACAAGTATCTACAGTTGTGCTCTTTGTAATCAATATCGAAAATATATTTTTAATAATATAATTTACACGAAGCAATCGTATACTTTAGCTGTTTATGTATTCATTATGACTTATATATTTACTTTAATATTTTTTTCAAAATATATCAGGATTTCTGTACATTTGTTCGTCTAAAAATACATGTGAAGAATATACAATAGAATTTTTGTTAACCCGTAGTTAAAGTTCATCCGAATACTAGGTAATTACTTTCTAATTGTAATTTATTTAAAAAGAATATTTCTAAAAACAAATTTTTATGCATACTATTGTACTTCGTTTGTTTTTGTACAAAAAGCAGTTAAAATTTGTATTCGTAATGGCAAACAAAACCAGCCAATAAATTCGAAAAATATTAAATAATTACTTTTATTTGTACTCTGTTATTCGTTCCGCAATTTCGAAAATATGCGTGGTTTTTCTCACGAATCGATTTATTTGGACGGTTTTCCCTTTGCAATACAATGAAAAACAGATTGGTTTGATCTTTGGCAGTATATTCACGATGAAAATTCCGCCTGTTCATCACGGAATGTGATTGTACTGTTTGTATCGATGGATGATTGTGCGGTCCCTGGCGTCACTAAATAGTGTTTCCTGCTTTAGGCCTCTCCTCGGAATGTGAGGAACGCGTCCAAAAGGAAGAGAGCTCCCTCAATTATACTGATGGAACCTTTGGCAAGTCCCGTGTCGCGGAAGGAGTTCTTGAAGTATAGTTTGTTAAAGAAGTCGATGTTCAGAGCACCGGCAACGATGAACAGAACACAGCCGACGATGGCGAAGAAGAGGTCCTGCGAAGATCAACTTATGTAAGTTATTGTCTTTACAATTCAATTGAAAAGTATTAAAGGCTTCTCTGTTATAAAAATAGCACAAGTCAAACTTATTGGGATTACTAAGCGCAATACTAAATTCTCAGACAATTCAAAATTAAGGAGTAATATAAGTAAAAATTATTTTTAAACAAGAGTAAGAATTTTTTAAGTTCCGTATTCAAATATTGAAAAGCAACTATTTCTATTTTTCTGTCAATAAATTTTTGATTTTAATAATATTTAAAAAATTTTTGTATTTCCAAAATAACTATAATCACAGATAAAAATTATATTGATACGATATGAAAAAATGTTTATCTTCATGAAGCGCAACAACTTAATTTAGTTGTCAATATCGAAAATTGTTTATATCATTACGAGACGTTTGACAAATATTTTATTTTTCTTTTCTGACAGATGATCTTCCTTTGTTTGTACCATTTTTATCAAAAGATTGCAGCATTAATCAAGCAGATTTTTAATCTTGAAGTAACAATTTAATTTACTGATTTTAGCATATTTTTATTTCAATTTTGGTGTATACACATACTTTATAGTCATATTTTTAATACCTTAAAAAAAATACCATGACAACAAGGTATACTTAAGAATAAGTCCAAAATAAATAAAGATAGGAAATAAATTAGTGAGATGCAATTAAGTCCTATTTTTCCAATTATATCTAAACAGTCTAAAGTTTTTAAATAGTAAGAATATTAGCATCGACTTAGGTGAAAATTTTTAATAATTAGACCAGTTTTTAATATTATTTTTTTTATATAGGGATATCAAATTTCACGTTTAATATAATATTTACGTACCACGCGACGGTTGACTGGTGTTCCCATTAAGCTACCAGCAAATAATCCCACGAGAATGATTAGATACCCGCCAAAGGTACCCATGGTAATCATAGCGGTGTGTTGATCTCCAGCATTGAAGGAGTGGTAATGCAATCCTATGAGGATGCATACTATTAACTGAAATCAAGAGTAAACAATTTTATTAGAAGCATATTTGAATAATAGAGAGTTTCAGTTTTCTTTTACTCTTGTAGATGTTTTAGGGTTCGAACTTTCTTCTACTCTTGTGTAGATGTTTCAGTATAGACTAAGATCAATAAAAAAGAATAGGAGCAACGCAATTTATAGTCGTAAGTATAGTCTCGCGATTCGTTAGCAAAGTTCTGAAGTTAATTCATATTTGTCTTATCAAAGACAAGACTAACAGAAAGTCAGAAAAGTTTTTATAAACTGAATAATATTTGAACAGACTTCAAAAATGCTTTCTCATAATGCATTAAACAATACATTATTACGTAACTGTAATAATATTTAAAGATTTTAATACATTAAAATTTGTCCATTTTTCATTCACAATAATTGTAATATTCATTACAATTTGATTAATGCATACTTCAATTTTAACACGCTTAAAAGTACCCGACAATTTTTCAAGGAAAGGAATAATATTTGAAACAGAACAATGATATCTCGATTCTATGCACGAAATGACCCGCTACCTGCTTAACATCGTCTTAACCTGCTTAACCTGCTTAGCATCGTCGGTAGTTTAGTTAGATATTAAGTTCCTCGAATATATGGTATAATAATTGTACAAACAAAACTGGGTCACGACTTTGTCGAGGTATTCATAAATAACGCATTGGAATTCTATTGCGCTCCAGTTACCACTGTTTCAAGGGAGTCAGTGCTAGTTTTGACTACGAATTCCTTGTCAACGACGCGTCGACGTATGCCAATTCGTCGTCGAGACGATCCCTCAGTTGTTCCCGATATTATATTCGTAACACGTTCACCTCGTTACCCCTAGCATTGTTAATGAGTTGCTTACTGACATTACGTCATTCCTCGAACATTCCCTTTCACGTTATCATTGCTCGGTTCTTCTTAAAATTTCGATTTGCCCAAAATTCCAATTTCATCTACTTTTTTGGTATACTGTTCCTTCCGTAATTTATTCATTCAATATGCATTCGAATAATTGGTCTCAAATAATGGTGCTTTTTTCGAAAAATTTTTACGTTGAATATAAAAGTAACAGTTTTGTCTATAGCTCGGGTTTAGAGGAAAACATTACAAAGTGGCCAGATTTACAGTAATTTTAACATTAATTGTCGCTAACTCCAGTGTTGACGCAATTATTCGGGAATGGAGAAGATTAAAAAGGAAATGGAAAGCTCTGCATTGCAAATGTGTTTTAAGAATCACAGCGGAACTTTAGATAGTAACTGTTTTCCGGTGGGAGGTGTGACCGTAACGAGAAGAGAATCTCGTGCCTTGCAATCAGAAGCTATTATGTCATTCTCCATTCTTGTACGCTTGCTGTTAAAAGCAATTCCTGACATTTTTACATGATAGCTGTATGATTGACAATGATTCGTATTGCTCTGAGAAAGTGTTGTATCGAGGCAAACAAATTATGTAAAATTGTTCTTCGATCAACTGAGGAAAATCGTCAAAAAAGAAGTTACCAGGCTTACGCACGTGTCGAGGAGTGAACCGGAATAACACGCTAAAAATAGTACCTACGTTTTTATGATATCTAGAGGAGCTGATTAAGTTTTTTCAAGTTTGAGTGCGCTAAAGACGTCATTTTTCAACTCCTCTTTTTACTGCTTTTAACGTTTCTCTTTGATTTAATAGATTTTCATTTTCAATATTACTGCGCCTTTTACGGAGGTCTTCTCAGTTTAATGAGATTTCAATTTTTGTGTTGGTTATATCTTTTTTTTTGGGAGCATTTTTTAGCTGCTGCAATTTTTATATTTTAACTATACTGGTATTAGTTAAATCAAATTTCTGTTTTCAATGTCCTTGCAATAGCAAGTTTAGTATTCCCTATTTGCTTAATAATTATTTGTAACAAGAATCATATTCGGGAAGTAGAAAATATATCTTTTTAACTTTATGCTCACAAGCAATGTTTGACTTAAATAGTTAAATGAAGCTAGTAAGTAAGTCAATAACTATGGTAATAATCTGTGTACCAGATTACTTACCAGTTCTAGGAACTTGATGATGGAGAGCCTTGTGATCGCGGCCATTTTGATTTATCTGTAAAATAAAATATTAAAACTGATTTTTTAAAACATGTTGCTTAGAACTAGTTACGTGAAAGTGAACTGTTATACAAATTCTATGCTTTATGCTTTATACTACTAATGATCACTGCCGCCTCTAAAGTTTGCGGAGTTTGGGGCAACTAGTTTGGACAAAAAGATGATATAGTATCGATATAAATATTATATAATTTAAAATTCCATGTATATTTGTCAAGAAACTACATTTTACGACATATCTCCATTCTATTTATTCGATCTTTAATTTAAATTTACTATCGAGATAACATAGTTCTAAAAGTATGTTGAAAATTGGATGCCTCGACTATGACAATTTGTATATGCATGTTTTCTTATAAAATGTGAAAATAACTAAGAATAAGTGTTGGGCCCGGAGCAAGTGCCCCGTTTGCCCACTGCTAAGGACGATATTATTGATTATTACACATTAAAATTGAAATTATCAACTAGGTTTATCAGTAGGTTCTAATTCTAGCTAATAATTAATAAATAACTGTTATGGTAATTGCTAATAATCATTCAAACATTTTGTATTTTGCAAAGTGAACTTTCCTATATTATAAAATTGTCGAAAATTTTTATTTTTTATTGATGTTTGTATTGCGATATAAAAAAGTTTTCTTGATAGTACAATTTGATTTTGATAATACTTATAGTTTTTAACAGAAAATTTGCACATGATTATCGTCTCTAAAGGAAATTAATTCAATTTAATCTTTAAAATTCGAAGCTTTATTTTGAAGGAATAAAATTCGTCAAAATAACTGCAAATTCATATTTTAACTAATTTTACATATAAATGCTATCATATGCATTGATATATCACAAAATTAATTCTTGAATAACAGTAACTCAAAACTATGATCAAAAAAGGAATATAGAGACAAGAAGTATATTTCAAATTGAATTTGAATCATACTACACTTTATACTTTATAGAATACAATATATCAAAGCAATAAATTACTTACGAAATCACTGTTAATAACGAGTGCAATATAAACAGATCAATACGTAATTCTTTAAGGTTTTATCTGTCAACTCGATTTATCAGCAAGCTAAAAACTTTCTAATGATTTGATACAACTTCAGTCTAAACAACTGCGATAGCTTCAGTCAGGTTTCATCAGAAGTTATTGAAACTTTAGTCTTTTCTGTTATTCTGTAATAACAGTTTGTATATCTACAAACATTTGCAACTAGCTGTACAATGCATGAGTCGCCAACATTTAATAAGATTTTAGGAGTAATATACGACAAATTAGTCATGATATTCCTTTGACTCATTCTACCATTAATGCAAACTGATTTGTAAATAATGTTTAATGCAACGCCTACCTACAGGCTTGACGTAATCTGCATACATTTCTGTTAATAGACGTGTACAATCATCGGTGTGATCTTCTTGGAATGATTGATATGGAAGTTATACATAATAGAGAAATATTTCTAATTTCGATAACATTATTGCTTTTCATGAATTGGAACTTAAAAATGGGTATTCACCTTAAGCGTGTAGTTGAAATAATTATAATATAAGGAGTGAACTGAAAATTGTATGACAAGCACTTAGATTAATTAATCTAAGTAATTACTTAATTACTTAAAGTAATTGGGTTAATTACTTTCAACATTTTAGGTTTCAATAAAATAATTGCTGTATTTAAATAATAGTAACTTCAACAGTTGGTTCACATTTAAATAAAATAAAAATTTTTGAACAAATATTACTAAGTATTCATATTTACATTAATAAAAATTAGTTGCATTATAAAATGAAATATTTATGTATTTAGGAAAAACTTTTTTCTAAACAAAAAAGAAAAAATAGAATTAAGATATACAATATAAAACATTTAACATTTGCTATTTATCAAATTTCTATTTATAATTTCTTATAATTTCTTTCTGTCTAACAGGCGGAATAATTCTATTTATTGTTTATTGATTTTGTCATGCAAATATTTATTCGTTCTATCTGAAATACGGCGAAACCCAATCGTGACATATGCGAATCATGGCAACTACAACAATAACCAACCACACTCTGGTGTTATATTTAGAAATTTGCAGGATGACACAAGAAATTATGGTATCTGCAATGACCATTACTTACAAATCCTCGTTTAAAATTCTCAAGGATATCGTTCCCTCCATTTTACTGAGCAAATCACGTCATATACAAAACTAAACATTCAACAACATAAAACATACAAAAAACGCGAAGACATGGTGTGTTACTTGTCTTATTTTATTGTATTGCTTGAACAAATCCTATTTAATTTTGGAATTGTTAAAAATACATTTACCTATCATATATTTTGCATATGTATTGCACATATGTAACAAGAAATTAATATTCTTTGTTTTATCGTTTCTATTAATTTTGATTCTTTGAAAATAAATCATTAGTCAACGAATTTAATTTTAAACAGATTTGTGCTAATAAGATTTCAGAGTACTTTTAAATACTTTAAGAGGAGTATTTAAGAGAAATCAAGGATTTATTATCCTTTGATCACTACTTTTAGGATAAACTGTCTTTTTATGAGTTACATAATAATATTATTCCTAAAAATATCCTAAATCTATAAATTTAGTAATAGAAATTTCATAGCTATAGATACTTCAAATGTCATTGTCACTAAAATTTTTGTTAGCTCATTTTTACTTTTAAATAATCAGTAGGCACTATTGCTAACATTTTATCAAACGATTCTTATTTTAATTCGTGAAATAAAAAGTTTTGTTTAAAATAGCAAAAAATATACATTGAGATCATTTCCAAAGAAAGTAAAAAGTGAATCAGAGTTGACAATGTGCAGTATTCACTTCTGTTAAGATACTCTATTTTGAGTAATTGCTGCAGTTAGGTCAGTGGAACGCAGGCCATCATTTACGACGACCATGTGATTCCAAAGATGGACAGAATGATCGGTGGAGACACACCAGAACCTGACACGAATATTTATTCCATCACTGGACAAATGAGATTGCGCAAAAAAAGAAAGGACTTTTTGCAAAATTTTCTATGATATCATTCAAGCGTTTTTGAATAAAAAATGTTAGTATTAGGAAAACGATGTTAACATTCACTCTAGTGTTTAGCATCCTTTTTATGGACGTGCTTACTAGACTATGGATATTTATATAAATTCATATTTTTTATAAATACGACTATAAAAGAGATTTATTTCATTCTTTAATTATAAATACGATATACTTTGTATTTTAGATATTTTTTATATTAGTACGTATTCTGAACTTTTTTCCTATTTAAATTTCCTATAAATATAGCAACACCTATAATTTATTATCCTGTTTGTGTGTTAAATAGTTTGCCTAAGTAAAGTAATCGTAAAATTGATAAACAAATTGAAATTGAATAAATTTCATTTATATATAGTTACAATATTTCTGAAACAAACAAATTTTGCAAAATCAATTATGTGAAGCTCAATTTTATTCCATTCAAAGTAATCGAAATTTCAATTTTTTTCAAAATATGTATATAATTTCATTATTATTGAATAATTTTCTTTACTATTTTTGTATGTATCTTGTAAACATATTATCTGTCTGTCTGGTCACCATTATACTTGCTACAATCAAAATAATCCTCAAATCACTCCATTAGAATTGATCTACGTCACTTGGAGGTTCTTTGTCTATTTCTGGAAATACCATATGGCTCCAAATCCTTCGATCATATTTTTAGATCATTTAAATAGTATGTTTACACATAGTAAAAGCAAAGTGTATCTGCGTTGAAACATTAAAAATGTTCATAAGGAATGTATTCCGATTGTTTACGATCATCGTCACGAAACTTCGTGGAAGGCTCAGTTTATAATGCACGGTGACGTTGTTCTCAATAACTTCATCGTAACTTACGAGAATAGAAGATGCAACATTGCAGAGTCAGTCTATTCAAAATGTGCTCTGTAGACTATAAACCTTGTTTATGTGGGTTATATTAAAAAAAATGTATACGATAAATAAAGAAAAAAAAACAGCTGCGTGACCTGCAAAATTTGGGGCTTAAAAGAAAGTCACGCTTTCACTAGTGCAGTTATTGAACGTGACGAAGAGCCTTTATTCGGTTGTTGCAATTTCACTGAATATGTCGCACATGTATTTCATAAGTGACAACTCTAAACACGCGATTTTTCAGTTATGAAGCAGTATAGTAAAGACACTTCTATTCATTCTAAAATTAATTGAACTTTAAAATTATGGAGTCCATTGAAAGAACTCTCAAAGTACAGATTTTAAATTATTTGAATAAGTATTTGCTTAATATTATATGTTTAATACATAATTTTTTTTTAAGCATATAAGTAGCTTTTTATTTCTCCTGGAAACATTTTTTTGAGCTGTTAGTTGAATATCGAATGATTTTTCTGAGAAACTGCCACTCTAATTTATGTTTATTTATATTTAATATAGGAGATATATAAGTACAGTTTCGTTTTCAATGTCAATAAAAACCGAATTCATTAATAATATTTATTTTTACTATTGTAATATTCTTATCATTATGTTCATTCGAATGTTTCAAAATTCAAAGTTCTTATAATTTGAAACAAGTATAAAATACAAAAGCAAACAATAAATTATATTTTGTAATACAATTTTATATAAGTTACAATTATGATATTGCTTTAAAATTGAATCTGTTTGCAATGCAAAATGAATCAGATAGTTTAATTTCAATGCCTATTCGTTTCTTACAGGAGTCGAAATAGCTATAACTATAATTGCAAAAAGAATTAACGTATGAATAGAAATGGTCTTAATTAGAATCTTGCTCATCTATTGTTTGTTTTCCGTGTACAAGAAACTCGATTGTTATCATACGATAATGGAACTGTCATTGCCCTGCTTAAAATAAATTCGACTCATGCTACATATAATAAAATTTAATCTTTAAACTGATATTATGAGAATATCTTTTTAGTCTACATTAAACTTCAACTTTAAAATCCTAAATAAAACGTGCTTAACAAATACAATGCGAGGATCGAAGGAAAAGTAGGTCAACACCATGATATAATGGGAGGGATTCCTGCCTGCTGTAGCCCTGGCGAACGTGAATGTTTACGTGTCGTTATATTTACAAGAATGACGTAATATTGTTGAAAATGTACTGAAAATGTACGTTTTAATTTACTCACATTTATTTACTGTAAAATTGTACCCAATGGTATTAATTAATTACATATTCTTATATATATGAATTTATTAGTATCTATGTATTTCTACTACATATTGTTTCTATGATTAATATCTATGTATTTCTATCTATGTATTGTTGTGTTTGTTAGATATCGTGGAGATTAAGATTATTTCTACGATATTCGAAGTAATCTTCCTCATTGCATTAAAAGTTTACACAATTACGTGTTCCATTTATGGTGTTGACATCATTTCTTGACATCATCAGTGTTCAGGTATGAAGAAAAAGAATTCATAAATACATATACATATGTAAACGTGTTAAAAAACTATAAACCATATAATTTTGCATAAACCGATTGAATGAGAAGAGTGCAACAAATAATATACGTCTGTGTCAGTCTGTCAATTTAAAACACGAATGTTTTATAATTTACATATTTTTTCATCTAATACCTTTTTATTTATAATTTAGTAAATTAATACTTCGTGACTTAAAGTTGTTGAATCTCCTGTTCAACTGTTTTAAATTATTACAATGGACACGCTTTTCAATATTAATTGAATTTATTCAATTGCGAATTCAATCTCAATTCAAATTATTTAATCTCAATTCAAATTATTGAATTTCAATTTTCAAGCACACGTTAAAATATCAAAACTGAGTCGCTTGTTTATCAAGAACGAACTTACGTGACAGATCGATGGTTTCGTTGCTCCGAACGTAATGTTCACCAGACGATGGTTGAGCAGCGACTAATGCAGATTGATCGTGAAAGAGCGACGCCAAGCTCCGATTTTCGTCTCCGAATGAAACACGGCTACGTTTATGCGATCACTACACACGCATTGTGTGTAGCCTCCATTTTACTATAGTTCTGACATCCTCATGCACAGTGACTCTCAAAGCCTGCCTTACCTACGCGTCATTACAAAACGAAATCCTAAGTATTCGAATTCCAAAGAGTATTGTGGAAAAAGAGACTTACAATGGGAAAGAAAAATGAAGGAAATTGTAGAAAATCATTTCGAGAAAATATAAAAAAATATTCAACCTATAATTATGCACAGTGGTTTAAAAATAAATCGTTTATTTTTCATAAAAAAGTAACTTCTCGTTACAAGGCAAGAGGCTTTCCAAAATGTTTATTATTGAAACGTAAATCTTTTATGTAACTATAAAATTGATTGGTATTAAATTATAAAAAGTATTAGTTTCACATTCCAAACGGCTTAAACTATTTTCAAACATAATAACTGTTTAGATCAGCGATTGGTCAATAAATCGTTCTGGCTTTGTTGAGTTTTGCACGTGGTGTGCCGACTAAGGTTTAGTTCGAAGGACCAGAGATACCTATGAAGTCTAAGTTATATCTGAATTTTATTTTGATAAATCTTCCTTTATGCAGAAATGCTTTCAGAGGGCGGAGAAAATATTCACAAATAGGAGCCTCCTTTGGGGTAGATTATGCCCAAATTCCTACCACAGACATGGGAGGGAAGTCGTTGTTGACAGCACGTGGGGGTGGTGGGTACGTTCCGTGGGGTGACATCACCCCAGAAACGCTCAAGGGTAGCACGTTATATTTATTCATACTTTATTTATATGTATTTTATAGAAAAAGTTCTGAATGCATATACTCATTAAATAAGTAAATTTTGAAAGAATTAAGTTGAGAACCATTAAGACGCTTTAAGTTCATTCAAGATATTGACGAGACTAAGTTTACATAGGGGGGAATATGGAATTTTAATTAACGGCATTAGATGTTTCTTAATACGCAATCATAACACTTTCGTGTGATCACAAATTTATATTTGAAAAGAAAATTTACCGTGTTCATCGGTTTATTGAACAGCGTAGTTTGTTTTTTCAAGAGCAGCGTGCCATTTAAATTCCATTATGAAGCCTTGATTCATTACTCACCAATCTATATGCACGTTAGTATGACTCATGCATGTTGTTCTTTTTGTCATACCCGGCGATAATGTATTGATTTGTCATTTTATGTGTACATTAAATGAATATGATAATAGGTCAAAGTTCTAAAGAAAGTTTCCACTGTTTCTGTTAATTCACTATCCGGAAAGATATTGCAAAGTTAGAAAAAGTAGTTGATATTCTTTCACAGTGAAAGTGATGAATGTTGTAAGTGGCAATTTTTAAAAAACCGCGGTAAAAATGAAAAACTGCTGCAACAGGTGTCACTCTTGTTTTATTTTATCATAAAAAACATTCCTTCTGATTAAATGTAAAGACGGGATTGAAGTATGGAATACAGTACTTAAACATTAACTGTACATTTAACTATTTCTTTTCATTCTCAAAATCAATGTATTCTCACATGGAGTTTTACGTAATTACATTCAATTTATGATTATTATTATTTCTTATCAAAGTTATATTATATAGCAAAGTTTGTTTATTCAGAGTTAATACTTCGATGTTTTACTTTATTTTATTAAAAAGCAAAAATATGGGGATATATAATCGTCTTCAATTATAGAACCTCTTTAATCTGACTTACGGCTATGTAGATTCTAAAAATACGAATATATAAAGTACAATAGATGAGGGAATGATTGTGTAGTAAAAGAGTGAAAATGTTATTTGTCATTTTGACAGCTTCTGTAATCTGCAGTGGTAATTTCTTCAAGAAACTGAAGTATAGACGCTACACCTAATTTCTTTTTAATTCAAATGTCATTAACAAAAAAATACATATAACGTATAAATATTCATCATAAAATTCCTTAATAAGAAATTCAGAAATTCTACCAATACTATACTATAAATAATAGATATATATTATTATATACTACTATATTATTATATACTATAAATAATACCAAAGACTATAAATAATAGAAGAATTAAATAATCGTGTATCACCATCATTATAATTAATTCAAAGTATTAATATTTACTCACCAAAGTAAAGAATTAATATTTACTAGAAAATATTTTTAGTGTGAGAACGAAATTCAAAAACTAAAATTTATAGGGAAATGTAATATTCTTTCCTCAATTTTAATAAATTCAATACATTCTCAGTTTCTATAAATAATAATAAATTTAATAATACCATTCGTCTGGCAGAACGTTGAAACATTGTGCAATTTAAGTTCTTATCTTAACTGAGTCGATATTAATCTCAGTGATATTTTGTGAGCCGTTTTTCACGAATTTTATTAAGAAGAACGTTTACGTTAATTCCACGCCCTCATAAATGACATCATTTCACTGGTTTGCGCAATGACGTCATATTATGTCGTAAAATTCGCATGCTTAAGGGGAATTTATAACAACGGACTGCAAGAACTCAGTCATTGCATCACATTCGTTAATAGATATTACCTAAGTGCGAAAGAAATGGCACAATCTAGGCTGTAGTTCGATCTAACAATAAAACATGTCATGAATGCATTCTTGCATAAAATATGAGTTGATGGACGTTTTCTTTCTGCTTGCTCTTCCTGCATTCTTATGCTTTCTTCTCCTCTGTGTGTTTTGTGCCTCGTTCAGATTCGTTAAGTTAGTTAAATTTAAGTAATCTGGGACTATTTTATCAATATAAACCTATTATTTATTTTTCTTAAAATTTTCCTTGAAGTTTCTATGCCCGTTCTCCTAAATCAAAACCAGTTTATCAATGTGAACCTGTTATTTTTCTTGATTTCAAGTATCTTTTCAGGTTTCTAGTTTAGTGATTTTTCAATTTCCCTTGACTTAAAATAGTGCATTTAGAACGGTGTGAATTTGTATAGTGAGTATTTCGAGCAAGCTAACATAAATGTGTGAAAATATCAAAATATATTTTCACTAAATAGTGCATTTAGAACGGTGTGAATTTGTACAGTGAGTATTTCGAGCAAGCTAACATAAATGTGTGAAAATATAAAAATATATTTTCACTAAATAGTGCATTTAGAACGGTGTGAATGTGTATAGTGAGTATTTCGAGCAAGCTAACGTAAATGTGTGGAAATATAAAAATATATGAAATTATAGCTTACTCACATAATACATTATTCATTTATCATAGTGTGTATATTATCGTTGAGATTCATCCATCGTTCTGAATCATCATTAGTCCTTGTAATTACATATCTCTAGCTCGTGGAAAAAATTAATCTAGGCAGGTCTATTATTATAAAATACAGAAATAACATAAATTATAATGACAGAAATAACATAAATTAATTATTATAAATTAGGCAGATATAATATTTCAGGATATAAAACAATAAAATAGTTTCAGAAATTAAGGATTTAAATAATTGTGCAAATAATTATTATTTGTTGAAAGCTATTCCTAAAGTAACCTAAAGTAAAGTTTGCATGATAGCGACCGAGAAAATCGGTTGCAAATATGTACGTGTTATAATTGTAGTAATGTATATTTCTTAATCTTGTAATTAATCTTGCAAATCATTTACAATCCTTGTTTTTGTAACGAAACATAGTACCTTTATGTTAGAAAATAGTTGTTTATTTTTGTGCAATTCAAAAACAGTAATACAATGACACTGAAAAGATTGAACATCGTGAGAATCACACGTATACATATTCAGCAGTCGGTTCTAAATTCATTTATAATTTTGGTTACTTCCATTCAAAATTAAATCGTCCAAATTAATCCTAAAATTGTTAATACTATAAATGTCGTGTGATAAAGACTCATGCAAAAGTGTCCTCAATAAAGTATTCGACTGTGGTAAACAATTTTTTAATCTTATAGCAGATTGAAGATGAAATTACTTTTAATCATTTCTTAGATAATTTATTGTTTGGTTAGTAAATTCTGGGATCTCTTGGAGAATTTCTCATATCAAATCAGCCTGTCCACCGAAAAAAAAGAAGACTGTAACTGATGAAAATAAAAAATCGTGCGATGAAAGTATAGGTGGAGTAGATCCTGATTATAAACGAAAAAAGTCATATATAACTCCTAGTCAAATTTGCCCAAGTACTAAACGTTGTTGCGTAATTAAAATGCAGGTAAAATAAACAAAAAACTATTTCTTCCTTTAAGAACAATATAAAGAGAAAAAATATATTTATTGATAATATATGCAATTATATGTATTTGCAAGTACATACATATTAATTTCAGTAATTGACAGTTAACCACCAATTAGACATTGTAATATATAATAGTATAATATTAAATTTATAATCTTTTAATATTACACGTAATTTCCGCTCTTAAATTATAAAAAGTTTATATTTATTTCTTTTGCACCCTATTAAAAATGTACTAAATTTGCCTATCTTCAATTTCACTATAATACATTAATAATTTTTTAAAATATTAAATTATTTATAGGATCCTTGCGCACCATGCTGTTGCGAAGATATTAAACCAAAATTACCACCTTGCCCACCTAAACGCCGGCATTGTGAGCCACGTGAGCCAATATGTGGCTGTGATCTTTGTCAGAAAAAAGGTGGAAACGACAAGTGTTGCGACAGAAATAGAGCTTTTCGGGGTATTACCCTTGATCCTAGATATTTTGAAAAGGCATGAAAGTTTTTTCGAAGAAACTATACTAATACAATTCAACGATGACTCTACATATCATAAATTTGGTCATTAAATAAATATTATATTATTCGGAGCGTATTTTTTTATAAATCGCATAAATGAAATTTATGAACCATTAACAGTAGATATTTTAGACGAAGTCCAGCATAAACTTCTATATTTGAGGAACTTTACTTATGTAATGCATTTGAAAATTTACATGAAAATGCTTAGGAAAATGAAATATTTAACTTCATTATAATTTATTGGAAAAAAAGACAAAAAGCAAATTTGAAAAAATGGTATAAGATATTAAATAATCACGTAACTAAATAATGAAGCAGAAGTTAGAACTAGAAACATTCTAATAAAATGTTGGAAATATATTCTTAAACTTATTTTATGATTATAATCGTACACCTACTTACAATTCGCAACTATTAGCTTTGACAGAACCGTTTCATCAGGTCTCACTTCACTAATGTTGCTGCGGCGGTCCACAAGGGAAAGGAAATAGATGGAACCAAAATTCCATTGCTTTCCTTTTACAAAAATCTTAAAGACTAAACCTTAAACTAGTAAGCCAAAGACATGAGTGGAACTTGGCTACCATACATATCTTTAGTTCAAACCTTAAAACTGCCAAGTTATCATTAACAAAAATTTGGGAATACGTAAAGCTTAACGCGCACAGCAACCATGAAATTGACAATCAATGATGTGAGCCCTGGCGCCTTGAAGATCGGTAGGTTGAAGAGATGCACAGCACCTCATTCAGCCCAACTCAGTACCCTGTTTCTCCTTGGAGAAATCCTCACAGGAGTTATCGCAGTCTAGAACTACTTATGGATAGATCTACCTGACTAACCGAAGAAAAGACAGCAGACTGAATTGGGAGGTTTCCACCTTCGAGTGTGTCTCCACAATCCCTCCGATGTCAGAGGTCGTCTCTCTTCGTACAGACCTCCAATGGGAGATACTGCTCTATCGACCGTCGATTCTACAGTTGGCCACCTGTTTTACCAAGAGAGTGAAGAGAGCTAAGGAATAACTACTTTTAGTAATTTTACGCTGACTTTATAATAGGAACTCAGTACTAGGATCTTGAATCTACTCTTTAAAGACAGAAAAGATAAAAAATATAAAACATTACTCCAAAGATATAAACTAGATGCAACGAAATCTCTCGGCGAATGTGATATTCTCGTTGGATATAGGTATGATGTTCACCTAAATCTTAGAAAATATTAAAATTGAAGAAGTGGGAAAGGGATAAATATTAGGATTTGCAATGAATGCTGCGGAATCGTCTACAGAACGATAAATGATTGATTGAATGATTCAGTCTTCCAAGAGAGTGAAAAATTCTTTAGTAAATAGAAATAGAAGGAATCAATAAATGACATATATAAACAGAACAGAATTGAACGACGTTGGCATTTGATTGAATTTTTCTTTTAATACTTTCATTCAATGTTTACCTAAACTCTATAAATTGACAAATTAAAAATGTGAATTGAATTCATTTTCTTTTAATATCTTTATTTAATGGCTACCTAAACGCTGCGATTGTAAAAATTAGGAATGTTAATAAAAACCCTCGACGGATGCGATGTTTTCGTTCGATGGACAATCTTCGCATAAAGGATAGAAAGAGAAACAGTGTAAAAACGAGGGGGTTTTAAAGATACAATCTTAAAGTCTAACATTTAAACTAGTAAACCAAAGCCATGAATGGAAGACCAATGAAGTGTTCCATTTTCTAACTTCCTCTCTTCCAATTTCCTTCCAACTTCCAAGAATGGAAGTTTATCAATGTATGCGACGTTTTAATTTTCTGTAAACCTAAACGGTTATAAAGAGAGAAAGCGCAGCACTGACGATCGAAATGGGGCGGGGTACATACAAAATAAGGGAAACAGAATAAATAAATTTAAAATTTAAGCTATACTTATCGGTGGTTTAGAGTGACCAGTGGTTAAGCTGCCCGTTGACCTGAGGACTCCAGGCATCCAGAGGTCCCGGATGGTCTTAGGTTCAAGGTAGTTAGGGGGCTCAAGAGTCTCCTCAGTGGATTTTGAGGAGGATCAGCGACTGTTGAATACTTGTGCTCCTACAGAGGTGTGTATACTCTCCTGGGGAAGATTGGAAACCAATGACAGAAGTTCTTTTGAGTGATAGAAATTTCGAGATTAATCTAAAAAATCGATATTCTCCATAAAACGATCGTGGCAACAGGAATTTCTTGTACACATATTGTTAAGAACAATCGTACACAGTGACTTGTGTAAATTATTAACATTTACAATTGTTAGTTAACGAATGTGGAAATTATTAACTTTTCACAAATTATTCTTCATTTGATTAATCTCGCAATTCAGTGATTGGTTCCCGCTCTTTTGATAATTCGCTTTGGAGTCGCCTGAGGGAGCGGATCGTCCTGGCGATCCTCTGGAGAGATTCCCTGGACTACCCTAGGCCCTAAACTATCCTGGACCACTCTGGCCAGTGAACAACTTGATCGTCGGTCAAAAGTCTTTGGTTTACTAATTTAAGTTTTAGTCTTTATAATTTTTGTGAAGGAAGACCAATGGGACTTTGATTCCATCTATCTCGGTGAGGATCCATCTATCGTCTCTTTGGGATATGTACTATTTACCCTTAAAGTTCTTTAATCACTTGTCTTGACGATCTTTACTAAGAGATTCGTGTTCATCGCTGGAATTTATTATTTACGTATTTGTTGGTATTTGTTATGTATTTCTCAGATGTATTAACTAATCCGAATCATATCTTGATTAATATAGCATAGATACAAATAAATATTTCAGAAGTGATGAATTTCAGAATAAGTGCATGCACGGCCAACTCAAAGAATTATGGTTGCTCCAATACTCTGTATTCCTCTCTTACGTATTCAATGGTTCCCGTGTAAGAATGAGATAGAGAGTGCCGGTGCGACCAGATTCGTTTGAGCTTTGTTACTCCACTGAATATTGCCCCTCTGATATAAATTTTTTCCAACAAACTCATACTATTTTATAAATAGTATTTTCACTTATTACTTGAAATTATGGTATGAATAAAGGACAGGTTAGTAGGACACCTTAGATGTATATTGGGTGATATGGTAGGAATACTTTCTCATTTATTGGCATTATCAGCGCCAGTGATGACAACATAATGTGTGTTCTACATCCATCCTTCAGACACTTGTATGTTAGTTTGGGACATGAATAAAAAATCTAACTTACCAACGGATATAAAATAGTTTCCTATATTACCTTCTAATTTAAAACGTGTTTGGTTATTTATTGGTAGTCGGGGTTTCAGAAAGAACAGGAAAAAACACCAGACCTGATACAGGATAGGCTGGACATACAAACTTTTTCTCTTTCATGGTTTTAAGACAAATAGTGTACAGAAGTATTTTTTCGTTTACTAGCTTTATCAATATCAGTGATAGAATACTGCTTGAAAACCAATGATGTTTAAAAAATCGGTATTTCAAAATGTGAGACCGAAAGTTCATAAGCTGTCCTGTCTATACTGTAAACTCGTCTGTGATAATATATTTAAAAAATAAGACTATTTATAATTCTTTTGGTTCAAAGCATACAACATATTCATAAAATAATTTCTGAATATCTTTCTCTTCACATATTATCATTAAATCAGTCTTTTTTAGTAACTTTATTCTATTTTCTTTATTATTGCGTCTTTTTCTATTGCTTCCCTTTCCTCTAACATCTTCTTCCGCCTCAAAACTCTTTTGTGTTTCGAACTCTGCAAATGTATATTCCACTGATGGTCCCCGACGAAAATTCGTTCACAGATCTGTTAAAGATAAATCAATCTAAATTTGAACACAAAAATGCGACTGAAAAGACTTAAAACAGGAACTTACGTCACAGTAGTGACTTTCTTCATTACTACTGTCAGTAACTTTAACGTTATCCACAGATTCGTTCAAAGGCTTCTGTTCAGGTTTTTCTCCTCTTAGTACAGCTTCTACTATTGCCACGGCTGGTTCATACACAGAACTATTCCACTCTTTCAAATTAGTGCAATCTAATGCATAAACTGGTGGTACCTAAAATCATTAAGAAAACGTAGTTTTTAAAAATAACAAGGAAAATTGAATCAAGATTTTTAGTACCCTATCACAACTTCGTTCCTTACTTGTCTATCGGTACGTCGAATCAAGCGATTCATGATCCATTTCTCTTGTCTCTTTGCATACCTTTTTGTGGCAAGTTTCAGCTCATCGATTCCCCTCTCCAGTAACTGCTCACCCTGTGAATAATAACATATTTATATTAATTAACACTATGTAGAAATTTCAAAAGAGCAGAATCTTGCGATGTTCTGTAACTCAATAAGAAATCCCTGTTCCCAAACGACTGCGTCTTTGTATATTCCATAAAAGGGACATTCACTACAAATAAAAATTGTAGCTTTTGTCACACCTGTCAGACCGATGGCAGCTTTCTCAAACTATGCCAAGCAACGCCAAACTACTAGCTAGACTACTATTTTACCAGCTAAATGCGTGGATGAAACAAGGATTCGAACCGAAACGGTGCTCGAAATTCAGAAGAGAAAGAAACGGGTTGGGAGCTATGGGGGAATAAGACATTCCTGGATCGGAACTATTCGAATCGCGCAACAAGAACAATGGCGGGATTTCAACCCCATAAAGCTCCCCGATTCGACTTCCCTCCGCGTGCGCGTCGAGAACATTTCCCTCGTGGACGAGCTCAGTCCCAGTGCTACACCAAGCGTAGCTGCATCAAACTTGATGACGTTGCAATTCGCCACGTCTGCTCACCTTCTTCTCTCGCTTCTCCTCCTCGGGCAGCACCAGGTAATCGTGGAACTCCTTGAAGCCGATACTCTGGAAGATACCTCTCGTATAATCGGGCGCCCTGCAACATGAACAGTCGTTGAACAACGTTTGCTGCCTTTTCATTAGCTCTTTACATCCTATGCCTTCGATTCGATCAACTTATTTTAGGAAATTACATGGGATGTTTGATTATGCCTAAATAGAGGGAAATTTAAGGAGTGATTTTAGAAAATCAAGAATGAGATAATACAATCGTTTTTGTGTTCTTGTTTGTTAATTAGAAACATTTAAAGAAAACAGTAGTTGTCATAATTGTTGATGTAAGGATGCAGGAATCTCATGCAGCTGCGGTGGGATTCTACGGCATTCGAGCTGGTCAGTAAATATGATAATATATATGTACAGTCCTGGGCAAAAAGATAGCATATGTATACTATATTTAATTTCTCATATTATATAATTATGATAGCATAAAATTTGTAACTGGCATACAACTTATATCTTATACCAATATGAAAAAATAATTCAGTTTGACACAATAATTAATAGGCTGAGAAAAAGAAACAAAAAGATATGAATGGGTAGAACCGAAATGATAGCACACTTATTTAAAAAATTGGCAAAAATAAACGAATTTATTAGTTTTGTTTAAATTTAAGTCTAGGCTCACACAATTTTATCGGTTTAGAGACCGATTACAGACTTAACAGAATTTTACACATATATTGAATATCTTGTATCGATGAGATTGAAAAAGAAGTATTGTTCAGTTTGTAATCAGTTTTTAGTTAGACTCTTCCATGTTTTATGACAGCAATAATCTGTTACCAGATGTCTAATTTTGAATTACAATTGGAATACCCTGTACAGATATGTCCTATTACAGTATTTTTTCAGGATTTCAAATTTTTCAATATTCATGATTTGCGTTATCAGGTCCAATTCTCTAAATGAGATACTATCTAAGTATACAATTTTTTCAAACAGCTGGCCCGGTTAGATTATAGTCTCTTAAAGACTACAGTATTCAAATTCTCGGTAACGTTCCATTAGCGCCTCGTACATATTCCATTGCATACTCTGACTGTATCTGTACTCCCCTCGATTGATTCACCCCTCAATTATGCAATCGATGAATTGCAGCTGTTCCTTTCGGTTTCTATATGTTTGGAATTGTTGTGCATTCCTTACGCAAATTCTTGCACGTCTTGCATTCATATGATGTGATAGTTCAGAGGGTATTTTCAAGAGGGAAAAAAGAGACGTTTTTTAAGACTTTTTTGTAAGCAAAGCTCGCAAACATCTTTTTTGTACTACATCAAGTGTTGAAACAACTTGTTCAAAAGTTCAGCGAGTGTAAACCTTCATTATTATAATCGAAAACTAAGGCAGGCACAATTAACCCTATAATGCGCAGATGTACATCATCCAAACCTTTTCTTAATATTTTTCTACTGTAAGCTTAAATGACAAAACTACAAGCTGTTTCATATATGTATTTCATAAAAGTTAGTACGTTTGCAAAGAATGTAACACTTGTGCGTAATGATACACGTATGGACTATGATATATTTTTAATACAGAAATATAAAAAATGAAAAATAACTTTTTCAATTACTTTTTGCTTATTTTCTGAAGCATCTTAGAGGAAAAACTATTATTTTGTTTCAAAATAAAAAAATTCGTATTATGGCATTATATTTCGTTTTGTCAAATTAGACAAATCATCTTTTGTATACAAATACAGGGTGTATCAGAAAATGTGGAACACATTCGGAAGGTAGATTCTATCAAACACAATGAAAACAGTTCATGTGCACGTATGTCCAGAAACGCTTACTCTTTTAGTTCTACGCTATTTCCTGTGTCTTGTGATATTCTCTTGAAGCTCCATGACCACGCGCCAATTTTATGTAAATTCGATTTTTCGTTAAAGATCAATAAAAGCTAAAAGCACAAAATATTTTTCAGTGTTTACGTACAGAGAATCCAGCCTCCAAAAATGTTGTACACCTTCTGATACACCTTGTAAGCAGAAGAGCTAAACGCAACACGAAACGCTCGGAATCTTCTAAACTATTAACCATCCACGCCAAAGACACCATCATCGTCACCCTCAGCGTCTCAACTCTCAAGACTCAAGCCCCATCGCTGTGCGAAAGCTTATTAAAAAGTCAGCGTCGCAGCTCGGGGACTTCCTTACGCGAGCAGCGTGCCGCCAAGGGGTGCGAGCTGGCAGACGTTCCCTCGTCTTTAAACGGCGGCGAAACGTTACGCGAGCACGTTTCCATCCTCGGTTCTGGTTCTCGAGTGGCGATCGTATCTCCTACACGAAAAGAGAACTGCATTTTGCAGGCTCACCATCTTATCACGGCTGGATAGTGATAGCAACCGAGGCGAGGTCGAGGCGGCTCGGCGGCGGCAGCTAACGTGGCGGGAGAAGTCTGCGCCGTTCGACGCGGACATGATTCGCTCGCACACGTGTCAATGCCAAGTATGTGAGTTGAGTACGGTATTTCCTCGTTACAATCTCCTTACATTGGTTAGAAGTTGATATTATTCAGAGTGGAAGAGTTTCGTTTGTGTCTCAGTCGCAGTTTTCGATAAGATCAAAATGGAATGCTGTGAACATGAGCCTAAGAGGTCCCACAGTATGAACTCGCCAATAAGTAGTGAGTCTATATCAAGAAAATACTGTGTATGATTTGATCATGGAACCATGTCCTGTACTACATATGACGCTTTCAAGATCGAATATTTTGCAGGCTGTAAACAAATTTTGTTTACTATTTGTTGATGATAGAAGCCTAAATAAACTTCATATAGAATTTAGTGGCTCTAGATCTTTGGGTCTAGTATTATTCGAGGATCAATACTGCATATATGCAATTCCACTAGAAACAAATATATTTATTGTTCAATTTTGATGAGTTAAAGTACAATATTGCGTATACACGAAAATGATAAATTCATATGAATTTTGATCATGAATCTACAACAACAGAAGACAGTGTTTCCAATTTTTTCTCCTTTTTCGAAGAAGTCAGCCACATAACTCATCACGTTAACTTAATGTCGTGAATTAATTATCGTGTGTAGTGGTTAGTTTCCTTTTGTCCTCCTTTGTTCGCGTAATGGAATTTGCACAATAGCCCTCGAATATTATCATACATCGTCTCGACCATGATTTATCTATACTCCAGAAATTACCCTAATTTTCAGACTGCACGTGTTGCGATAGTAACTCCTTCTAGCCAACAAATTATCATCTAATCATCTCTGGTAATTATCGAGGGAACCGTTATTAACGGGCGATAATCGAGATGTCAATCTTCCCGCAATATGGTCAGAATTAATCGATATCAGAAATCTGATTGTTTTATTATTAGCAAATTCCCTTATCCGGACATTTTTGTCTTCTTATTAATTGGGATATTAGAAGTTCTGCTGCAATTGAATGAGTCAGTTGACGAACAGTACAATTCCAAAATTAGCCATTTTCAAATAATGTCAAAGCTATATCTGGACTTCAGAGCCAATCCAGAATGTATTAAGTCACACAGAAAACAAATGGACCTAATACACTCTGAGTCTGGGGTGCAGTTAAGTAAAATACACAGAACTACACGTTGGGATCAAATATCTCAAAATGTAGCTTTTGGACTTGTATCGTTCTTCAACTTACCGATTCAACTGGAAATAGTGAAAATTGTATTTTAGTTACTTCAAACCACTATTCATCGAGTGGTGAGTATAGCGACAATTACTGTAGAGATGACGACGGCGGCAGAGGTGGTAGTAGCGCTGCCGGTAATTAAGATAACAACAGCGACAGTAATCATTATCGCAAATACGTTACTGCTCTAAAATATTTTTACAACCTGTTGCCAGGCAGCTCCTTGGTGCGCATATCGAATATTATGACGATTCCTTTATCGTCAAATGCGGGCAGTTATCGTGCGCATATGATAATCGGTTATGTTTGGCACTTATGGCTACCCGTAAAACAGAAATATGATATACGTATTATGTCAGTGACAAACGGGGACGGTGGCTTTCTGCATTGTTATGAGTCGCTTTTAGAATCGTTCAATTGTTTCGTGGGAAATGGTTTTTTTGAAGTGCTGGCCAGAAATGAGAAGTCCAGCTAAAGAACGTCCAAAGAATTTCGGGTCCAATTGATCCTAATACGCTATCTCATAGTATATAAAATATATTATAGCTATAAAATTGGCGTGAGCTTCAAGCCTTGAAGCACTTAAATCGTATGTTCGATTGACTGGATTTGAATGAACATTAAATACGGATATACAAGATATTCGACGATAGGTGTCAGAAGTTTTAAGGGATAATTTAATATGCCAAAATAGGATGAATATGAAGAATGGCGAAATTGGGTTTGGGTTTTGCTTTAGAAATATTAATTATTTCAGAAACGTCTAAAATTCACGTGACATGTGTCTGACTTATAACTTATGTTCAATGGTTAGACACCGTGAAGTCATTAGAATAAGTCACTAGAATAATCTCGTCTTACCTTAGTATGTAGTATAAATCATATATCTCTATACAAAACATGTTAAAAATATCAAATTTAATTTCCATCGTAAGATGCAAGAACCAAAAATTCTACAACAATTGTATACTTATGAAACGGAATGTATAATTTCCTCCCCATGGCCCATCTTATCTTGAATCAGCTATGTCAAGGTTTTCTTTTATTTTGACATTCGTGCTGTACCTCAGGAATTCATCACTAATTTTAATATTTGTTAGTAACAAGCAGAACAATTCAAACAGGATAATGTAGAGTCTACGAAACGCCTATCGTGTACTTTATTTAATTTTAAGCCAGCACTGCGCTGAGTCCCTTCCCATTGAACTTTTTACGTCTGCATTATACCATGAAATAATTATATATATTAATAAACGTGTTCTTCATGTTAAGTGTAAGCGAAATAGAATAAAATCGTAGCCATTAACACGCATCCTGCATACGAGAGGAAATTTTCCTTTGAATCTTTTCTGGTCGAGTATAGACCACTGAGCGATCGATAGCCACAGATTTGCTCGATCAACTTTTCACGTAGCCAGTGTAATGAAATTTTACACGCATCGTTTCGCACGATTCTGTCGCTACATGTCATCCTGCCACTACGTTGCTTTTTTACCTAACCCTCTAATCGACCTCTCTTCTGACGTAAATGTAACCATTTGCGGTTCTCGGTCGATTTAACATTTTTTTACCCCTAGCAACGTTACAAGGTACCGCAGAGTGGTTGACAATGAGCGCAACTTTGAGAGTAAATGTAGCATACGAACAGGTGTTTATTTCTTTTCTTTTATTTTGTGTGTCTCAGGGATTGATTATAATATCCGTGATAATATTTTGTAAAAGAAAATTGCATTCAATGACTTTAATAAGAATTTATTGAATTTCACGGGCTCTGGTTGTTGAAGTTTTTTTGTGGATTACATTTGAGGGGAAATATTAGAGTATATATCCATTTGAGAATTTCTTGTAACAGTTGTTTTCGAAAGTCACTCTGAAATTGTGTGTTCATTTATGAATACTGCGAACATTTTCTGCTGTCTAAGTACTTTCAGAATTCTACACATTGGGATTTCGATACTGTATATAATTACATACAAAAATACCCTTAGTCTTTGGCACAGGTGGTTAGTTAAGATCACCAAAAGAACTAAATATAATTTTCTCAGCATGATTAAGTTCAAGATTTAGAAGTTTCAAATATTCAAATTTTGAACCATTCAAATTTTTAAATATTTAAGTTCTTCAAAGTTCTTTTATACACAGGTAGTTATAAAAATATCCGGCCACATTAACAGTTTAGTAAGTGTTATATAAAATAATTATCAATACTGACAAAAATAATTTGTAATGTATTTTTAATAAATCTTTAACGAATATTTGAATAATATTATGAAAAGTTATTTTTTAAAATGTATTGTCACGTGAATGAGTAATTTAATAAATGAAAATTTACTATTCTATTAGGGTGGCCGGATACTTTTTTGACCAACTGTATTTACCTCAGTCTTTTGTGAATCTGTATTTGTGGTCTGAGTGACTCTAAATTGATATGATAAGAGTTAAATAGAATAGTTGAGCAGAACATTTTTAGGTGATGCATTTTACAGGAAAAAAAATGCGAATTGCGTTAATATAGCTAATACGCAGTATAGCATTACTATACTGTATAATAAAATTACTACAAAATTTTCTCATTTTGTATGTTCAAATTTTTTTAGCGCTGGATGACAGTTAATGAGGTTTTTATAACTCCGATACGTAGCAATTTTAGCCAATAAAAAGTCCCGATATTTTATTTAATAGTTCCTTAATACAAAAAGTTATAAATCTATCGACTTTTTCAGACCTACAAGGTAAGATTTCACAACAAATGCACAGAGATTCACAAAAACTTTGTCTTTAATCGTCTAAATTTTACCAGACCCTCCATTTGCATTCATTTCGCATATCATCAAAAAGATCGTATGGTAAACGACGCGACGTTGTGTGGAGAAAAAAAATGTGAGAACGAAATCGTAAAATTTATTAACCGATTTGTCCACCGTGGCAGCAGTATATGTATATCTCAGACTGTATGCAAAGGAGGATCGAAACACGATTGCCAAGCCGGTTTATTTTCCGGTTTTCCCGAGATGGAAAAAGTGTCAGTCAGCAGACGATTGATCGCCATAATTTCGAATGCATGCCCAGACGTTTTCTTCCTTACGTGGCAGCTGTTATCAATACCCACCATGCCGATTAGCAGGAATAGCATAATTAACAGAGGCATCTATAATGAGCGAAAGGTATTTAATTTGCATATAAATGCAAGTCACGTGGCATTCGGGGATAACCGAATGATTCGATTCGCGAGAAGCTCGGCGGTACCTGCAGGATTTTTAAGCGATGAGTTTCTTTCTTTTCGCAGCTTCGAGGAAAATTATGGATGCGGGTGAATAATATTGTTAACGAGGCGGCTCAACGTTCTCGGAAAATAGTTTATATAACTATCGCGATATAAATTGCGGAGAGTTAATCACGACACGGATGATAAATGATGATTCATTTAAATATTTAATGTGTTTCGATCGCTAACGAGACTGAACAATATTGTTAATAAATCAAAGGAAATTGAGTAACCTTGAGGACTAGAAATTTGTTGAATTAATTATTCAGCTAATGCATAATAAAATAAAGAATTATCATATACCTACTATTAAAATATTTTCTGGTTAATGTAAGAACGAATTTATCAAAATTGGAGAGAAGCAATTACATTTGATAGCCTTTGCCTAGACAGTTACCTTTAATAAATGAAAGTCTACCTACTAATATAATAAACTACTAATGAGTGGTACTTAGGATTAAAATTCTAATGTATCATGCACCTAAAGGACTAAGCGTTCAGTATTTGTGCATGTGAATTTTGCCACTGTTTTCGTGTTTAGAACCTACTGTCCAAAAATGTCCTACATACTTAGAAACACCTTGTATAACTTCAATCTTGGCCTACATCCTTACCGACTTAAGTCAATGATTTTAGAATCAATTGTAAACCGTAAGTTTAAGGTATTACTGTATCTACTCCGACACTATAATAAACACTTACTTCTTATAATAATATCCTTAAATGTTCACCACGTATACACCAGGAGAATAACTTCTTAAGAAGCTTGCTATGCACAGCTAATTACATACTTCTTGTAATTACCTTGAAAACTGAAGTAGAGTGTTTAAGGGGTTAAAAAAGAAAAGAAGAAGTACGTACATATACTGTGCAGAGGAACGTACAGAGGATAACGTACAGCAGTGGATCGTCCAATGATTCCTCGATATTATCGATCGAAACAATAACAGCGTTGCGTTGCCGAAAATATTCATTCGCCGTTTAATAACCTCGTAAAGCTTGCATATAATTTGCTCAGCGCGGCACTCTCATATCGGCATGTTATATTAATCACACCTGCCTTCTGCAACTTTGATGTTGCACGGCGTGACGTCACATCCGGCAAGAGTCGAGGAGGCAGAGCGGGGCATTTGCATAATACAAGACATGCTACTTGCAGAAATGCGCGAGCACACGATGGCGCGTAAGTAGAAGTGAAACGGACGACCGTGCATGACGTGAAAAAAAGAAGGGTTAATAATTATGAGAGATATAATCATCGCGAGAGCACTCGGTCGTTCAAGTGTTTGGGCTCCTTTTACAGGTGCAAAGTTTCTGCATGACCGTCGAGACCAATCTATGACGTGTTTGTTCAGGATTCAATGTTGTTCAGAATTCCTTCTGCCCCTCTCAATGTTTGATGAATGAAATTTGTGGCGTTGTCATATCGATGAATGAAAATTTTCTCTTGTTATTGTGATTTTTTTTATTCTATGTGTTACATATTATGCCTCAGACGCCAATATTTCAAAAACAAAATTATATGATTTAGGTCATTTTGTTTCAAAAGTTCTAGATCATTTCGAGCGCGTGAGAAGGGTTTGTTTTACATTTTTGCTAAAAAAATTTACTAAACCTAATCAGTTAAAATTTTACATATATTTTATATATAAAATGTAGACAGCACACAAATGTTTTAAATTCGAAATAATACATACTTACAGAAATATTTGAATTGGTGTGAAATATGCTTTTGATGATTTGTTTAAATTGCTCACAGTCTACTATAAAAGCTACTTGATATAAATTAAAAAACAAAACGGAATTTTAGTTGGTATCAGTATGGTCATATATTGAATCTGAAGAAAAACATAAAAAGAAGTTAAAACTAATAAGCAGATGTTACCTATTGAAAAAAATGTAGGTGCGTCCTTTTCTTTTTTGAAGCTTTTCGCAAAAAAAGTGTACTATTTCCATAAACATTCGTAATTTTTGAGGTTTACTAAATACAGAAATATGTATTTATTGATGTGCTAAAAGTGCAAATCAATCTATTAAATCGTTTTTTCTCTACACTGTCAGCAAATTCAAGAAACGTCGTTTCGAGAAAAGCGCGTTTAATGTTTTCGCTCACCCCAACCTCACTGTATACTAGACGCGATGAAATGGATAAAGCTCTATAACTCACCTAAGATTTGAAATGTCGATCAATTTTGGACTAGTAATTCTGAATAATTGTACATTCGAAATACCAAAAAAAAAAAAAAAATAGATCAACTTGTTTTAACTCTCTAAATGACGCGGGGCGCTTAAGGTAAATGTGCCAGTACCTGGATGTTTAAGATATCAAATGTACCACTAAGTGGACAACCGAAAAATGCATATAACTCAACACTTGAATTGCGTCTCAGTAATAGAACATACTATTTTATGCTAATACTCTTTGTTTTTTATTAGTAGTAGTGATTTCATATTAACTCCTTCACATACAATGACGAGTCTTACACGTAGTCACATTCTCGAGCCCCACATGAATATCATGAATCAGACTCTTGGTATTGTTACTGGGAACGTCTTTTCCCACGAATTTGGGTGCACACTTTCTTGAGTTAATTTGTACTACAAGGAGTTAAGTAGAATTTAAGTTTAGAGTTAAAGAAAATTAGCGTTAGTACCCAGGTATCAGGACATGGCCGACTACTGGGACATTTACCCTACTACCACAGATTTAAAAATGGGTAATTTTGCAGTTGTACTGTTCTTTAACTCACTGATTCAATATTTTTGTTGGGGAAAGGCTTTCGACGATTTCCAGAGTAATTTCGCGCGCATCTCGTACGAACCCACTCAGAAACAATAACCTTTACTCCTCTTCGCCCGTTCACATGAACCTCCCTGATTTCATGGCGTGTACAACGCATTGCACGTGTCGTAGCGGACAGCCGACTGTAAATTGGCCTGACTGTATAATTTGTATAGCCACTAGTGCAGCGGTGTGATACAGTTCGACGCGTAGGGTGCACATACATGCGAGTGGCAATAATTAGCGATAATTGTCAGCGCTGGTATTAAACGCCAATTGAGCTACCGGAAATTCGGGAATATTATCGGTCGATAGGGCGAGGAAAGTGGAAGTGGACTGGGTGGAGGAACAGGAGAATTATCGCAAGAAGGAATTAATTGCATATGGGTGTCGCAAAAAGGGCAGTTTACATATATTACGTCGCCTTTTCTCGCAGAAACGCGTGTTTTTCCTTGCCGAGGAGAAAGTGGACGTCTGACCTTAACTAACTAATGTAGAAATGAACATGTGTTTCGATTAAGAGAACTTTACTAGTTTGATTGGAGGAATCGAACCTTTTTATTTTCTTGCCCTATCAGATATAATATTTTCAACCCTTGCTAGTTAAATAAAGCTCACTAGAGTTTCTAATATTCTCCTGATGCCCTCTTTTTCTATATACATAATTGAATCAGTGAGTTGGAAAACAGTAGAAGTTTAAACACCACAATTTGAGATATTTTATCACAACAGTCTTGGGCATTCTGTACAGGGTGTTTCTGAACATAGCTTTCATAGCTTTAAGGGGGGATAGCTTTAAGGTGTGATTCTAGACACTAAAATAAGACGAAAATTAAGAATAACAATTTCATGTTTGAGACTTCATTTGTTAGTTATAAGCGTCTAAAAATCTGGTGGAAATCACCAGAAATGAGCCCGCGACGAGACCTCAAGCAGTGGTTGTCCGCACAGTGTAGATCACATACTGTCCAACAGTTATGATCTGTCCCCTCGCTTGCGTCAGGTGCTGTTGAGAAACACCCTGTATATATGGAGTCCAGAGCCAGACTGCTCTTAAGTTCAGTTACTAAATTAAATATATTTTTTTTTAAAACCTTAAGAACAAGAACATGTGATAACATAAAGTTTAAACGTTTTTAAAACTTTAAAACGATTAAATTAAGTCTACTTATTCTCTGAGTGACTCAATACTAATGCACTTTGTCTCTGAGGTCAAAATATAGTTTTGAGATTATTTCTGTATCTGAGAGACAGACTACCCAAGTCCATTCTTTTTTAAAAATTAAATTTTGTACAGTATTTTACTGCTTTCTTTAGTTAAATTGCATTATAATTAAAGGAGATTTAATAGAAATGGATAATTGCATTTGCTTTTCTGCTTTCATGAAAAACAACAAAGATGGATTATCCAGTACAGATTTGAAACTAGCTAATTTTTAACTTGTACTATCCGTCAACTCGCCAATCGACTTCTATTAAGAAAAAATAATAAAATCTCATTTTCTAAGAACTACAACTGTAAAGTATTAAACAGCGAACCTTATAAACCTTTACTATTCACGCCGCTGTGGTACAGGTGTAACAGCGAGGGGCGTGAAACAGGAAATCGAGGCGAATAAAAGCAATAGACCCAATTCTTGAGAGGTTTA
Organism: Calliopsis andreniformis; assembly: GCF_051401765.1. Classification (NCBI taxonomy): domain Eukaryota; kingdom Metazoa; phylum Arthropoda; class Insecta; order Hymenoptera; family Andrenidae; genus Calliopsis; species Calliopsis andreniformis. The sequence continues at coordinate 8,614,828 of NC_135071.1, forward strand.
TCAGCATCGCACTTTTTCCTGAGTACAAGTGCTGTGGCCATAACGTACTGTGTTTAATCGAATCAATGCTTGGTCTTATCAGTGTACGCGTTTCCTTTAACAGTGCTCAGCCGTAGTTCTTGCGTGAAATACTCTTGATCGAGTGAAAAGTTCACCGACAAATTCGAAATATTGAAGATTTATCGGACTCTGCACTTTCATCTCGAGCTTCGGTAGTTGTTTTCGAAAATTAAGAGAATATAACATGTATTATGTAAAGTAAGTGTCCCGGGATTTTTTCCAAGCGAAAATTGTTATCGTGCGTGTAAAATCAATTGAAATATGCGTGACCTAAAGAGAGGAGGTGTATTATCATTTTTATATTCAGAGATATAGCTTTATACGAGGTATAAATTGAATATGAGGTGTTACAGTGGAATATTTTGATTTTTGTTGGAAACAAAATTCTCAAATAAGGCACTCTTGGGTTTGGGAATACCTTGTATTTTTATACTGAAGCATATGTTGTATAGGTAAACTACTCGTTGTTGCTATAAAATGTCTTGCATAAATAAATTGCAATGCTCTCTACCAAACTACAGTAAATAGATTATTTCCTATTTCCATCGTATAAAACATTGAATTTTCTACATTTTCTTATCACAGTCACATTCATTTCAAAATATTAAACAATAAATATACCGCTTGATTATAGAATTTTTAAAGCATAAGCTACAAATTATTTGAATAAATGTCGAGAAACTACTTATTGCAAAGAATGGATAACTTTATTTAACTCTTCAGATTTACGCGAATTATTCAAGCATAACCATTCGATATTTTATGTTGTTGTTAATACTACACTTATTCATTAAGTAACTTTTCTTTAAAATTTTAAATACTTTTTGGCTTTTCCTTAAAAACATTTTTTCCTGCGTTATGTTGCTTTTACGACTTTGCATCTAACACAGTGCATAAGCAATTTAGTTAAATATCATAATAGATACTTACACTGATTACTTGATCAACTAATTTCGAGACATGACGCGTCGTAGGCGTATCTCGCTATTTCATGTGGATCATCGCACGCGAGAGCTTATGCACAAGGCGGGAAAACAGAAGAAAAAACAAGAATTCGAACGCAACGCGAACTCGGCTGGTCGGTTCTTGCATGTGCGAGAAACGCAGCGAAACATTTAACGCCTGTTACTCGATTCTCGTGGAATTCGATGACTCGATGAGAACGTGTAAGTCGAACCCCTGCTGCAAACGTGCATGCTAAGAAACCGTGGAATTGTCGTTTACAAACAACATGGAATTCTGGATTCGCGACGAAGTAACGGTACGCTAGGGGATCACTGCATGCTCGATATTTGACGCAATATTTTCCAAGTATTTAGCATATTGTAATGCAGTTAGCTGAATTGGGCAGTAATTAATTGAGTACTGATTGCTTCCGTTTATCTGATTATTGAAAATGATCATGGTAATTAGAAGCAGTAGTCAACTAATTGTTAGGGAGTGGTCAGGCTCAATTATCGCTTCTAATTGACAATAACTAATCAAATTTCAAACTTAGAAATGACAGGTTCAATATAATAATTAATATATGTAATAATGATGTTACTTGCAGATTATCTACCATGAATTTATGAATTATTTCTCAGATATAATTACTGTCTGCTATTGATTGATGAAGACAGTCGAACGTGACTACTCCCTCCTGTTATTCAATTAATTATTTGTAGTCTGCAAACAACAAAAATCTAACAAAGATTATAAAAAATAATTCAGATCAAAAGTGAATTAATAAACTAATTTCTACTGTATATAAAGAAAAATCTCACACATATTTTATTAGAAACAATGTTAAAATGTATACAGGATGTTTCATGCAACTGGGCACAACAAACAGTTTCAAATTGTAGAAGATAAAAAAGGTTTCATTAAGCAAAATTAAATAATGGCACGTGTACATGACCTGCTGGACTGTGTGTCTGCCTTGAAAGTATATGGAAGATTTCTAGATTTCGAGTAAGCGAATGTTCGATATAATAGATTATGTAAACTACATAGAAAGAAAGAAACGAAATGGAAACCATGAAAGTCAAGTAGCAAGACATTTACCCCTATCTTAAGGCTTGAGAACCGCTATTCAGGTATCAGCTTCAAGCTTCCTAGGTACTAGATACCATGATAACGCGATTATCATTCGGTCGAGTTTTTTTCCCTTCATACGGTACTCTTCGATAAAGGATCGTGCACGACTACGAAGGCCAGTACTTTTCCTCGCGGCTGGCTACTTTATTTTCTCGAGAGCATCCGGTCGACGCGCTCGCGATTTCTTATTTCCTCGCGATTGCCTACTTATATTTAACGAACAAACGCAAACGAGCAACATGAATGAAGCCCAGACAAATAGAATCCACTGTTCATTGATATTGTGTATTACTTATTTACTGCAGTAATAGCACAACTCAAAAAAATACTATTTTGAGTTATTAGTATAAAGAAAAATGGTACTTGTACTTAATGTGATGCTATCTTGTTTTCTTGAAAATTAAGTAACAATTTAACTGAGCTACCCAAAAGATTGCGATAGAGTCGTGCACATGTCTCTAAGCAGTTATTGTTGTTACACATTACAATTTATATTACCATAAACCTTGATCAATCTTTTCTTTAAGATATATTCATTTGACAAATTGTCCTTACAAGGTGTCGCCACGACATTTCAGGACATTTTACAAACTTTACCAAAAATTGTATCAAAATTGGGCTATATGTATTTACCTCTATGTATATTCTATAAATTAGAATTTTGTATCTGCATTTTTTTGGGAGATATGGCTCTTAAATTTTAGTTTTTATACAAATGTATTTAGTATCAGTCACTGGAACCACTAATGAGGTTAGCAACTGCAATGCTTAAGAATTTGTAGGAAATTTCTTTCAGGATGCAGTTTACACCAAAAGCCTCAATAGTGACAACTATATGATACTGAGCCATAAAAATTCTTAAACACTTAAAAATGTTTGGTTAAAAAAATATGAAATGAGTAGGAACCTTAATACAGAACACTAGAAAATTGGGACATTTGCTTCAAATTAACTATTCAAGCCAAGGTGTTAAAGAATGTTTCCCAGTAAATGACTTAAGATGTTTTGACGAGCATCGATAGGTTACTCGTAACAAAAGCGGAAGAAGAATAAAAGGATAAATCCTTGGAACGGGCAACCTGGCTCGCGTGACGTAAAGCACTTACTGTCATAACTCGTGCACTTACTCGCTAGATTCAATTCGCTGCTGGTTGTATCGCTGATGAAAGTCGAGCAATTCCTCCATCAGACCGGCATCCAGCATCCCATCGACCCTGCTATCCAGTCGTTGGTCCAGGACTTTCTGCAAGAAGTTCAGAGAAAAGGGGCTTAAATTAATTAACCGAAAGGTTGTCGCTTGTCTTACTCGACAAGCATTACTCTGCTTTTCCATTGACAGTTATTGGATAATGCTTGACTATCTTTTACTTAATATCCATTGTGATCGAGTTTACATCATGCAAGTTGATAGGGGATTACGCCGAATGTTATGCAAACGGATAGAGAATGATAGATAAATTTTTTTGCAGCGTGAGTTTACACACCTATAGAAACAAGAAATGCAATATAATCATTTTTCTGGAAATAAATGGGTAGTTATGAAAAATGATATTAAATGTAAGGATTACTAATAATTGCTTATTCTAAGAGTGATTAATGTCATAATAAATTATCATTATTATTAAGCAACAGTTTCTTGAGTAAATTTTTGTTAACGTTAAATTAAATAATTATGCAGATAGAAATTTCCTTTTTACTCTTCTTAAGACTTTTATATTTTCAACTCATCTCGGTTCCTCATAATAGTGCGATATAATAAAATATTCTCTTCAACGTCCCATTTCCTGTGCTTTAACGAAAAGCCCACGTTGGCAATGGCTGGTTAATTCAGACCAAATAACTCGTTATGAGATCTGGTTTATTGCTTTATGTACCTATCAATCTCCCGCTGAATCATCCAACGTGATCGTCTCATTTTCATTGCGTTATAAGAGGAAATTGTCGAATAAAAATAAGAAGAGTTGTTAAGAGATAGGAAGTGAAGACAGGTACTCTCTTACTTTATTGCTTTTTTAAATTCAATTTTCCTGAGAGTCAATCTCCTCGGCTTTTAACTTCCAACTTTTAACTTGGATAGTCAATGATCGTTTTCTATAATTCTATCGATGATTGCGTGAAAATCACGTCGCGGGTGTTCGATCTCGAAGAATATGTAGGTACTCTCCGTTTAGTTTCGCTCCCTTTCTCTTACGAGAAAGCTTCGCCACCTTTTATGCGTATAATACAGTGCCCTGACAAATGAGCTACTTCTGACGAAGACATGTATCATCAATATCGCTCGCGCCTAATTTTAGGAAAGCACGGGTAAAATAAAATAAAAGCGACAGTGGTTCCGACGACGTTCAATTTTAAGATGGTCTTTCCTGGTTGGTGGCCCTGAAAAGTTTCTAGACAGATTTCGTTTCGCGGCGTAGTCGTTTGAAGGAAATTTATGGTTCTTTAACCTTTAACAGTTACGTGAATTCTGTACGCCATTAATGCAGAGTTAGCTGTTGATGAGTTTGTATTTATCATAGTGATTCACTTTCTTCTTGGGTTGCCGCTCAGAAGATGAGTAATCATTAGCAAACCTTTGACCTCCGAATAAATTTCCTGTGAAATTTGATTGACCCTTGCCTGGTGGATGTAGCGTTCATTTAATATGTTGATGGCGATGTCATCTATATATGGCTAGTAGCGGTGTTTACTTGACTGTGAATTCGATTAATAAGAATTTCTAATGTGACTTGTTGGTACCAACAGAGTACGGGAAAATTATTCTATAAATTGATATTAGGATCGCTGAGCAAGAATAGAGACGCCATATGTAAATATATTTACCCCAAGAAGTCTCCTCACAAACAGAAAAAGAGTTCTACATATGTTCTCACAGTTCTTTAAAGAATGTATTATATTATACATTAATATATTTTTCTGCTATTTATTTTATCATTTTATGACTATCATTGAAACCTGCGTTAGAAAGAAACAGATTAAGACTGCAGTTAGACTGGATGCGTTTGCTGACAAACAATGTTCTGATGACTATATCTAAACTTGTCTGGCTCATATGATAAACAATTTGGACATATTCATCAGAACACGCATTCACTGCAACAGCAGCCTAAGGGTGTACACACTTTATCGTTTTGAAACTACTGAAGAATTTGTTCTAATTTCTTTTTTTGTCTTGCACATTGGAAAAATCGTGCATTTATAATAAGGTAGAATAAGATATTGAAGCAAAATTTTTTATCATCATTTATGATTTCTTATACTGAATAAAACATATTTATCATAGCAGTATTTTAGTTGAAAAATCTGAACTTGATACTACTTTTACCACTGCAAATCACTCAAAAATAATAATTATTGTTACGGATTTTGAGTCAATTTTCTCCTTAAGAATTTATTCAAATGGTTTTAAATTGTTGCCCTATTCATTCTAAATTGTGAGAAAATTAAAAAAATCTTTCGCCTTAAAACGGAATAAAAGTTACGTCTGTATTTTTTAACTATGTTTAAGGAAAGCTTTAGCTAGCTTAATCAGAAAGACTAAAGGCGAGCTTTTTCACTATTAACAACCGTCATGTAACCTAAATTTCAGTTAAAAACCATCGAACGTAAATAAAAACTTGCTTCATATTTCAAATACTATAACTTGTACTCTATTTCTCATATTTTCTATATCTCTGAATATTGTATGCATTCCTTAGCTTTTTATACATTTCAAATTGCCATAAATGCATAAAAATCTACAGTCTACTAATTAACAATATCTGAATGAATCGCGATTGCGTCTTACACCCTTCTACACGTTCATAGCCTAAGGACACAGTAGCTCTACGAAATCACAGCTACGTTACAAAGGCTCTGGGTATCAATGAACTGTGGGATTTGCGCAAGAGTTTGAAGGCTGGACCGTGCCATGGAAAAAAGAGAGGAAATAAGAAAAATAAGGAAAGAAGAGAAGAGAACGACACCATCGTCGTCTCCAACAGGTTCTGAAATTAATCTTCCTCTCTCTTTGTCTCTCTTCATCGCCCTCCGTTTGGGACACTCGCTAATAGGCAAAACGCGTTAGGAGAGTTCCGTGTCCTCGAAATCGTCGACGTGCAAAATCTAACTGGTCAGGCATGCGGTATCGATATCGATAAACCATCTCGACGTGACTTGGTTCTCAAGCATACGTTCAAAACAAAAAAAAAGCGTGTTACTCATCGGGACATTCTCAGGATCACAGGTGCTAACAGCATCGTATATCAGAGACACCTGCAGAATTAATCAAATCGCTTCATACGGGATCATACATAGGTTTCTTACGGTGGATCTATTTTCCCTGACGCTTTGGATTCTAGTAATCTTGTGAGATATCGTACAGCTGGTTTTGTCAAACACTTGATCGCTCAGTAATGATATTTTTGTGTTGGAAAGATAGGAAAATTTGAATAAATGTATTGGTGTTCTTCAATCGTTTCCTTTTTTTTATGAAATGGGATATGGAATCTTAATTTATGTAAGATCGATAGGGTTTTGAATTTTTATTAATACGCTTTTAATAATGAAAAAGACAGTATTTATAGTAACTGATTATATGTATAGCTCTAGTACGAAATAAAATAAAATAAAATAAGATGAGATAAAATTCAGTTTTAAATTATATTTTGTACTTAGGACGAAAGTAGAATATTTGTATGTTATCTATTGGTAACGAAACATTTTTCGCAAACAGACTGGTTAATTTCACAATTAAGTAATGAAGTGAATACTCCTTGCATTGCAATAAAAATCGTGTAACATGTTAGCAGGTAGTTTTTATATAAAATTTGAAATTACTAACTATTTTTGGTAATGTTAATGGTAATTGTAGCATTAAATGAGAAAAATTATAAAAATATGCGTGAGTAATATAGAAATACATACCTACATGAAACGAATTCCTATACTTATTAATAATTATTATCAATTAATATAAGTGTACCTAATGCTAATATTGAAATGAACACTGAATTTTATTTTTCAATAAACAGGAAGATAAATTTTCTCTAAATTCAATAACTAATGCTTCTTGTAAAATTTAGAAATTCCATATTTTGTCACATACAGGGTATATTGCTTCTGTTATTTAAACAATTGTGTTATATTATTATTTCATTAACGTCTCTATGCTAGTTGTTACAGTTTACACAGGTGTAAGCACTGTTTCCACATATTTCTCTTTGAACTACTTATGTCTTTTGGTAGATGATTACCATACTAGAAAATTCAGGAACTATAGAAACTATTTTCAATTTATAATTATTAGTGCTATACGTTTGCATAGTAATTAATGTTATGTATTTGGTATCGTGAGAAAGTTCATTTCTCAATTCAATTTTTGCGAAATCAATTCCACGAATTCTTAACATCAACATCAACCCTCGCAAGACTGATGTTTCGCAATTTTTATTTCCATCATATTCAAATAAAACAGAAAGCGGCATAAGCAGGCACAAAAGAATGAATTCACCAATTGGCTATCGTAGCAGCTGTGTAATTAAGTGAATTATTCGCATAAATTAACGATTATTTGCAAGTCGTAAATTAATCCCCGATCGACGATCCGTGTTCTATTAGTTATCTCCACTATCTTTTTCCAGGTTTGCACATTAGTATCGGTCCGTCATAAAAACATAAAATACCTGATCAGCCAAATAATTGCCGATTTCCCTTTATTAAATATGCTTTTGAAAGACCCTGTTCAGAAATTAGAGCCGATTAGAAATCCCGATAAAACGAGCAAATTGAGCACGTGCGAACGTCCGAAGGCAACGAAAACGAAGGTCTCCACGAGATGATTACACAAAACGTGGAAAGTGTGTACTCAAACGTTAGCATCGTCGTGTCGATAGCAAACACGGATTTGGATATTTTCTGGTCAGCTTCTCTGTAGTCTACTTTCTTCCCCTTTTGTTTTTTTAATGAAGGACCACCGACGTTGTATCTTGGTCATTAGTGTCCCAGTGTATAACGTTGAAATATCCAGACTTTCAATGATCAGATAAACGTGAATGTCAAATATAGCTAACTATTAATATTCGTACCAATGGACGGTTGTTGATTAATTTCAGTTCCTTTAGACGCTATTTACAACTTGTCATTATACGTAAGATTCTAATGATCACAGTGAATCTATTATTACTCTTAAAAAATTCGCGTGTAACAATGTTTATTTCGAGCATGTGATTATGAATGCAGTTAGAAAGCTACTAACAACGACGAATCAGAAATATAGATATTATCAGTAACTCTTTTATATCTGCTATTCTTTAAATGAAGAAAATCATGACTAGATAAAAAAGCTCCGAAGAATATATTATTTAGAGTCCATATGTGTACATTGACTAAATTGATCAGTAATAGGATCAACAATATCACCAGCCTGTTTTTAGATTAAAAATTCCAGTCACACAGAAATATTTGTAAATTCGAATATTGTTCTAGCTGTGGTTTTCATCCCATGTAGATTTTATTTTTCACAAGGCAATGTTAACGAAATTACACGGAAAAAAATGTTAAGTTAAAATTATTAAAGTCTCTTATAGGATTTACAGAAGTACTCTAACAAGTTTAAGTTTAATAGAACCAATAAGAGTCGATTTTGTAGGTTTAACAAAGCTGCTGTTACTGGAGTCAAAGTACAAAAGTCTATTCTATTTAAATCTACTTAGGAGACTTGCAAGATTTATATGATCACTTTCTTCCGTGTACTTCACAATGCCTATTTTAAGAATGCAACCAATTTTGTAGACTCCCAAAGAAATCGAGGTGTTTAATTTGCCTACCTGAAGTGTTTTAATTGCCCCTATATATTGTTTCGATTACCTCAAAAACGATTTCCTATGAGCGTAATTTAAACTTGATCCATAGGTAACAAAAAATCATATTTTCAAATCAAAACAAGACGAAAATATCAAGTAACCCTTAAGCAGTATTTTAGGCTGCAAAACTATTCTACAAACGGAAATAAAAATTGTATTTTCAGAAACCTTGTATTTTCTAAGTTACATGGTACACAAGCATTTTACAGTAACTGAAAAATTATTTAGAAAAACTCTCCTAAATATGTCCATGACACTACGCCTGATACATGCATTCTGCAGTGATACATGGAAAAATGTCCTCCTCCACACTACATTCAATCAGCCCTAAACCTAAAAGAAAGACACAAATTTATTAAACAACCCAAGAGCAAAGTGGAATCCCAAAAAAAATCGAGAATAGAAACGCCAAACCGAGATTCAAATCCTGGCATATCAGTTAGCAAAAATCCCGGCTCGTAAATAGCGGCAGAGCAAAGTAGAAGAGGATAGGTCCGCAAGCAATCTAAAGCTTCAGCTAAATTCCCAATTAACTCGTCTGCGCGAGGATTAGGCGGGGAGGAGATGGGGAGAGAAAAAAAGAAAGGCTGGCGGGGACCCAGCGCGCGAAACGGGCTTCTCAGACCTCGCCGCAGCGTTCTCACGCTCGTTCACGGTTAAAACGCGACCTCCGCAACCCGTTTTGCCCGCGTTCGCTTTAAATCGCATTTAAATGCCGCGAAGAGGCCGAGGGCTCCCGCGCGGGACCGCGCGCACACGTGCGCCTCCGCGCCGACACGGTTCATTCATGGGCGGCCTCGGTGACGCAATCATTCGATGGTAGTCGGTATTTAGCGACCACACGATACATGCCTCAACCACGCTTTACTTATCCTGCGTGTATACTGGGCGTTTTCAAACATGTGGGACATTTTTGGAAGATAGCTTCTAGACACGAAGACAATGAAGAAAGTCCATGTGCAAACGCTTAGTTCTTTGCTTACACGCTGTTTTGTCTTAGATAAAATGCTGGCCTAGAATCTGTAAAAAATAACGAAAACATAGGACACTTTTGGAGAATAGGTTGTGGACACAAAGGACAATGAGAAAAGTTCAAATGTTTACGCCTGGAAAAACAGTTTTTTAATTACCCAGTATTTAATATCGCCTAAAATAGGTCTGATTAGCTGGCGCTGGTTGCTCGCGCGCCACACGTCTCTTTTCGCTCCTTGCGTGGTCTGCAGTGTCAGAGGAGAAATACCCCCCTTAGACCTCCTTGAGCTCCAGCGTAGGCAGAATCCAAGATAAAATGTTTCCCAGTGACATCACATAGTAGAAAAGTGGGTGTATTGCACGTAATGTGGCTAGAATACCTATGGTATGCCCATTCTTTCACTGTATGGCATCACTGAAAGACATTTTATTCAGCAACAGAGTTGTCAGGAAATTCTTCATCGGCATAGAAAACTAGTTGCATCAGCGATCTGTGACATAGTGGGAAATAGAGAGGGAACAAGTTAAACTCAATAATGGGAAACTGGGACTTTAAGGTACATGTCGCTTGCTTATTCCCAGTCCTAGTTCCTCAACAACGACTTTAACTTATTATTAGTCTCTCTCTATTCCCTACTACGTTACAAATAGATGACGTAGGCTAGTTCTCTACGTTAATGAAGAATTTTTTGTCAATTCTGTTTTGCAATCTAGCTATTCTGGTTGTATCTCTGTGGTAAACTGACGGCTCGCAAGCAGAGCGCAGTATCTCGCGCTGGTATGTTCGATTTAAATGTATTATTTCTTTAACCATTTAAAATTCTAACAATCTTTTCATACGAATGTTGAGTGACCTAATAGAGCAAAGTTTGTGCAACACGTAAATAACTAATAGTGGAACGACGAGCTGACTAAAGAAGACGAGCAGCCTTAGCCAGTATTATCCGATGCCGGGACAAAATGTCTTCCTGTTACATCGTAGAGTAAAATCGTTGGAGTATCGCATGGTGTTTAATTGCATTGTCTGCGGTACCCCACTTTTCTACTCTATGATGTCACTGGAAGCCAGTTCGTCACGGCATCTGACAATATTAGCCCTAGCCTACATGCTGGTCCATTTCTTGAGTGCATGGTGTACTCTATCCTCTAAAATTCGACTAGGCCCAGAGATATTTCGATCTGTGAAATGAGTAATCCACGATCACGAATCTTGAAGAAAGTGTCACACCACACGCAATGTTTTTTTACTGTATACGTGTCTAGAATCTACCCTATAAAAATGTCTCACATGTTTGGAAACATCTTATATACGACCCTATGCCTGTGTAATCGCGAAAGAAGATGCTGCGGAAGACCCGTATGAACGGAGAAAGGGAGGAGAGGACAGGAACAGGAGTGAGGAGGAGAGTTGGAGAAATGGAGAGGACTGAGCCAGAAGGTGGAGGGAGAAAGGAGAACAAAGACAAATGAAAAGCTAGTCCCGAAATTTTACGAGTGAAATACGCGTGCGCTTTCAGTGGGTTTTATGGGATTCAATAATAATGAGAATATGCTTAATAACAATTAAAATAGAGGGATAATCGCTTCGAGTATTTTACACGCAAACCACTTGAAAAGGAGAGAAGGCAGAGTTGATGATACTGTTATGTTTTGGAGGAAATTTGTAGGTCCCGGGTATTTGACAGTGATGCGGTTGATTCCAGTCTGGGGCGGTTGATTTGACAGCAAGTAGTGACGGGTTTGATCCTGCTTCTGATTAACCCTTCAGCCGCGGAGTAAATTACCCCGTTCACGGGCGATGGCTCAATTTCGCTCAAACGGAGACGCGGGAGCTGACTGTGAAATTTTCGCTGAGGAATCTTCGAGAGAAGATTAAAATATTGAAAGACAGCTTTTTGTTCATGCTTGTAAGGACTGAGCAACGATTATCTTAATTACGGATCGGTTTGCTCGAAATTTTGGATACTGCGATGAGTGGAGTGAAATTTACAGGTGGTACAGTTGCGATTCGCTTCGATACAGATACAGAATAATCGACTGGATATTTCGGAAGGATATAAATTACGTGAATTACTGGGTAATGATGTAACCTGGGTTCGTTTGACCAATTTCCTTTTACTTATCAATTTTTTATAATGAACAAAATGTACAAGATATAATTACGACTGGAACTTTGACTGCTTTGGTAGTTGTAGTATTAAATTGATTTTGATATAATGACGTTGATTAAAAAATTTTGAACCTTAAATATTCAAAACACGATTTTGGAATTTACACTACTGTAAGGACTTTGAAAAAAAGTATAATAAATATGTATATTTGAATGTATGTACATAGTGTGCACATGCGCGTGAGAATTTGACGCAATGATTTTGCCGTAGAGGTTTTAATGGCAACCAAATGACTCATGTTATAGTTACCACAGTAAGCACATAATTAATTATAACACTGCTTACTTTTTCACTAATCCATCATCACAAAATCGTATCAATTTCATTTATCGCAACCAAGTAAACAGAGCCTAAAATGTATATGAATTCATTTCTCATGTGAACCTAATCACTCTAAACACACAATATTATAAAAAAATAGATAAAAGCGTAGTCAAATTGGTCTACATAAATTTTCCCCATAGCCTTTCTTCGTGAAATGACTCATGTCCCAGTAAATTTCGCTTCTTATTCCGTCCGCCATCTCTGCGGTGAACATAATTTCAAACGGTTAAAAAAAACCAGAATCCTCCAAACTAGTTTATCGCTTCGACGTGGCCACCACTTTCGTCACGCCTCGAACTCAGCCTTAAAATAATCGAAGACGTACATCCACGCACAGCAACCCCCGACGGCGTTGCTCTGTTCCCCGCGTAATTAACGTGCTGGATCGATAATATATATTTCAGTAGTTGTTCAAATAAAAACCATTAACATGGCGGGCCGCAATGGTGGTCGTATGTCAGTCAATTATAGGCTGCTCGTTCAAGAAAATAGTGATACCTCGTCCGAGAATAGCTGCTGAACGGAATGGCACGAGCGGAAGGCTGTTACCCTACAAAGTGGCACGTGACAAACGAGGTAGAAAAATGATCCGTTTCGGGGTAGCGCCCAAGGGAACGAGGAGCCGACGAATTCCTCGTCGCCAAGAGTTCGAGGCAAGTAAGGAACGCGGTTTACGTAATAGAAACGGTTCCTCCGGTTTCACCGTGGATAGCAGACAGCGAAGAAGCCGAGAGCTGAAACTAGAAAGCCCCGGCTGCTCACTAATCGGGCCAAGGTCCTTCCAAAGGAAGCGGAGGACGAGGGGAAGGTGAGCGTGTACGAATTTTCACGAGCTTGCTCGAGAAACGGGCTATTCTAATGTTTGCGCTAGGACGGGGCCAGAACGTGATCGCTAGCCTGCAACGCGAAACCACTTGCTAACTGTGGCGTAGAGATTCGTGTGAACTTCTGTCGCATGGACGGAAACACGTGAGCTTTAGTTGAATTCCTAAGCTATGCCTCCACTGAAACAACAACGAGGAACGTCTTTTGCTATTTCTCTAGGTTTCTTCGTGTTTCTGTCGCCAGCAACAAATGTCGCCGTTTGTTGCCTGCTTCCATTTGAAATGGTAACTTCCATTCCTTGGATTATGTTGCTTCAATGGAGCAAAAAGTTTTTATAAATTAATGTTCCTTGGAACATGCAGCAACAAAAAGCGACAAAATGTTCTTCGTTGTTGCCTCAGGAGAGACATAGCTCTAGGTTGACAATTTAGGATTACGACCTGTGGGATCTGCTGAAATTTCTTCTGTTTCTATCTAATGGATAATAAACCCTCATTTTTCAACGAAAAAATTTATTTAATATTCTTTCTTCTTTCTAAAAATATAAATTCTATATTCTAGATGTCAATTAAGGATTTAACTAGAATTTTTTGTAAATGTAACATAAATCGTCTTATCATACAGCCACAGATATAAAATTTCCAATGATTCCGTCCAGGTCTGTACCAGTCTAAACGTTAGAGTTTCACTGCATTAGATAATCAGTCTAAATGATTCGTCAACTTTCTATGACTACTACGCCTTCAGTTTTCTCTCATACTGGATTTTTCAGATCGCACATTCTCCAATGATAGGTTCATCTTCACTCTAGCCTGTAGCGACATCTTTAGGCTTCCGACAAAATCAGCGATCTGTCCCACTAGTGCATTTCTCAGCGATGATGAATTCGTTCGTCAAATGAATATCAATTATAGCGTGAATAATAACGAGAAGCAACATTTATGATAAACAGTTGTCAGATAAGAGGAAATTACATTGTAGTTACATGGTAACAAGACGATAATTTCAGTGGCAGCTGAATGCTATGTAGATCAGGTTTCTCGTGCCAGTGGCCAAACCTTTTCATTGGAATATGGTAATTTAACAAATCTTTAGTAAATTCGCTGTAACTTTTTGGCCATCAGGTTTACAAATACCAAAATGTTAATAATGCATGTAAAACAAACAATTAATGAAAATATGTATTAGGTATTTGTAGTCAAATAATCAAATACTTAAGTTTGAAAGCCATTTTATTTGGTTTTATATTTGTTTAACCTCTGTAGAATAGTCATATAATTCCGGATTGTTCGACGGATGAAATTCAATGAATGTGACTACAACTAGGTACCTCTGTACAACATTTAACTTATAAAGATTTATAAAAAGGTTTAACTAATAAAAATTTAACTCAAATTTTCTAAAGACTTTATCTCTACCAACAAGAAATGGAAAATCTGCATACTAAAAAATTCAATTCAATCACTTTTGGCAAAATCTTCACGAGTCATTCACTGTGGTATTTTTCTCAGACGCGAGATGCATTCTAGATAAATATAGATATATTACGTCGGCGCTCATACACGATCGCATTTTTTTATGTTCGAACCGTCTGCACCGCCCTATTCCACGAATCAGTAGTCCCGTCTGAAGGTGAAAGAGTCAATGGCTCGGTTAATCCTGATTTGGTAAACATGCACACGCGTAACGCGCGCGGAACTGTTCATGTGTGGGTGTGAATGTTCGATTATTCTTTTGTAGTCGAGACAGCGGCTCCGTTTCGCAGAAATCACGTGTCCACAACCTTGACATTATAATTTTTACACGGGTGCACAGACGGGTTTAATTGTTGAATGGACTGCGACTGAACAGCTGTGAGACGGACAAAAAAATGATTTAAATAAAGCAGTAAAAAATTACGCTGATCTGTATGTCTGAATCAATATGAATGATGATCGCAACTGATGTACAAGGTGAGCCGGGTGCAACGTACTGATACTGTCTAGCCTGATTGTGAGAATATTTTTAATTTAAGGTGGTTTTGTATCTTGTTGGCTGACGAGATTCTTTTCAGAAATTACAAATATTAAAGGGAGATTATTTTAGTTGAGCAAACTATTTTTAGATTTGATTTATTCATATTTTCTTATACTACACACTACATTTAGAATTTCAATAAAAATATTAATAATTTTTCAAACTACATACAGCAAGCATCTTTTCAGATCCTCTAAAATTCAAAAAAAGAAAAAAAACAGATATTATTAAACAATATGAGTACAAGTACAATGTAAATTACAAATACCGAAAAAATCAAAGTACACTCAGATTTCTGAGTTTTAGCTCTCGCCTAGCCTTACATCATTTTAACTCAGTGTCGGCTTGGCGGTGTAATAGTTCAAACAGTTGGTCATTCGAGAGTTAAATATAAATAAATATGAATAATCATTGATCAATAAAAAAGAATTCAGTTTTTAGATATCCGTGACTGCGAATATCGGAAGTTGCATTCGTGTCAGCCGAAATCACGGAAGTTTGCCATGTTCGGTACTCGTAACTTCGGCTACCAGACTTCTAATTCCTAACTGACTTCAGTCTAGACTTCAGAAGCACGAAATCACGAGTACCCGAACATTTCATACTTTTGCTATTCCAGACTTGACCCTGAAAGAAAATTCCGAACCGACTGAACTTGAAATCTAGGGTATCCGCATACTCTTACTATAATCTATAATCTTCATTCCAAATCTTCTTAGGGACTCTTTGTAACTTCACACTCTTTAAAATATCAATTTTCTGTAGGTACTTACCTGGGTAGCAGGGCAATGGATGTATACAGGGTGTTTCCAAACATGTGGGACATTTTTGGAGGATAGGTTCTATATACATAAACAATGAAGAAAGATCTTATGAACATATGTCCGCAAATGCTTAGTTTTTTTTAGTCATACGCTATTTTGTGTTGCATAAAACGCTATCTCAAATCGCGTGAAAAATAAGAAAAACTTGAGACACTTTTGGAGGATATGTTCTAGATACAAAGTCAATGAATAAAGTTCAAGTGCACATATCTTCAAAAATGTTAATATGTTCATATATTCTTTAGTTACATGCTATTTTGCATTGCATAAAATGCTGACCCATTTCTTGCCTGCATGGTGTACTAACCTCTTTAAGATCATACTAGGTCTAGGAATATACTGGCTCCTTCAATGAGTGGTACACAGTGATAGGTCGTAAAGAAAGTATCATACTGTACGCAATATAAAATAGCGTATAACTAAAAAACTAAGCGTTTTTGGACACATGTGCACATGAACTTTTTTCATTGTCTTCGTGTCTAGAATATATCCTTCAAAAATATCTTACATGTTTGGAAACACCCTGTATATGTATGTATACTATACTAAAATATTCCTAACCTTTTTAAAGTGTCTTATAAAGAATAATTATTTTCAACTCTTGGACTAAAGTAAATTCCAAAGCTCTTTCAAAACTATTATTAAAAGGAACAAAATTATTTTAGCATACGTAAAGTTGAGGCCTCTTAAAGAGTGAGGCCCATAGCTATAGCCTCTCTCCCCATACTTGAGGAAGGATTTCAGGTCACAACTTGACTTCGTTGTTATTTCTATTCAGTTTCTTTCTAAACTGGAACGGAACTATTTTATAGACACCCTATACATCACAAGTTATCGTGACTGGCAAGCTCGTCTAAAACAAAATGGTCGGCGAACGCAAAAATTCGAAACGAGCCTCTCGCACGAATTGTTTCGCGACCCAAAGTTTGCCAAGGATTAACGTGTTGCGGCGTGAGCTGTGTAATTTACAGAAATGATTTTCGTGGAAAATCAGGGCACGCCCACGGGCGTTAACGTCGTTTTCGTGAGAATCCTCACAATTCGATCCTTTCGTCCGGTCGGCAGGGACGAATCGCTGTGGGGGACGAACGAAAGTGATAGAAATGTATTCAAAGGGATCGCTACTCATCAGCGGTGAACGGAGGGAGAGCCTGCAGTTCCTGATAAACGCTCGAAACGCGCACTAGCTAAATCTGTACGCTAATGGTACGTTTTCGGCTCGTTTCGTGCAGCAAATTCGATCGTCTTTAGAGTCTTTACGTATTACCAGAATATCTTCGCAATAATGCCAGCCGATACTCCTAACGACCAGTCCTGGAATCGACGCTGGGCCGTCAATCGCGTGAGTTTAAAAGCCTCCCTGGATCACATGTCGCGTTATTTACTTTGGAACTTCGGTTGAATCGTCGAAACACTTTAAACCGTGTTGCAATGTATTTCAATGACTGCTTCGCTGATTCACTTGGCGTTTGATTGAACAGTTTCCCACGCAATTGGATAAGTGATAATGAGTGTATTACCGCAGTAGCTCGGAAGATTTTTCGTCGAAACATAGGCGAAATGAAAACTTTTTAAGGACAGTGAGAAGAAATTGAACTGAGGCTTACGAATTGCTAATTGTAAGTAGGGTGGAACGAAAAAATTGAAATTGTGCAACTGTGTTCTGTCTCTTTAAGTATCTTCCTCCTTTTTCTAGAAGTTTTAATTTGATGTTTGTTAGATATAGTTAAAAAGTTCTGTATTTAATATTTTTTTATATTCTTAGGTCAAGGATGATCTTCGTTTCGTTCTGAAATAAAATTAGTATAGGGAAATTATAGCGAGTGTGGCTGGCAGGCAGAAGGGCCCTCTCCTTTCCAAGACGTCATCTATTAAGACTATCTACTGTGGCTACCATAGCACTCGTACATAGATGACAATTGTTATATAATTGTGGATATCATCAAGTTACACAATTATGATTGACATTAATAAAAAATCATAATGGCAGTTACTAGAAGAAGGGGAGCACTAGAGAATATAACTAGTAGATGACTTAAAAATATTATAATTTCTCGTTGGAATCATTACCAATGTACTAGAATTTTAGCATAATAGTCAACGTGTTAAGAATACTGCGGCTGTGTACATTACCCCCAGCAACCATCACTACCAAGCAAAAAAAAAGAATAAAGTAATTCTTGTTTAAAAAGGAATCACTGGGAAGGATCTCGAAGATTTCATTCAATTTCCTGGCTGCAAAGAAGTTTATTCTCGGTTGAACTTCAAGGGAGTAGACCATACACAATTCACCCTTTGGGATCCAAGCCGACTATAAATAGAAGAAGTATTTAAGTACCTATATATTTTAAAACTGTTCACACCTACTCATACTGTGTAAATAGACTATTGCACAATACATCACCATCACAATTATTAAGAACGAACTCAGAACAAAGTCAGTCGAATTTCGCAATTCTTTAAGAAAAAATTGACTCGTCAACTTACTAATAGTAACAATAACTTCTGAATGGCTTGAAACTCCAAGACTAGTGTCAAGCTTGAGTTTCGATTACTAAAGTAACACTACAAAAATTGCCAATAGAAGTGATAATTACTAAGTGACTTGCTGCCTTCCCGAAAATTCCTTCAGATTCAATCTACTTCAGATTTATCGACAGCCTAAACACTATTATGAAAGGCAACTTTTGTCCGCCATTAATAGTCATAAATAATGAAAGAATTCTGCCCTTATGTTTCGTTCCACCCTAATGCTAAGCCGCGCTTCTCATCGATGCTAACCCGGTTCTCTATTTTCGGCGGCAGTTCGCTAACCACGATTCTCTGATCGAAAAGGGGCGTCAACAGACCCTGCTATAAAGTCGTGGACGCGTATTTGTGAAACCCTAGCTGTGGCGTACCTAGACTGCGCCAGCCTTGGTATTATACTTCACAGTGCTCCGTTTTTATCTTAAATCAAGCGCAGAGAGGAGACGTTTCGAAATTGATTCACCCCTTGGGGCAACTTCCCATCGTACACTTGCGACGGCTATTTTGAAAGGGTTTCTTTGTTGCAAAATTGGGAAGATGATACCGTCCTTCAACGTGGCAATTTTGACAGTGTTTGAGCCGAAGTTTGTTTGAAGGTTGCCGCTGTTACATGATGAAGAATTATGTGATAGAGAGTGAATACATTCGCAGAGAAACAGGCTGGGAATCACTGATACTCAAATAACAATTCATTAATTTTGTAAAAGTATCTTAATTTTAGGACCATCACGTATATGAACAGTTGAAGGAAATCTAATGGTACCTTTATAGGATATTAAAAAAATGTTGTTAAGCTTAGAATAGTAAAATACGAAATTCTTCAGAAGTTTACGTAATCGACGCTATGCGTCATTAAATTTCATGAAGAGTTAGTAACGAAAAATAAAATTCTAACGATTAATTCACCTTTACTTATTATAACGTGTATCGTTGCTAATTACTGTTTAATTTGTTTAATTCATGCATTTCATACTCGATATAAAATTAACAAGCTAAAAGGCTCGTCTTCAGAAATTAACCGCGAGCAATTAGCGCTTAATTACACATAAAAGGATTCTCTATTTTTGTGTTCAGTAGAGCTCTCGAATCCATTTTGCACACTTTCTTCATTAACTCGATGCTTTCCATCGAGAAAGTTATTCAGCCTGCCTAAATAGATGATAATCTGTCAGACAAGTAAAGGGGACGAGGAAGAATATCGCAGCCATTTGTTGCAATTTTTTGCCATTCTATGCTGCCACATGTGGCCTCGCGTTATTATGGAGCAAGATTATGGTCCAATACGATACACCGAACCTATCTTGGCTTACGCAATCTTTGAATAGCCAATTTTCTCCTTCTGGTTTTTCAGAATACGTCAATAATCGTTCAATGTTGCACTTCTTTATTCGATACTTTAAATAAATAAAAATGAAAAAAAACCTCAATTTTTTAGTTAAAAATTCCCATAGGTACAATTTTTAGATAAATCTACTGAATATCTATTAAATTAATATTTCAAATGTCTCATATACAGATATTTGTTTAATTTGTTTGGAGTAAATTACTTTTTAACAAGTGACTTTTATTTAGCCTAGAAGGAAAATAGTAGAAGATTAGAATTGATAAAATTAGTACGAACAGTGTATAGAATATTAAATACAAGAAAAACTTAAGTCAGTAATTCATTGATGTACATATTAAATTTGGTGGTTTATGAATTGAATCAAATGAAGTAAACTTTTTTAAAAATAATTTATCAAATAAATACAAAAACAGCTCAGTTGTTTATATTATAAAACGTATTATAAACTTAAATTAGATTAGATCGATCATATTAATTTTAAGAAAAATCTTGACTTCAGCCTAGTACGTTGTGATTTTTGGTTAAATCTTTATGAAACTGTTAACGATTCTAATTCTTACCTTATAAATTTCTTGTACGTGACGAATTCGAAAACACTGATAAAATACCGTACATCTACCTAATTTTTAAAAATTCCAAGGTTCCAATAGACCTCACAAAATGGTAACTGAAGTATAACGTTATTAACGTTATTAACTCATCCAAAGAAAAGGATAAAGAAAAGGGACGAGAGAGTGGTGAAACTGTGGCTTGACGGTTCGATCATCAATTTTGTCGATAAATACATCCCATATGGATGAAGAAGGAAGCCACATCAAGTTTCTCTGAACTCATTGCGAAGGATCTGCGAAATAAAGCGTTGGCGTCATGGGGAATTTCTTGGGCTTTTCGTGAGCCTCAGAATAGTGAGATCTAGAGACACTATTCTGGTCTAGAACTTCTTACAATCTGAACTCTTATCTACAAGTTCGTAGAATATTCTACTGAAATTTTAAAACTTAATAAAGTCGAGACAGTTATTAAAAGTAAGTAATCAAATCACACCTGAAAGTTTAAGAGTATATGTAATTACTATAGGAATTCTAAATCCTAAATTCTATCTATCTAAATCTGAATTCTGTTTGGAGCTTAAAATGTTCCGTATTTCTTGGTGAGAGTTATATCAAAAATTAAAATGGCTAATAAATAAAACTTCCACTGCATATTAGACAACCGTTTAGATAGAATGTTAACAAATGTTCGGTTAGTTGCTTCACTCGTTTGAACTTCCCCTCCATTTTTAATTATTACATTTCAGGTCAGCTTGAAATCATAATCCAATATCAGAGATTTTATTGTAATATTCTCTTTGGACTTTACCTTTATTACTACCATCCCCAAGATTATTAACAAGACATCCAAGACACTTAGTTTTGTTTTTAGAACGTCTAACTCTTTTAGAAATATTAACACCTTCAAATTGCTCTTTGGTTAGACCACTTCTTGAGTACTATTCTAATGCCTAGTTATCGTATCGTCAATATCTGCTAGTAAACATAGAACGTGTACAACGTAAATTTTTACGTTTAATTGCTCGTTTCTCAAGTAAGCCCATGACTTTCGACGATCTCAGCTATTTGTCGATACTAAAACGCTTAAGCCTTAAATCTTTTGAACACAGACGCTTGATTGATTTTATTTTTTAATTACATACACTTTCAAAAAGACTAATGTGGCATATTGAAACCAATAAGATCATCTCACTAAGCCAAAGTGGCTTCAGAAAATTCAGATCAACTTTAGACCATCTTACTAATTTTGAAATAACTATATGTGATGCTTTTGCCAATAACGAACACGTAATAGCAGTGTGTCTAGATCTTGAAAAAGCGTAGGATATGGTTTGGCGTGAAAGAATAATTTGTAAGGGCAAGAATCTGTCATCTACACAAGCTATCATCCAAGATTCCTCAAACAAAATTACTAATTCGAGAGAAAAAACAGGATACAAAATCTCTAAAGCCAAATCTGAATTTATACTCTTTTTAAGAAGCAACTGCAACAATTCGATCAAATTGTGCACTGGCAATGACGAATTGAAAAAGTTGAATATTGTAAGGATATTAGGTCTATATTTCGATGAAAAAATAATCTGGTCACACCATCTGAAATACTTAAAAAGTACCTGTATAACACGCATGAATATCAAATCCATCGCTTCATGTAATGAGAGAGCAAATAAACTCATTATATTAAATAAATATTAAATAAATATTAAATACATATAATGCATGTATAAGATCCAAATTAGATTACGGATGTACCATTTATGCCTCAGCTACACCCAGAAATCTAAATATGTTAAATTCAATCCACAACACGGGTTTACGACTTGCACTTGGAGCATTTAAATGAAACCCAGTTTAAAGCATCCTAAGTGAAGTCAATAAATTACTATTAAACTTTTGACGAATGAGACTATGTGTTTAATACGCAATAAAAATCAGTGTTCTGCCTAGTAACTCTGTTTACAATAACATCTGATCAACCAGATACATATATGGAAATCTACGAAACAAAGCCACGCACTCTAAAACCCCTCTATGTTCGAGCGAATAGATGTATTAAAGATTTAACTCTCAAACGCCCAACTGTAAAAATCCACCAATTCCTAAAAGAACCATCATGGTTGCTAGAACTCTCTAAAATAACTGAATTGTTAAACTGTATTAATCGACTACAAAGACTCTGCACTACAAAGCGATATTCTCAAAACAATGAAAGAATTTGTCGACTACATCAAGATACATACTGATGGTTCTCGTTCTGAAAAAGGCAACAGACGTGCAATCATATACCACAACAAAATTCTCAAATATAATCTGTAAAATAGGACAGTCCTTTATAAATAATTCTGTAAACCATGCCTTTATGTTAGAATGTTTCGATACGAATAAAGTTAACAACGCTGAAAGCAGGATTATTAATACTATCTTGAGCAAGGTTCTCGTTATGATGTTAAGTACGAATAGAAGCTACAGTACTTATACGATGACAAGTAATGGGTCCATACCTTTAAAGTTTGTGAAATATGAGGAAGCAAGATTTCTCCCGAAAGGAGGATAAAGATAAAACGACTGCAGTAGACGAATAAAGAGCATTAAGAATTTTTTAATGAAGGATTATGAAAACGTACACTCCGAGTGTACTAAATATTATCGTGTATAATCGTATGTGAGCTACGACTATAGTCACATTATCTTATCGAAATATGACTGTTTAATGTTTTATGTAAAGCATACGTTTTACTGAATTTTTACACTTGAAATACACTGCAAATTTCATAAAAAAATATTGTGTCATAAGATTCGTTGTTTTAAATAGTATTCGAGTTAATTTAGTTGTGTCAAAATAATTAGTTATTAAATTATAATTTATTTAGACAGCTTGAATGATATTTAACTGTTCATTTCAATTAATGTCAAATTTTAGAAGCTCTAATTTATATTTTAACTTTCATTCTACATTGAACAGAATACTTTCCTTTGATCTAGAATAATAATCTTCCCTGTGTAATAATAATGCAGTATCGAGTTTACGTTTTAGGCAATCCTGACATACTGCAGTTAAATAATCAATGGTGGTGTAATCAAAGAATGTGTTTTCAATCTGCGCTACGCTATTAATTGACTGACTTATCGTATTTCGAGGTTCCTGACAGTTCGAAAACGGTGCACTGCTGAGTCAGGCATCTCGAAATTCGAGTCTAAACAGCGTTAGCAATTCCATCGTGGCTGTTCAATCGCGAAAAAGATATTCTGCTGTCACGTGTAATCCACCACCCGCCACCGATATGATAATCGCTCGATGTCACATCATAAGTAACACACCGCCTGTTTCGTAACCAAATGGAGCAGTAGTATTTTGAGGATTTTGTAGGACTTTGTCCAAGAAGAATTTAATGATTCTAGTTTATGAAAATTCACTCAAAGTGTGACAATATTTTAATAAAACGTTTGAAAAATGATTATTTAGAATTTAGAAAATATTTCACTTTTTTTGTTGGAAGCGACTTTGAAATAATTATACGTTAGTTTATTTTATTTGATTTAAGTAGAAATTATTTTTTAATTCATTTATCTCTGAATTATTTCTAGATTTGGGATTTTAGATAATATTTTTTCTTCATTTTGAATATACTTTTCCCAGGTCTGAGTTAACTGAGGACGAAAGAATGACATCTATTTTCGGGAAGAAATGAATATGAGAATATGCATTTTAATAGAATTCATTAAAACCTGAGTCGGCACGATAGGGAAAGTTATTAAGGAAAGGAATATCAAGTATGCAAAGGAGGAATTTCATTATATGAAACAACGCAGTTAAACTTTGTGTGATCGTTATTATAAAAACTATTTTGTTGAGCGGTATTATTACATCTTTTAAAATACATTGAATACAATTTTGTGTTCAATTAAAAATACTCTTTGCTTTGTCTTGTTACCATTTTCTTGAGTAAATGAGAACACTACCATAAAATATTTTACATAACCAAAACTTTTGGTCATAAATGAAAAATGTTTATTTGAAAAACTGTAAGAACAGAAGATATAAACAATTTTTATATAATTTGAATGAAAGTTTACAAGATAAAACGATTTTCATAGAAACAAATTGAATCAAAGAAACCTGTTCTTCACGTAATGGAATTACAATATAGGTACTTTGCAGGTTTGGTACTTTGCCTTCTTTAGAAAGTAAGTAGGCAAGAAATATGTGCTTTATGTCACTTTACTTTATAATGATAGAATTAGTTCATATTCTTGCTCAAATAATCAAGGCTTAGCTATATATCACATTATTCAAGCACTTTCAGTAGAGCTACCATCTTCCGCGCTAAGTTATCGCTATCAACCAAGACAATTCATCCGTTTAATTAATATTCAGTCAGCCAGGGAAGCCATTGGTGCCCGGAATGCGACGCTAATCTAAGTGTTCAACGTCGTGCAGAATCGCTGAACCCGATATCTCCATTAGGAACTAAAAGCTTTAATGGAGACGTCAGATCGAAAGTAACAGGTTCATGAGCGAGTAAGAAACAGCTCCGGTCATAGCCCTTGTAATTGCTTTATTAATAGCCAGCGTGGTCCGCGTTAAGAGCTCGTTCGCGCCGTGACCGCGGCACCGTGGGAGGCTAGGCTAATTTTAAAAGACGCCCTCCGTGCTGAATTTCAGTTACGTTTACACGAGAGCCGATCGTGCGGGAGAGACATTCCGTTCCAACGACACGTGAGCCTCCCTATCGTTCGCTTCCCGGATTTTGAGGTACAGCCCCGAATCGCTCTAGCTTCCGGGATGA
Source organism: Calliopsis andreniformis (assembly GCF_051401765.1). NCBI lineage: Eukaryota > Metazoa > Arthropoda > Insecta > Hymenoptera > Andrenidae > Calliopsis > Calliopsis andreniformis. The sequence goes on from NC_135071.1 coordinate 8,640,150, forward strand.
TTTTCACGAAACCGCGATAAGGACCAGGCCATGGTCGACTTGGTCAACAGTTCTTTGCCTCCGTTCCGGATGATCGAATGCTAGAAGATTAAATGCTATGGGGAACTTTGGACCGTACAGTGTTCTGAACGACTGTCTGAACGGGAAAAAATGGTGATACAGATCTTGCAGGTCTTCTAAGTAGATTTAAGTAAGGAGACCTTTGTAGGATCTGTTAGAGACATTTGTAAAATTAACAAAGGTAGCTTGACTATAGTAAGAGCAGCTTTGTTAAATCTATAAAGTTGGTTTTTATTGAATCTGTTAAATTCAGGCTTGTTAGAGTACTTTTGTGAATTCTATAAGAAGAGACTTTAGTAATTTCAGCTTAACATTTTATTTCATATAGTAGAAAAAAAAATATGTTTAACTCTTTCGTGACATGCATACATATGTTTCACTTTATTTTTTATTTCGTACCTAGTATGACGTTGGAAGCCTAGTTAACAAAAAGAAAAGATTGAAAGATTCTCAACAAAAATAATTTGGTCACGAAAGGATGAAAATGTATACATGGTTAAGGGAAGAAAAGTTTATGGACAATTAAAACTTTCGTGAATCATTGTGGTAAATGAAGAAGAAGTTTTGTGAAACAAAGAGACAGAGTAATATTATTATTATTAAAAAAAACAACAACTATGAAATAGGTATCCATGTTTTAGATATTTGGCTGAGGCCTGAGAAGATATCCCATTAACCTTGCTAACTAATCTTGTCAATATGGAGTAGAATACCAACTTATTAGTTCTTTTGTACATCACTGTATATATTTTAATAATTCAATTTTAGTAATTTACAGCTGTAAGTTAATGCATTTACTAGTATTGTAGTTTATCCCAAATAAAACAGAATTCCCTCGTTACCCTTATTGCATTTCTTGAGTCCTTTCTGACCCGATCCTGATTGTTAGCTCTTTTATCAGCTTCCTTAACCCTCTTAGTGTCAAGGTACCAATCTATCGGTAATAGGACAAACTGCTAAAGTCTATAGCAAAACACTATAGACATCTAACTTTTTTTTAGTGTCAGATATGTGAAAAAGGTACAATTTTCTTTTGATTAGTGTATTCTGCAAGAATTTATCAGTACGTGAGAAAAACTTCGTTCAGCGATAAAAATATTTGTAGTGAATACAGAATTTTCTTTTAATGCGAGGAAAATTAGGTAAACATTCGCTTGGAAATTTTTAATACAGGTACCTGTAATTACAGAGTTACCAGTAAAAGGGTTAACTCGGATCAAATATAAACCAGCTATTGTCACTATCTAAATTTCTAATTCCTCGACATCCCATTAAAACTTCATTAGCTTCGTAGTAATAGATTGATAATAAAAATTGTTCACAATAAAATTTTCAAGAAGAACACAGACAATTTCATAAGGAACAGAAAATAAAGTGTGGAAAATGATCAACATAAAGATAGGTTTAATTTTGGCGAAGAAATATCCTTTCTCAAGCCTCTGTGCAATCGCGACTGAGAGACCCCACTATACTAGTCCTCACATTAGGGGGACTAGTATACATTTTTTTCGAGGGCGGAGACGTATTATATTTACGGGGGATATTTACGTCGTTGGGGAAAGATAGCTCGCCTGATAGTGGCACCAAAAACGGCCCAGCGTCGAACGAAATACTCCGCCAATGACGGTAGGACGACAAAACGATCTCGAAGACGAGCGAACGGCTTTCTGTTGCCCGTGGAAAGTGTTCTCGCGACAAACCCAGCGAAAAATTACGATCGAAGCGTGCATAATGACACGCGAATGCGGGAAATAAATTTTCCCGCGCAGACACGGCGGAAGTATTTGAACGTTTTTTCCTTCTGTTCTTGTTGCTTTCCACGAAATGAAGATCAGGGAGCTCGTGTAACTGTCAGAAAATATTCGGTTATTTTTAATCGTTCTTTTGTACAGTTTTATCTGACAATGCTGACATTGTGTTAACAATCAAGCGGTGACTTATGATATGCAATTAAATGTTAAAACGTTGTAGTATTATTTCTTTTTCGAAACACGTGTACTGACTTGTGAGTTTAAGTATACAATTATTTTGTATGAAACAGGAAATAAGACACTTCATAAGTATTAAAAAATATTGTTTATATTGGAGTGGAATAATATCTACTATTTAAGTTAGAAGGACCAATGAACTGAAGTTATGATTAAGAATATTTCTGTCAAGAACAAGAGCTTAATTAGTCATTAAGTTCCAACAGGTGCATACTTATATGTATTAAATATAGAGAAGGTGGGAATATGGACCACTGTTCTTGTTGTGAGGAAAACGCATATTAAAAATATAAAAATTGCAATAATGAAAGATGCAAGTGGTAGCTCATAGATCTGAGACAATGTATCAGTAGTTTTTTAATGTAAAAATTCAACTATTTTGAACTTATATAATTTCTACAAAATTGTGACAAAAACATCGTTTTAGATTCTAAAATAATTTTAGAAAGTGAGGTAGTAATATGGACCACAACTAGAAAGGTAAAAAACGCGTAATATAATTGATTTTTTCGCAAACTTTATGTTTTAATATTAAAGCAAGTTTTTTGTTCTTAATTAATACGATTCTGTATAAGTTTGGCATTCAATGAAAGTTTGTAAAATTTTGATAAACATTACAAAGGATCTCTCTCAGATCTAGTGCATAAGAAATGGACCCATTCTTGAAATAAAAGAAAGAACAAAACGTAATAAGGTAAGAGCATCACTTCGAGCTTTAAAAATGTCGACATGGGAAGCTTAATCTTCTGACTACTTATATCTCTATATCTAACATTGTTCATATTTGTTAGTTAACATAAAAAACATATGAATTAATCTTACCATGAAAAACTTTTTAGACGCACAAAAACCAACACTTTCACTTTTTAACAAAAGTAAACATGAGAATTACGCCAGTTCTGCCTGTTGGTACTAAAGGACATTAATTGATGTGTTTATTTCAATTATTAAGGAAGTAAGAACCTGGTCCGTATTACAACCCTGGTCTATATTCCCACCTTCTCCCTTATGGTGAAATTAGTAATCAGTAAACAGCAGTGTAATTGTTTGAGAAAATATGATTCCAGTAAAAAATAAACTTTAATTAACTTTTAATTTCAGTGACTGAGCTTTCAATTTTCAGTAGATTTAAATTGCCTTAAGCTTATAAAATGTTTCATTTCTCTTATCCCCTTTAATACATCAGTTTTATATAGCTCGGTATTATGCATTCAGTAATTAAATGACGCCAATTTAGAGAGACATTAGCAGCACTATGTAATAAAGTGTTCGCGCGTGCCAGCGCAGTGTGACAAATATAGAGTGTCGTTAAAATAAAACCGGTAGTTTGCGAAGACGTGACGTCGGTAACAGGAAATGACAACATATCCACGTTGCGTATTACAGGAACGAGTGAACACGCATCCATTCAGCGACAGGTGGTGTTCACATGCTACTACTCGAGGATTTCATTGTACGCTAGAGTATCGATACTTGCATGCGAACCTTAAACCGCGATTAATGCATTACACGATGAATTATTCAAGACTCGCTAACTAGCGATATACATAGCCTCTTGTGACTTTAAGTTTTGTTATTTTGTGCTTTTGTAGCGGTTCGAAAAATAAGTAGGGTGTCCTACGTAATGCAATGAAAGAAGAATGGCAAATAACAGTAGAATTTTGGGCTCTTCCAGCAGATAAAATATGTAGAATTATTTAAGACAAAGGTATAAGGTAGAAAAAGTGGAAAATGCAGAGTGCAAAGAATTGGAAGTCGTTGACTTTAAATGGTCAGAATTCGAAAACGAATGCATGAAATTAAAAAATTCGAACATTATATTAATATGTATAGGGGGTCCTAGAACTGATGGCACAAGTTAGAAGAGAGTGATTCTATATGAATAAATAAGATGGAAATGTAGAGTAAAAATTATTGATATCACGCTTCGTTTTCGAGAAAATTGACTTTAAATTTTAACCAAATACAAGTGTACCGAACTACAGTTTAAAGTGTTTGAGGGAAAAACTGGGAAAGGGGAATGCTTTTAGCGTACTGTAGAGACAGTCATTGCTCAGACCAAGAATGTTCACCGTACCTCTGTACTCTTCAATCACCCAAAACTGTACTTTGGTATGCTTGTACGCGACCATAATTCAACCTCGATTTTATCGGAAACTAAGCACGATATCAAGAAAGTTTAGTTTTCATTTTCGTCTTATTTTTTCACGTAGAATCCTCCCACCCCCCATGTACCACCAGGTCTGGGGCACCCTGTATAACATGCATATTATAGTTACCAAACCCTATTCTACATTGGTGTGTTAACCCTTAAAAAATATAATTTGGAGTTATGAATGTACAACAGTATTATTAAAAGTAACACATAAAAAGTAAATACGTGAATATGAATTTTTGAAATTTCTGAAGCCTAAAATTATCTCCTTCTTATCGAACAATTATTATCCTGCATCTATATTCTATGTGCAATTTTAAGTGTAATTATAATCTTTAATTCTTTAATATTATTTTTTGTATTACTAGCAAGTTTAAATAAACAAATATTAATAATATACATATGTATGCTACTCCTTTTAGATCACATCTAACGCTAATGAATAATATTAGTAAGTATGCTAGAAAAATTGCCAGAATAGATTATTTCAATTAAATTAAAGCTTTGTGAGTTAGTACACCAATGCAAAACGTCAATTTATAATAATAATATTTTACATTCTTTGACTTATTCTTCGAAATTACGTTATATTTTATTTGTTAACTAGAATCCTTATATTTAAACGACTATTTTAATGAATAATATTATAACGTATGGTAAAAAAATTGCTACTGTATATGTTATTGGAGAAAAAATGTAAAACGCTCGATTGGTACAAACTAGTTATTTATGGGTTAATATACCAGTGCAGAATAGGGTCCAATTTTTGAAACTGCAGTAATAAATCTTACTAGATAACATAATTTTGAAGATCCTGTCAAAATTTATTCCCAAAAAGTGATGAAAACAAATCCAAAAATAAGGGCTCCTATTTTCATAAAAACCAACAACCATCATTTAATACTCGATTCTTCTTTTTCCTCAATCTGGAAAATAAAATCCGAAGAAGTGTTTACGTCACTGGCTCCACGCCCAGCTCTACCCAGACCCCAACCAACAACCTGTTCCCTCGGCGAATTTGACACCAGTGAACCCCAACCTGTTAAGTCTCCCTCGGCGAAGGAGGGTACGATGAAGACATCAGGCTTGGGTTAAGCCGCGAATGAGATCGCTATCAATCGAGCTGGATCAAACTAACACACGACTAATAACCTCGCGAGGAGTTAACCGTCCACGAGGACCGTTGTCAGGTCCATCGAGATGAGAGAAAGTCCCCTGGTCCCCAGGGACCGCAGGAATAGAGAGTTCTCGGTGGTGTTCGCAGGAAGTGACGACATATCCTCGGCATGTGTCCCAGGAACGAGTGGACGTGTGTACAAAGCGGCAGCTGTCGTCCAAGTGGCAATGCCACTGTTCGCTTCAAAGTTGCGATTCTCGTTGCGTGCGATCGCACGCACTCAAGCAAGAACCACGACGACGATGGAGGAAAGGAACGAGACGCGGCCTGTCTGGGGAGGAAGCAGGAAAGAAAGGGAGGAGATGGGAGTAAAATGAAAGGAAACGACCAGTGGGAAGGGGAGCCGTGGAGGACGAGGGGGGAGAAGGAGACGAAGAAAGAGGTGGCGGTCGAAGAGTCGGTGTGGCATCGCCAGATGCGCGGCACATTTTAATTAACGTCCAGACATCCTCCGAGACGGGTGACCCCGAGCTCAGGGCCATCCAATGACCCTTTTCCCAGCGACCATCTTCTGGGGAACGGATAACAGGAAGCGACCTCCCCTCTTCTGCCGCGGAGAAGATTCGCCCGCCTGGCTTCGCGATAATGCCACGACAGGCCTTTACGCTAGTGAATGCGAGCGTCGAATGCCAATCGACGGTTGCGCTTAATCGAGCGGTCCGAGGCGTATTCCACTGCCATGGTTCGGCATTTCGAAATACGGGATGGTCGTCAGCGTGCCAGTGGAATGAGTAATTTTATCGTGGCGCGAAGTTTCAACTGGCTGGGTATCAATGATGGACTCGGTTCGGGGAATGTTGACAGCTCGGGGTAAATTGGCTGTTACGAGTTCATGCATTTTTAATGAGGTTGTATGTATGTGAGTTTTGAAGGTTTAAATGTTGGCAAATTTATGAATCTTAATATTTGAAGATTCGAATGTCGATGTTTTTGTAGCTTTAAAGGTCTGAACATTTTGGAGGTCTGGAGATTTGAAGATTTAAAGATTTGAATATTCAGGAATCTGAAGATTTTAATATTTAAATATTTGGAAATTTAAAGGTCTCTAAATTTGAAGCTATAAATATTTGAAAATTTGGATTTCTTTGTACACCGTGTCTTTATTGAGTATGTGGAGCTTATAATTGTGAATTTACAATGAAATTGTACAGATATAAATAACCAGTCTGTAAAGATAACAATTAAAGTTATAATTAGTTATTCTGTACTTATCACTAAGTTAATCGCTCAAAAAATGAATAAATCATATCATTAAAATAAACGCATTAAATAAAAGTGTCAATTTAATTGCAAATTACTATAATTTTATACATGTTTGATTTTATCATACACTGACACATGATTAAAGTGAAGAAAAACAGGAGCCTGAACATATTAACAAAAAATTACATTAAATATAAATGCGTTACATTAATAATTACTATTATTTTTTACTTATTTATCTAACAATATAGAATTCCAATTTACTCCACAATTTTCAAGTTACAGTTCAGGGATGTAATTCATCCAAAAAGAACTACAATAAAGTATCACAATAAACTAAATATGACACTTAACATAATTGAATCGATAACTCAAAGAACAATACAAGTCCAAAACTAGCCATTTGAAAATAATTTCAAAACTACATAATTATATAAAAAACATAAAATTACAAATTAGAATAAAATATGTCAAAATATGGTTTTCAGACTTGCCTTGACCTCCAACTCATCGATTCGATAACGATCTCCCTCAACATTCCCCGTGAAACTAATTTCCTTCAATTCCCAGTCGAAATTTATAAATCTGTATCACGTCTCTATTTCCACTGGGACTCTCAATGAAATTACCAATAATCTCCCCAGTCGTAATTTGTCATCGGTTAGTTTCTCGTTTCGGAGTGCTGTGCATCGTCACGCTTGCACACTGGATTACGTTGCCGGCGAGTCAGTCATTCATAAAAATATGTAACGCGGTCGGCGCACACAGCCAGATATGTACTACTATATACTACGAGGGGCCGCATTCAGTGACCGCGGCGCACGTAGTACGGTGCACGTACGCTGACGTGGAACGTACACACACGTAAAAATGCGGATACACTCGCGTGGTTATTGTGCAGCTAGGTGAGCGTAACCCGTCGGGAAAGGAAGACGAGAAAGTGGAGTCGGAACGGCACGTATCAGACTCGGCTAGCAAGCCTGCTGGGCATTACCGCTGTCAATCGTGGCCATTGTTGACGGTGCCTCGACAATGGCCGTATCGGCTGAAAGAAAAATATTGAACGCTGCGCGCGAGGTAAAGGACTCATTGTCAGTGCTTGGACACGTCTCGGTATTCGACACTAGTGCAAATAATACTGGTTATTACGCTTTATTGACGAAGCTATTTCATTCAGTTATTTCAATATTTAATGAAGGATGTTTGTGTATATTTTCTTTTGACAATTTCATAAGAAAAATTCATTTCTTTTAGATATCCGTCTTGTGCACTATTTTATTGCTATTTTTATTTAATTTGATAAGTTTCAAGTTTTTTTTAAAATGGACATTATTGATAATATAGTATAATTAAAATACTTATATTGGCGAGTTGAAGGGCAGTGCAAATCCAAAATTAGGCATTTACAATTTCATTTAGTATGCTGGTATAATTAATATATTTTTGAAAAAATGGTATATTAAATTATTATTTTTTTACAGAAAGATTAAAATTGAAATTTATAGTATTTTCTTTATTTGTGTGTATACTGTATATCTGTGCAGTGAAATTTCATACTACCCCGAAACCTGGCCTTTACTAATTGTTGATAACAATTTTTATTTTATAAACTGGGAGATTATACAACAGTATGGTTCGAAATACTTTCTGTTAGTAAAATTTCTTTTCAATGTTATTTGTTTAACACTCTGTAAATATGTTAACATATGTAAATGATAGAGATTATTTTCAGCATACAATTTAATTCTTCAGAAAGTTTGCTTATTCAGTGGTGCTTATCTAATGCAATAAAAGGAGTAGTGCAATTTTAAATGTTATGTCTATCTGCGCACTTTTTGTATTTTAAGGTTTTATTTATAATATGCAGTAAATACTTTAATTAATATTTGCCTTCACTCGAAAATGTATCTTTCCAATTATATACCTACATATATACCTACTTATTAATAAATATAATAGCTAGTTTTGGTACCAGAGAAAGGTAAGATAAATTGCCACTGAATTAATAAACGATAAGTATTTCTAAAACACTGGATGTGTACTCTTTATATTGCGATACGAATGTGTAATCTAATTGAAACATTCGAGATCGAAGTAAACATATCGTCACACAATATTCCGGAAATTCGAATGGAAAAAGAGTTTATCAGTCGCAAGTAATCTTGTAAATAAGAAATCGTCGATACATCAAAGTGTGAAGAAGTTACTAGTACCGAGATGGTAAATAAACCGGCAGTGATTCAATGTAATTCCAGAAAACGGATAAGATAAGTTGTGCCCTTATATGGAAGTCATCGGAAAATATGCTTCCTTTGTTTATAGAAGCTCTTTTAAAATACGATATTTTATCTTGTCTATAATTTTCATGAGAAATATTTAGCTGCGAGCAGCTTCTAAGAAGCTTTCATGTGTATATCTTAAGAGTTATATCGTTTTAAAGGAAGCACTACTAATTCCAGAAAATAACAGTTATAATATAAACAAGTTAATATAAAAGATCCATATGCATTTATATGTATTATTTTTTCCAATTTCATTTATCTGAATAAGGTGTTTCAATAAATTATTTATAGATATTACAAGTATAAAATATTTATAAATATTTCATGTTAGAATATGTAAATATGTCGTTGTATTCATAATGGCCATTAGTTACATTATTATTATTTTATTTATGTATTAGTTTGTAAATAATACTGCAAATTTAAATAGTGATAAAAAAACATTTAATTATAATCACACAATGACAAGAAATATTTCATAATGTTATCAGTTTGTTATTACATCACTGGAATAGAATCAATTGTCTTAAGTTCATCGAAGATGAACAAATTATAATAATAAAGTAATAATAAAGAAACTGCCACATTAAATACATGTAGACAAAGACTAAATCGTTGTAAAATTAAAGTACACTGGTCAGCAATCTTAATCATTTGGGGCATTGATATCACTTATTTAGCAACAGATTTGATAGAATTAAAATTTGATTTAGGTCAGACTAAATTTCCCCATTTCTACTTGATTCCAAAATAAGATCAACCAATATGTAATATACGTGATGAGACTTTAACCTGAAGCATTCTTAATTCCTGCCTCCACTTGACGAAAGGAAGACAGATTCATGATGTTTACTCATCAATGCCAAAATTATTAAACAACGAAAACGATTTTAAAAAAGTATTTCAGTACCTAAAGAACATAAAAGAACCTAGTAAACATAGAAGTCGTTAATAAAACACAAATTTAAAAAAAAAATATAAAATTTTCCCAATTATCAACTCTGGCAAAACTGGATAAGGACTCCCAAAAGGTAATAAAAAGTGGTCTCATATTTCTGACTAGCTATCTTTACCGAATACACATTTTTCTCACGGTCAACAATATTTCAGTCACGGATACAATGAATGAGTTCCGTTAATCCAGAATTTGATGGGCCGCCTTTCTTTCAACACCTAGCATGTCGATGCATTGGAGCTGCATCATCGAATTTCCTCCTCGAAAGGTTTCTCGAACAATCGCGGGGAAATAATACGCGGCCACTCGAGGGCGCATTGAAATGCGGATGCGCGTATTTACACACACTTGAACGTACTTGCGCTTCCCGCAATAATTAGTATCCGTTCCACGAATTAGCCATCGGGGTTGGTTCCTTTCTCAGGTTATACCATCGCGCAAAACTGTTTAATGAGCAGCAACGAAATTCTCGCGGGACCCGTGAGACCTGGATCTTCGACGCTTTTCCGCTCCACGAACGGAAACTCGAGTTTTCTCGCGGAAGAGGAGAGAGGTGTTCGAGGTTTCGAGCTACACGATATATCGTGTGATGAAAGTGAAATCAAGACCGCAGGGGAGGAGCTTGATAAGTCCATTTTTAGCGACTTTCTGTGTTTTTGTTATGTGATCTGGTAGATGGTGGGATGTGCTTTTATATGGCAGAGTTGACAAGATAAATATCTTGATCAGTTCCAAGATACAACCATTTTCATAATGGGTGTATAGGGAAATAACTTGAGAAATATATCTGAAATGGGAGAATAAATAATTATTTGATAAGTTAAATTCAAAGCTGATAAATAGTATCTAATAATTTCTTCATTGAAAAACTTTCAAGAACTTTCAATCAGTTGCACTGAAGCTGCACATGATTCGCTTTTGTTATTTTATAGTTATAATTGGTCTCCACTAGGAGAAGAATAGTGTACTTTTTTTTATTGAGAATTTAATAGTTGCTTCTATATCCAATGTGTTAACGACGAAATTTTATTTAAGTATATGATAATATGCATATTAAATAAACTAGTGTATATAAAAAATTAAACAGAACTTCAAGAACTTAGATAATTATTATCTAATAACTAATTTTATAATCATAAAAATACCCATATATTAATTAGTAAATTTTGTGTCTTTGAATACATCATAAAATGAATTCAAAAATAAATTAGCCTTTAAAATAAAGTTTAAAAAATATTCTATAGAAAAGCATGTTTCTAGAAAGTAGTTTGACTGACATTGCTATATTTGTAATTGGTCTACATAAATTTTGAATTGTGAAAATCTGTATAACGTCCTCGCCAATAAATAGCTTTTTTTTACTAACAGTTTCTAGAGGAAAATCTAATTGGGGAATCTATATTCTCGAACATCTCATATGAAAGCTAGATCATCAACGTGAGTGGAATCATACAGGCTTTTATTTTAATCCGACCCATTTTTCTTTTGTTTCACGACACGGTCTCATCTGTATTAGCAAACTGCTTCTGCGATGAACCTCTAAATTTCTGAACACCACACACAATCCATATAAAAATCATTTTTGATAAGGTAACAAATTTTCCAGTCTAAGTGGTGTCTAAGATTAGTTCTCAGTCGATAAATATACTGTTACAAATTGAAATTCAAGAAATAACATAACTGAATGTTTTAAAAAAGATGAAAAAACATAACAAACAGAAATGAAATGTCTGCAATATTTACTGTAAAAGTTGTCGGAAAAAAGAGATGTCAATTAATAAAAGAAATTTGTTATTACTGTTTTCACGCTTATAGTGTTTGTATACTACGCATGAAAAATGTATGCAAAAGTTCAAACACCTTTTCTTTACTGTGGTGAAAAATGCCAAGCGTTGAAGATAACAGTGAACAGTATCGAGGTCATTATGTCTAACAAGTCTATTTTTGCACACTGCCGATTTCCCTTGTACTAATAGTCTAGATACATACTTTCATTACTTTGATTATCAATCAGTCTTTGTTTTTCTCCTTTCATTCAAAACGTCGCACATTTTCGAAACATGAATACGTGCGAGCCATTGCACACTAAAGTGGCTAGTTTCTGTTTCATTTTGATTTTGACAGAATTAGCCATAAGTTTGCGGCCATTTGGTGAAAACGTCAATCTTTGGACTATTGTAACTTCGCGAAAAGAAGTCGTATAATAATTATTATTCTAGGATTATTTTAAGGGTTGACTCCTCTATTCTCACATCCTTAAATTGAATTTTTTCGAAAATTCTTTTACACTAGAAAACGAGTAAAAAGGTAAAGATAGTTTTACTTTAAAAAGTCGTTCAAATTCAATCGGCTTCCAAATGTTTCAAGAAGTTTTCAGGCAACTAAAATTACCATCAGTCTGAAGATTAAAGTTTTACCCTTACAATACGCTTCTAAAACTTGGTGCACAATCTTTTTCACAGTTTCATTCAAATTAAGGAGAATGTATCAACGTCAAATTAGACGTTTTCGGCTGCTTTCAGCCATTTTAGACTTTGTCGCGCCCATCTCATAGTCCAAAGATTGACAACGTTTTCGCCAAATGGTGGTAAACTTGTGACTGCTACTGTATGTAGTCTATGTGAAATGGAGATGAAATATAAATACAAATTATGGGAAAGAAGACGAAAATGCAGAGAAAAATAATACAAAACGAATGTATTTGAATTTTAATAATGATTTAAGTTAATTCATTTTTATAGTTAACTCCTTCACGTACAATTTTCTTTCGTAATTTTATCACCGCTGCCGTTCTGGAAGAGGTACCTGTTCCAAACTGCCAACCATAGAGTTCTCATTGAGCAAACATAGACACCTCACGCGATGGTGCGTGATCGGTTACTAGTGAAACATCCGTATCACGCGTTATCGTGAAATCGGCAGCGAAGATACTGTAAAACGTGCACGAGTCAGACTTGTCAAAGTATGGCAAGGGGTTAATGGTTTAAGAGATGACCACTCTAGCTTCTGAAATATTGAGTTCTTGACTAATTGTAAGATCTCAGAATGCGTAAAAATAGGTTTAAAAATTATATTAAAAGCTATAGAGTAATCATACATAATTTATTATTTTATAAACAATAGGTATAATTCTGCAGGTAAAGTGATGGATTTGAAACAAATGGATCATACATATTTGTCACATATTTCAGCGATGAAATTGAAAATTTGATAAAAATGGAATTCATCACTTTGGCTTCCCAAAGGTTCAAACAAGTACGTTTTTGCTACCTTTTTGACTGCAATCCTAAAAATAGGGTCCAGTATTACTAAACGTGATAGTTTTTAAAAGAATAAATGAAAATTCTCTAAATTTGCACGGTCCCGTGGCTTTCCATTGCTAAATAATGATGAACCTGGGAGACACTACTTCATAAATGTTGAAAACTCTCAACAATGGCAGAATAGACAGGTCTTTAATTTCGACACAAAACGAGAATGTCATAAATTTGTCCCTCATATATAAAATTCCCCTCATGTTTCTGTGTGACCCTCTCGTAGGCAAAAAATGCGCGTAGAAATGCTTCACGATCCCCTACGATCTAATAAAATTCTAGAACCAAAAGAATTGATTACCAGTACTATAGAGTGAATAATCCACCGTTATGATCAAACAAAGATATATTTTTTATAAGTACTCCATGCTCCCCGCTATAAATGCTATCCTTATAATATTAACGTCCTCGAATGACTTTATCTCCACAGCTTGTTTCATTCAAAGTCGCCATGGTGAATAGTTCATTCAATATAATTCATAAACTATTAGAAGGAAATTGTACCATATAAAAATTGCAGTCAGGCGAATAAAAATCAACGCTTTCATATTTAAGTCTGGGAATTTCTCATCAAAACACTTTTACCATCATTGTTGAAGTCTAGGGATCTCTCGTCAGCTTCTTTCAGATAGAAAATAATTACGACTAATTATATTGAGGTATTTAGAGAAAGAATTAATTACTGTCCGAACTTTGAAGGAAGATCTCTAATGGATAGGGTCGCTAACTTGATGAGATGTCGATCCTTTGGATCATGAATAGTACTTTTCCCAAGGGACTGACTGTCTACTCAACAGGTCACATAGTTGTGACTTCACAATTATTCCATTTCTTTTTGGACTTATCGTTTTCTCTCCTTAGCAAAGTCTCCTAACGTCATTTTTATGGTGGTTGGCAAGAGTGTCAAATCCTATTGACAATTTAGAAGGGTTCCTATTACACAGAAAAAGTGACGGGCAACTCAACTTCATTTGCATCAAATACAAAACGCGCTATTGAATCATAAACAAAATCCCTTACACTGATAAAACACTACGAAAAGTGTAATCAATTTGCCATAGGATGAGCTGCATATGAAGGAATCTACTTAATCGAGTCAGCGAGAAAGTTAGGTCCAAGTCTAGGTCTGGGTTAAGTCTAAGTTTAGGTCTAGATCGTCTTTAACTGTATTTCTGACGAGATATCTTTGACCAAATACCTTTCGACAAGGTGTCTTTCGACCAAGTTCCCTAGAATCCAATTTTCGACGGCTAGCAGGCCCATCGAGATCCACGACTTGGATCCCTGCCGCGGTTCGGATTCTCTGCCGAAGGAAGCCACAGCGTCTGAGGCCAATAACGGGAAAATCAAATCGGTATCACCTCTCACTCTCCGACGCTAAAGGTGTGCGTGAATGGTCGCGGGTGCCCGCTGGAAGGGGAGGGTCTTTCCATTGGAACAGAAAAATCCGGCATTCCAGCGCGTGGCTGCTCGCGAAACGCAGCCACCGATCCGTGGACGAACGGCGTTAGCCGAGCGCCGTTACTTAACGACCGTCTCCTTCAGGGAAAGTTCAAGTCGGCGTTTCGCCTCGAAACGAACGAGAGAGTCTTCTCTCAGTCGCCTCCTCTCCGCGAGGAACGGTGGAAAGGGGCGGAAGGAATCGGTTCGACAACTGCCAGAAAGCCGCACGATCACGTCGCCTCAGCGCTTTGGATTTCTAGCCTGGATTCTGCCTCCAAGTAGGACTCGGCTCCTCCGAGCCACCTTCGTCCAAATGGAATGTTCCTTCTTGCGTGATTGCTCCATTTATTGTTGGATTCTTATTGTTCGCTGAGCTGCTTCGAGCGGTGTCTCAATTGCATTGAGTGACTTGGAGTATAAGACGTGGATTAATCCGTAACTATACTTCGTTCACTGGGAGAACGCAGTTGTCGGTTGACGAGTTTTCGTACCCTTTGCGCAGTTCACGCCTACGCTCATTAGTTATTGGCTCTGTCACTCCCGAGCACATCCCTACCCATGAACCCCTTGTTGGGCCCTTGGAGGTCCTACCATTTCTAAAGAAAGTCACTTCTTCAAGTGTTAGCGCATAAACGGTGTGAAAGAAATTTTGAGCAAGCAAACGATATTCTTTTAGATTTTAGTTTTCTCCGAAAGTATTAATGCGGCTCTGTTAGCAAATAAAAATCTTCTTGAATATCGTCTCTGTCGACCGAAAACGTACTGGTACTAGTCAGAATTCTTACTGCGTTGCAATACCATAAACGACCCTAGATTTCCCGTGTCATAAACTACCTGGTCGCATCGAACATTTTGTAGGAAATCCAGGAAACAGTTCTACCGTTGCTGTTTCTTTATAATCAAATAAGCTGTGGATTCTTATACATTGATATCTCAATAAATATTGTTTCTTAATAGATAGAAACATTTGTTTCATTTGGACACTAGGTATACAGAGTAGAAAGAAGCAAGGCGTGTCCTTTTAGGCTCTTGAATCCTTCACCAATCTCAGTGGAAAAGTCAGTCGGGGCAATGGAAGCCATCTGCGTGAAACGACTGCGTTCTCTCAGTGAACGCAGTATAGTATGTTGAATTTTACACGTTTGGAAACTAGTTGTTTTTCAGGTTGTAGAATTACGTTAGACTATATTCGCATTCTTTGAGAAATATTAGAAGGTAGGTCCAATGAGTAAATACTGATCACAAGTTTCTAGGTGTGTTAAGATTAAAATGTCATTTATTTTAAACTTTCATGCAGGGTCCCTTAGATCGCGTCTTGCCAATCGCGGGTTAACGTGGTTCATATTAGGATAGAATTTCAAGTTCTCCATTGGACTGTCAATTTTTGTTTTCATTGGTTGTTTATGAAATGTGTTGCAAATCTGGAGCAAAGTAAAAAATTTTGCACTAAATTGTTTATTTATCTTTTTTCCCCAGAAAAGCACCATATACTGTAAGTCCTACCATAATTTGATATCCTGTATAATTGCATATGTGTATAGGAATAAGTGCTTAATTTAGGAACAAATTATCAATAAGTTAAAAAACAAGTTAAGAAATGAATAATTAATTCTCGAATTATCGAAAAATTATACTTTTCAAAATTATGACTGATTATTACATATGTAATTGCCCCTAAATGTAGATAGACGGAGGATATCTTCTGGAATTTTACTGAACATAAATGATAATTATTTTCTCAGAAGATAAGGTGAGAATATTGCATGTTGCGGTATTTTTGAAATGTACCAAAGAAAAGATAAGTTGCATACATGACTACATTCGAAAAATGATAAACATCAATTGAGAAGGATAAATAATGATATTGGGATCTTCCATCTAAAATTACGAAGATAAAAATTGAATCTACAACACAACACAGCAATTGCATTCGTACAGAGAAAGTGTTGCATAGGATGGAGAAATTATTAATTTCATTTGGGTACTCGTTTGCGATACAAATACGAAATATATAGTCAACGAAAGGATATAGCAATTCTAGTAGAACAGCAGAGTATCGATTCTTTACATTTCTAACAATCGGCATTGCTGTGGCCAACTGGGGACCTAGGTTTGAATTAACGTATTTTTTCCTAAATCCTGCTAATTCGAATCCCCAGGAGTGACAGAATGAACATTATCATGATACAGCATTGTCAATCAATTACATAATATCTAATTATATAGAAATTACAGAAAACGCAGCATTTAACATTTATTTCACTAAAGTGACAAATATTTTTTTCTGTGTCACTTTCTTCACTATTTAGAATATTTAATTAATTGACAATGCTGTACTGATAACAATAAATTGTCAAATAATTACTCTTATATGATTAAGGTTTGTTTGCCCTTTTTGCCATGTCTGAGGTCTTGAATTGACAGAAATGGAGGAAAAATACATCGTCATAATAGATTTTGAAAAATAGAATATGTATTTATAATAAAATTATGCGAAGAAACAATGCAAACGTATTAAGAAAAATGAAAATATTGAATCACTATCATGACAGATAAATAACTGGCAAATAGTCATATCAGAAAATATTTAACTGAAAAATTAAAACACTTTTTTGGTTTAAGTCTAGCAGTATATTCTATTACTAGGAATAAGGGAAAAATATTATATAAATGACTTTACTTATTGTTAGAAATTCAATACGTTGACTGTCATGTAGCTTTTCACTGTTTCGAAGCGGAATTTATTAACGATTTCATAACTTTTCCAGATATTTTTTGTGATCAAACAGATGTTCTAGTAGGTACTTTTGAGTGGAAGACGTACATACGCATAAATATCTGTTAATGTTATTTCATATTCCTTTTCGTTTGACTAGCATGTGAAAATGGCATATGAGTGTACTTACTAAAACTTACAAAATGATTAATTTTACATTTAAATATGTATCTACTCACAACTAAAATGCAAGTTACATTGCACTTTTGGAGCCAATGGCAAACGAGCGACATTTTGACGCACGATTTCGTTGCGATCATACATTTTTTTTTGTTTTCCTAATTACAGACAACGAAGACTGACATATAATTGCAACGAGATCGTGAGTCAAAATATCGCTCATGTGAATTGGGTCTTAGAATGAAACACAATAAAGAATAAAAAACTAAAAAAATCCTATTATGAAAAGGAATGTATCTACTTGCTGAAATTTCATTAACATCATAAATAGAAAGTATGCTGAATTACCGTAAGTAGAGGTATAAAAGAGATATAATAAAGAAATATAAGCTGTTTTATATTTCTTTAGTATTTCGAACAATTTAAATTCCACTGTATATATTTCAATTTCACAAAAAAGACAAGCATACTAAATTTCAAATGAATCAAACTCTAGACAACAACTCCAGCAATAGTAAACAAATATCTAAAGTGATTTTATTTTTAAATTATTAAATCCTAATAGTCACATTATTCCCAACCATACAAGTCGTCGCTAATAATCATAAAGTGCAGTTGATGCGACGCAACAATTCATCTTAAAAAAAAAACTATCCTATCATGAACAAGTACACCTCAAAAAACAAACAGTTATGAATTGACCAGTCCACTTTCCCTAAATCATCACCTTGCACAATACCCATAATGGTGACAACAACGTCAGTTGCTGAAAAAAGGGATTAAGGTAGTTGTTTCAGTTCAATCATATTAGAAAGTTAATTACACATAACCATTATTTACGAGTATTTCGTTTATTAGGGTATCACAAAAATTTTCGATAATTACCCTATACTGTTGCTATGGTACTATGCTTCGGAAATTCTTCGGAATTTCGCTGAATTATAAACTTTAAATTGCTATAATTTACTAATCAAATGGTAAACTGTGCTGTTTCTGTTTTTATTAAATTCTTATGTATTATACAGGGCGTTCCAGAACTGGCGATACAAGCAAAAAGAGGATAATTCTACATGGAGGGATAAAACGAAAATGTAGAATAAAAATGCTTGATATTACGCTTCGTTTTCAAGAAAATTGATTTTGAATTATGGTCAGGTGCAAGTGTATGAAAGAACAGTTATGGACGCTTGAAGAGTACAGAGGGTAAGGGGAACACTCTCGGTCTAGCCGCTGACTATCTTTACGATACGCTAGAAGCATTTCCCTTTCTCCGTTTATCTCTCAAGCGTCCAAACCTGTAGATCGGTATAGCTGTACTCGGTCAAAATTTCAAATCAATTCTTTTAAAACGAAGCGTGATCAATTTTTATTCTTTTTTATTCTACATTTATTCAAACATTTTTATTCTACATTTTCGTCTTATTTTTTCATGTATAATCACCTCCTTCCCGCTTGTACCGCCAGTTTTGGAACACCTTGTACATTAATCTTTTACCAAGTTCCTCAGAATATTGCCGGAGATACAGCAAAAATGTCACACCTCAGCGAAGTATCGGGACAGGGATTACGTGTTAGAAATAGAAACTCTGAAAGCAAATAACTCGAATTCGGGATGGTGAAATTTTAAAAAATTTTATCTAAACGTAGATGAAATTTATATTAAGATGCGATGAAAATTATAAGACATTCCTAAGAAACTCGATTTCGACAACAAGTACCTCAAATAAAAATCCCCGCGCAAGCGCGGTCGAGCAGAGCGAGAATGCACCGATTATTTCTCAATTTTCGTTATTCGCGCGTGAGCAGGTGTTACTCAACGACCCCTTCAGGGAAAGTTCGGATTAGCGCTAGTCCAGGTGAAAGAAATTCTGGAACGGTCGTTACAACCGCAATACGCAAGGCCGACGTATCGAACGGCTTCCGATTTCGAAACCGCGGCACGAGTGGCTCGCTGGTATCTGGACTAAGACAGTTTCCATCGCTCGCTATCCGTGTCAATGAATTCTGCAAATTTCCACCCTCCCACGGCGACGCTCGCGCGCTCGCTGGATAATCGTTGCGCAACACGGAAGCGGTTTCCCCCTCCGAGACATTTGATCGCGACCTCCAATGTGGTCCAACGTGATTTACCGTGGCGATAAAATTCGGTAAAAATGGGACATTAAATCGATCAGCTTTATTAGACCAGAGCGAAGGAGGCAGTGCGCGCGATACACGATGCGTCGTAAATTCTTGCAACGTAGGCTAGCACTTGTACAGTATACTCGCATAGGTGTAACGCAAGTACTTGTAACGCGCCAAAGATACTGCGACTATTTCTTTTATATGTGTGAAAAAAGATTCCTCGTACGATGTGCTATTGTTATTCTTGAGACACGAATGTGGTCTACGTTTAAGGAAATATGATAGTTCTGAAAAGAGCTGTTTTTGATGTGAGATGTGTCATCGGTGGTATCTTCGTTGTAAGAACTGGGATGACTCAAATACATTAATATCATTCTACAGAATTACTACAAGAATGAAATCTCTGGAAAAAATGATTAAAATATAAATGTTCGCGACACCAGAGCATGTAATAAAAAGTAGTTCGCTATAATAAGAACACAACATGGTACAATGAATATCTTTAAAACTGCTTCCAGCTTTTACAACGAAGACATCACCGATGACACATGTCACATCAAAAACAGCTCTTTTCAGAGCTACCATATTTCCTTAAATGTAGACCACACATGGTTCAACTTACAACATAATTGTTCAATTATTAAAAATTGTCGAAGTGTAGTGTAACTAGAAGTGTTATTATTTTGTTTATAACGTAAAAATTCAAAATTCTATTTTATCCGTATTTTGTGTTTTGGTTCATAATATTTGCATACGAATTTGCGAAACAATCGAACAACATGTAGTCAGTGAAAACAACGAAAATATACTATTTTTTAATATATTTTTTAAATAAATTGATGTTTTCAAAAACTGTTTACATAGGTGGATTCGTCGTTCAAAAATACATAATCGCCTCATGTATACCATTTTGCTACAAGCAATAGTTTTCGAGATATTAAGCGAAATATGCTTTCCATCCCCATCTTTGGGGGTGGTTTTCACCCCCTTAACATGAATTACAGCAGATAAAAATATTCGTGTCGAATACTTTTGATTACTTTATAATCCTGCAAAGTTTCATCAAAATCGGAGATTTCCTTGCGATGATCCCTTGTAAGTAAATTTAAGCAGGGTAAGCATTTGTAGGATCTACTATGGGCAGACAGTTTGCACAACTAATAAAAGTACCTTGACTATAAGGACTACAGTTAGAGCAGCTTTGTTAAATCTACAAAGTCGACTTTTACTGATTCTATGAAACTCAGGCCTGTTGGAGCACTTTTATAAATTCTACAACAGGCCTCAATAACTTCAGCTTAACATTTTTACCCGTGTATAACACGATTTCCTATTATGCGAATTCGTAGAATGTGTAACGTATTAACCACGTTATACGTGAGTCTACTGTAATTGCTAGATGGAAACAGTGAGGGGAGATGAGGTCGTGGAACGACGTCGACCTACGCCAGGAAGGAATGAGGAAACGAGATTAATCCATCTCGCAATTCTTCTTAGACTTCGTACGCCAAGGAAGGATTAAGTGAAAGACAAATAATGGATGGAATGATTAATTTACGTAACGGGCGTTTGATATGGAGACTGGTCAATGTGCAAGGCAGAAATGTTCAAAGGTTACTCTTGCTGTGAAGGGCAGTCTTTAGTGGCTGTGGGTAATGGCTGGAGTAACCACGATTGTGGGAGATGTGACAAAATGGTGATCTTGGTGCAGTATGAATAGGCAGTACGCAAGATTATTGTAGCTAAACTGTGGATTTTTATGCATTTATGGAATTTCTAAACCTGTAAAAAATTATAGGATTCATATGATAATACAAAATATATAAAATATGAAAACTAAAATGTAAATTCTAGTCGTTGAACGACGAAATAAATTTTTCTTTTGGTTCCATTTCTTTAACTGGGTTTATGAAAATATAAAATTGCATAAAAATTTGTAGTCTAATTATAGCCTATTATAATAGATTTTTAAATAATATAGATAGAAAATATTATAGTCTATGTTCACAGGTCCCCTCATTGGCGTCGCGTGTTGCTGTGATTGGAAGAGCAAGAATAGACACTCTATTGCGCCTACAGGTAAATATTTGGACAGGCTTGGTGTAGGGTTACGATTCGATCAGATTAATTAAGTGTTACCTGAACTGAAGGTCCTTAAATTGAATCGGTGAGTTGCAGAGCAGTATAAATTCAAAATTAGCCATTTTCAAATAATCTCAAAACTATATCTGGAGCCTTGAGTCCAAGTGTACTAACAATAAGGGTGCAAACACACTACTGTCATGTCACGTGAAATCACGCCACATATTATAGCAAATCCATAACGTGAACCGAGAGTTTTCCCTTGTTTTTAGTTTTATTTTGTTATAGGGTGGCCATTGAAAGGCTGAAAGGTTTGAAAAAGTCATAAGTTGTTCATTTTTTTTTTTTTTTTTGTTTTTTATGTTATAGAGCATCCCTTAGAGATTAAGATAGCTACGTATGATGTCTAGCAACAAGTAAAACTCATTGAGTTTTCCTATTCTAGTGAAAGATCAATTGTCGTCAACTGTTAAAAGATCATCTGATTTGACGACACCAAACTTCTTTTTGTGGGGCTACTTGAAAAAACGAGTTTACGTAAATAAACCTCAAATAATTCAAGAACTTAAATTGAACATTCGAGCCGAAATCCAACGTTTAGGACCTGAAACCTTGCGTACTGCCATGAAAATGCTATGGAAAGAGCCTATATTTCTGAGCAGGAAAATGGTGGTCATTTGAGAGACGTTGTTTTTCATACATGATATTGAAAAAAATCCATTAATTATATTTCCAAATAAAATAATAAAAAATTTTAAAAACATGTGTCTGTAAAAGTTATTTTTGTTTTATATCATTCAGTCTTTCAGTGGCCACCCTGTATAACATGAATATAATTTGCTGTACTATGTAACATGATCTCACGTGACGTGACAATAATGTGTTCGCAACCTAAGTCGAACAGAAAACAGGTGGACTTTATTTACTTTGGTTCTAGGATTCAGATATTTGCATACATAAAATGCACAGAACTACACGTTGGGACCAAATATCTCAAAATGTACCTTCAGATTTGTACTGTTCTTCAAATCATCGATTCAATTGAAGTAGCTTGCACTAAATGAAATTAACTTGAAGTAGTGGATACCAAAATGGCGTCAAAAGAGATAGCATTTACTGAAATATCTCTAATAATAAGAGAATTCAAATTGGGTTGAGTTCAAGGAACGTGACTTGAAAGCCTCGTTCAGATTAGTCAAAAATTACCTGAATTCAAGCTTCTTGAATATAATTGACTTAAATTTAATGAAATTAACCTAATGCAATGAATACCAAAGTGGCGTCGAAGAAGATGATGTTTGCCGAAACGTCTCTAATAATGGGAGAAATCTTGAACGTACTGTTAAATATTTGAAACACACATTTGCTTCAGCTTGCATGAAAGTCACACTTATTATTTTAAGTTTATGAAAATTAAAAAAATCTCAACCTCACCTGAAACTCGAAAAAGTATTTCAAGTTAAGTAAAAGAACAAGTTCATATTGAAAAACTACTCTAATCTGTATACAAAAAACTGAAGAACTTTTTCCTAGTAATAGCCTAATTCCTATTACCCTTTTATTTACGCAGTATGTACTTCTTTACTTGTCCCCTTTAACTCTATTTAGAATAATTCAAAAAGTTTTCGAATCAGTTTTTGCTTTCTCTATCCAAATCTTTATAAAATTTCTGAAGATAACTGATTATTCGAGATCAGAGGAGTATTTAACTGTACACAGGGGTTTGAATTCTCAGATTTTCGTATCTCTGTTGTGGATACGGAATGAAGTATTGACGATAACGCGGACGATTACTTTGGTGTGTCCGACCGAAGAATGATCAACTAAACACCGAAGCACTGAGTGCCGATAAATGTTATCATATGCCAGAGAACATCAGCCATGTTACAGGAATACAGTATAGTTATTTTTAATTCACTTTCAACCTTCAACATCATAGTAGATATAAACTTCTTCCGTTTCGACTGTAAGAAGACTTCACTGTGCAAACGTAGTAACTGCAAAGATAAGTGCAATAGATATCATGTCTCCTTTTTATTACCGTGATGGCACAAAAACTATTACAGTAACTTGCAGTGAAACGCTAGACCAAATATTTTTTTCTTTTACACTGAATATAACTAGTATCAGTTTGATAATGTACTCTGTTGTATTTTTATGATAATAGAATGTCAAACTCGATAAGTCTTGCAGCGTTAATATTCCTTTGACTGCTTGCAGTATCAACCCAATTTGTAATATTAAATTTCTTAATATTGAATCAAATACTAAGGTGTTACTATGAATGTTCTAATAATGTATAATTCGCATATGGTATCTTAACAATTTTAAACAGATTAACAATTTGACCAATTTCGAATCCACTGTTCAGAAAAATTAAATTTATAGCTGGATCGAACTACATGTTTTCTTTACCATTATTTATCAATCTTCTATATAATCGTAAAACAGTAAATGGAGATTCTATCCACTGTGAAAGAGCCAATTGCCCCTCAGATTTTTCGTGTAACTCGTAAAGCATTTCGCATTTGCACGTACAATGACTTACCCCATAAAAAAAGCCAGTACACGAAAACATACTCACGTCTAAAGATACAAAAACGCCTAAAATAGTAATAAACACAAAGCAACCCTGAAGTTCTTCAATGCATCTAGTTCCCCTCTGCAGATCCTCTCCATAAAACTTCCAAATGCCTTTTGTCACTATTTTCTTCAAACTCGAGATACATATATACTCTTCTATGTGTATTTAGATGTAACTATCGGTTTACAAAAGATAATACCTGTACATCACGTAGTTTAAGAAAATAGTAAGCTGACAATTCATGACATGTGGGTTTACCTTTTGGTTTGTCTACCTTAATCCCTGTACTGAGAAATTAGAAAATCATGACCTATCAGGTTTTGCCATCTGACGTCAACTCTTAAATGCTCAAAGAATTTTTATAGACAAATTACATTCTAAACAAGGATCCTGCACTACAAACTTCACGCATTCCTTCTTGCTCAAAAAAGAAGACCAACCACTGTGCACCATTTGCAACACCAAAATCTCGATGGAACATATCATCACTTCCTGCCAAAAATACCAACGTGAACGGAATCTATACCAAATCTGCGGAAATCTCAAAGAAGCGATCAAAAATGAAAAATCATGCTCCGATGTTATAAATTTTTTGAAACATGTTAACTTACTAAACCAAATTTAAGCCAAAGCCATGTATATCAACCGTGGTTGCTAATGACCCTTGAGGGTAGATGCAACATTAAAAATTAAATAAATAAAAAAAAAAAAAAGGATCCTGCACGATAAACGAATTCAATAACACCAAAGTTGAAGTAACCAAAAATGGTCAAAATTTTCATTTCTCTCAAGTATTTCAGGACTGTGTGACGTGTTGATATCGGGAGCAGGCTTAGTAGCGCAACGATAAACTTTATCATTTATCAAGTAGCAGTTATGAAACGTGGCGTGATCGTTTTGGTTCACGGGTCTGCAAAACTTTGAAAACGGACATGATCCCCGCTTTCTGTTTTCGAGTCTAGGAAGGTAGCGAGGGAAGAGGATCGGCGGACAATCGGTCGCGGGATAAAGACACACGTATCTGGTCCACTTACCCTTTCGCAGCGGAGCCACAGAATAATGGAGTTCGGATGTCTCAGTGGACCGCCCAATCCGGAAGCACCGGCTGTCCGCTGAGTTTTCAGGAGTTCTGAGTGCGTCACGCCATACTGTTCGAACACTTCCAGGGACCTGCAACCAAGCAGAAAGCAAAGGCTATAGAACTTTCATTTGTGTTCTTGTTCTGACCGAGGGGACACGATTTTAATCTGGTGTTGAAGATGAACTAACAAGGTGTGATGAAGCTTGTACAATAATTTATTAAAACATTTTTAGACTTCACAAAAAATTGTGTTGAATTACTTACATTTATGTCAGCGTGATTTTTGGAAATGAACTTTTTTGGTGTCTTAACATTTTATGTTTATTTTTTGGTAACATATTTGTTACTTGTACTTTATATTTATTTTGTTGGATCTGTCACGATTTGTTTGAATAGAAAATACTAGAAAAATATAATAGCCTCGTTTAAAAAAGTTGGAACTAATATTTTTACCTCGAAGAAGATACCGTTAAGAAAGAATTGATTTATGAAAGTTAAGCTGAGTTAAATGTAGTCCAATTTTTGCTTCATACAATTCTTTGTAAAATCTACAGAAAAATCTAGAAATTTCGTAGCAACACTTACTGGGGCATTTTAATTATTCACACATGTGACAACTTTGTGAAACCAGTAAATGAGCAAAGAATTTAACAGTTGTCCCATGCTTCTGAAATAAGTATAGATAACTACCCTATGTTATAGTTAGTCAAAAGAGTGTCGGCATTCTTAGGTTTCTTATAATAACGTTACGTAAGAAAATAGTAAATATATGTATGTATTAGTAAGAATTGTTTCATTTAATACATTAGCTACCGCAGACGTAATTTTACATCAGTTTAAAACGTATAGCTACTTCTTGTCGACATAATTTGGCGTCATTGTAAAATTTGTAGCTATTTGTCGCTGGCATAATTCTATAATTATTCGTAAGTTTGAAGTTTATACAACTATAAATTTTTAGGAACTATACGCGACACCCACTTTTTGTATCAAAATTGCTAGCTAAGAAAGAATTACATAGTAAAAGGATATTTTGTATGACAGTTTCAATCTAAGATACTCGATGCTGTGTAACAAGGAAATAATACAAAACAAGCAATAATTTGTGAGTCAGAAAAGTATTTGCATACCGAATGTGCATATGGTAGGTATTGACATAAGAAAACAATATACCCTTCACAGAGGCGAATTTATATGAGCCACGTCCTCTATCCCATACCTCGATATACTGTAATTGTTTATTTAGTGGTAACGCCATTAATTTTACATTAACGATACACGAGAATCGTATCACAGTATAATGCAACAAGAAGTCGTACTTAAAGGGAGACGCATACCTATCCCAGCGTAACGTAACATGAAACACAGTACTAGCCCTAATAGGAGGCATAACACTGCATGGTATCGGCAGCGGTGGAAGTAAGGAACTCCAGGCTCCGTAGTTCCGGAGATCAATTCAAAGCTTCCAATTAAAACAAGTAAATGCAGTAAATTTTTATTTATTTTGACAGTTCAATGTATTAATAATTTATCACACTGCGTGTAACAGTGGGCAAGATTCAGTACTTGCTACTGGCACAAAAATTCACCTTAATGCTGTAACTCTCGAGTTAACTGACAGTGATTTAACATATTGCGATATCTCGTGTTTAACAAGCCGTATATTGCAATTGAATAATACATATAGTTTAAAAATAATAAGATGATAAGCATCGATATTAATAAACAGATTGTTCCTTGACAAATTGAGAAATGTGGATCCTGGTAGCAAGTAGTACGATCAAAGGACTGAAAATGATGTTTTGATAAACAGAATTCATAATTTCTTGCATGTTTAATCATAAAAAGAATCTTACAAAGCTAATTATGATAAATTGAGATAGCAATCGTGAGCATTTTAATAAAAATTCACTTGAATAATGTCTACCTCGATTTGTCATTTTATGCGTCTCTATATTATAATTCCCACGTGACAATGGTGATGTTTCTCAGAAAGAGTCGGTTTTCCTCAATTCTTCGGTAACAGATTCTACACGTGCTAACAACTTACAATTATAAATATAAAGTGACTCACGAGAAGTTTTGGCAAGGACAGATGTTTTAGCTTAAATGCTATCGTGCAGACGCTACAAAGACTAAAATATCTAGGCCTAGCTTACAAAAAAACCTGGAAACCATTCAACTCTATCTAGACTCCTCTATCACTGAAACTTTTTATGTTGACAGGCATAAACTTTGTTTTGTACTGTTATATGAACACTAGAACTATTAATGTGTAGCTATTTGGTAATTCTGGTATTAATCCCCCAAAAACTATCATCATTTGTTAGGTGTGTAAGAAAGTATACGAAACAATCGATCTGTTAAAACTATCCCACCTTTCTAATACCTATCTAAATATGCATAGTGGGATATTTTGTATACTACATTGAAAAATTAAAATTACTTGAAGCACCATAACAATTCCTTAACAATTAAAGTAAATCTACTCTGTTAAATTTTATAAAAATAAAATTTCTATAAAACATAATTCTTTTTATATTTATATGTTCTTCTAATAATACTGTAACAAAAATTCTCATGAAGTGAAATTTGATAAAACAGAATCCCAGTTAAGTGTACATGTACCAAACAGATCTTCAGAAGTTCTTTTCAAAACGAAGGTTTATTTTACTTAAGAAATTCTGCAGAAGGAATCACTTATATCTCATACAATTGTATAATATCTTGTACAATTTACATGCTGCACACGTTTAAATATAGAAATTCTATCCAAGTTTCCTATGGTTCTATTATAAATCACTAATTTTACTTCTTCACTGACGTTTGTACAATTAAGTATTCATTCCTGGTACCAATTTTCTCCCCTTTTACTTTTCCAATTGTCTCTATCAACCTCTCAGCCGAAAATGACAAATAAATAATGTAGCACTCCACATTTATCCAGCAAATACTTCGTCTATGCTCCATTACGTTCGTCGCAATGCCATGAGTCTCATCCCAGACACGGAACCAGGCTGAGGGCTTCAATAAACGTCCGTGTCACCAGGACTAATCACTTCGATAAAAATTTGACAAGCTCAATTTCAAAAGTCGTACATTTCCAGCGTAACCTGTGGCGGGCTAGTGTCACGACTATGCGCAGCCTGTTATCCAACGTTTCTGTCGCACCTTCGTGATGAACGGCCGATGAAATCCGATCGGTTGCAGGAATCAGTAACCCGTGGATGAGGAACGAAGATCGGGTCGAAATTTTTATGAAAACGTTCTCCCCCGTGCTCGTGGGTCTTCGCTGCGTTGTGATTTGTAACGCTGGATGGAAACAAGACGTTCCCTCGAGGATGTCGAAAATAATATCGTGACATGGGAACGCGTGGGCCACGCTCTGACTTGACGTATCTCTGTTTCGCGTTTGCACGTTCCTTCCACGTGACTTGGCCACAGAGCAATCCTGACTTTTATTGAATGAACAAATTAGGGGATCGGTTCTTTCAACTATTGCTATTTGATTCTTAAGGTGATCGAAGATTAATTTAGGGGGCTCATCATCTAGGATACTCTGAAAAATAGGGAAGTCTGGAGCTTTTTTCGCTTGTAATTATTGAGTTATGTACTAGGATTTTTTAGACCATTTTAATACTCCCAGGACCATCAGGAAAAAAAATCTTTTTGTAGCCTGATTTTTCTATGCTAATATTTACCTAAAAATGCTTATTTACTTTTCCATTTCTAAATAATTAACTGAGATATACATTGTAATTTTCTGAAATACACCATTTTTTTTAAAATTTTGCATTAAAGATACTTATTAGAAAAGAGTTGGATAACAAAATGATAACTCTGCAAATGTTAAGCAATATTTTAGCTTTGTTTTGAGACAGTTTTTATTGCATATTTGAAGTTCCACATGGCGGAACACTGCAATATTGTTTACCTATATATTTGGTTGGACTATTATTAACTATCCTTATATTGATAACTTTATATAAATTTAATCTCATAACAATATCATTAAAAAATGATTTCAAGAGATTCATCTTCATATGAAAAATTCATTTTCATGTAAAAGAATAATAATAAAAAGTAGTTATTTGATAAATACAAATAATTCATGTATCTAGTAACTCATTATAGTATAACTTAGGTAAAAATTTAATAATACTAATACTTATTTTTAGCTTGGCCCTAATTCCAACTCAAATTTATCATAATTTAAGGAAGTTCAGCGTTAGCTTTCGAACTGATTTACCGGTTTTGTAAACGAGGATTCAATGTTACCAAGCAACGAGTACGAAGACCGACCACGGGCGATTATTTTGGGAATTAACACAGCGACTCTGCAGGTCCGTAATCGAAAATTTTAATGTCTAAACATCCGGTACAATAACCCAATAATTAATCAAATGGCATCTTCAAACGGCACCGATTACTGGGTCAAAGCCAGGCGCTGGCTACGATAGCTTATCGCACGAGCCAACATAAATCTAGACCGTAAGACTTTTGGCTTTATCTATATTAATATCGACAAATCCTTTTTTGGCTAAGTTGGATAAATTTATGGAGATAAATCACTGTGCGAAAGACGTTTCGATATTAGAAGAAAAACAATTACAGCTAAATTGGATCAGTTTCAAGAAATAGGGATACATATTTTTGCACATTGTTTAATTAAATCTAGTATATGTTTTATTTAGATTATTACAGACTCTTATCGAGAACAAATTTTCTGAAAAATTAAATAGGTATTTGCGATTAATACTTTATTTAAATTTATTATCAATAAATATTTATTATAAAGAAATAAATTAGGATCAAATATTACATGGACTGTTTTTCCATATCTTTAACATAATAAATTTTCTTCAAGATCTGCACGATCTAAGAGTTCGTAATTATAACAAACATATTTAATTTCCAAAAACAAACAATTTTCAAATAACAAAAACATTAATTGGAAAAACTATTAATTTTGTATTATTGAAAGTCATCAGATCATTTAAAGCAAACTTTTTTCGATCATTGCAAAAGTTCTTCAACCAGAAAGAATTTCTAAGACTGAAGGCAATCCATTAGTCCGAATCGCTTTCCGCCTCAAACTTTCACCAATTTTTTGCCTGAAAAGTTCCCAATAATTTTCCAATGACGCAAATCGACAACTGTTTCAACAAGAAATGTTTACTATCAAGCAAAATTACTTATCAGACAGTTTAAAACGATTAAAAAATTTGAACCATTTCTACTTTTCCCTGTTCGATCATTGTGAATGAAACTATTATAAAGTCCTTACCAAAAGGATAAGGTAACATCCCAGTACCTAAGCACTAACACTAATTGTATTTAATTTTAATCTTAAATTTTAATGTACTTAATAAAAATAATAACATCATGAAATAATATTTTATGCATTTTTAAGTTATTCGTTTACTGGGACGTTTAACATCCTAAGTGTCCATACATAGGGGACATTTACTTTATCTAATGATTAACAGAACATTCGCAGAAAAAAAAATTAGCAACATCAAATTACGTCCCCCTCGAAGCCATTTAAATACAAATGAGATGCTTAATCCACTCAAAATAGGCGGAATACCCTGTATATGTACCTATGACCATCGAAAATTAGAAGTTACTAATATTTTTTCTAACATATCAGTATATTCCTCCATCCACCTCATGTCCACCACAAATTGGCTAAATTAGAAACAGATAAAACGAAAGTCTTCAGAGTGTCTTAAGTGCCTGAAGTGCCCGTCATAAACAGAAGTCATCCTGGGGGTCAGCAGCGCATTGTCGCGAGTAGCTCCTTTCTCATCGAATCCTTCTCACAGAGAACGCATGTTCCGGATGTGCTCGAGCAAAGCGCGCCGGTCCCATCCCACTGATTCATCGTTCAAATTAAAGCAAGCTGATCTGTAACCCAATCAACTGAACAGAGAGTTCAACTAAGGACGTCCCGGCGCTGACTGAGCGATCAAATACAAACGTTCCTCCTTAAAATCGTTCATCTGACTCGTTAAACCCGGCTGTTGTGAAACTGGGAGCAGATACTGGCGATATCTCGCGACACTGCGTCCTTATCGTTCGTTCTGACCCCCGCATCACGATCCATTTATCTTTTATCGGCCCCTTCTCTGTCCCTCGCGAGCACCAAATGTCTCAACGTCCTCGTCTAACGTTCTCAGATTGCTCCAGGTCTTCGGCCGTTTTTCTCTGAGCAACAAAAAGCCGTGGCAACGAAAATTACACAACCGTAGAACGGCCTGATCGGCGGGAATCGGAAGAGACGAGAGATGGAAACCGAGGGGAAAAGCGGACTTTCTCTTGACAAGTTAATCCGCGGGACCAACGAGGATTATATCACTTCCACGAATCGCGAGTTTGTTGGGCAATTCATGCAATTCTGAATGCTATCGGCTTCTTTGGGTAGAAGCTGCTGGTAAGTGGCCTGTCGATACTGAGTTAGGAAAAGATATTTGTTCAGTAGTTTTAGTACTTAGATGTTTGATAAGTATGTTTGTTTAACCTGAAAAAAGGATGGAGACAGTGTTTTCTTTACTATTTATTATTTTTAATAATGACTAAGAGATAATCTTTGCATTGAAGATGTTGCAGTCTGAATCAAGATGTCGCAATGTATTGTACTTAGACACTATTATTACTAGTGATTTAAGACATTCTTTAGTTTCTTTTTTCGACCCTATAAAGTTCGATGAATTCTTCTCAGGAGACTCCAAACTGCGGAGGCATTTTGCTAAAGAGAATGCAATCGTTTTATAGAATACAGAGATAGATGTCTAAAGTTTAAATAATTCAGTTTCCTTAACCCTTTAAGTGCCAAGGTATCTATCTATCGATAGTAAGTCGATGTGCTAAAATTGCCACGGACCGATCCATTGGTACCTACTTTAAAACTCTTCTAACTTCTAACTCTTTTGTACTGTTAAATCTGTGGGAAAAATACAACTTCCTTTTGTTTGGTATACTCTGGAAGAATTTATCAGCGTGTAGAAAAATTTCGTTCGAATTTTTTCTTCATGCAGGGAGAACTAGGTAACTACTGACTTGACAATTTTCACTATACCCGTGGTTAGGAGATTGACACTGAAAGGGGTTAAAAAGTTTTAACTTCAAATCTTCCATTTAAAAAAATATAGATATAACTATTTACCTTAAAATATAATATATACCAAATTCTTGCCTTAAAAATATGACAAAATTAACAGACATAAACTTTCATACACATACAAGGTGTAACAAATATAGTCTTCGATATTTCGAGGTGTAATGGGAAATCCAGATTGAAGCACTAAATGTCCTACAACCCAGTGTTCTGGTCAGCCCTACAACTGCCTTCATCTTGCAATAATAATGCCAAAAATATCGAAGGCTATATTAGTTACACGCTGTATAAGTGACATGGAACGTGTTAAAAGGAATCGAAACGTCCTGGCTGATCTAATACACCGTATCAGTTATCAATTGACGTTTCCCACGTGCCTCATGTAAATGAAACGTGAATTTAATGTAAATTTAATGGGCACGTGAGTGACCGTTCTGGACGGAGCAAATGTAACTCGCGCGTAACGTTTATGGAAATCGTGTAATGCCGATGGTCCCAGGCGTTCGGACGGCTTTATTTTCGGTCTCCGCGATTTACACAAATGTCTCCAGCGTCGACCAACACTCGGTGATCAAGATACCACCTTTCGGCCATGCATTTTACGTTTTCGCAGTAGAACTATGGATAAATCTTCAACCGAAAATGTGGGATGAAGGCAAATCCCTGAACGTTGCTTAAATAAACATATTTGACATATTTTTCACTAATTTCCGCATCCGACTTTGGAATATTTCTAGATGTTTGAAGAGAGGTGGCCAGTTTCGTAACCGTTTCGTCGTAAGTATCAGTGTATAGATATCTCTAATGGAGAAAATAGTCCTTGATGGAACTGAAATCTTTCAGATATTTTTATTTTACAGATACTTACTATACTATTTTAGTTACGTGTAGAACTTTTTATGAATTTAAGAAGTCAGATATGTTGAAACCTTGTCCATTTCAAATGCTAATACCCGATTAACCAGGTCAGTTTTTAACTAGAAATGACTCCAGTGTGTACAAAATTGAATAGTAAAAAATAATTTGCATATTCAGAATTATAGAAGCATGAACTAGGAATACCGTATGCATATCTTTCGCTTTTTCAAACGCCTGAATAATATTATCTTTTAATTCGTGACAATCTTGGTTATCTCTGGCATAAACTATTCCACAAATAAAGTATTCGATAAAAATAAAGCACTGACATCTTGTGATCTTGGATGGCAAATAACTGTTTCTGATATAACAAGCAACGTTTCTAATATTTTATGAATTACTAAAGTAGATAAATTACTGAAATTTGCTATTTATTATATTCCAAGCAAGAAAGAATAAAAAAAGAACAAAAGGACAGAAATATTTAAAAACTAGCTCCAATCTCTCTTATAAGAACTGTTAATAAGCTTTTATTAATCCACTACATGTGTATCTTTACGGCATTCGATCTTATCACATCCCTGATTCACTGTCAAAGTATTCAATAATTTAATACAAAAATTCCTAAGCTATGCAGATTTTTATGAAAATCTACGCTGACATAAATACAACTAAAGACATGGATCTTAATAATAGAACTTGCTTACGCTCAAAAAATAATGTTATACCTAACCTGTACCTTAGACATTTTACATATTTTCGTAAATTATGTGAATTCTATACTATTTCACAAACTTATATTTTTCATAAATGCATAAACAGCCGCAGTCTATATATGAGCCTCTTGGATATCATATTAATCAAGTCCATAAAACAAAAGGTAGAAAAACGTGAAGGTACTGTAAAGAATGTATTTTAAGTAAAATAAAAAGGAATGTACAAAGGAATGTACTATAGCGAATTGTTTAAGAGATAATTGGTTTCATACTTGACATATTGAAATTTTGACCAAGAAATTCAAATTTATCAAAATGGCTTTTATCTACTGTCATAAAATTATAATACTATGTACAGTCAGTACATAATATTTAATATATATTTTAACTATGCAGATAAATCGTTTAATTTTCAAAAAGTAGACTATTAGTCATGTGCTTTGTTGATAGAAACAGAATTTTTACAAAAAGAGGACTCGATCAATTTGCGATCCGAGCGACTCATATATCTTTTTGCGTTTAACTCTACATTATCCAATATCTCTAAGTTGCATCCAACTCCCAACAAGCTTTCAATAATTTCATTCGATGCCCAATCGGTTCGTATCCACATAAAGAATCCCGCTGATTAAACAACGCGAGAGATACCGGCCGCAATCGGTCGATTAAACGAAAATTAACGGGGCATTGAAATCGCGAACAGCCCGAGGATTCGCCTTCGATTTGGCATTTTTGCACGGGGGAATCTGCATCGGTCGTCGTCGGGCGCGAGATAAGAACCCTGGCCCGACAACCGGTTCAGAGGAACGGTCCCGAACGCTAGCCTCGGTGAAGTTTCACTTCGTGACGGACAATAAATATTTGTAATGGCCGACCCCCTAAATGGATTAACCGCGGCTCCGATTCTGTCGTGTAACCAGATTCGATTACTAATTGCGTCGATAATTTATACGGCTTATTCCCATTGGATTATTAATAACCCAGCGGCGGTCTACTCTTGGATATCGCGAGCGTGTGGCGAAAAGGATTTATAGCGGCACGGGTGTTCGGTCCGCAACGAAAATGCGAGTGGAAAGTGGCCTTTTGCCGTGCAGAGCCTGTCGGGTCATAAAATTCTAATCTCGCATTATCTGTGGCACACGTTCTCCTTGCATATTTCGCGCTAACTGCATTATGCTTCTCTCGTGCCGCAACGCGAGAGATCTGGCATAGGGGAAAGTCCGATGTAATAAATCACCAGGCAAAGTCAACGAATCCGGAGCCTGTCTGTCGATGAATTTACATTGACATTATCTTCGTTTCCGTCTTCTTTTACTTCTTCAGTCTGAGGGCTCATCGCTTGTACCACGGCACGGGAACATTTACGTACGATGAGATATGCGTGTTGAAACGCTAGATCTACCCTGATCTATGCTCATGTTGTGACAACTCCCCCGGTCAAAAATTCGCAAGACTTGTTCGCCTTGTTTGGCGAACTGGGAAACCTGACGAGGGTCGTATGAAGTAGAGATGCATAGAGCTTCAGTCTTCGAAGCTTTAAAGGCCTAATACGTTCCTTGGTTCTTCTTTGACAATTGTGGTTCTTGTTTCTTTTAACAACTTTCTTAGTTTCGAATAAAATGTGAAATAATTATTGTTAATGTCGAGATTTCTGATTCCTTGGTATTATACTAAATTTTCGTTAGTGGTATTCATAATGAAAGTATTCATAATATGTGCAAGGTGCTTAAGAGGAATATAGCAGGATTAAAGACTAAATTTTTAAGACCAAAATTAGGTATGTGAAGTCCAAGCTGAGTTAATCCTTCGTTCTCGGGTTAATTCTTAATTGGGATCGTACTTATACTATGTCACCTTTAATACTTGTCATTTATAATGACAATGAATTGCTTATAGATATCCACGTGTTAATAAACCAGAAAATTGGGGCTTCTTTGTGTAGGTACTGTTACTAATAATTTTATATAAAGAATCACACTAATTGTAAGCTGTAGTAGTAACACCGAACTAGTTAGGAGTTGAAGTAAAAAGAAAAGATATACGAAAAGTAACCCTGAATAAGATACTCAACATAAATCGTTGAAAATTGGCTCAAAACAGGTACTTCGTCTCAAATTATACGCATAAAGACTACAAATCTACAAATATGTTGTCACTCATTGGTTCTCGACCAAGAAATGCGTTTTCCGAATCTTGCCAACTTTTCCGTGTTTTTAGGCTACCATGCGCCAACGTGCCGTGGGTTACCGAAGCGCCAGAGACAAATCCGTCATTCCGCAGGTCATTAGCAACATTGGACGTGAGTCACATAATTTCAATAAATATTCATATTTGTTTATAAAATACTAAACTCATACTTACTAACGCGTAGATGAATACACATCCAAAAATAAACAAAATTACCTACATTTGTCATTTTTCCAAAATTCATTCCCAAAGTTCCTACTGTTTCTGAAGACATCACGGTACGATAACCTCTTCATACAGCATTGTCAATCAATTGCATAGTAGCTACGTAGAAATTACTAAAAACTCTCCATTTGACATTTGCTTCATTGAAGCGTTAAACATTTTCTTCTGCCTTATTTTTTTCACTATTTGTAATGTTTAATTAATTGACGATATTGGACTGATGATGAATTATTGAATAATGAATTTTAGAGGCTTAAGAAAATGCGTGTGAGCCATCTTTACAAAAATTGTGAAAATTAATATGAACATAACGATTCTCTAGGGTTTTTAGATGTGATAAATATTAATTCATTCCATATCGAAACAAGAGCAAAAACTTGTTAATGGCAAAAAAGACATATGTATATTAAACGGTCGACATAACGACTGTATTCCTACCTAGAATTATTTCACTGAAAAACAAAGTATTTCAGTAAAATACTTTTGTATTCACATTAATTTTCACAATACTTGTGAATTCTGTTTCCTCGCGAAGGCGATCAGACCCGACAGACATCTTCTGAGCTTCCAGCAGTATTTATATCCAGCAAGAACTTGCCCTTCGTTATCCTTCCGTTCTTTGTTATCTTTTATCAAAGTCCAGACTGGTAGAAAAGAAGAAAGCCGAGAGAGCCGCTGGCCCCGGAGACCCTGTCTCCACGTGGCAATGACAGGAGTACCTCGCTTGGCCAAGGTTGTGCCAAGACAAGATGGGGAGCATCGAATAAAATCTATCCGTCGGCCGAAGAAATTTTGGCCCGCTGCCAGGAAGACGGGCAGACGTTAGTCATCCCGCGGGAGGCTCGAGCAGGAAG
Source organism: Calliopsis andreniformis (assembly GCF_051401765.1). Taxonomy (NCBI): domain Eukaryota; kingdom Metazoa; phylum Arthropoda; class Insecta; order Hymenoptera; family Andrenidae; genus Calliopsis; species Calliopsis andreniformis. Next base: position 8,677,454 of record NC_135071.1, read on the forward strand.
AAAAGGGAGTCGCGGCTGGCTAATAAAAGACAAGGGTAACGTAATTCCACCTGCGCTCCAATAATAGCGCCGCCGTTTAACGACGCTTCCGCCGTTGGCGCTCTTGTCTTTCGGCCTAAGTATTTTCATCGGCAATGATTTACGAGGACATGCGTGACCACTCGGACGTGCTGCAACGACTTCTCAAGAGCGTTGTTCCCGGCCAGATAACGAGACGTTCAACCCCAGCAAGGAAAGTCGCGATATGCCCTCGGAACTGTTACACCTCCACTCTAGCCTATTTATGGCAAAAGCCTTGTCCTGTGGACCAAACACAGCCTCGACTTCCTTTTGAGTTCTGTGCAACGAATCGCGGAAGAGATATGGTACATACGACAAGTCCCGAGGGTGTATTTCGCGACAGGAAGGAGGTGGCTTGGAGGGCTCTGAGTTAAGTTTGGTACCCTTTCGTCGTGAGTAGTTAATCTGATGAATGCTGGGCTGAATTTGGAACTGACGATGAAACATGAGAGGAATATTTAGAGAGTACGTGGACCTATGAGTGCAAGTGTGAGTAGGGATTTTCTAGTTTTATGCTTTGAGATCAATATTACTTATAAGAAAAAGAACTTTTACTAAATGTGTAGTACTTTCTTTAACCTTACATGTTAATAAGTAAACTTAAATAAAAACAATAATTCCTCAACTTATGTATAAAAGTTATTTCTTATATCATCTTGAGATTCTACTAGAAAAGAATCGAAAACAGGTATTTGCTATCGAATTCCCATCTTTGCGCTGCATTAACTTATACCACATTGAGGTTCTAAAACGAATTGAGAAACGGTATCTGTTATACAGTATCTTCCAAATATCCTCTAGATTAATCTCTATCACTTTACGATTCTTAGACAGTGTGTGTTTATCTGTGAACGCTTCAATATCTGGAGAAATATTGATGATACAAAAAACTAGTTAAGACAGAACTTGTAGGCTTCGAAAGAGCACATATGGTGCCTATATCAAATTGACCCTGTGATCACGTTGGAAAGCTGTATGAAGGTCACGGGTACATTTTTTAATGGAACGCTATATTTTTTGTTTTATATTCATATAGCTGACGTTAAAACATTTTCAAAACACTATCTACAAATGAGAAATCTTATGCGTCGCCAGCATTAGCGTTACCCGATGTACACCGCGGGGAGGTTGCTCGGTCGGACTTCGTACATTTCGTGACTTTCATACAGTTTTTCAAGGTCATCACAGGGTCAATTTGATATAGGCACCATATGTGCCACTTCGAACCCTACAAGTTTTGTCTTAACTATTTTGTTGTATCATCAATATTTCTCCAGATATTGAAGCGATCATAGATAAATTCGAAAACCGATACAGGTGACTTAGTAATCCTGAACATAAACAAAAACTTCCATCTCAAATTTGGTCTAACCACTATCACCTTGAGATACCAATGGATGATCAAAAACAGGTAGGTACTCATTAATCCAATCCATCACAACACGATCGACAGACAACAAATCTTGAGAATACTTATCTCTTGCAATACATATGAAAAGGAAGGTGTATGGTTGAGGCTCCCCCGCGACAACACCCCAACAATAATACCAACTACATACAACAGCAACAAAATCTACTCTCTCTCTCAATCTCCAGACGTAGACTACCTTTGATATGGGAAACAGCGTTTTGGAGATATCAATGGCTAGTAGCGATTGCTATCGTCAGAGGGAGCGGGAGCTTTTATAACTCATGGTACTGGAAGGAACACAAATGAAATAAGAATCATGTCAAAAACATAGACGAAATAGATATTGCCAATAACTCGAGTGAAAACTTAGGTCAGCTAATCAATGAAGTCTCTTCGATGAAATTCAATTGCCTCAACAACGTAAGGTATGGAGGGATTAGAATATAGATAAGGCGGGAAGAAACCAAACTAGCTGGACCTAGGTTTAGACTTGTTAAGGTTAGGGGATATTAGAGAAAGATTTTTATCAGAAGAAAAAACTTGACATCTAATGATCCAACTCCAGAGGTGGCCCAACATTTTGAACTCCACTTAGCTTCAAACAGAGAGGTATAACATGGCTTCATTAGCGAAATACCTTCAGAAATAAAGTTTCCTCTGTATAAACCCTGACCAGTAAAACAGAGGCGCAGCTCGAAACTGAGACAGATTTTAAGGACGGATTATTATCTCCATATCTTTGACAGGAAGTCGAAGAACTAGAGCTCTGACAGTAGCTTGGGATAGTACCGACAACTCCCCCAGTCAACAATTAGCAAGCAAGACCCTCGGAATAATAAATAGTTTATCTGGGTCATTGGAATATAAGTGAAATAGCTCTGTTGAAATTTAAGTGTAAACTACTGCATTTCCAAAAATTGCAATAAAGTCGCAAATAAACAGAATATAAATGTGAATTAATACAAGTCAAGAGAATGAAAGTCGGAATATCATTGCACACTACCACTTAGCAAGCGATCGTAGTAGTAAAAAGTATAACACTAAGTACTTCTACAGAAGGTCGATGCGTTCTTGGTCCTGCTAACACAGTGAAATGTTCATTCGCTTAGGGTAGCATGCCCTACACGATGTAGGTATCTAACAGTTTCACAAACACAACAAATAACATAAATGTCCAACTAGTCAACCATGTTCCAATACCTGAACACTGACACTGATTTTATTTAATTTTAAACTTAAATTCTAATGCTCTTGATAAAAAAAAGACAAAAGGCAGTATCAAAAAATAATATATTCAGCTACTGGGACGCAACTAAAATGTCGGGACATCAATTCTTAAAGTGGGATTTCCTATTAGCGTCTGACACTGCGACCTGCGTCTGCGTCCAAACATACGATCTACTTCATTTGTTCCTTCATTTTCTTTACGATGTGTGTATATGTATGTGTCTGTTGGTCGTAGATGCAAACCGCAATGACAGACACGTACAGGAAATCCCACCTTTAAGTTGTCCACGTGGTTGTGCAATGAATATCTGTCATGCTAAGCGTCCAGGTATTGAGACACTTACCTTACATAAACAAGAGCGAGCATACAGGACAACACCTGTTCATACATACTCTTTGCTTCTAATAAATACCCAGTTCGGTATCTCACGAAGTAAGCTCTCCCTCGATCGTACCGTGAACTGTCAGCTGACTGCAGACAGTTAGAATAGATACTATGTTGGCCACCGTTGTGAGCACAAGTGTTTAGCATAGAGGGAACGAGTCGGTGAGGTAGAGACAATAAACGGGTTTATGAAATAGAGCGCCTCGGCGATAGGACACGCGAAAAACGATCGGCACCTGGGTCAGATAAGGAGAGCGCCAATTTCCATGTCAGTCGTCCAGAAAATTACCGTAAAGCGAACGCTTCATATAAATTACGCGTGACGACCGGAATACGGTGTACCGTAATCGCCGATGAACGATGGATATTATGTTGGAGAGCCGGGGAATAAAGATAAAATGAAAAGCAATCTGTCACGTGCCGATATACGATCGAATCGAATGGCCGTTGAAGTTGATCTAGGCGAAAAATTATGATAATAATGATGTCTTTATTATGTTCACCTTAGCATGCAATTAAGGTAGGAAGCTACGATGGTGAAAATAGAATAGTAATAGAAAAGCGAAATAATAAAATTGAAGAATATGCAATAGTATGGCTTTTGATACTAGATGAAGTTTCTTTTCATAATGGTAATGAATTGTGAAAATTTGTAGATGGTCAATGAATTTTTAGAGCTACGTACTCAGAGATTATTATTTTCATTGATCTTTTTATGATTTCTTTTCAGTCATTCTTTTAACTCTATGTTAATTTATTTTATTATTAGTATTATATACTTTATATTATTTATTATTTGTATCTGTCAACTTTTTCTAAACAGTTGATAAAAAAATTATATGTATAGTATTTCATTTTATTTCACTGATAATTATATTTCAAGATTTTTCCTGTTTCCCTTTTTCCTGTTGTAGAACTTTGTGATAAATACTCACTCATTAAAGTGAATTCTTTGTCAATAACATTTACGTTACAAATATTGATTATTATTACTATAACGTAATATTCATAAGCATATTTATTTTTCTGTATTATTAACTATCACTATTATTTGTATATATACATATAATAATTATCATATATTTATTATGATTGTTATCACAGCTATTCATCGTTATTATTATTATTAATTGAGCTCTAATACAATTTAGGGGTCATAATAAATTGTCTAGTGATAAAATATGTAATAAAAAACAACATATAAAATTATCTTTCGTCGTATAGAAAGAATAAAATGAATCGACCGATAAATCGTAAATTCGATACCTGATGATAAACTTTTCACCTAAAGAGCCAAAAACAGTACTGCATAAAAGAAATCGTTTTCCATTTAAAGATTAATTGATTTTTCCATGGAGGAATCGTGAAACACCACCAACGGCGAAATTCTCTCCCACGTACTCAATTTAAAACTGGTTTATAGTCTTATGGTCGAAAAAGAACCGAAATTAGCAGAAGACACGTTCGATTGAGAAACCTGAGGCTTCGTGTGTCTGACTAATGCACCTACATGCGTCAAGTTTTAATTTCCCCTCGATACACTTTCTTTCCATTACTTCCTTTTACATCGTGCGAAACAGAAATTAACGGTCATTCAATTTTAATTTGTCACGGAGAATGGGAATGCGTTCCTTTGTTCGTGAGCCGAGCTCTTGCACTAACGTTGTATACTTCCTTTCGATTTTAGGTTCTGACAGGTACCTTGCATCGTTACAAAGTACTTGTGAACAATGATTTTTGTTTATTTATAAATATATAAAGGGCGTCTCAAACAAATTTATTATTTAAAACATTTTCTGTTTATTAAGAATTCTTTTCTGGCCATTTTTGTATAATACTTATTGTTACTTGAGAATCTACTATGTACATGTTGTAACATTTATTTAATTTGTAATAGTATGTATGTATGTTACTCACAAGTGGAGTATATCTACTAAATTCTGATTTTGATTATTAAAATAGTAGTAATATAAAGAAATATTGTTATTTCAAATACTGTAAAATATACATGTATAAATACTTTTTTCAGATAGATACTATGTATTTAGGATATTAAAATTTATTCAAAACAAATAAATTCTGTTTCAATGGAATTATTTACATAATATTTATAAAGAATAAAAATAAGGACAATAAGAATAATTTATTTCGTTTTATTGCCAATTTCGTATTTCGTTGATTAATAAAATATCTGGAAATGAAATTTGAATATGTCAAAACTAATATTTTAGACCGGTTATTCTTCTTGTTTAATACTAAAATTATGATTCATTCATACACTCTGTATTACTGTGAATATGTTTGTCTTTGAGTGTTCATAAAATTCAAGTACCACTTGGCCATAATTTGGACAAGGGTACAACAGTAAATTCAGTTACGCATTGAGTGAAGCATCATTTAGATAAATGAAGTTTCTATATTTCTATCTGCCATAATCATCTGAACCGAGTTTAAATAAATATTTAATAATCAGTAAGCGTTACTAAAAATCAAAGAAAGAATACAATTATTAAAACTGAATGCTTTTCACAACTCAATTATAAAAATGATGCAAATTCATTTATGGCTCAAAAAAGGAACATTGGTTTAATTGACTCTCGTAAAAATAATTTACATTATTAAATTTCCATGCACGTAAATGTATCAAAATGTGGACAAACTTAATAAGCTCTACCAGTATTTTTGGATCAGTAGATACTTCAGATAAAGGAAAATGGACTTGCACCACTTTCATTATGAACAGTCCATATCTCAAATAATCTAAAGTCGATCCAGTCATAAAAAGATGCTTTTACTTTCACTAAAAGTCCACTTAACTGTCTTTATTAACCACAAACTGCTTCAGCGACCAAATATATTCCTCAATTATATAATTTGAATATCGAACAAGAGCTACAATTTTGCCATGTGGTCAGCGACATGCACCACCAAAATAAAAAGATACTGTAACACTTAAAGTTCCCTATCCTCTAGCGCCACTCAGCTAGCAATTTATCCATCACTGTTTTTTAACAAAACGTTACATTTTCACGTAATCTCTTTCACTTGCCCCGTCATCGGCCTGCCTGACTTTCCTCCCTGAGGCGCTGCAGCGAGAAAAGCGCGGTATCTCTCGATCTCACTTGTTTCACCATCCGTCGGCCTGGTTCAATCAAAACTCATTCCCCGGTAGGGCGATTGATCTCCGCCCGATATCGATTCGTAATTATCGCATGCTCGTATCGTTATGGTATTTATCGAGAGGAACACGCCCTGGCCGCTGGTGCGTTACGTAAAACGCCGTAACACTGCGAGGTTCCGTGCTTCGCGTGCAACACACGTGCACACGCGTGTGACGGCTACTACGCCACCCACTCCAAATAGATTTCCCTTTCTCGCCCCTGTGAAACGTTTCAGACCCACACTTTTGACCCCTTCTGCTCTAATCATTTTTAAATACCTGCAACTGGTCACGTTGTGGTGTACCTGTTGTGCTAGTATTCAACACTGAAAGCAACGTATAGTAATTGAAGGGCTAGGTGCGAAAGCTGGCCACCTGCATTTTTTTTTTTAATTTTGTAGTTGTTGGAGTATTTTATTTTATTTATTGGCCTTAAATCAATACACGATTTCTACAGCCACTTACAGTAAATTACAATGATATTTATTATATTGATAGATAATTAGACTATTTAATGCTACATTCTTTCAGGAAGTTATATACAATTTTTAGAATTTTTATGTATAGTTTAGCAAGAAATGAATTAGTATTATAAGGAGGATGATGCCCCCATAATTAATCAGCAATTTCTCTAATTTCTGACATCTGTCTTCGTACTTATAACATTGCCAAATTATATGGCAAGAACCATTCATGATGAAATTGGCTTTAGCTAATTAGGCAAATTTTGTAGTGTTAACAAGACATTACTAAATACTGTGATGTATCAAAATCTATATAATAGGTCGTCTTTGCTAAAAATTGAAATTAATTTGTTTCTGCACTGAGCCCTTCAGTTATGTTTTGCAACAATTACGGCTAGGTTCATCAAGGGGCAAATGACCCTCTGATACTGCTGTGTTCTTAGTGATTTACTAATAAATGTATAAGTGGGATCTGTTCAATTAGAGCGGAACAATGAATTTTTTGGAAGTTTAGCTTTATATACGAAGAAAATATAAAAAGGTCTATATGTATAGAGTGTATCTGGTGATTCAGACAGATTGTAACTATATTTCAGGCGAAGTAAATCCCAGAAGAAAAAACTTTTTTCACAGATACACTAGTACAATACCCAGGTGCAATTGCACTTTTTTTTTAATGGAACTCAACGATATTTTTGTACGAATTTTTATTGAAAATTTAATACTTTTCGAGATATTACACATATTTTTTTAAAATAATAGTCCCTTGGAGCGAAATCTGTTCTTAGAAAATGACGACCACATAAACCACGCTTGAGATAGCAGAATGTATCTCAATTTACTGTCCTCCTGGACAGCATCCACCATCCAATTTATCACCAATAAACTAATCTTACGATCCTAAGATAGATAAAAACACTAGCTACTGTCATATAAATCACTTAGAAATTCTAACAAATCTGCAACCCATAAAATACAATCTAGAAACATGATGTGTGACAGGAATACTGATCGATTGAAAATTTGATCTAGACTTCTATCATAGGATAGTAGAAGATCCAAAAGAAATTGAAACGTTTCATGTTAATAGTGGTTATCGAGCCAGTTGTTAAAAGACTAAATCAGAAAAGAAGCCATAAACCATTTGTTAACGTTCCTTTTCCTGAATGTTCGTGGAGTCAAGGCCGGTACCTTAACTGTAAAACCGGCTCCGAGAGATGCAACTTGACTCGACAGAGGGACTAGCATTTACCCGCCAAGTAACTTGTAAGTATCAATTCCTGGACCGAAAGAATTGCATCGAAAGCGATTGAAGAAGGATCATTGAACGAGACTCATTGATACATTGGGTATTGCTACTTGACAATTTAGTTCCATAAAAATGGTTCAACTATTGTAATTTAAAGGTTCAGTAGGCAATATTTTACTCAACCAACTGCTGACAGTGATCTTGAGGGGATACTACACTTTGTAGGTCTGAAAAAATAGGTGAATTATAAAGGACGCCGTAAAAGGACACTTTTGAAAAAACGACTTCAGTAAAATTGATTTAATTTTTAGTGTGTTGTAGCTTATATAATGTTAGTCACAAGTTTCCACAGGTACCTCAGAAGATCTCAACTTTTTCAGTATAGAGCCTTAAAGTGTTCAGAATTGTATTGCAGTTCTGTTGTCGATTACGCGCTGACGCGTGAAGAGGCTCCTTCCGCAAGTGCCATTTGAGATATTTGGCTGAGAGTTTTGAGATGGTGCATCACTTCAGATCGGTAGCAAACGTATTAACAGTAATCGTACTTTCAGTACATCGTTTTTTAATAGATGCAATATTACTAACACACACACATTTATGTATGAAATGTATTAACGAAATGAATTAACGAAAAAGCAAAGAGATCGTAGACAGGTAGTATGACATCCAACGTTCATGAGTCGATCCGGTTGATCGAATCGAACCACATATGTGTGCGTCCCACGTGTTAGAATGCCAAATGAGCAGCATTGTTGGTAAACCGACAGGGAACGCAGCTATTTCTGAACATTGAATTAAAGGAGACGCAAATGCAGTTGGAACGTTGATCCAGTCCTTGAACCGAGAACTTCACTGCCACTGAGAACGCTGCAGTTTTCATTTCGCAAAACACACGATGTAACAAATTACCAATCTAAATGAACAAAATTCGAGATGAAGGATTTTCTTATATTTACCAGTTGATGCACTTTAAATGTGAGTTATGTTATGTTTACTTAAATATGAGCAATAACAACACTTTTATCAAATTTGTTCTATTTTCTTTGATTATAGGTATTTAAATTAAAAAAAAAAAAATTATTTTCTGAGGTAAAAAATACTAAGAAAATGATCATATGCAGGACTATGTATTTACGTGTAAGTTTATTAAACAATTACTCTTATTTGCAATAAGGTATTGCGAATAATTATTGCTTATCAGAACTATGAAAAGATTTTGTTTTTTCTAATTACGAACCGCTGCTGTTATAAGTGAAGCTTATGTAAAAAAAACTCAACGACTTCCATGTTCATTATTTGTTTTGTCTTTTACCAGTGTTTTCTACATTGCATAATAATAGTATCTGATGCTGTTAGTAATAGGTGGATTAACCCTTTCCATACGACCTACGCGTCCGCGAATTGGCTTCCACTTATGGCGGGCTCTGCCAGGAGTGCTCATGCAAACTCCTACACACAAATCTTCTCGTGGATATCGACTTTAGTCGGTATTAAGATGTAAGAAATTCAATTAAAAAATTGAATTCAAGTTTAAATTTCAATTTCAATATCATTTAGAACATGAATTTAAAATTAAAATATGTTTATTTTTATCGACCTATAGTCAACACCCCTATACATAGATTCTCTCCTGGATGCTGACTATAGTCGGTATTGGGATTTGAAGATTTAAATCTATCGTTCTATTAATTCGAGAAGATTTTGTGACTTTCTGAAATCTATTACTTTTTGTGTTCTATTTTTTGGATGTATCTCAACGTTGTGGCCCCTTGCTTGCCAGGTCTGACTGCACGATATGAAAATTCCAGTATGAGTAATATCGGATATTATTTCGGACATTCCGGATATTATTTCCATAACGATATGAATACAGTACTGTAGAACTGCCCACATTTGGACTCCTATTACGGAAATATTCAAATGCATATTTGAATATCTTACTATTCGATCCTCCTCTTACCTATTATTTGAACAGAATATCTTTTAACTTTGCTCTTTTTAACCAATTAATAATTTCTATTTAATTGTAAATAAAAACTCTAAAAAAAGTTTCTTTTACTTTTTTTAATAAATAAAAACTCCCCCAAAAAGTTTCTTTTTTACTTTTTTTTTAAAATACTTATTAGACCACTTTTATAATTGCCAGCACGTGTGTAGAATTTACATACATTACTACACACTCAGGATTAAGTACCGTAAAATAGGATAAGGAGAAACAGCGTTTATAGTATTGGTACTATTTAAGTAGCATTTACTGTCACTTGGAGTTATATGTCTATTTACTCCACTGTTTCTATTCACTCAATTTTACGATACATTAATACTGTATTACTATCTCTTGTGATAAAAACGATAGCAGTACCAGAGATATCGTACATATCAATTCGATGGAAGCTAAACCAGTAAACAAAAATCATAACAAAACTGTACTTCCTCATGTCGAAGCATTCGAGGAATTTTTAAAAAAGGACTCCAATGATTTGAGGCAAATCAAAGACTGTAAGTTTTTGTTAGGTTTAATGCATACTCTCATTTTTTTTCTTCTTATTTTCAAGAAACCAACGCATAACGTGTCAGGTCGGTTTAACATTGTGAATTAATTATCGCCAGTGGTCGTTAGCACGAGGTTCTTCAAGGTTCTCTTGTCCCAAACTTTCCACGCTGACCCTGACAACGTAACACTATATCCAAACGAACCGGTAACCTTGTTGAAAAACCATCACTTCCAATTAGAACGAGTACGGAACGCTCGGCGTCAATTAATGCACCGAATTTTTTAATTACCATTTCTTTAAATTACCATACCCTTTGCGCGTATGGAACATCATCCTTGTTCAATTTTACGCTCTTGTGACTTTCATATGTTGCATGAGACGGCTGGAGAACTAACATGCAGTGAGTATTAAGAGAATAAAGCATAATGAAAAAATATTCTGCAATTACTGTACATACACAATCCAACAGTTTAGCATTTGTCATTTGCACTGAAAAGTTGGACAAAAGCTGATTTCAAAAATTTTATCTTAGCTGGAAAATTGTTTCCTGAGGTAGTTTAACGAGCCTTATATCAACACCCAAAATTGTGATAAGAATATTATTATTATTATTATTAATATTTTTGACCACAAAATTTGGAATTTTGAATGTAGATTTGATAAAAAATGTGCTAAATAATGACGGTCTGATGGGATTTAAAAATCTTCTACCAAGAAATTTTAATAATTATAAACTTCGAAGAAAATATTCAAAGGGGTATCTGAATATTAATATACCTAAGGGTTAATCTGTGTGGAATAATGTATATTAATGTTTTTAGTCATTTATGCGCTCATAAAGCATTGTGTTTCTTGGAAAATTAAGAGTTTCTATCTTAACCATTCTTTGAAACACCCTTAGCGTATTAAAATTAGTTTTTAAAAAATTGGTTCCATTTTTCGTTTTCTGTTTGAATGAATTGCATAACATGTATATTTATCGTAATAAACAGTAATATTATCTTTCAATTAGTTACTTAAAAGAATTCTGTACATCTAAATAAAAAATTTGCTAAACATTATGTAATATTCAAATTATCTTTTCCTCCTTATAGAATTTATGAATTACAAACACTTTGTAATAAGAATGCTGGCATTCTAATTAAAAACGAATCTCGATATAGACTCAAAGGAATTTCAAAAGAACGATGGCCTAGCCAGTCGCGTATTATCTGATAGTAAGATAATAGAGCAAACAGAGTATTACTGCGATTTCACAATACCAGTACAATCATGTTAAAATTGCGAGACAATTATAGCGCCGATCGATTAAATGGATATCAAAATGTTGCGAAGTGTCTACAATGTTGCTAATAATAGAGACACTTTAGTGGCAATAAGAAAACGTACAATACTAAAAACGTTCTAAATTGCAAATTAGCAGAATAGTTTTGCATAATCCGCTGTAAGAATGAACGAAAAAAAATACTGGCTCCATAAAAACTTCAGTAATTAAAATATATTATATATAGATGTTAACTGTTTTCTAACTAATCGATATTGGAAAGCGATATATATTTACTGTAAAGAATTAATTAAAATTTGTGTATATTGTACAACACAAGATTTTAACCCTTAACTCTTTAGGGTTAGGTGGGTTAAAAACTGTCCCATCTTTTGCTTAGCTTTTTATGCATGGAAGGATATATTTTAACCCATCTCGAAAAGTTGAAGTTACTCATAATCATACAGTTTTATATTTAATATTTTATTTAAAGTTTTTCATTCAGTTGACAATGCTATGATCCAACGGTACATACGTAAATAAGTGAAAATAAAAATTTATACAAGTCAAAACGCATTAGTAAGTTGTTGACACTGTTGTGATTAAGGTGCAACTTAAGTTTTTATTTTCTTTAAAATCGTGTGCCTCAAAGAGTTAATTGGAGAGGTATAACTTAAAGTACACACTGACCCAGCTTTCAATGTTTGGTATGAAAAATATATGGAAATAATTTACAGGAATTAATAAATTGAAGAGGAGTAAATTTTTTGTATGTTAGTGTCAATCATTTTTTGTTATATGGTTTTAGTAATGATGCTTAATTATGTTATAATATTAATACTACCTTATATTAATACGACCTATAAAGAATTTATTTTATTTTAATGATCATTACATCGCATATGTACTTCTAAAGTGATACAATTTAAAAAACGTGATATGTATTTTAATTACAACTATAAATCAATTTGATAAATGCACTTCTATTCACTACAAGAAGCTTACTAGTTAGTGATCAAAATTATAGAATTTATTCAAAGAATTCTTCAAATGAAAATTACGAATTATTTAAATAATATCAAGTTATTGAAGTAATACAACTTTCGTTAAGTAAAACTACTCTTTATGCCAATATTATGTGTTTAATAAATAATTTTCTCCTAAACTCATAGTTCTTTGCTCCCCCTCATAACATATTTTTTTGAGTTGCGTCACTTTTGTAATATGTTTGTCTGTTTTCCTTAAATATCTGCAAAATGACTGATTATTACGTAATGTTCCACTAATTTTGTTCCATTGTAGTTAAAAGTCACTGTTTTGGTCAACATTGATCTGGATCCCGAAAGGTGGACTATGTATCGTCTATTCCCTTAAATTCCAACTCAAACGAAATTCTCTGAACTCACCCCAATGATTCCTTCTTGAATAAGGGCTAATTTGTCTTTGTCCGAACGATTTGTGGTGGAGGCTGCTAAAGGACAGTTTAGTGTAGCATCCCTAACGCATTCCCTGGGAAGGGACCTCTAGCTTCCTTAGAACGCTAATTGTCTCTTGTCTCAAAGGTTGTACACAATAAGTCACTAAACCACATGAAACGTTTGAAAAATTCGTAAAATAAATATCCAACGAAGTTTCGCAACGTTCTAAGGAACAGCGTGATAAAATGGAAATGATACAGACCTAGCTTATCACTCCATTTCGGATTCGACGCACCCAGGGATACTGATCATATACCATTTTTCAAAAACTCGATTATTTCTTTTCGATCCAGCAGTGAATCGAGTTTTTAGCAGACTTTATCATGAATCAATTTTTCAGCACAGAATTGAATCGATTTTTTCAAAAAACACAATTTCCTCTTTTCACTTCAAGAAACTTCTTTAACAGTTTTGAGTTTACATCGAATCACATGTTTGAAAATTTGATTATACTTATAAATGAAACTAGCTATAGCAATTTATTTAACCACGATTTACTCCCTAAAATATAATTTTTCAAAGAATATTATGTTATCCAGTAATTAATTTCGTTTAATATTCACAGTTAGTTTCCGTTTTTCCTAAAAAACGTACTTTCTTAAGGTTTGTCACTTTCTTCGCAGCTGCGTGATTTACTTACATTTATTTAAACATGACCTTTTTGCAAATCAGTTCATTTGTAGTTGATTTTTAAACTTCCACATCGATTTGAAAAAATTGTTTCTTCAGCAAGATTTGGCACCCCTAGAATCCTACGAGCATCTATCGAGAATCTCCGTGAGTAGGACGCTAATAAAGGGATCACAGTTTCCTGTGAGCTATCGAAGCCACCGAGAATATTTCCCAAGGAACTCTCTATTTACCCTTATCGATCGTACGAGAAATATAAGAAAGTTACTACTTCGCTAAACCCACTTCACGGACTTATGATTGCTTATGCTCCATAGGGGTTTAATGCCGTCTAGACCGGATGGCCCGCGAGTATATTCGTCAAGTGGAATCGCCTATTCCCCCCCAATCGGCATGCGTTTAGGAAAACTGCCTGCAGGACAAGGCTCAAATGGGGGTAAGACAGGGCCGGTGGGAGGGTCGAATAGAAAGTAGGGGTTGACGTGGAAGATTGGGAGAGGCTTGGCAAAGATTCAAACAGTGATTGCAAGGGCCTGTCTCAGCGGTGCGCGTCCGGAATATTTCTCCTTACTTTTCTCTGTGTCTGGACCTTTGTTCATCTTGCCAACTTCCCTTTCTCCCCTGCTCCCTGCCCCCCACCCCCGTCGTCGGTCGCCCCCTCTTTCTTTCACGCAACCCTGCGCCTCCACCCCTGTGTGTGTCCAGTCGGTGCTCCTCTTTTACGATCCATCCCCAAAGCTGGAGAAGGACTCGAACGTATTGACAGAAAGACGGTGAAATATTCGGTGATGATTTATATCGCGAAAAAGCGCGAACACAGCGATATCCACCGTATATTAGGATCGATACATAAAAAGACGCCTTCTTTGTGCAGCGAGACGAGTTTAAAGAAACCCGATGCATGTAGTATTGCCGTGCCCTAAGTATATAGCAAAGTCGAATAGAAGTACATGGGGATATTTGAAGGGTGGTATCATTATGGCTTATGGAGAGAAATTTTTTTAAATGGAGGAATATCGACTTCTGACAAATTTTTGGTATTGTTAAACAAGAATAATTTGGAAGAAGAAATTATAAGGTAAAGGATCTTGAAAATTCGAGGCTGTGAATATCAAAATATTGAAACATTTTAATATAAAAATATTTGAGTATTTGGATATTGGCACTTTTGGAATTTTAAATATTGAAATATTGGAAATTTTGAATATTTATAATATGCTGGGGTATTCGAAACTTTGAATATTCAAATATTGAAAAATTTGAATATTGAGATATTTGATATTTTGAATATTCAAGTAGGGAAGACTGTGGACAAACGAAACAATTTGGGTTTTTGACTCTGTAACAAGTATGTGGTTTGTTACTTCTAACCCTATCCCTAAGGACGAAAGTAATATGCGATAATTTGAGGTGGGGACAATTGGTATTTAAGTTTAAAAGTTGAGTTTATATTTAAGTTTAAAAAGTAGATTAAATAATTGAAAAAACACTTCTGAAATGTATTTCTACTTACTTTAAAGGTAAAACTAAGTATAATCCTATAAGCCTAATACTGTCAAAAGGAGGTAGTATAGTATATGTATATAGAGTCTTTGCTTTATGGCCAAAAAGACTTGATTTTAGTCCTGACCGAAGGAAAAGTAACTTGTTTATTTGGTATGGAATCAGTAACATCCTCATTGTATGTCCGT
This sequence comes from Calliopsis andreniformis, assembly GCF_051401765.1. Taxonomy (NCBI): domain Eukaryota; kingdom Metazoa; phylum Arthropoda; class Insecta; order Hymenoptera; family Andrenidae; genus Calliopsis; species Calliopsis andreniformis. The sequence goes on from NC_135071.1 coordinate 8,692,968, forward strand.
CCGTGAATCATTGTGAGAAGATTACTATTGGACAAGAGAAACTAAAGCTTAGAAAGTCTTTAATCAAATATCAATTTTTTCAGACAGTAAATCAATAACTGCCGTCAAGTATAAATTAAAAATTCCAAAACATCAAATATCTAATGCAATCCCAAGAAAACACATACTTCTAACGCTCTTTAATCCAAAGGGAAATGTAAATCAGAAAATTCAAGATTTTTTAAAAAGTCATCTGATATGGTATTAATATTATGTGAATCTTCTTTTAGTATCAATCAAATTAGACTTTCAAAATTCGAAAATTTGTTCCTATGGGTATCTATAAATATTGCACCCAAATATTACGAAACTAGAATACCCTACTTGATTGCCATTTCAATTTGTCAGGTATATCTGAATCAGAAAACAGTCAAATATTTATTTATTATCAGCTGGCAGAAAACAATTCAGGCCCAAATGACTTGAAAAATTAATTACCACTCTCAATTCACTAAAAATTCTATTGCTTTGGAAGTGACTCTAGCTTCAAAAAACAAATCATTTTTATTCAAAAATATTATTAGAAAATTTGTAAATTTGTAAATTTGTGTACATACAAACTATCACCCATATATGGGTAATATGGCAATGGCTATTCAATATTCAATATGGCTAATATTGAAGAAGATAAACAGACCTCACTGATTACAAAGCCAAGAGAGATACAGATGTATGATAAAATTCTCAAGCTTACTAAAGATTTCTTTGAACTAAATCTCTCTCTGAAATCTCTCTTCCTCAAACACTGAATAACCCCACCAGAATAATCAAAACGAGTCTTCCCATGATCGAAAGACTCTGAAAGTAACTCCCTCACCTTTCAGAACATATTTCACTCGTCACAGCGGACCCCCTGCGCACCCCTCTGCTTCCCAGAAGATACGTGAAGTATCTAAGAAGCGTAAAGTATTGTTGTCAAATTGCATTCTGTATCAGGAAAACTGGAGAATGGGAGACTTGGCTGATAAATTCACCTAAGCGACGCGCGTGTATCCCCCGAGCCAAGGTTTCCCACGGCGTCACCCCGACTTCCCCCCTTGGGGTCGCAATTGCAAGGAGAATAGAATTTATAGCGCTAAGTAGCTGTTATCAGTCCTATAAAGTGCGAAATAATGCGTACTAAAGATATCTGCATTTGTCAGAGGCCTACCACGGGCAGATGGGAAACTTCGAAATAAATACAACCGCGTGACGTGTGAAGCGATAGCGACTGGCTGCGTACCGAGCCGCGAACGTTTACGTCTCGGGTTGTTTAATCGCTTTACATTTTCCATCTAGAGGACGAAGAAAATTTATATTAGACTATTGTACATGATGGGGCTGAATTCAGAAACGGGTGAAGTTGTTTAGCATCTGGCGATTAAAAATGGTAAAAGACTCCATTGAGGCCCAAAGTTGCATAAAGGTAACATTTGGTGATTAGTTGCATAAAGGTGAATTTACAGTACTCAATTCTGTTTTTCATAATACTATTATGAAACAGAATTTCTGAGATTAGGTTAACCCTTCAACCATGGCACATCTTGATCTATACAGAGATACTGTGTAAAGGACATAAAAATTATATCTATCATTAGGAAGCTTTATCTTGTTTTTGCAGTTATAGAAAAATTATTTACAAAAATTCGCTAAAATACAACCCTAATAAGATACATACTACCTGTACCAGATAGTAATTTAAGAAAAAATGGGAGCTTGTACAATGTACAGAGCTCGCCGTTGAGGTGTTAATATTTTTTCTTTACCATTTCTGCTTTCTTATCTAGATTTTACAACGTTCTAAAATTTGAAAGCATTAAAGCAGTTATAGTACTAGAGTACAGCATGTTTGTTTTGTGAATCTTTTTCATTTAGTGTCTATTACTATAACACGTTCTCTAGATCTGGGTAAAATCTGTGGTTGTAAGGCAAAGCAACTTACGTCACATTTTCAAAAAATTCAAGTTAAGAACTCAATGGATATCTAGAGTATAGAATCTATATTTTCAGACAGAAGAAAAGGCATTAAAAGAATTTTTCACCTAAAAATAAGGGTTCAAGAAGACACAAATCCATAAGACAGTATTGAAGCTAAAAACTTTAAATGCCAATATCTCGAAAATCAAAACTTGTGACTTAAATCGTTTTGCCTTACAACCACAGAAATAATTTACGAGGTATTACATTTGCATTTTTCAATAACATCACGTTTATGCAATTTTGGGTTTTAATGAATTAATATTTTATGGTAATAATATACCAATTTAACAATTATCCAGAGAAAGTGGATCCATACAGTGTTTTTGGATATAGGCTTATGACTTTCTGGCAACTTTAAAATAATAGTCACTTTCCTGGAATTAGCTCATGTTCATGACAATTCACTTTAGCCTTATCAAAACTATGAGTGAGTAATGCTTTCTGTTTTAAATAATTTTAAGCTATAACGAATTAATTAGTTATAACCGAGAGTCAGGATGTCCAGTAAACAAAATGAACCATTTTAAAAACAGTTTTACATGCCTAAAGATTTCTTTAACTACTTGTATATCGTCACTCAATTGGTATCGATCTGTTATAAAAATGCGTTATGTATTTTACTGACAAAAATGACACTGATAGGCCTCATAAGTGTGGGAAATTGTTTCAAACTAGCATAGATAAAATTAACGCATGCAACACAGTTTTTATCAACCATGACGCAGAAAGAACAAATTACGCGTAGTATGTCATACCAACGTGAGTGGCTAATGGGACCTATGAAAAAAAATTGTCTATAAGTACAATAGTCGAAAATATTCCACTATCAAAAATTTCTCTAAAATTCAAAGCAAACGATCAATTATTAATCTTAACGTGTTTGGTCTTCCAACACATCGTCAACCATCTGAATTACGTTTAATTTGCTAGCACTGAAGAGACTCTATTTGTAGTCTATCTGTGTTATCTTTAGCTTTCGTGTACAATTATACATTGCTCTGTCATAGCATTATTACCGCTTATCATAATTATAATAAGCATGTGATGCAAGATGGCGTGATGAAAATATACTGATTCAGTCATTTAGTTATGGAGCAGCAATAGTCTTACACAATTTTAAAGCAAGGTGTTAGTCCCCATTAATGTATCATTAAGCTGGTTTGCTCATTAATAAATGAATTAGTGAATGCTAACTTCATATGTTCAAAACTGATACGGACTTTCTAACTTCTCTTCTTTTTACGATATGTAATAAAATTAAATGAAATAATATTTGTAAGTGACAAATTCAACAATTTGACTTAGACGCATATTTAGCAGAAGTTTACACGATCGCCATCAGCCTGCAACATTTAGCACTACAAATGAACTGGGACACGAAATTAGATACAAAAATAAAACTTGAGTCTCTTATATTTACTATAAGAGTTTTCACTTTTGAAACTCTCTGTAAGAGAAGATTTTCTTCAATGGATGTAATTGTCATCGACAGTTCGATTGAAATGGAATTATTACGAGATAGTCAGTAAATTTAAGAAAGCTCTTTTTATTTTCCGACTTATATTACAATACGTTATATTTCAATATAATATAATAGAAAGGAAAATATATTGCTATCAGTCAAATTTTCGGTCAAACACACACACGCACACGCACACGTATGTATGTATATTGACGTCTATTTTACTTTAAGCCTCTGGATTAGATTATCAGAATTTTATGAAATTTGATATGGTGGCTTCTGTATATGGGACATTGATGCTATTAAAATTTCAATTTTAGTAATCACTTGAGAGGGACCCCACATCCCTCATGGTACCCCATGATATCCCAACCATATTTCAGAAGAGATTCAGGTTACAACAAATTTTATTGTACCAAGTTTTTAGCATATTATGAAAAAGTACTACTGCTAAACGCAGTGTTATTAAATTTTCAACAAGACCAACAAATTTTGAGTTCCCATCATAAATTACCTTTTCCCTAACTGGTCTGAAGTTTATTTCTTCGTAGCCAGACGAATATATGAAGTGGTTAAAAAGTAGTATCAGAGAGAGGGAAAGAGCGGCGCTGTGTAAGCTGGGAAAGAAGCGTGAAAGGATCACTGGGCGTGTCCAGACAGTTCGAATCGAAAACCCGCTGGTTTATTAAGGCAGCAGGGTCAATGGTGTTCCACCAGTTACGATAAAGGCAGTACATTCCCTTTACTACTCAAACTTAAAGCCGTATCACGCGAACTCCAACGAAACTTTCACGTGCTGGCTGGCCCATGACATTTCCCCGATGCGCCCATTCCTTGCTTAATGTAATTCCGCGAATTAGTTCGACGTCAACTTTCAAAACGAGATAACCTGGCAATGCATGCCGAGACTTGGACACCCGAGTAAAAGTTTCCTGGAACCGTTGCAGGAAAATCGATACTCGTCAGCCGTCGTGAAGTCAAGTTGGAAAAATGTACTGAGATACAATTGCTATAGGTATAATAAGTACGTAACAGGAGGAATAGAAGCCATGTTAGGAACTTTTTGATTGGGGATCTATTGATATTAGGGAGAGTTGAAAATTTTAATTTTATTATTTAAGATACTTTTTCTTTTTGTTTTAAGGCTTTGGAAGCAAGACAGTCTTTGAAATACATATTCAGTAGACAGTTTAGTGTTATAGTTAGTTGTTACAGAGCGGATGTTCAGTTTTTGTCATAAGGTATTGATGTGTCCTATTCTTAGTTTCGTAATAATTCTTTGTGTTTTCTTTGATGATACTTTCCAAGTATCATCGTAGTTAGTACCTAACTATTTAAGAAACTGTTCCTATTCCTATCCTATAATTTGTATCGGAATTATTATTTGATGTTGTAGCCTGATGTTTCATAGGTGTTTCTGGATAAATGGTCCAGAAAAAATTGAACTTTTAACACTAACCATCGAATAGCACATTGTTTTTCGAACTTCCATACAGCACATTGGGTCTTTCAGGTTTATTGTGAATTTCACATCTTTTGAATATATAAACAATTCTGTAAAAGTTCATTGGAATATTTTCCAGTGTATAGTTTAAAATTATAATATTCAAATGTTACAAAAAATTAAGGAACATTTTTGTTCCTAATTATATTCTGGTTCAGAAATCAGTATTTTGCTAGTGTCATTCCAGGGTTAAAAGTCTTATCCAACAAACGACAGACTTATTTTATTTTTTTATGCTCTATTTCTATATTATAAATTCAATTCTATCTCTTATATAAAGAACATTAATACTATTAATGTAGATTGACAGTTTGTCGGCGGATGACGACATTTGACGTCAAACTGAATGCTGCTGTCTGGTATGGATGATGCTAAATACCGTCAAGTGTCACAAGTGTAAAGTATATATTATTTTATGCATTCTAAATTTTATTTTTAAAGGTTTCAAAAATGGATTATTATACTTATGTAGAGGTATGAGTAAACTAATAAAAGAAATAGGTACGATATTGTTCATATATTAGGAAAAAAACAGATTAAAAAAATTAAAAAGGTTAAAAAGATTACTATATTTTATTACTTCTAGACCATACTGTATCTCTATTTATATACCCTTTTCAGTTTCCTAAAATACTCAACAACACTAGAAGTAATTTTCCTGTCTCTTTAAGTACACAACTATCTTCTATACATATATGTTAGCAATACTTTTACCAAGAACAAAGGACAAAATTAATATCCAAAGAACCACAACCATCGAAGAAGAACGAAGAGAAAGAAGCATTTTGAAATCCAATAGTCTGGTTCCAAGCTCCAATTTTAGCCCGTCGTTTGCTTCATAATTCACGATAACGAGACAAGACAATGTCGAACGATGGGTCAAAACGCGGGAGAAGAACGACTAAGAGAGATATTTAAAATTTCAGGCGTGCGGGGCTGAAATTAAGTTTTAACGAATGTCGAGGTATAACGAGTTGAAAAGGCGACTTTATCAACGCGCGCTGCGTACCTAGTACTGGTCTCATGAATCGTGTACCCAGTTGGTCCGTGCTATCAGTTTGCTAATCAAATAGCACCATCCACATAATTTGTTTAAACATCATTATAAATCATTACGCGAGTTAGCTTATCTTGAGTGCTGATTCAGTGAAATTAGCGTTACTTCGTCTCGGTAACTCGTTGTTCCTCACTAAAGCAGAGTGAGAGCCTGATAAAAGGTCCTAAGATCTTTCGGACATAGAATTTTCCTGGAATTAGAAACTTGCCCCTGGATATCGCTTATTTGCTACCACACAAATTTTCTGTTTCTGAGTTATTAGTACTGGAAGCATGGCTTTTGTATTAAATAGTGATATTGTCTTATTTTTCTAAAAATCATCATTTTTTAGTTATGTCATGTTGCAGCAAATGCATTCCTAGATGGATATTGATTATGTTTTACACTATTCAGAAAAAAATTTTAAAAGTAAGTAGTAGCAGAAATACCATTGCTTAATTAGTTATTCATTCTAAAACGATAAATAAATTCTAGAAATATTATAATACTTTAGAGGTGTAAAATATTGTCTATCTTACGTTTCATTCATCACCCCTGTATGAGACTCCTAAAAGCTAACTTAATGAACTCCATCTGTTGTTCTTTCGCTTTTAGGCTATATTTTAGAAAACAATGCGCTTAAAGTTATAAATCTCCTTTATTTTATGGTGATGACGGAATGCATTTCGAAAGGTTCATATTTTGATAATAAATCAATATTAAAAATGGAAATTGTTCAGCTAAATTAATGTAACTTAAAGTTGTAGGTGTGTAATTGGGAATACAGATGAGTTTAGACCTGAAGGGTACCACGAGGAGAAGGGAATCCTTCTCGAATCTGACAGGTGTTGCTACGCAACACATTGTTATTAGAGATTTAATTGTGTGGTTGGTACGAAATACATCAGTCAATACGTGGTGCTTTTCAGACGTTGCAATCTACTCTATACAAATGGAGTCCAAATTCAACTGCTCTGACCGATGCTTCACTTCGTGGAGAACTAAACTATACAGCACATGAAACTATGATCCTACTTAATGATGAACCTTCTTAAGATTCAAGAGCCCAAGAATCATCAAGTTACAATCTTTCCTGAATTTGAAACTCAATTTTCTGTAATATTTTCTAAATAAGTGTTGAGACATAGTGTCCCATGATGTATGGACGAGGTGTTCAGTAAATTAGAACTTACACAAATTTGAAATGGAAAGTAAATACAGTGATGAATATTTTATACTTGTATGCTTTAGAAGTAGTTGTCAAATGTCTAAGTTAAACCGTTGAGAAACTCAAGGCCGAATGAAAGATAATTATCCAATATAGGGAATAGCTATAAGTAGCGATTGCTTCCTCAAGGCAATCGAAGAGGAAAGTGTCTTTTCGACTTGAAGATGATTTAGCTGGCAGAGAAATAGACTGCTATAACATGACAGTCAGTGAAAAGCTAATTTCTCTTGAAACAAAGAGAAGATGTAAAATAGAAATTACTTCATTTGCGATTCGAGTGACAAAATTTGGAAAACAAGATAAGTAACTTTCTACCAACTTTAAGATGGAATATACTGCGTTTCATGACTATACATGTATAGTTACTCTAGACCTTTAAATTCTTATATGTAGTACTTATATATTTTCCTTCGCCTTCATCGTCTCATTTCCAAGTTTTATGTTTCATTCTAACCTAGTTCCCTCAACTTCAATACAAAAAATAAAATATTTTTAACATTTAAATATCTGGATTTAAACATTCTTCGTGAACAAATTCATGGGTGACTTTAACCCTTATGTTAATAACCAGATACCCAGGTACCGTTTTCCCCAATGGCGACAGTTTCATTAAGTGGTTAATGACATTAGGATTAAATTCTATCTCGACTAACGTCGATTACTCTGGAACCAATTAGGAGATATGTAACTTATGATATTATTGTACATCATTGAGTAACCATATTAATAGTACAATTTCTTTATATCGTACATCGATAACTAGATCACTCTGATAAATAACGAAGGGCCCGCTGTTCGGGCATTTCAAAACGATGCTGAAGAGGATACCGTGGCAATGGGCTCTTGTATAAGAATCTTGTATTGTGTCACAGAAATTATGAAAGTCTCGAGGCAGGTTTTGGAAGCATCGGCCGACACGGTACCGTACTGACCACCTGCTAACGAAAGTTTGATTTATGGCCTTTCCTTTGAGGAAATTCACTGCATTCCCTTTCAGCCGATCTTTCTGGTAACTCAAGATCGTAAAATGCTAGCTAAGGAACTCTTTTCTGGCACAGGAAAAAGACAGGAGCAACTGCAAAATTTTAGGAGCAGCAGTGTGAAAATAATGAAACATTTACACGTGACTACTAGATATGCACTGGCAAGATTACTATTCGTATTCCCACCTCATATACATATATGACAATGCCTTGTAATTTAAAGTTATGCTTTGACTGAAGCAACTAATGAGCAACATTTTGTCTCCTCTTAATGCTTACGTGTAAATAAAAAAACTATGCGTTTTAGGAGAACATATTATGTATTTGAATTCATTATTGTTTTTGTGTTCTAGACTCCAAAACATTTTGTCGCCTTTTGTTGCTTATAGCGTGCAAATAAAAACTATGCGTTTTGTGAAAGACAAAATACCTGCTATCAGACAATTTTTGAAACTCTTATTCGAAGGATGCTTAATTCTTTTAATTAAAATGTCAAACAGGAATCAGCGTTCCTGATGGGGTGACCTAAAATTAACATATGTAAATAATAATAAGTAATTTTAATCCTAACGTTGCAGAAACAAAAACACAAGCAATTAAAATGAATAAAAATTTAAGCTTCATTAACTTTTCAAATCTACAAGATGATGGAGTCCCTTAAAAATCCAAGTTCCATTTACAATATACAAAGTGTTCACAAGTTAAAGGTGTCTTGCCAATCCCTTATTAATCCACGAGGCTCAATATTCAGTGCCACATTTCAAGGCAAACAAGATCGACTCATAATTCAAGCAGCCTGCCTTGCGAACGCTCAAACGCGTTCAGAAACCTCGAAAGCTTCAAAATAAAGCGCGTGAAGAAGCTTTCTTCACGGTATGGTAATGGTTGGAGTCCTCGTAAATTTCATACCTCTTTCAAATAATCAACCCCAAGTCATCGTAAAACAGTGTAGGGTAGTTCAAATAAATAGGTATATGGCAGTCCAGCAAATGAGCAAAGATCGGCAAACAGGCGGATGGCTATTAAAAAGAACGATCAACCTTGAAGAAGCCAAAGCGGCTCTCTCGCGAGCATACGCGTTTCCCATGAAATTAATGAAACCGCCTCGTGCTTCCGGAAGTGCGCAGCCTGTCAGGCGCCAGGAAGTCATGACACGGCCCTGCCGCTCCACGTGGATCGCGTACGATCATTCATATGTACACGTGCGCGTCAACAGCACGCTGTTGCACACGATCGGTTTTTTAAATAATCAACAGAACCTACCGGTTCTTTTGCATCGTAATAATTGTTTCCTCGAAGGTCTGAGGATTCCTTTTGTACAATATCGGACGAAGAACCGGAATTTTAGCATTGATAGTGCCTCGAATTATATAGTGCCTTCCGCCCGCGCAGGTATTAATTACATAAGCTAAGTATGAGATAAGGCGATGCTAATTTTTGAAAACTATAGAAAATATTCGATTTTCTAATAGTTTGTGCTGCGGGTGTCTTACGATTATGCGTTCGAGAACTGCGCACTCCACGTCGTTTTAATTATTTAAATGATTTTTCATTGTTATCATATTCATTTCGAATTCATCTTCTTTAACGCGTCAACAAAAAGTTTCCGAGGAAACTAAGTAGTTTTAGTTTGAAATCAACTTTTGCAGTATTCTTTTAACATGTCGATATGCACGCTAAATTGAATGCAACTTAGATGAATATTATTTCTATGTCATTTTTATATTTATTCTAAAGAGATTTCTTATTTCTCATAGTTATGGCTATAAGTTTTTGTTAATGGATATCTTTTTTATTTAAGGATCTAGAGAGTTTCAGAATAGCTGCAAACAAAAAAATGTTGGTGAATAACTTTAGGGAATGTCATGTGACACGTGCCATATAAGTATAAGTATCATGAATCTTACAGAACATTTGAATTTTTCATTTTTTCTAAATTAAAGCAAAATCGTATAAATAAAAATTCGAGTAGTAGGTAATATGAGACAGCATTCTTTTTGAGACAAATAAGTTATATAGTGGTGTTAAAGCGTTAATGAAGAAGTTTTAATAACACAAATGTCAAATGAAACAACTTACTGATTTTAAAAACATATTAATGTCTCACATTACTATAATCGGTCATTTTACTTTTAGTCATATCACACTTCGAAAACCATATGTACGTGCAGAAACTTCTTGTTACAACAAAAAACATCTACAAACAACATAACAACCGCTGTTATGGCATAATATTATAATATTCCTAATACCTAATTTCTAATAATTGTTAAAGATGTTAATATCATCTATAGCTAAAAACCTTGGTTTATTTCTATCTCTTCTTTTAATTTAATGTAACATTAACAAGTGTAAAAATTGTGAGCCATGTGCGGGTGATACAGTAGTTGATTTATAAATATTTTAAAAATTGTCGTCCGATTATGTACAAGGATAGCGTTACAAAAAAATAGAAAGCCAGGTTTGATCAAAACATCAATACCTTCGATTGCTAGCAGTAACGATCAATACCGCTTTTCCCATACCTTGTTTGTCAATTTAGTCGCGTACACACACCGTTCATAAAAATATTTTGTCGACTGTTCCGGTCAACATGATTGAAAGTCGTGACACCTGAGGTTAGGCCGAATAGCTATGTATTGCGCCGCACCGCTCTCTTCGTATCGAGCAAAGCAGCAATCCACCGGAAACTAAGCTAAACTAAGCTATGCTATGCTATGCTAAGTTTCAAAATATTTGCTACAATAGAATACATACGTAACCATTCCCACTAAAAGCTAAACAAGGCTATGTTATATTCTTTTTCGAGAACTATTTCATTAGCTAGCCATAGCACAAGATTGCGTTTTTTTTTTATTTATTTTTTTTTAGGAAGACACAGTTTTAGCTTGGAAAAACAGAACAGCTCACAATTAGCTTAGCCTTTGGTAGAAAGGGAATATATTCCATGCATCTGTGGTTGTAAGGCAAAATGACCCAATTGACAGGAAGAGGTGTTAGGTGTCCGCCTCCGATTACTTTGGTTCTCAGATGTTATCGAGGTCCGAAAAATAAGAGCTACATACTTTTTTATATTGCCCTGTAGCTGACGTTAAGAACATCATTGACCCACCAAGATATATACAAATTACATTTATGCCAGGTTTCATAATAATCTTTGGGCTAACTTTAAGCTATCATTCGTTTTCATCTTATCAATTTTGAGGGGTAGTTTACCCTCTAATAATATACGAAAACGAACTAATATAGAAAGACAAGTAGGTACTAATTTTTCAGTCTTCTACAACATATCTGGGAACCAAAACAATCCAAGGCGAACATCTGAAAACTTTTCCATGTAAGTCACATACTTTTATTTCTGAGATATTGGTATTTAAAGTATTTAATTTCAACACTGTCTGATGGATTTGTGTCTTTTTGAATCCTTATTTTTAAGTGAAACAATTCTTTTAATGTCCTTTCTTCTTTCTAAAAATATAAATTCTATATTCTAGATCTCAATTAAGACCTTAACTTGAATTCCTTGAAAATGTGACATACGTCGTTTTGTCTTACAGCCACAGATATACTGTATTGAAGTAAATATTTTTAGACTTAGCATAGCATAGTTTAGCATAGCTTAGCTTAGTATCCCGGTGGGTTCCCGGTTTAAGTTCTGTCTCTAGTACAAAGCTCTCAAACAGTTGTGAAACGTGCCTCTTGCGCTTCCTGTTCCTTTGAAGACATACTGACAGGTGGTAACTTTTAATAAGTTGGAAACTATCACAGATCTCTATGAAGTAAAAATAATTTTAAAAAGTTGGAATCGCTGCAAATATTACTTTTACTGAATTTAACATAACAATCAAAGTGTTAAATAATGAAGTTTATTTCCCATTTTAAATCGAGATTTAAAGTAAAGTACATTTAAAGAAAAATATAGTGTAAATAACTAGACACTAAAATGATGACCTCATATCGAAAATTAAAATTTTCTAGTAAAGGGGATATCTTCATTTTGCACAAGAACCGTTTTTCTTCCTTTTTTTTGTAATACTAATAACTGTAAAACAACTATTTCTCAGTTATATTATTCTTGCAGCAAATGAGCGATACGATATAAACAAAGATACTTGAGGATTAATAATAAGTAATTTATCTATCATATGCTTAAGATACTTTAGAATTATGTTTTCCAAACAGCTGTAAAAATGCAATATAATCAAGTTTTCTCGACTATCAAACTAGGAAAACACCTTGAAAGTGAATTTGACTTAAAATTTAGAAACTTAAAATCCACGTCACTGTGGACATATTTTGTTTAGCCTTCGAACAAAAATAGTCAATCTAGACAATTATTCTATATTTATCTCTTCTTCTTATGAAGCATTCATGTTAATAGCCAAAAAAACATTTCTCAATACGAAGGTCAACTGCTTCGAGGATTTGGCAAATTCAGAAACATACCAGGTTTCACCAAAGCAGTCAAAGAGAAGGTCCACTATATGCTTTGGACCATTTCATGGGGTTCGTAACAAGTAACGTGGCAAAAGATGCCTACGATTAAATAAGAAGCTAACGATACAAGCCATGTATAATCTACTCGAGCATTTGCAGCACGATAATGATCCGACGCGGAAGATATGGAGAGATATACTGTTTCGTGTAATAATAATACTAATTTGAAGCAATAAGTCTTAAAGCCATAAACTTCCAACTAAAGTGGAATTCATTTGAAGTACTATATCCGCAAGAGAACAGCAACATTTCCTTCTGTGATGTTTACATTTTAACTTCTTCAGAGAATTTAATGCTTCTTAACTGCATTACAATTTTTTATTTCCTTAATACCACTGTAGAATCAAGTACAATGAAACTACCTTTCATTTTTACCGTTGCTAATTGTACGTACTATTCAATTTCTTCAAGTTTCTTCGATTCTTTAATCATGTTAGAGCAAATCAAAGTATGTAATATGGAAATTGTCTATATTTCTAAAAATGATTAACTGTTTTATTACTAAATCATAGCAATTCTCTGTAGAATGACTCATATTACTAAACTTCAGACAGGAACAGGAATAGATAATAGAAGAATATTCACACGAGTGATTCACTTTCCATTAGAACCTATTGCGTGTTCTGTTGCATCTCATTCACAGAACTAACGATTCATAAATTAAAACAGTGTGTTCTTAGAATTATTATTGTAGCCTTTCAAACACCGAACTGACTAACTCTAAGTTCCGTAAATTTTTCAATTCTATTTTAATATATCATTAATGCATTAGATTTCAAAGCTAAAAAGATATGCAATTAAGGATACGTAAAATATACGAAATAAATTGATTACTATTAAGCAAGAAACAAACTCCTATTTAAGTCCCATTCTATTACTCAAGTTTATGCAAATCTGAATTTGCATAAACTTTCGCAGTCTAACTACAACCTGACCTGTTTCACAGGCTCTCGAATCCCAACCCAAATGCTCGTACTTCACGGACACCCAGTATATGTATAAGGTCTTTCGTGCCTGACCCGAAAATCTGCATTCACCGAGAATCTCCCAAAGCAACAATTAGAATAACAGTGCCAGCCTTGAAGATGATCTACGAGGGCGCAATATATTTCTCGGTCGAATGGAACCGTCGACGCAAGAAAGGAAAGTGCAGCACCTGGTCCTCGCTTGACCTAACTCAACTTGATCCGGATGCTCTACACTCTATTCAGATCCGCGTCTTTTCACCATGGATAACATTTGCGAAAGATCTCGCAAAGAAGGTTTAGAGCGCTGCCAGCTGCAACGCAGGGGCCATGTTGTGAAAGCGTAGCAGTTGTCCAAAAACGTACCTGGCCCTGTCTGCCCTAATTGGCCGCTGTCGATTATGTATTTCATGCGAGCGAAGTGCTCTCGCGTTGCGATACACATCGGTAGCGGCTGCTGAGTGATTGCGTTGGGAATGCCATTTATTCTTCTCATTTGGACGTGTAACTTGTCCTCAGAAAATATTGCTGTGAAATTTATTTACTGATTTGTGGTCCTCTTTCTAAATAGAAAATTTCTGTATTTGTAGTTTATTATACCTACGGTTGATGAAAGTATTTTCTCTGACTTTCGACTATTTTATGTTATTTTTGAATCTCTTGACGCCTGCATTATGAATTGTGGAAATGACAAGTAGAAGTTTGACATGTTTCATTTAACGTTAGTGCCATAGCCATCGATATGAGATTGAAAAGAATACATTTTGCTATGGGGATAAGAAATCGGGGGTTGTGAAACTTAAAAGAGAAGGGGAAAATACTTGGAGCAGTTTTGCTCATTTCTGTATTATACTTATCTTACATACTTATTTATACTTATATTACATTTTTTACTGCGTCGTTGCAAAAATTAAGAATGAAACAGTTTGAGAGAGAAATAAGTCTGTAAAGATATCCTTTAATGTTATCGATTTAAGGACAATAGGAGTTTTTGTACAAGACCAAATATTAGAAAGTTATTGAAGAATAATATAGAATACGGCTACTGAAAAATATTGGAGAGTAATATAAAAAACCTTGTGTTTATATTTTTGATTTCGTTTTCTATTCTTTTTCTATCCCTAAATATTTTAAATATTTCAAATATTTAGGGATACTCTTTAAAATTTTTGTAAATGATCGATAATCATTATACAGAGTTTTAATTTTCCTATCTCTTTCCAACTGAAAACACCTTAAGACATTTTATATTTTATAACCAATTAAAAATAATTTAAAGCAAGACAGAGTGGATTAAGAATATACAAAATAAAGTTAGCGAACATCTATTACGAATAATACGTTAAAATTAGCATAAAACAGCAATATTTGCGTGACAGTTGTCAGGAGGATAAACATCTGATAGGTGATACTATTAATTAACCAATGCTTAATTGAAGTAGTCTTAACCTTATATATAGGTCATCACATGCAAATTTCTTTATAACAACATCAGTGCAGGCGGTCTGTTATAACACGTCATTAAAATTAATCAGTTTAATTAATTAAACATGCCAGAGTTTTGTTGCATTAAATTCAAGGCGTAAAATATTTCTGTATTTACCTCTAACACAAATCTGCTTGTAAACTACAATTTTAAGGGATGCGGCTTCAAACTTTATTTTTAAACTTCAATATTCAATATTCTAGAAATATTAATTATTCTCATACTTTTAATACTCTATTTTCATACATTCAGCTTACTAACTCTATTTTTTAAAATTTACATGATAGTAAAAATTTAAGCAATCATTAATAGTACATAAAATAAATTTGATGAAGTAATAAAAATCTTATTGTTAAATACTATATCTAATAATTTAAGAACATTTCAAAAATCGTGTAAAAGATTACTGAGAGGTGTAATTAAGATTCAGTAATCCACGTGAGTAACTAAGACACACGAAAATATATAAAAACAAAAATCGACCCTTTTTTTAAATTCTACATGTATTTCAAAAGGGACACAACTCAAAAAACATAATTTTTTAATTACAAGCTATAAAGTGTTATATATTTGGTAAATGCACCTCTACTCATTATAAAAAAGTTTACTAATTAAAGATCAAAATTAGAGAATTTATTTAAAGACCTCTTCAAAAATAAATTACAAAATTACTTAAATAATAACAAGAAAAACATTTAATGTAAGGTAACGTACAAGTAACGTAACTATTTTTCATACTAATTATTCAAATAAGATAACTTTCATTAGTAAAACTACTCTTTATGTCAACCTTATGTATGTAATAAATAATGTTCTAAACACATAAATAGTTTTTCGCTTCCCCTCAAAACTATATATTTTTTGAGTTGTGCTGCTTTCATAATAAAAAAATTTTAATAAAAAGTCTTAATAAAAACCTTAATAAAAAACAAAAAACTTCCTTGAACTATTTCGACCCAACCCAACTTTATCCTACATTTTAAATACATACATGGTCTTCGACCATGAGTCCACGATTTATAATTCGGACGAGGAGTTATGGTGTCCGACAGTTGGCCACTGCAAGTGTGCTTCTCAATATCACGAGGAAAGACAGTCGAAGAGGAGAGCAGGTGAAGTTGCGGTGGCTCTCTGCGTGCAACGTGTCTCCCTCTCTCACCCCTGGCCCTGGACACGTCCCGATTGTTGTTTCACGTGCGAACGGTATCAAAAACCGCAGTGCGAGTTGGTCAAATTTGAAAGTTAATTCCGGGGGAAACAAGCTTCGTAAGGTGCATTCAGAAACCAGTCGCCGGAAAATTCGTCGACGAAGAAGCAAGGTGGCTGTCCAAACGCACAGGATAATTAATTAACCCCTAATATGAAGAGTTAAACGACACACTTAATATTTAAACTAAAAAGGTAACGTACAAACGATAAATGTAAAGATAAGCCACTGGACTCACATGAAACGCTAGTATTATTTCCAATTTGGTAGAAAATATACACGAAAATGTATTTTAAGTTGAGAAAATTCGATACTTAATGTATGGGGAAATTATTAGAGAGTTTTACAATTATAGATGTACCTATATTAAATTATATAATGTGATACTGGAATTATATGATACATTGTGTTAATTTCGATATTTAAAAGAAACGTTTATTAAATATTGAATTTCACAATTTTGTAAAATGTGGAAATTTATCATTTTTACAATGTCTCGATATTTGAACAAATTAATCAACGTGTTCTAGTGTACCGATCTCACTGAACATGTTTTATTAAATATTTGAATAATTAGATAAAACAGTTTTTTAAGAATAAAACGAATACTAAATCTAATAATTAGTATTATTTACAGTAGTATCTGAATACTAACAAGGAGAATACACCATGAACTAATAACCGATTTTGATGAAACTGAACATAATGTATCTACGTGAAAAATAAATCGACACGTGTCCGAGCGTTTTATCGAATAGTCTTTAATAGTGAAGATTTCGACGTCCAAAGTTTAGCAATAATATTTCGTTAATATAAATCAGTAGAAACTTATATAGAAGCCGAATAGTTAATAAAATCGATGAAAATTTGTTACTGCATTTTCTAACTGCATTAATTATTTTGGCTTCTATATAAGAAGCCAAATAGTTTTAATATTATCGAAATGTTACCGAAATGTTATCGAAATGTTGCTGAAATATTACCGAAATATTATTGCTAAACTTTAGACCAAAATCTTAGACTGTTAAACCAAGTTGACAACCACTTTCGCTACGACATGGCGAAATTTCGTATCACAGGTTTGGTGATATCGCCAGTTGTAACATTTTACTATTCTGTTTCAAACTATAATTAAAAATCCCTTTTATGGATAATAATTTCTTATAGGTAACAGATAAAAACCTAAGTTTTATAAAATATTCAATAATTTCACTACACATATATTCAGAAAATACTATAGGTATAACGTTTTAAACATTAGCATGGCGAAATTGGGATCACCTACCTTATGAAATGATTTTCATGGTAGTTGGAAGAAGAAAACATTAGTATCAATAATTATCTACAATCGTCTATAATTACCCAACAGCATGGACAAAAATAATATAAACTTTTGAATTTGAATTCTTCCAAATATGTAACCGAAAAAATAAATAACAAAATTCAATAAATAATATCCTGAAATATTATACACCCATCCTTCCTAACTAGAAGCTGTTAATAAAAATTTCGTCACAAATTTTTAATATCACAAAATTACAGTTTTATCGTATTTCAAAGTAATAATTGTTCGACAGATTTGCTACTAGCGTAAATATTTATGTCGCGAACAGGAAAAATTCTGACAAAGGAATGCGAATTGACACACAGTTAATGTGCTTTTTGTTACTCTGTCGTCACTTTCCCCTTTACACGTCGCTATTTGTCGATACTAAACCACAGTTCGTTCAAAGTAAACACGGTAGACGTTGAAAAAAAAGGCAATTTGAAGCGTCGTTTTTCAATGAAGACACTTAAAACACAAAGCCTTGAGAGGCAATTCACGACTAAAAGTTTCGCGCAATTACCCAACGACGCGTGAGCCACGGCAACAATTTGCATCTCTCTGGGACTAAGGAAACGTAATTAACCGTAATATGTCACCAGATTTGTAACAAAGTCTTCCTCATAGTGGACGAGCGAAATATGACATCAGTTAAATACAAAGTAAACATGAACGAATAAATAAGAACGAAACTCCGCGATTTTCTTTAATTTCTTCGGTTTTTATGATTTCTTCGCAACTTCGATCGCAAACGCGTGTTGTGACCTAGGATCAAGTAACAACGGTCACGCAAAGATTTTTAATTTCGATTCAGCTTTATTGAAACTGACAATTTATCGATCATTTACACAAGTATTTACACGTGGAAAAGATAAGCTTACAAAATCTAGCTCTCAGTGATTTGATCACGGTTCCAAGACAATTCACGATAGCTTATCGTGCACGTTCCACGTGCACGACCGAGTTATCTGACAGTGACACTGACGGTTTGTCATTTCATTCCTGCGATTTCATAACTGTCGAGAAAAAATTTGTGCAGAAATATGAAGATTCAGGATTCTAATCGAGAAACAGAGTTGAGGATTCGTGAATAAATTAGAGAAGTTCTGAATTAACTGAAAGCCAAGTTTTACTGTACAAGATATTACGTGTGGCTGGTCAGATTCAATAATATTAGTTTTAATGCGTTCACTGTCATGCTAAATTCAGTAAAAATTCTATTATATTAGTAGTGATTCGAACTTAAAAAATATTATTTCTGAAACAAAAAGAAAAGTCGTGGAAGCTACTTATGAAATTGTTACACATTACTGGAATTATTACAATGTCAGCAGACTGAATTGTTTATTCAATTGAGGGGACGCTAAACACATAGAGTTAGCTTGTTTTATCAAGGTTAATACATATCCAGTTCAGTCTGGCGCAATGAAAACCGAGTGGGTTTAAACTCGAAACTAGCTTAGAATCCCATCGACCTCTATTCAAATGTTTCTAACACTTTACTGTGAATGTATTTAGGAATATATGTATAACTACATTCGAAATAGGCTACTCTCACTTGAGATAAAATGTGGAATTCCTACAATGTATTTTTCAAATCATACATATGTTCCATATTTCTGACAATTTTTATGCGAATTTCAAAAACTCAAAAAGAGACACTAAACTCAATTTTATACATTTTACAAGTTCCTAGCTGTTACTTAATAATTATCGATATTATTTCAACTATTCAGAGGTTAAACTAATTCACTAATTTTAAAACAATGATATTTACAGTGCTGTGAAATTATTATATATTTTATTCCCAGGAGGTAATCTCTTTAGCTCTTGAAAAGCTAATTTGAAGATAAGAATAAACAATTCTACTGTTCGAATTAATCTAATTATTTCATTCCAGTTAGTTCGATTGCTGGTATATGTAAATGATTTATTATCTTAGGTTTTATTTGAACAAGTGTCTCCTAAAATAAGTTCTAATTTAAGTAATCCAATTGTCTAGAAATCTCAAGTTTTCTTAAATTTGTAATATTCAATCAGTAACTAGCAAGAGATTAATAAATTTGCTTCACTACAATTAAAATATTCTAACATATTATTCCATAATTTTAACTATATTTCGCATCATTTATTCGCAATATTGCACTTTTATCATAGGCATATTCATAAAATAATTTTTCATGCACAAGAAACCAAAGTAAACAATTGTTTCAGAATGATTTACCAAATCTCGCTAAAGAATACCACTGTCATTCTTTCTTCTTCATATTCAAAACAGAAATACTAGACTAGCTCAAAAAATTCTAAACTTTTCAAAAATTGAAGAACTCATAACAATTAATTGTTAAATAAAAATAACAGTTTTTTTTGTAAAAAAGAAAAACACGAAACACTGTAGTATCTTTAATTCTTATTCAGGTTAAATATTCTTTTTAACAAAATATATATACTGACCATTAGAATGTGTTCTTGTTAGAAAAATTGTAAAATTTGACAAGTGATATTACGAGTTCTTCCATTACCTCTGCTCAGGTTATCTTACCACATTCAATGCAAGTGATATCATACACGAAAAAGAAAATGGTCATACACATTAATGCAAATGTCTTTTAAGTAGATTTAAACAGAATAGACTTTTGTAGAATCTGTCATAGACCTTTGTAAAATTAGCAAAGGTAGCTTAACTACAGTAAGAATAATTTTGTTAAATCTGTTAAGAAAGGAATAGAACAATGTAATTTCATTATTCAAATCTGGCACGTGTGATAAGACAGAGAGAGGAAAATTCGCGATGCTGTATGAGCGCGATAGCAAGAGAGGTGTTGTTGATATGTGTATTCAAAGAATATATAAGACAATGAAAAATACCAATTCTATTTTCTTAATTTATATTAAATTGACTTTCACTTAATAAAATTATTTTCTGTTAAGAATACTGAACATTTTGTTAATAATAAAATAACAAAATCTACAAAGTCGATTCTCACTCATTCTATTAAACTCAAGCCTGTTAGAGTCCTTTCGTAAATTCTCCAAGAGACTTTAATAATTTCAGCTTAACAATTTTCCCACATAAGACCTCATGCGGGGTGAATGGTATGTATGTCATCTTAAAACATAGAACAAAGAAGAACAAAGGGAAAAAAGATTCCCATACGTGAGGTAGAACTCTCGAACGTGTTAAGCACCATGATAATTTCCAACAGGCATTGAAATCACTCACCGAATCACCTTCCTCCTGTTATTCGGATGAAGCCTCTTCGCCATATCAGGATCAACGTTCGTCAATTTCTGGAACAGTTCCTCGTTGCTCTGCGTGGTCCTTCGGTCCAACTCGACCTTCATCTTCTTCGCAGGCGACACGTCCTCCCTCTCGACATCTGACGTTTCGGGGCTCGGGCTATCGGGTCGTGCAACGCTCGTTTGGGGATCAGAAATCAGGATATTCCACAGAAGAGATTCAATATAATAATTGGTGCCACCAACGACGACTGGGATCTTCCCCCTGGCCAGCAGGTCGTTTATCTAAAGCGGCCAAAGAACAAGAAGCGTTCGAGGGAGACTGATGGTGGCGAGGATCGAACAACGATATTAAAGACCATGACTAATCATCAGTTTCATGGTCTTCGTCGAGTCGCGCGAAATCCTGCTACTTCGTTCGAAAAATGATTTTTACGAAGCCCTTCGAGCGAAGGGGGAGTTGAATCCGCGCAGCCTCGCACTAATTGCATCACATCCGAAGCGTGTCAAACGTGCGCACGTCGAGGGGCGACTGACCCCGACGACCGTGAAGGTACAAGACTGTGCGTCTGATTTGTACGTCACATCAAAGATTTTACGTGCAAATCAGCGACATCTGCCAGGGGTGGTATACTGTATTATATTGTGTTAGTGGATGATTAGCTACTGTTTTAATAGAAGTTTCAACACAAATGGTCGGTTTAATCGTATATGGAAAATACATTGACTCTACTATGTTCCTCAAGTCTTTTTCTGAGTCTTCTGAGAATTTTAGAATCTGTACTCGGTTTTCCAATATTCAGCTATAGATTTGAAGATAACATAGAACTACGTTCACAGTAACTAGTTATGGACTTCTAGAAATTGTACTCAGCTTTCAGGTCAAAATCACGGACTGCCAATATGGTTTATAATTGTTATGTCATTAGGTTTTTCAAACATGCAAAACAGTTATTATATATTAATATTTAAATTTCTGATTCCTTGATGTTGTATTAACAGCTCATTATCAGTACTCGTAATGACAAGTTGATAATAAATATTGCTTCACGAGAGGTTTTCAAGAGGAATACAGCAGAGTCAACTGTTAAAGATTAATTCAAAAAGGGCAGTTGAAAATTATAATTCTTTGGGTAGGGAGTTGTTAGACACAATTTCGGACGGCTGATGGTTAGCATACAAATGTACATGGATAGAAAAGGAACAATTACTATGGGTAAGGTCATGTCCCTGAACTGCATCACGGTGAAGTCAAGGTACAAAGGATCTACGATGTCCAGCATGTGATGTGGCGCCATTGCTTGCTCTTCTTTCGTTACTTTCGCAGTGATGATGTCGAGGCCTTTGTACACCTGCAAGTTTATGAAAAGAGAATGAAAACCTATGATTATCTAATGAGTCCACTAACATGAGCTGTGCTATTAAAATACTTTACTGAACGAGACTAGAGTAGAACCTCGAATTATCAGAGCTCAAATATTCGCAACTTATTCAAGATAACAACTATTGGATGTAACAACGATAAAATTAAAGTAGAATTTTAGTTGAGACTTAAACTATATTTCAATAATAGTCTGGAAAAAAAATAAAAAAATTATTTATTAAGAGGGTACTTTAGCTTGGTGTCTCGTTTGAAACTAGTTAATCGAGGATCTATTGCATATTTTTATGTAAAATGAAGTTTCAAATGACTATACTTTGAATACGCATGAAGATATTAATTTTGAATGAATAGTTAGTTGATACACAAAAAATCATATGATATACTTTTATTTTTACTAAATATTACAACACTAACTCGTTTTTTAGTGTATCGAAAAAAAATGATAAAAAAGTGATGATTCTTATATTCTTAGTTTTCAAAGTCCTAAAATTTTTATAATTATATAACAGCAAACGATTATTTCATAAGTTAATTCATGTTATAATTCTTTATTAATTTTTATCCAATTTTTTTAAATTCAGTGTTGAGCTAATCAATCCTAGATTTCCCGTTAGTTTCGTAATTCTATCAGCATGACGCAAATGTCCATACCATGATAAATCTGTCATTTCATATCACGTCTGTCACACAGCATTACGTCTCTAAACTAGCTTTCTGACAAGCCATTTCGTTCTGTCCTTCGTGAAGTACCAGTAGATCGCTGGATGAGGAAGTGAACGAGAGGAAATCAAGGGAAGTGGTCAACGTAGTGATTTTTCTTATCTCCAAGCCAAAAGACCTCTGACATTCTTCAAACCCTGGGTGCCTTTTCTGCACAAGTAGAACGACGAAAATTTCTAATAAAATATCCCTATTATCTTTAAAAAATGACATTTTCTTCTTCTTGAATGTCCCAAAGTCCTAATATCTATATTAAAATTACCTGTTTACATTTCATGTTCATATCAAATAGATATTCTAAACATTCTAACATTCCAAAATGAATATTTAGTAGGAATAAGATATGACAGCATATGACATAAAAATAAAAATAGGGTCTGGTTTTAATAAATGTAAATAATCTAATTGACTTTAACTCCTTTACATTTTTCGATTTCACAGTAATCCCTTAAGTACATTTTTTATGGATTACTAACATGTAGGGATTTAAATAAACGTTTGAAGACCTTAGAGATATCGATAACAAGATATAAAAAATGTTTACTCAATATCTCTTCATATATCAACTTTGTTGAAGATAAAAGCACTTCATTTAATCTTTCAGTTGACGATATACTGTAACACGTAAGTTAAAGTGTACTCATCTTCTCAATATTTTTGATTTCCAGATTACAACTCTGGATTACTGTTAGATTTTTTTATCGAATATTATCAATTATTTTTTTACTATGAAAGAAAAATCATGCGGGATACGCATTAGAGAACGTGACAATGCACAGTAATACCTACTTATACATTGATTACTATATTGTCTATATCTTGAACTTATTTATAGTAAACACGTTTTTCCTTTTTATACTGTCATTCAGATTTTTGCATTAGAAATACTACAACTGGATTAATTAACACATCAGTTGACTTTAAAAGCTTGTTCGTAAATAGAACTTTGTTCGTACGTAGTTAAACATTATATAAATGTACAAATTAATTCTTCGAACGGTGAATTTTTTACTCAAAAAAATTGGTATAATTTTTCTTATTAATCAAGTATAGGTACTTTTCTACAAGAGAAACTATTCGTACGAAGATATGCAATTCTATTTCAAGAAACAGAATCCAGAAATTGAAACCAATAAAGAGACTAAAAATCAAGAAACTTATAAATTGGAAAATTGAATAATACTTGAAAACACGAAAATTAGATTGTTTGAATACTTGACTATTTAACTACTGGACTGTTTGACTATTTAACTGTTTCGCTATTCGACCATTTGCTTTTTTGAACATGTTTAAATATATCATTATTCGAGTATTTTACTATTTCACAATGACTTAGTCTATTTGAATATTTGACCGTTAAGATTTGAATGTTTAAAAATTCTTTAAAAGGGATGAAATATTCTTTTTATTTAGAAAAGTATTAGATATTTGAAGACTTAACTATTTGAAAATATAAATATTGGAATATGTACAACCCTAAAGGTTTGGAAGTTTGATAGTTTGAGTATCAATAAATGTCTAAATTTTTAAACATTTATGTTTTCAAATTTAGACATTTAAGTATCTGATTTCTTGACTATTATACCATTGCTTCATTTCAGTATTTTACTATTTAACCATTTGAATATCTGTATATTTGAATTTACAAAAGTTAATGTTCAAGAAATTTTTAGAATCGGTTATATTGGAAAATAAAGAATCCAAATGCCATGTTCAAATTAATAACGATTAAATCCCCAAAGGGCTTCAGACCATTTCATAAACCTGTTACATACTTTTCTCGAAACATTCTTTCATGCTTCAAAGAGAAGTCGTGTGACGTAAAAAACAATTATTAACCTCTTTCAACGCCATCTCATCTACCCACTGCTTAAAGTTAAATGAAATCCAAGCTATTAGAACTCAAGATCCTTCAATTCAAACATCACTCGACTGATCTGAACGAGGCATAAGTATTATCAGGTAGTTTTATACTACATCCCCTCACAATTACATTCAACTATTCGTATTTCCTCAACCCTATCAAGCCTCCAGTATCTACGAACACTGAGCACTGAACACGTTCCGCTCCTCAAGAGCCGCGTACAAAAATCACGTCCCCTCGAACGAGGCGAAACAAACCTAATCTCTTTATCATGTTTCAATGATGATCGACTGACTCGTTCGAAACACGATACAAGCTGCTACGCTTCTTGTGTTTCCTTCACACTCGAGGCGCGGAAATGGCGAGAACGAGAAGCCGGTTCTTTCGCTCAAAAGGCACGAAAAGCATTCGCGTCGGAACCGTTCCATTCAAGACACTCGACGCGTCTACGTCTAGCAGGGATAAGGTTCACCGCAGTGAAATAATGACGCCGCGAAAATGATCGAATAATCGTGTAGAATCTCGACGAACCGGATCACCTTGACTTCGTTGATAGGTTTCGAAGTTTTCTTGCATTCCTCCGCCGGAGAGGAGCTACCTGCCCTCGGGATGGAAATTTCTGTGCTTTGCATTAGTCGTTATTTACGCAAGATGGCGACATCGGTGAAACCGTAAATTAAATTATATATTATGAAATAGGATGAAAAAGTAGATGGAAGAGGGGGATTTAATAATTAATAGGACGTTATCTGATCATCTTTTATATATGCTACTTTATTCCAGTTACTATAAATGGCGGCTGAAGGATATTTAAATTTGATGGTACTGGATTTTGTTTGAAGAAGTTTATTATGTGCGGATTTTATTCAGCTATATATTTATGTACTTAGAAAATGCTAAGTGAATAAGTTTATTTAATTCTAGTATTTTAATTAGAAAAGGAGGTTTCAACTTCAAATGTTTTTGATCATTTATGGAAATTATTAAACTTACTTGTTAGTAGTATTATTGTGTTTTTTAGTGTCATGCTCAATTTTATTAGATTTCTTATTTTATTATAGATGTTTAATTTTTTATTTAGTATTACCTATAGTGTTATAGTTTCTTGTAAATAAATATATGTATGAAAATATAAAAAAAGGGTTGGCGGTGAACATGTTAATTAAGCAGTTAGAACGCTACTGTAAATAGGTTTTAATTAAAGAAAATTAGTTATTTATAACTAGCTGTTTCTATCCACTGAATAAAATCGAATACAATAGAATTGAATATATTAACTTTTTTTGCATATGCTTTAGTATGCTTCACTTTTCAAAACTTTCAAACTTAAAATCTCATTAACAAAGGGAAATTAGGAAGCATCTATATTGTATATATTAAAGAAATATCTAAAATAAATAAATATTATGAAAATAGTTCAAATCAAAAGTCTAAAAAAATTAAATTTATCACTTATTTGATGTTACTTCGTTTTAAAATTACGAAATAAGTGATAACTTCAAGCTGTTTAGATTTTTCATATAAACCACTTTTAGAATTAGCAGCATGAAGGTTAATATTCTCATAATACAAATACCAATTTTGAACTTTCATTAATCCACGACTGCAATACCAAGTTACTAAAATGAAAAATTAAGCTAGAATAAGAAGTTGAAATTTCTGCATTGCAGAGACTGTTCTTTGATGGACAATCTCGACCTTTTTGCATTGCAAAAATTGTATACTTTGTGTTCTCGATGTTCCGTTAAGTTACGCTATTACTGACCGTACAAACAGGTTTTCGACGTTACGGTTCGCGCTGGGGTAACTTGAATGACCACGTCTTCAACCTTCATTAACCCTTTTTATCAACGTCTTATTGGGCGATTCGCTTTAGGATCCAAGCGAGAACGCGAACGGATGTACCATACGAAAGACTCACGCCATCATCAACGAACGATTTAAAAACCAAGAAAAAGAATTTTCGTTATAGCTAATTAACTTTGTCTTCACAAATTTTAATAATGTTCAATGATATATGATACATAAGATAGGCATGTGATGTTAAATTTATTTAGTAAATTTGAGAGTAAATTTCAAGGATCGAGTAGAAAGTCATTAGGACCCAGGCGAATGATTAAGTAAGAGTTATACCCATTACATTCAGTTAGATTAAGAGAGAAATTATTACTTCATAAAATAGAAAGATACGAATTTTCAGAAGGTAGAAACGCAGGAATTCTTTCACAGAGGAAAACTGTCCGTTCCCTTAAGCAGGAAATATACCTTTACTAAAATTTTTATAAGAATGTGTACGCTATAGAATATTTCTATTAGGAAATCTTTAATTTTAGGAAATAATACTAAGCAAACGCTAAAATAAATGCTCCCCTATTTTATGTATAACAGAATTAGTCATTAGTCACTCCATAACAGAATGACTAAATCTAAGGGATTCACATTAAAATTACATAGGTACACTGTTTGATTCTACAGCTGTATATAAATATAATTGTCCTCGCAGAATTTTATTTTACAAAAATTGTAAAAATGTGAATATTCTTACTTTAAAACATTACCTGCTATTCATGCAATAAATATTGCTCCATTCAGCTTATCAAAAAACTCAATCATCTATTAATATTCGTGACCATAACAAATATTCAGAAGATTCACATCGAATATACAGAAAGAAACTGACAATTCTACACAGCTTCGACACGCGCCTTCCACCTACAGACGTCGAATAACCTAAATATCCCAACGACGACCCTTACATAACGCACCAATGAAAAAACGGCAAAGATGCATGATTAATTAACTCCAAACGACGGCTCGGTGTTGAAATCCGCGTCTCGAGCCGACCACCGATAGACGTCATTCATCTTTCACTCATTCATCATTTCACGAGCAATTCGTCAGAGAAGGAATTCCGCGGGGAATCTGGGAAGAAGCCGCGACGACCGCATCCACTCTTTAGACCAGTGGTTAGTCACTAGACAGGCCCAATTTGAGGAGCTGCAAATACACTGTGCAGAGCAGGGAACGAGAAATAGAAGTTCTGATAGGTTTGCAGACTCAAGGTCGCTAGACAAACTTAGAAATGAGAAAGTTAGTAGAAGAACGAGTATTATTTCTTAGTAAAATGGTGAATTTTTAAAAATTGTTATCAATTAATCTACATATAAGTAAATTATTTTCAGTGTTTCTGTATGTTTTTACTACATGTTCAAGTAGTTATAATACCTTCTTTAAAGAAGATTCTATTACATATACCTCAAATACCAAGTTCCTTTTTGCTAGAGGACACGAAAATGTCTGTCATTGCTTTTACCATTGCAGTCGTGGCGAAATTATGAAAGAAAGCCCACGCAAATCGTACTTTCACTCGTAATCGCATTCAGGACTAACCTACAGGACAAATTTTATAACCGCGAGCAGTTTGGTTTCCATTGACACTGATCTATGGAATAAATGTTGGATCCGCTGTAAAGACACTACGTTCAGAGTTCGACATTCGGGACGATTCATACTTTCACTTCATGATTCACATACCTAAACCATGCTCGATTTAAACAAAGTACGAAAGTATATACAAAAAATGTTGAAGATTCTCAGAAATATGAAATGAAATTGTGTCGTGTGAAGTTTTTTCTATGAGAAAACTGTGAAATGTTATATATTCCAGAACTTTTATAAAGAAAAGAAGTATAGTAATGTATATTTAAATATGCTTCATTAAGGGAGATTGAACTAAAATACATTAGAAGAGTAAAAACTATATTAGACACGTTTGCTGCCGATCACGCACTAGCGCGTGATGAAGTAACGTCTGCGAATTGCTGCTCACGCGTAATCGCGTGAGATATCTATGTTCAGTTAACGGCGAGCTGAATGCTGGTAGCTTTTAAATGGTGCATTATTTCAGACTGGCAGCGAACGTGTCAAGACAAACATGTTTGAAAGCTGTGCTAACTACTGTCTAGATTTAACCCTCGACTTCGATAGCTTCCATTACAAAGTAAAGCAAGAACGCTGAAAATTCAAATGAAGTACAATATTTAAATGAAAGTAGTCACTTTATTACTAAAATATTCGCAGGCTTTCAGGATATCACTCGAAGGTTATCGAGAAAATTGATAGAATCTCTGTGTCTCGAGTTTTATGTGACAATCCATTCAATTTCGATTAACATATTCAGTGAGTAAAAGCAGCTTTAGTAAGTAAAACTGTTTTTTATGCAGGAAAAAAACGTATGCAGAGCCGTTGCATTTTTGTTCAGGGAAACGAGCAAAACGCACGTTCTCAAAAGGCTGTAGCACAGGGTAGATTATTATTCATGAGCACGACACATCCGGATCGTGGACATTATATTCAGTCATTTGCATTATCTTTCAAAGACGTCCGCATCAGCGGAATCATTTTAATATAAATTGTTGAACTGATTGGGAAAATCGCTAACTCAAAACCCTAAGTTTCAAAGGCGGAAGAATACTTTGTACACTACCGTCCACAACTATTTAGACACTTGAAATCTTACTAAAACTGTATTCAAACGTACGTTTAAAATTTTACTAACGAAGAAATAAGTACTAATAAAGTAAGAATTATGCAGAGACAATCGCAATCACGATTTCAATCAGCTTTGGGGGATAAACTGGACTAAAATTTAGTAATTAGATCCATTACTTTACTTTAAAAATTAAATTGAATTTTATATTATTCTTCTATAGGAAGATCAGTTTAACAGGATCCCTCCGAGTGGCAGCATTTATTAAATGCTGTCAGCATTTTAAGTGCTGCCAACACTCATTAGAGGGTTTCTTTCTAGTTAAACTGATCACCCCGTATATAATATTGTTACCAGTTTTAACTGGTCCTAGGCCTGAAAAGTTGGACTTATCTTAAATCGTCTAAATCAGTCACTGTGCAACCCTTTAAATATTTAACCACATCCCTACCAAAGAGAACAAGTCCATGGCGGATTGTTATGAAAGAAAGGGTTAGGGAAAGGGAATCCTTTATAAGGGTTACGTGACACATGCCGAAGTTCGCCATCGAAGGGTCAATAAATCAGCAAAGGAAAGGGTCCGCCACGCAGAATACATAAACAGTAGAAAACGTAGAGGACCACGTAACGGGACGTCGATAGACTTCAATTGCGGCGACATTAGAATTATTTAAGCAGGCCGGAGATCGCGACCGTTTGATCATGTCGCTCACGAATTATTCAGGACGTCCGAGGGATGTACTTACTCGTAGGTAGGAGGTTACGATATCATTTGCGACTTCCTAGAAGGACTGGGTCAAACGCGACACCGTTACCCCTTGAAATTTTAATATTCATCAAACACAACTGGCCCAACTTCAAAGACGCGTTCCGATTGCTTAGATGCCCTTTCTGGGTACCACTAACGAATTCCGACAGTTCGTTTCCAATTGGAAAGAATTTTTATGAGAGGCCTCTCTCTACTTGTTACCTGTCACGGATTACCTTATTAACGGGTCGATCTCCCTTCCAGAAGATAGGAGACGAAATTGGGCGAGTAGAGAGTACTCACTAATTCCTAGAGCAAACCTTCCATATGTGTGGCATGCATCAGCATGAATGCAAGTGGTACTTAGGGAACACGGATCAGAGAATTAATGTTTCTAAGATATAACGTAGGGGAAACCAGGGACGAACGTAACAATTTGGGTTTTTGACTGTGACTTTTAAGTTTTATAGAATTTTAAAAACGTTCGTACAGGATAACCTACATTATTAAACAACGTAATCAAATAAAAAACTAGCAATATATTATACCAATTTTCTTGAATAAACCTTTCTTTAAAGTATGTCATTTATTACGTTTGTCCCTACTCCTAAGAAAGTAACATTCAATAAAATGAAGTAGGGACAACGATAACATTCTATTTAAGTTTAAAAATTAAATTAAGTAATAGAAAAAATACTATTGAAAGGTATTTCTACTTACTTTGAAAGTAAAAATAAGTATAAATATCAACATAAGCTTAACATAGACTTTTAAGAAGCCAGCCCACGATCTGTTTTCTTTTTACGAATGTTGGACATTCTATAAACATTATTCTCATATTTGAAGATCACGTTTAAGTTCTTAGTAAGTACATTTTTGTCGATTTTCTGTTTTTTATGTCGTATAATGATCAAAAGAGAGTGTTTTTATTGTATGTCAAAGTTAAAAAGCTGAAAATTATGCCAAGTCCCAAGAAATGTATAATTACTTTGATAATTGGTATACAGGAAAATAGCTTGACAAGGCCATGTGAAACACAAGAATAATAAACTGTTCTACATACTAATCTAAGTTCTAATTATAACAATTTTTATACCTACCTGTAAGGTCCATCTCTATTAAATACAATACAAAAAAAAGTCAAAGGATTGTATGAAGCCAGAACAAAAGGATACGTAATTGAAACAGATAATAGAAGTTTACTTCTAATATACTACTTCAATAGAACGTTAAAATACGAAGAACCGCTTATTATCACGTGTTGCCAAAAAGTAATGTGGGGGAGAGGTGGAAATAACACGCAAAGATGGAAGCACAAGATTATATTGGTCGACTAGTATTTGTTTTATAACGTGTGTTATATTCGTCCTGTTACATTTGTTCCTGATCTCTCTTAGTTGTTTGATGTCCTTCTTGGTGCGAGAAACTAAGATTATATGTTCGATTTCATATTTCAAACTAAGTGAAACGATATGATGAAGGTTGTGAATCGAAGATGAAAGCAGAATTTTTTTTTTTTTTTATGTGTTGGCGTCGGATAACAAGGTAAAAAAACGATTATTGAAAAACTGATAAATTCAATGAGTACTTTCTAACTTGTAGATAATTGTATGTACTATACATGATGAGTAAATTTGTTGCTCTTCTTTCCTTTTAAATAATATAGAAGTATTCAGTTACTTATAGTTCTTCGAAACTATTCATAAAGAGGTAAATAGAATTCAATTTCAGAATTTGAAATTAAAATCACTTTGAAATTTTGAATATTCGAATAGCAAAATATGAAAATATCAGAAGAATATATCAATAAGACTATCAAGTCTAACAAAATATTAGAATATACATGTATATCAAAAGTATCATAATAGCGACTCATTGGACGATTGGACTATTGACTCACTTGACGATTAGACTATTGGACTATCGACCCGCAAGACTACT
The DNA here is from genome assembly GCF_051401765.1 of Calliopsis andreniformis. Taxonomy (NCBI): domain Eukaryota; kingdom Metazoa; phylum Arthropoda; class Insecta; order Hymenoptera; family Andrenidae; genus Calliopsis; species Calliopsis andreniformis. The sequence continues at coordinate 8,725,044 of NC_135071.1, forward strand.
GTGCTATCAGACTATTGGACTACTAGAGTATCAGTTTATCAGTTTATTGGATTATCGAAAAATCAGTCCAGCGGATTATCGACCTATTGTCCTGAGAGCCTACTAGCCTATTAGCCTATTAGCATATTTTAAAAATTTGTTAGTTGTATATTAAAATATTTAAAAATGTTTAATTTTGTATCTTTGAACATTTGAAATATTTAAATATCCAAAGAATTTAATATTGGAATATTCCAATATGGAAAGACTTCAATATTGCAAAAATTCTTTAATCAGTAAACTATTTTTTAAGCTTAAATTTAAACATAGAATGTGAAACTAGTATATTTAGCTTTCTAAAAATATACAACCTTGAAAACATTCCATGCTATACAGATTACAGACACAAAACTTACAGTAAATAAAGGAAACCTTATATTTTACGAAACTGTATCGAGATAAAATAAAAAAGAATTCATTTACGAAGAATCTAAGGAAACGTACCAATTTTTCAATTCACATTAAATGGCGTTGAATTTATCAATTTTGCAATATTAAACTAACATGCACTTTGCAGTACTGCCCGAATTCAGTATACATATTTTTTACGAGGCCACAAATGGAAAGCACGAAACGTTTTACGAACATTTTGCTCGAAACTGAAGGCAAACGTTCTTTGGATTGCATACAGAAAGTTTTAAGCGACGTTCAGAACGGTCAAACAATCCAAGTGCACTTCAGGGGCTCTCAAAGTACCTCCCAAGTGCCGTAAAAACTTTCGAAGTTGCGGTATCTCTTTGTCGGCTTATTTTTTAAGGCGGTTGCTGTCAACAAACTGATTTGGGAGCCAGTCGTCAGCTAGAAGCAAGCAAACACCGTCAATAACGAATGGTATGGGAAATGTCTGACCGTTTTTTCTCTCATGGAATAAACTAGTAGACAATGCAGTAAAAAGACATTAAAGTCATCAATAATAAGATAAAAAGATTTTCACTGTTGAAGTTTTCTTTGTTACAAAAGAACCTGACTTACAGCCGAAAGCCTAAGCTATGAGAATTGTATGATGTCAGATCATGAAAGCTTCAAAATTCTGAAGATAAAAAAGCACTAGAAAAATGTGAAATGCAACAATCTTACTCTTTGAAAATTAGATATTATGGTTAAATTTCATAAATTAATTTCTAAATTAATTTTCATTATCTAAAGACTCAAATCTCCATTATCTTCACAGTGTAAGTCAATTTCTACAGTGCCATTAGAAATCGAAGATTTCAGAACATTCACTCACATTTTTATCAATGACTTTTCACAGAAAGTACGCTCTATCAACCATACTCACACAAACCCGATCTGATACGTCAAGAATGAGATTAGTATCACATTAAGCCCAAAGTAAACCACGAGCCAACATTCTGTCACCCAGCAAAATCTCGAACGCTAAGCCACTTCTAACTTTCACCAAATCCTCCGCGAATTAATTACTTATTCCGTCGAATTATCTCACAATTGTTTTTGCACCAGGAACCAAGACCTTAATCCCTTAACACCCACGTTCGTAACAATCACGAGTGCATCTGACATCCCTTAAAGGAGAATACACTTGAAAGCACATGAGATTAGACGTGCAAAGTATTACGTGAGACTTACTTAGACCTACAGAGTTCAAATTGAATCTTCTAGCTAGAGAAGTACTTCATGAGCTACTCAAAATGATAAAAATATACTATAGTACCCTTAGAATGGAATACTATTCACAAGGATGAGTTTTTGTGAGTAAAATGAAAAAGAGATTTGTATTTTAAGGAATTTCATTAAAGATTTCTCCACTTTTCCCTACAGTTTTACATCTGGGAATATAATCCTAAAATATTGCCGACGAATTTGAAAATTTGGCAGTACTTCAAGTCCTAATTACACTTCGTAGTATTTATTAAATATGAAGAAACTTTTACAGTTTGATTCGATATACCCTTCTTTAAGGGCAGATTTTACCCTCCAAACGCAGACTTAATTTCTTGAGGGAGAAATTTCTTTTAAGACCAAGTAGAATAATTGAAGCATTGAGGGTAGCAAAGACAAACTCAACAAATCCGAATTTCAAGAAAAAAGCTTTATGTTTATATTGTATAAAAGCGAATAAAATAAAAAGTATTTTTAAAATTATTGAATTCGCATTTACTATCCTCAACGCCTGAATTTTTTATTTTATAAACGTGTTCATTTAATTAAGATATACTTCAACAAATCAAAGACAACGGGCCAAAAGGAATTTCCTAGGGAATATCTAAGATTTTTCATTGTATGTTTTGTAATTATATATGAGTTTTAGAAAAATTAAACATACAAAAATAAGCCAGTCTTTGTTCTCCATTGCTACAGAAATTGAAAGTTTCATTAAACTTGAAAACAATTTTGTTCAGCTTCTCAAACCAAATACTTCCTTATGCTACACAGCATAATCTACGAGCATTGAGTCTCTTCTAATGCCTATATCACAGGGGTCGAAACCGACGCAGCAGATTAATCGACGATATGACAACAAAGAACAAGCTTGATCTTGTAAGGAAGCAGATCGAGACCCTTGAAGTATTCCGCCAGGGTCGCATGGCTTTAGGGTACCTGCACGAAAACTGGTCCAGGGAGGAGGAATGGCGCATACAATCTCGTCTCCATTCTCTCCTCGAGACGGTTCGTACAATCACCTTCCTCTCTTGTTCCTAGCCCACCATTATCCTCCGTCCTCCTTTCACCCGACCACCTGTCTCCGTTCACCCACTCGAACAGAATATATCCACCACGTATCGGGCATTAGAGCTTCTCACGTCATCCTCTTATCAAGTTTGAAAAAACCGGTCCCTTCCCTATCCACGCACCGTTCGCGAGTCATCCGCAAATATTCAAACGCGTAGGTCACACGAGTTCCCTTCGTCGATAAGCTACCCGACGTTCACCAGCTGACAGCGGGCATAAATCTATGGTTGTAAGGCAGTGATCTAAGCTTAAAGGGAAGAAAGATATATGTAAAGAGAGCATTTGTAATGTTTATTGAGGAAAATTTGTGCAAGATTAATGTGGCGGTTTCTTGACAGTTTCAGCCCTGTTGCATCAAGTTATTTATGTTTGAAAAGGTGAAGATACGAATGGTTTATTATCGATATACAAGTTTAATTTTAATCAATTGACGAGACTGAATCGAATCAGTATGTTTATGCATACACATACCAGTACTGTAAAAATAAAGTTTTAATAAATTGGTAAGATTGATATTGCGTAAATTATTCTCAAACAAATAGATCGTAACAAAGAAATGCTCTCTGTATATCACTGTTTCATCTAAGGACCTAAAGCACGTTTTTGTTTTTGAAATATAGATGTTTAAAGTTTTCAACTTCAACACTGTCTTATGACCTTGTATCTTCTTGAACTCTTATTTTTAAATGAAATGATCTTTTAATGCACTTTCTTTTTTCCGTAAATATAACTTCTATATTCTAGATCTCAGTTAAGGCTTTAACTTGAAGTTTTTAAAAACGTGATGTAGGGTAGACTTAGGCGAATCGAATCACTTTTTGTTCGGTAGTAGAAAAGAACTAATTGTTCAGCATAAAGAGTCCATTTTTTTATAAATTTGTAATCTGTACTCATTTGGCTTGAACACTGATAAGAAAAAATAAAAATAAACTTAAAAATCTTTCTTCTGCAAACAAAAGCTAAAAAATGGGAAATATCCAATTCGCCCCAAAATGTGAGGCGAATCGAATCACCGAAAAATCCATGAATAAAACTGCAATTTTCATAAGAAAATCTTAGAAAACAATTTTAAAAAATATAATTCAATTACAGTGTGATCAACTAACACTAGTTTTCACATAAGTCGGAAGTATATTGTCCTTTTTCGTCATCTTTATCAGCACGATTCTCGTGGCAGCACTGATCACAGACATTGCACTTTATCCAATCTTTATTAATTTTTTGGGACGCCATGATTTTTAATTAATCTTTTTTATGTACATACGAGCCAGTTGTATACAAATAATTATCATACTTACAATAACGAAAATATTCAAATAAAGAGAAAAAGTGATTCAAACGACCTCATATGACATGATTCTATTAGCCCCTCTGCTATAAATAAGAATTTCAAATTGAGCACATTATCTAAATATATTATAATTTAGTAGTCTAAAATATATCACATACAAAATTTGGACATCATTTAAACTAATAATTGTAAGCAGAATTCGAATTTTTAAGCTTACTTCTTGTTTTAAATATGAAACCCAGATTACGTATTTTCACACCAAAATTATAACCTTCCCACGCGTTTATCTCACTTGCAAAGTGTGCTGGTACTAAATAACGATTTAGAAGAGGGATGAAGTAATATGAACGATCAAAATACTCATTTCTATCGTGATATGGCACAAATTCTTATTTTGATCCGATTTACCCTGTGATACGATTCGTTTCAGTCTACCCCAAATCGTGTTGCTTTAAGATCATCAGCCACAGAAATTTTTTCTTCGTTTCTTCCGGAGGATTAACTACATAATTGGGGACGACTACTGACGGATTTGTAGTAGAAAGTCCCGATAAATTTTGGTATAACGAGAAGGCTAAAGATAACGAAACGAGGATTTGACTCTTTTCCTAGGCTGACAGGTTGGTTACGTAATCGTGATGGGGGACGAGTTGCTTTAATATGGAATAGTTTGTCACTTGCAGGTGGGGTGAAGCTGGATGTTATGCTCCCACTTTTATAGGAAAACTGCTGAGGGATTACATCCATTTAAAGAGCCGCAGAAAAGTTACAAGTTTAAGATTTAAAAAAAAAAAGATAAAACTATCATTGGAAATGATGTCAAATGTTTTTCTACTAACAGATACATCTTTTAGTTGTATTATCTTAAATTTTCATGAAGAAATATTAACTAAAGGAGATATTGTCGTTAGTAGGAAATATGTTTTTTAAAAGTGGGTTGCGAACTAAAAGCACAAAAAAAGCAAGAAATCGAATGGATATTAAAAATAGATAAAATTTAGAAGGGCTGTGATATGGCACTACTTCCACTGATAGCTCTTTTTAAAAGAAATCCTCGATCTTTCGTAAATTTTCAGCGGGACTCTAAATGGATGTAACTCGTTTAAATAAATACTTTTCAGTAACTCTTTAGTTTCGTCAACTACTCTTAATTATTTCTTTTTCTTTCGAGCTTTGAGTAGGAATAGAAGCTATTAAAAATAGTAAAAGGTACCTATTTTTTCAGTTCATAAGTGGGATATTCTGTACAGTAGTATGTGGATACGATGCCTTACTTATCCGACAAAACACCTCTACATAAATATTACAGAATTTTAAACAAATTAAAAACAAAAATAAAATGTCATTCATGTTTACGTGAAATTTAAGGAAAGTCTTAAAATTTCGTGGCAGCAGTTACGTGGGACACTATATGCCCTCGAAGTCCTAAATCCTCTTTTTTCCTGGCAACATTTTTCATGTTTACCATGAGAAAGGATATTTTGTACACAACAGAGCTAATATGATAGTAAAAGGGAGGAGTTTGGCCAGGCATAGGAGCCTGTTCAAACTTCTAAATTTCTAAAGCGTCGAAGCCCCTACATTCTAAGACACCAAGTTTCAAGGCCCTAAATTATTGGAGTCCTGAAGTGTTAGAGCTTCCAAGTTTCTTAAGCCTGGTGGTTCTCCGATTCTCGCGTCTTACGATCCACTATTAGGCAAAACAGGCAACAGCTTCTTGTTGTCAAGAAGATAAGAGACTCGAGTATAACGAGGACGAAACCAAGCCTTTCCTTCTCAACGGAATCTTAATCACAGGCAAATGTATGAAAATATTCATTTGCGAATGGATCAAGCCTTAACCTTTAGAGCTTAATATAGTAGCATAATAATTGTAAATTGAGGTTTCTTTGATATTATTCTCCGACTTATCCTCATTCCGTGTAATTTATTCTATTTCTGAAATATTCTTAGTGAGAAGTTCCATGATAAAAGGCTAACTCGAAAAGTGCTACCACAAGAAGGAGGATATGACAGTATTGATTGAGTTTTTATGTTTGATTAAAAGTTTATCGTCCTCTTGTAATGAAATTTCAATTTTCAAGAATCTGAGTTTTATGAATATTCAAGTGCAATGATAAGCTTTATTGGTAATCATATTTTAGCTTTAATTGTTCGTTACTTAATACGGTAAAGTAAAACGTCATCCTTAATCTATGATTACTCGACAGTCGTAAATGGGCTGCATAAACATAATCTTATGCAGAAAATACTAAATTCCTACGTAAGTATGCACCTAAATTAGTGTGGTACTCTTTTCAATAAAATTTAGTTTGCGTGTAGATATTTTTAGTGTAAAATTTATCATTTAACTGACATTACATACATAGATACAGAAACACAGATGGTATTTCTTGAAAACTAGGTACCATAAAGCGGAAAAATATCTTGATTCAAACAGTTACTAGAACTAATTTAACTTAATTCACGCATACAGTTCTCGCTTATAATTCTACGAATTTTAGCTGTAAAGCATCTAGTAATCGACACCTTGAACAAAACCTAACAAATTATTTGCTTACCAAAAAGTCGTATCCCTGTATAATGATATCATCACTATGATAGATTTTCATAAATTTGAAAATAATAATCTTCAAACTATAACCTTAATTTTAAGTCAAATCTGTTATAGAAAGGGGCACGCCAAAGTCTTCGACAATTCCAGTTAATCCTGAACTTTAATAAGTGATTCTGCCTTGAGTAACATTTTGTATTAATAAAACCTTTTCCGCTAGATAAAAATCGGTATGCCTTTACTTCGAATCCATTAATAGCTCGAAACACGTATATTCCCACTCGATGCGCATCTTCGTAATAATATCGAGCACTGCACTTGCCCGGACGCGAGAGGACCGAAGAACGAACTTAATGCTATTAAGTGATTCGATGTCAACGAGCGACTAACCAAAGGCTAACCAATTTGCAAAGGTTAAAGGTACCTGCGCAACAACTCAAAACAGAGAGAGGGAGAAATTCCAATGAAAGTCTGATAACAGCAAGTCGTGGAGCGTGCAGTGCGACGATTCCAAGGACTAAAATACGTTTCTGTTTCTGCAAACACAAGGATCGAAACGTGAGACACACACCCCAACGTTCTCAATGTCCTTATTTTTACTGTAGTCTGTTGACTGCTTTGAGGACATTCAGTGTAAACCTGAGTACACAAATTGTTTTCGATCCACTAATTACTACTTTTTTATTATTTTAAAAATATATCAATAATGGATTAAGAACGATATTTCACTTTGTCATATTAGATAAGAGATAATTAAAGCTAAAATAAGATCACTATTAAAACCAATAAATCAAATATTTTTTTATCATAAACTCTAGTTCGAAAGTATTAGAACATTTACTATCTTTAATAAGCGTCCATTTTAAAATATAAATTGTCGATATTATCACTTCTCTTCTGCAAATTTGGAGGCTTTAATTATTCGTAGTCTTCTTTATCAAGAATTAGCTCTACTATATGTAATAATAATAAGAACATAGCACAAAATCGACTGAAACTTGAACTATGATTTAATATGAATCTACTAAGAATAATAAAATTAGTCATTAAAAGGGTGCTTCAAGTTTGACAACGAATTATTTGTTTCAGTGAGAAAATAATGATAATCCACACATCATTAATTACAATATAAAACCATCATACTTTCAAAATATCTGAAATGTATATCAAGAATTAGATATAGTACTTGTTTATGTTTACATTTCTCAACAATTCAAATTTTCATCAAATTGAGCACGATTTATATTCAATTTTTGTTTCACATCATTAAATATCTCGTTTAAAAGAATCTTTCAAATGTAAATTGAATTTTTCCCTGAGAAAGCAAGAGAAACATGCGGGAATGAATTGAGACGTCGAAAACGAGAAGAATTCAGAGCGTTAATGACCCCTTGTAACATTAGCCCGTGCGGATCGCAGTGTTTTACAGTAATTGACCCATTGACTCACTGGACAAGATACTATGGGAATACCGCAATTTCCCTGGAACGTGCTGTAATATTAATCATTGTCATGCATTTTTCACAAGAGAGGCTATTCTCTGATGAAATAAAAAAGATTACGACGCACATCGCGCGAAGGGAATAAAATAGTCGTTATTTGTGACGAAAGAGACGCGCCGATATGGAAATAAATTATCGATCAAACAGTTCGGTCGAACAATGTATGCAGTAACACAATTCCAAGCAGCAACGTGGATTGTAAAGTGGGATATACTTTACTTCAGAACCTTGTCTCACTTTCAAAATATTAGAAGATTAATTTAGTATTCTATTCAAATTAAACGCTAATAGTGTCAGTCGTACTAATGTTATAATTATTAAACTTATGTAACATCTCTTCATATCAGAGCAGGCAAAACGACAGTTTTTTTAAAACATGTAAAATTCCTGAAGTAGGCGACAAAATCTATTTTATGTTCTGACTAAGAGTCTCAGAATAGTTATAAATAAAAAAGTCAAACGAATAACTTTAGGGAATTTCATCTGAAATGTGTTGCATAAACATATGTACATGTAGTGAACTTTACAGAAGCTTTGGATTTTTTTTCTTTTCTTAAATTATGACAAAATCGAACAAGTAGAATAAATTATGTAAAATATTAAAGCGTTAGTAAAAACAATTCTGAATGACATACAAGTGTGAAAGATATAACAATTATCCACAGACAAAATGCCCATTAAATGATAGAACACTAAACAGCAACGGTTATTATGGGTAGGCAATTTGAGGGAGGAAATTTCCAACAATTATTAAAAAGGTTAATACTCTATATAAACCAAAACTTTGGTGTCTCAACCTTTTACCCTGATTTCATAGTCTTTTTTACCTCAGAATCCTGTGCCCCAAAGGGTTAAATACAGCATCAGCCTTTACTTTTTCATAATAATAGATAAACCTAGATAACGAACTTCTAAAAATCATGAAGTTCCAACAACCTTGATTTCACAGGGTGTGCTATCTTATCTAAAGTGTATCTCGAAGAAACACAACTCGAGGTGACCTCCGTACGCAAGAACAAGAACAAGAATACAGGTTGCATCGCGGGAAATTTCAACGCGGTCAGACGGAGTATCATCAAGTATGTGATTTGAAAGGTTCTAATAACCTTGGGCAACTAGCAGTACGACCTTGATGTGCCAATTGCGCAACCAATCCCCGAGGAGGTCATCGGGTACTATCGTCGATCACGAGGGGCATTCTAAGCCCCATTCACGCGCTGGATCTACTGTAGAGCCTCGATCCTAGATTACAACTTAACAGCAGAATTCTCGAGGCGACGTCCAGACTTGGTCAGAGATGGTTCTGGTTTCTGGTTCAACAGCTGGATACTGTATTCAATTAAGTGCTGGAGAAATAACCGTGAACCGATATCCCATTCCGCCAACGTGTCTCTGTATTTATCTGAGCAACTATTTTTTTTCCGCCAAGGAAAGTCTAATACAATTAACGATAACACGCTCTTTAAATCCAGGATCCACGAACGCAACTCTATCTTGCGGTTTCTATAAGGATACGCGAGTTAAGTGATAATACGGCCTGATAACGCAACCTTCCTGCAATAATGGACACTATCGGGAACACCACATCTCGGTATTTATTGGAAAAAATTCGAGTAATCTGATCCAAATGACCTTAACTGTCTACAGAGTGATACAATGTTGACATCTCTCGAGACTGATCGATAGAGTGTTGGCTAATTTTGTCCATGAGTCGATATTCCCCAGAGGGAAGAGGAGCTGGATGGAACTGCGTCTTGTGAGATTTTTAAAATCAACCCAATAATCGGTTTAATTAAAGTCTTCTAATCTTGTTACGGAACTTCTAATTCTGTTCGCGTCGTGATATCAGCAATTGTAGATAAAATGGCATAGCTGAAACAATGTTGAAATAGGAGCTTAGGCGTGGTACATTAGAAAAGGTGCTCTGTTCTTTAGAGTTGTAGAATTGATCGATGCTGCTATTTCTACTCCCTGAAGCATTTCTTCGCTAAATGTAGCTCCGAGCATGCAAAGTGGAAGAAGTAATTTTAGAAATTTATGATTCATCCGGGATTACGATCTGAATAAACATGAGCCACCGGTTTACTTAAGAGGTTAGAGGTATCTTTGAAATGGTACCTTTTAAAGTATTGCAAAATATGTATGGTATAATCATCTAATGAAAGATAGTCTGTGATCGGTTTTTAATGTTGCCAAAGAAGTTGCTATCTTGTTTAATTTATGCGCTAATGGTTGGGTTAAGTGGACCGTGTTCAAAGGATTTTTAGAAAGTAACAATTGGGAAAAACTCTTGTAATGTGTTTGCTGAAAATTGTAGGTTCTAATATTAGATATTAATATTAATATTTGAAAATATTTCGTTTGAACAGAGGTTTTGAAAAATTATATTGCTGACATTAAAGTTAATAAAATTTTAGTATCTTTGGGATACCAGAAAATTTGTTAAAGAAATACTTTAATACCTTTTGGACGTAAACATTTCTGATAAATGCATAAAGATCTGCAGTTTTAAAATCAGATTTGATCAAAAGTTTTAGGTATATTAAATTTTCAATCTTTACGAGAGAATAAACATCAGAATTTCTAACATCCTCCTTTGAATTTATATGCACTTCCTCATTCGTCGGACGCTCGGATTAAAGGAATTCCTCTCCCACTCAACGAGTATAGTTAATTTTTCATTAACCATAAATGCGAAAGTTACATCGAATGATTCATCAGTAAATAAAATATATCTATCAATGAATTGAAAACAGTTATTTAAAATTTCCCTTAGCACACACTAGATCGATATTAAAATGCGACTCAACGTTTAAATAGCTTAAATAATTAAGAATTTTTGAGTTAATGGATTTTAATATGAATAAAAATATACATAATTGGCCATTTCAGGCAAATTTAAAGTAATGTTCTAGTTTCATAAAAATGTCATTCATTACTTTGGTATATTACAATTTACATAGAATCGAGATGAAAGCTCAGTGCTACATATTAATTAACCTTCTCATTTTATATTACCTTTTAAAATATGATTATTAAGGCGTAATTAGTATAATAAAATATATTCAGCAAAAAATTTTAATAATCAAGAACAATAATTCACTAGCAATACGCGATGGTAGAAACGTTGCAAACATAATATAGCTTTCAAATGTTCGAGTTTGAAATTGGAATATACATACACATATACATGGTACATATGAACGAATAAATTATTCTTCTTTAAATCACTCAATCTTTGAATTATTTCTCTTTCGACCTTTGAGCTTGTAAATTTCGACTCCGAATAAAAGTGTAGCATTGAATCATACAATAACCATCGAAGCATACAACATAGTGTTTCACTTTGCAGCGGATTTGAATTTAAACTGATGAGAAAGATCACCGAACAAAAGGGCAATCAACATACAGTGAATGACGGAGTCACGTTTTCGATTTGAACTTGACGACGCACGCGTCAAAGAGATCAAAGGTTTTGCAATTTTCTTGCAACCGCATTCCCGCGATGTAATAAAAATCCAGAACTCGAAAGGTCAAGGTAACGCGCACTAAACCGCCAGTATTATTACGAGTGCTATCGAGTTTCAATCGTGGCACGTTAGTCACGAATCTAAGAATGTTAAAGCGAAAAACCTGCAGTATTTTGAGGTCGACGACTCGCGAAACCGGTGCTTATTTCTGTTATTGCGCTGTCAAGCCGCATTTGCCCACGTAGGCAGTCTAGAAAAAGTTTCATTGACCCCACGAGACTACGAAATCAAAACAATTTTTCTGAACGGAAGACTTTCTTTAAATTTCCTGCACGGATTTATACTAGCCCGAATTTAAGTTGCATGGCCAGGCAAGATTTTTCAGTTTATTTACTGAACTTTGTCACTAACAGTGAAATAGTAACATTAGGCATTATTCGAATATTTTTAAATTTTGTTCTCTGAGATATTACAAAAATATTCTGTAATAGACTTTTTTTGTAATTGTATTATAAGAGGTTGTATCTGAACGATTTCGATGATCTTGATGTATATTGTCAAGATTAATACCCTGAAGGAGTAATTTTCAGTTATATACACATATAACTGTGGCTCAGCTTTAATCTTCGAGATATTCACAAAGCACCAATTAAATACCAAGTATTTAATACTACTTATACAAGATATTCGACAATAGGTGTCAAATATTTTAAGGGTTGATTCTACGAGCTAAAATAAGAAGAAAATGAAGAATGACGAAATTGTATTTTAAGCTTTGTTTTCGAGTTATTAATTGTTGAGTAGATGCCTAAAATATACACGTGAAATGTGTCTGACTTGAGACATATTCTAATCATTTTTCTGTGTCTGACTTGGTACTTATTCTACTCGTTTTCACAATTACTAATATTACTACTGTTTTTACAATAATTAATAACTCCGAAACGAAATCCCAAACACAATTTCATCATTCTTGATTCTTGTCCTATTTTCACTTGTAGAATCACCTCTTAAACTTTCTAACACCTCATGTCGAATACCATGTCTAATGATTGACTTCTCTTCCTTCTTTGTAATAAAACTATAATTCACTTATGATTGTGAAATAATAAAGCGAAGTAAATCTTAACAGAACAAAAACAATTAGCAACTCCAGTATCAATAATTAGCCATACTGTTGCATTTGCAAGTATTTCTCATTTGTTATTATTTGCCAAGGAAAAATGATTCCTCATACTGTATTACAATAACTATGTATACTACAAAAAAAAATTCCTAATGTATCAATTTCCTTCAAAGAAACACGTAAGCTCTCTAAACACCTTTAGAGAGCCAGAGTGGGTCACAATTAGGCCAACTGACTTATAATTTAAACCACCCCTACCCTCTAAAGATTAACAAATGAATACAAATCTTCAACTACTACTAGTACTCTTTACATCTAATAAATAATCTAAACCGATACAATATGGAATTCCAAGTGATCATGAAACTCAGCATAAAGCACAGAACTCTCTCCATGAAACAAAAATTCGTGAAGATATATTATTCCACAGCATTGCCATAAAATAATCACCGATTCCAGAGAAGTTATAATAGTAGAAAAGCTAAATATTTACCTATTAAGCGCCGCCATATATGGCGGACATTCGATTACCAAAGTTGCAGCAACATAACGAGACGATCGATGCGCGGGTACATCTGACAAGCCGGCGCTGGGGAACGCGTCGTAACTCAACAGTTATTACCCTCGTTATAAAAAATACTGAAAACTATCGCTTTTCTCGGTGCGTGTGAATAATTGTAAAATTATGTAAGGGCATAATTCCCTGCGGATTATGTAATAATCTTGCTTGGCCGCAGTGAGTCTCGACTTATACAATCCTTAAAGTGAGTGCACAGCCGACTGCATTAATCATAAAGGTATAATAAACTCCTCCCGAGAACTGTAATCAAGAGACGCGTGACGCATCCATCGTTGTTCATCCAGGACCTCACCGAGTGAGCTGTTTCGCTGGTTTGTCCGATAAATAAAAAAGTTCTAAGGAAGCAATTAATCTTTGGCAGCAAGGCGTTCGAATAGTGACAAATTTGATGGTCAGTAGTGATGCTTTAGCTAATAAGAGTACTTAACACTTCGACTGTCATATTAACCATACGTGGGTGGCAAAACTTTGTATGACTGTGAATAATATTATGTTAATTGACTAAGAACGACACTAATGTACCGGTAGTTGTGAAAGTGATCTAAGTCAGTTATCGCTTGTTTGGTGTTACATTGATTTATACTACAGATTTTTATAGAAGATTCTAAATACAGAAATAAATAGGTACATGATTAAACAAACGAAATATTTTCACGCCTCTTATACTACTTAAAGGTATGGAGAGATTTTCCGATAATGAATATAAATGAGACACGGTATGTAGATTCTTCTATAGATATGCATGAAGTAATTACTAAATAAGATAGTTTAAATTGAGTACTAAATACAAATTATAAGTTGTAAAATACATCAAAAAGCTTCGTAATGACTTTGTATTTCCTCAGTGGTGCAAATCAGGATACAAGGACTGGTTTAATTAATCGAGAAAGCAATTAAGTTTCATTGCGTCCTCCATCGCTGGGTCTGACATTCTTGTTTTTTAAATTACTCCTAGTAGAATCCTTTGCTTCTTTTTAATTAATTCATACTCTTGAAATAATGTCGTTCAAGAAACTATTTATATCCAGAATGGTAAGGCTGTTTCGTGGACAATTTTACTTATTGATTATACGTATACCTGTAATATTTTATTTTAGCTTAAATTAAATTCAACTAAACCGATTGTTACTATGTAAATTCATATTGCTCATTCGCAAAGATTTTCTATAGAATTAATTGCAACAAACTAAATTAAGTAAATTAGTCTCTAAATTTTACTCAAATTGTCTGCGACTGTGACACTGTGAAGTATGCCGAAATAAAAATGTTCAACCGAAAAAGATGCTCGGGAAGAAGCAGAAATCTAAAAGAGTACACTCCTGTCCAAAAGTATTAGCACATCTGCCACCTTCGACGAATATTAAAAGTAAAATTCTCACGTCTTGATATTTTTAAAGCCTCTGAAATATTTTCCATAAATTGATGGAATATACAGTATTAAAGTATTGAATATATCTCTTGTTATTACTCTTGTACTTAAATATAACACCACTATCACGCCACTTCACAAGTATTTTGCAAAATTTCTTCCATAATATGTAACACAAATTAAATAAGAAACTTAATATTTCCTATTTTTTATCTAACACCACTTTCATAATTACCAGCACACTTAACGTTTAGTCAAATTCATTACCCCTACAACTTGTCCCAAAAACGTACCCCTCGCTTGCTGCAATAATAACATAACTCAAGAAATAACCATCTCTGAAAATAAATGAAAATATTCTCTCATTTCACAGAAAATTATAATTTCTGAATTACAGGTATCTCAGTTGCAGCAAGTGAGCGACATTTGTCGTGCTCAAGTAAATCTCCCAATACTTTTGCACCGAGATGTACCCCTTGTTAGACGTTCCAAGTGTACAGGTCTAATAAGTCCCGAGACGCATGCGCTGCCTTCGCAAAATTTCACAGGGTTAGTGTTAATCCCAGCAGAATTACGAGATGAGCGGAGGCTCTCGCGAGACAGACGTATCGTGAAAGAAATCGCGAAACTGGTCCCATTAACGTATTTCAATGTGTATCGTAGATTCCACTCGAGCAGTCGCCCCTGTACTAGCGTCTAAGATCCACCGAACATTTACGATAATTAGTAGAAATCCACGATGCTAATGGCCGGTCGTTCCCTGGTCGTTGCGAGCCGAGGAAGGTACACGGTGCACCAGACGTTCGCCCCGCGTTTCTCATTTTACTTTGTGTTCACACTGCTGTCTGGAAACAGGTTGCTCCCCTCGTACATACTCTGTTCACGACGATGATCTCGATCGTCTGCGAGCCGCCGCGTCTCGTTTTCCATGGCTCGCGCGAAACAGTTTGTTAATTGACTTTTTCTCGGACACCGTTGCTCGATGGTAACGCTAATGCTGATGGATGCGGAAGCTATGATGGCGGAGAGCTCCCAAGGGGAGCAGTTTCGTGCTTCACGTGCGAGATAGTGTAGGATAATAGTGCCAATTACTGTGACCACCTTTTTATTTTCATACGTGACAAGATGAGGCACTGGTAAACTGAAAATATCTGGGGTTTCTTGGTAAGAAAACATAATTCAATTGAATATATTTATGTTTTCTTAACAAGAAAGTCTAGATATTTTCAGTTTAATTTATTATTTAAATAAACGAGGGGCATAGTAATCTGTCAGCACATAGCAATTGGTACTCTTAGCCTATTTGGATTTTCTGTTCAGTGTACTGTACCATCACTCAAGATATCAGATATTGTTATTTATTCTAATAATGACAAAAATCACTAGTATTCAATTTTATTGGAATTGAGGAATATTAAGAACGAAAGTAATCTGGTAAATAATATTGGTAATTAATAAATAATATTGGTAATTAATTTACCAAAATTAAAGTTTAGATAAATATATTCGCTTTGTTTATTTCTAGAGAAAAAATCAGTGTATTTAAAGTCTTGTCTTAACTGTTTTTTTTTTTTTCTAATATTTCTTGCTTCTATAATGCGTTAAATTTTTAAGCTATTACAAACAGCAGCAAATTTTCACTCGCCACATTATAAATAAAAAAACTCGTTTGTATTATAAAGACTGAAAATTACATCCTACTATTAAAATTACATCCTATTATTAAAATTTTTGTTACTCATTTAGGAATACTATGTCTATGTTTAATATTACAATTTTGTGAAAGTAGCAAGTTTGGCTAACTATATAATTATGACCAAATGTAATAAAAGGAATTGACAAATCGTTTTGTCGAGAGACTCAAATCAACACAAATAGAAATGTTTATGTCAGCGTTCTATGAGATTATAAGTACTTTCTCCGATAACAAACGTGACAGGGATTATATATTTTGGTGAAACGCTTTGCAGGAGGCACATTGGTAAAAAAGGCAACCGCTCGTTATGGTAACCATGTGACACTAACAAGCATAAATAGCAGCGTTCGAGTAAGAGACGTTGAAGCATGGAAATCATTACTACTGTATTATAATCTAGAGAGACAAATATTATATGAGTTAATCAGATTAAGAGACAAGTCAAAAATTACGCTGTACATCAATTTAATTAGATCCAATATTCTCTCACAATCAAGAAAAATTTATATGATATTCTGACTTCAATCTCACAATAAGATACAAATTTTTCTATAATTACAAAACACTAAAAGCTTAAATATTTCAGGCGT
This sequence comes from Calliopsis andreniformis, assembly GCF_051401765.1. Taxonomy (NCBI): domain Eukaryota; kingdom Metazoa; phylum Arthropoda; class Insecta; order Hymenoptera; family Andrenidae; genus Calliopsis; species Calliopsis andreniformis. Next base: position 8,741,952 of record NC_135071.1, read on the forward strand.
TAGAGGCTCGTATCATAATTAACTCATTCCTTTTTCTATCATTCTTTTTATCATTTTTATCGATTATTATGTACTTACACTGCTCATAAATTTTACGAAAATATAGAAGAAATGAGATAACGAAAAAATATTCACTACCGTATTTCTCACTAAATTTTTCTACCTAAATCAAATTGACCACTGTGGGAATGGAAAACTAACAAAAAGAGTCCGTTAGAATTTTCCCACAGATCTACCGCTATGTGTACAGTATTAAATAGAAGTCGAGAACAATTGATCGAAATCGTCTAGAGTCTAGATCAACATCAAAAGCGAGTGACGAAATGAAGGTGGAACGGTCGAGAAGGGGAGGAAAACTGCTGACGACTCGTGAAGACAAACGCGAGGCTGGGAACGGGACCCTTCCCAACGACGAACCGCAAAGTCACTCGATACGCTACCCCCTATTCTAATTCTCGGCCCTTCAATTGCGAAGCTGCAGGTCATTTCGAGTTGGCTGGTCTATTCTAAGCTTAAATTTAACATTAGGCTGGAACGTGGCCTCTACCGTTTCTATTTCAGGCGTTGTTTTCGCGGTGGAGATGCATACGTGTACGTCTGAACAAGAACATACACATAGGCATTACTACAGAGAAGCGTGACAAACCCCCAAGGCACATCTGTATTGCTTTCCACTTAAACTATTCGGTTATATAGAATCTTAGTGTCGTTGCTATGCTGGTAGGTAGAAAATAACGATTGCAAGTTTTACTAACCAGTATTCCAATGAGAACAGTTCTCCATGTGCAATGCTCACCTTTTAACTCTGAGGTATAGTGGGATAAAAAATGTCTCGCCTTTTTAGTACTTATAGGCTGCATTTCATGACATGAAATCGCTCTGGGACTCTTAATTCTTGAATTGTGCGATTCAAATTAAATTAAACTATATATTTCGTAATATTTTAGTGTATAGATAATTTGAGCTTCCGACATCTTTTATGTAAGGTCGCTTAACTTCCATTAAAATCAAGTCAAATCTAATTACATCTAGTTCAGACAAAAGAAGGGTATCTACTGGTTATTTGTTGTTAGTTTTTGAGAGATGCAAAACTGTCAGCGGTACATGGATGAGATAGCACTCAAAGTGTTGAAAATTTTTACTTGTTGTAGTTTATTTTAGTACAGATTTAATAGAAGTTCAACTCGATATCGTTAATTCAAAAGAATACTCTAGCACACAGTTGTTGAAAAAAGTTCGTTCTGCCTCTTAAATCAGGAAATGAAATTATCAATTGAGAGACTGCAATACGTAATAGCAAGTCTAGAGAGAATATTTGAAAGTAGGTAAATAAATGAGTATATGTTTCTCAGGTACTCAAGATTAAAAATAGTAATCTTAGAAGAGCAAAGCATACTCATAATAAAGATTCGAAGAAAATAAATCTTACTACAGTATTTACTTACTACAAGCTCGTTAATTGGATACAAACGTACTCTTGTGACACTTCTATGCCATAAAGACAAGACAGTTTTCTAAGGTCTTAAGTATTAATTACTTATTTTTATTTTATCGCGAGCGAAAGTGGGAAAAAATAAAAGAATGATTGCAAAAAATAAGAGGACGAATATTGACGAATCGATAATAAAAAAATAGAAAGGGATACTTTTCTGAAATACAAGAGGAAATACATCGTGACAATCCAATAAAGCATCAGCCACGAGTTTCCTCCTCAAGGGCCACGTCGACAAAAGGAACCTCATAAGCTTTGCGTCATCGCCTCGTGGATTTAAAACCGGTTGGTTAAGTGGCTTGAACGTACGTGACCAGCTGCAACTCACGATTTTTACCGCAATTTTCATATCGTTCTTAACAAAACAACCGCGATAATAGTGTACTAGCCACGAATCATCGCGTGTGAATCACCCGTTGATCACTTTCAATTCAAAAGGGTTTAATAATTTTCAACAATTTTAATCAACTGTCTTTCTCAGAGGCTACGTAGTAACACTCCATGTACAATAAAATTTCATATTATGTTGCACAAATTCTGCAGACTCATGGGTTAATGCCAAATAATAATAAATTTAGAAATTAATACCTGGGTGTGCAGAATCGAGTTTAACGCCTAAGCTAATGTGTAAAAAATTACAGCATTTGTACATACTTTCTCATATTTCGTATTACAAGTTATTACAAACAATTTATAGGTACGAATAAACAGAAAAGTTATAGATTTTTTGTATACTACTATTAATTATTGTGGAATGTAGAAACGCTGTCGCACGGGATAATTAGTAGAATAGAAAAAGACTACTTCTAATAACGAGCGGCATTTCTTTGCCTTCGTTACGACATTCAACAAAAAGAGTCCCATAACCATTTTTCCTGCATAAATTCGTAAGTCACTATGTACACAATTTTGTCCTACTTCACGCAGTATCTAAAATTATATTACAAAATGAGACTACAAGAAATAGGAAATCGACTTCAAATCAACAGTTTTGATTCCGCTCTTGCTGAATCCTCTCTGTATATTAATAAAACGCGCAGAAGCGTTTGTTTCGATCTCTCAGCACGTTCAAATACCCAACGGTATGCAACAAAGTCAGCTGTTTGGAAAGCTTCAACTCGAACAGAAAACTCGCGGCGATTTCCTTGGACTAAAGTTAGAAAATTCGATTCGCATTTAAACTTACGAAGAATTCCACTTTTCGTATTACGAGGCGCCATTCTCATGGGCCAGGAACGAAGTTTTTCATGCGCGGCACGCCACTCGTTTCTCTGGCCGAAACGACGAAAACTATTTTGAATTCAAGGACCGCGGCACATTGCCTTCCGCGAGTCACCGTCGTGATAAATTATCAACAAAAGCCGTATCATCGCGTGCCTCCACGGAATCTACCAAAAATTCCTTGATCATCGACGTGTGCCCGAGACAGCTGACATTTTTGGAGCAAAGATTCTATCTCAACCAACAATTAATCACGTTCCTTCTCTGTTTCAACAATAAATGAATATTCTTGAACAAGAACTGTTATTATGTGCAGTGACTCGCGAATTTGTTCACACGGTGTCACTAAACCCACAGGTTCAAATTCTGGAACACCCTATGTACCATTTAATACTGAAATTGAGGACATTCGATAAAAGTTAAGCGTGAAACCTCGAAATGGAAGGAACAGAAGAAAGAAATATAGTACAGCAATTTTTATGATTAAGTAATGCTCTATATGCATAAGTTACTGTATATATCTATTAGTAATTTACATATCTACTAAAATAAACAATACAGTAACGGTGTTTAACAAAAGGGTGTTTAAAATTGGAGTTTGTGTACATGAGCTTAGTAACTTCAACACAATATATTTGATCCCATATTTATAGCATTAATTCATTCTGGGATATGTACTTAATCATTAAAATATAGATATTTCGTGACTCCTTGTAAAATTGTTGGGCCTTCCGAATTTGCTTATCTTCGTGAAGTTTTTTTTACCAGCCACTGGATGTTAGAAAGTGTACCTATTCTAAGCCGGGTCAATATAACTGTTGTTCTTGTTATATCTAAAGTTCAAATCAAGAACACTTGAAGGAATCTAAACTTTCTTTTAAAACTGAAAAATAAAACGGCAGGTTCATATTGGTACAATGATTCCAAGTTACTAAAAGTTAAGCGACTTAAAGCCAAGTAACTTGGCTAATAAAGAGTAGTGCAGGAACTTAACAAGAGTTTTAAAGAAAAGTCATAAAAGGTTCACACGATTAAAGTAGTCCAAATTTGCTTGAATTCAAGTAACGTGGCAAATCTCAATGAAACACAACTGCAATTTAAAGTTGTCACACCAATACAAAGAAAAATAAAATTCTAAGCAGACTTTCCTATACTACTGATTCAAACCATGTAGCCTAGACCCCTCTTTGTTGGCTAGCTAACCATTTAAGAATTCCCTCATGTCGCGCTGGTGGGTCGTAGATTACCTAAAACTGTCCTCGCTTAATGACCAGTGATGATCACTGTTGATTAATACCGAGAAACAAAAACAATCGTTTCTTTCATGTCCGACTGTCTAAACGAAAGCAGAAGCCCTAAGCCATGTGTTCAAGAGAGATTCCATAGAACGATTCAATTTCTTGAATCGCACATCGAGCAGATTGATCATAACCCGCATTGCTCGTGACCAATAATAGACTGATTCAATCTATCCCATGGGCTTACCCAAATTATCTTTTGTTCAATGGCGAACTGAAGTTCTGGCACGCGTTATTTAATTGTTTTAACTGCCTGCCTCTAGTTTCCCCGAGGCGAAGTATACCTAATAATAATTATCCTCGATGATTGGTGTGATATTTTCGTTACATTGTATACTTGCTCGTTCCCTATGAGACAATATACTTATGAATAGCAAGTTATTATTAGTAGAATGGTTAATTTTGTATAAAAAGAAACAGTTGAATATGTCTGTTACAACTATAGAAGGTGAAACAAATGAAAAAATAATCATAAAATTATTAATTCAATAATAGATTCTTTTTACTTAATTTTGTTTGCTGATTTGCTTCATAAATTACTTACATACAAGAAATAGTATACCAGAAGAAGCAAAGACGATTTTTAAAATAAGAAAATTTTCCTAAAAAATATCGAAATTACTCATGCTTCATTAAATGCTCATGTAATAAGATACTGGAATATATTTCTATATTTCTTTTCGTAAAATTATAATGTTTTACTGTTTCGTTTAAATTTGAAACTTTCTTTTGTTCGCCACTGTGTACATATATATAGTCACATCTATTTTCTAATACAGCTTAAAAATTCTCTAATGTTTCCCTCATACCTTAACACTTAAACTACCAAGATTAAGACATCTCTACCTTTATTAGAAATATTATATGAAGTACATTATATGAAGTATAATATTTCTACAGAATAAAATACTCATAAGAAATAATTATATAGGTTGTATTGTATAAATTATATTGTGTTGACACTTCTAGTAGTTCTAGTATTAAATGTTCAAGTATTAGACCACTTAAGGTAAATACGGGCATTTAAGATATTAGGTAAATGTTCCTGTATGTGGACAATCTTTTTAGGTACTTTTAAACATCTCCCAAGACTTAAATAGAACCCCACTATCTAAATATACTACTTCATGCTACTATTTTCTGTTTTTTTTTTTTTCTAGATACATTAGAATTTAAGCTCAAAAATAATAAAAATTAGCGTCAGTGTTCAGGTATCGGGACATGATCAGCTACTAAGGCATTTACTGTAAATGCCCAGTAAGTTGGCAAATGAAAGAAATGCTTATCTAATTTAATGTAGCAAAATAAATCAGCCTACTCGACCACAAACATAGAGTCGGAACATATAAACTTTAGTTATTTGTTCGAAACGGTCACATTTATTAATTAGTGCCTGTAACGGCGACAAAGGTGGGTTTAAGTACCGTCCCAACAGCCAACTTACTAACCACACACAGGGCCTTACTTTACCAATGTCCCCTACTCAAATCGAATAGATATTCTCAAACGACCCATCTCCCATGACGATTCCGCGAGTCTCATGCCACGAGGGATCGTTCAAATTCCTCCGAGGTCTAACGACGATATTAAGATTCAATGGGCCAATTGCTCGCGACGTACCGCGGCTCGGCAACTCGTATATCCAGTTCATCGACTTTCGGTCGGACCTGTCCAATAACGTTCCATCGAGTCTGTCCCTGGGACCGACAGCAGCCAGAAGGTCTCTATCCGCCGCCTCGGCGGCTGAGAATTACTCAGCTGCTGTTTTACAGCGGTCCACGTCTCCCCGGAGGATTCCGTCACAGATGAAAAGAACAATCCTCGAACTCTGTCGCGACCCACGTGATCCATGCCCTGATGAAAGATCTCGTCTCCTTCCGTTCGATCCCACGTAGGAGGAATTGGGGGCGGCACCCGTGAGCTCGAGAAAATTCGCAGATATCTTTTTTCGGCGAGTGTGTGGGCAGACACGTGTCTGACTTTGGCCGAGTTCTCCCGACACGCGGGCAACGGCAGAGGCGAGTTTCTGCACGCACCGAACACGCGCGTGGACTTAGGTCTCGGGGAAGCCGAGAGAAAATCTTGATAAAGGGGGCACTTCATTATTTCAGCTAATAGGGATACACGGCTAGGCGGGTTGGAAGATTTTCTAGGTTGGGATATTTATCGTTCCACGATTCAGGTAAAAATAACAGAACTACCAACGGTTGGAGTGAAGAAATTACTTTGTTAGCTTTATGAGCTTTAGCGCAGAAAATTGGGTGTATAATTAAATAAGCAGATGTTTTCCAAGATACTGGATTTATTTGCTTGAAGTATTTGGTTCTGGAGGAAGAATTGAAAGCAGTAGAGGTTAGAGAATGAAATTAGTGGGAACAGGTCTGGGAAAATTGAGTTATTGGGCTAACTCGGTTACGTGTACTTCAGAAAAGGGTATGAGGTATTCTTTTATAAAACATTTCATTTTAATTTGTTCTCCTATACAGGGAGAAATATGAGGAAGATGAAAAACGTATTTTACATAAGCACATGATTTGCTCAATGTCATAATATAAAATCACATATATTTTATATTAGATCTTGCCATAAATAATATCACTAAAAAGTATTTTACTTCTATGAAAATTGATGTTTAAAATTATTTATATCTAATCACAGATATACAACTATCATTTTCTATGACAACCATACATTTTTCAAATATTTTTCGATTTTCAGATATTTTTGCCTTTTTAACAAAATTTTCAGTTTTTTGGATCAAAGTGCAAAATGAAGAAAGAGTTTAATTATGAAGTAATAAAATGTAATATAAATATCGTAGAAAAAATTCAAATAAACTAACAAAAAGTTTTAGCACTATAACACTTTTACTGCTAATGTTACCTCATATGTAGATATGAACAAGTAACCTATCTTATCATTAGAAAAAGAATTGTATTATAGGAAAAACTAAATAAATGAAAAAATTAATAATCAAAATTAAAATCACTGTGTCCTCCTACTTCTAAAACGAAAATACCAAAAGTCCTCTAAGAAGCGATTATTAAAACATTGATAAAATATACTAAACCTGTAGTATCCCATTAAACAGATGAAAAGAAGTTAAAAATTATTCTCATTCGATAAGCTGAAAACGGAAACTGTATTTTCACTCCGTGTGTCTCGATAAAAAGAAAACGATCTCAGGAGAACTTCGCAGAGAAACGGATAGAAATATAATATTGGAAAAGTTACAAGGCATCATAATGTAAAATAAAAAATGAGCTGGTGATTTATAAATCCGTGTAGAATCGTGCGTGGGTGCTAAGAAAAAGAGACCACCGCTGAAGTCGAGATAATTAATCGACGTTATATATAATGAAGGAAACGTTAGACATCGTCTGAGGACGCATTTCAAAATTATCTGAAAGGGAAAACGTTACTAGCAACGCGGAAGGAACACGTGATTTATATGTGAGAGCGAAATCACGTGCAAGAGCGAGTTTAAAAACAGAATCAGTATCTTACGAGCGAAAAAGGGAGTTGATGCGAGGATATCTCAGGATATGCATTAAGCTAACGCGAAACATTACGAGACATTTATGCATTTGAAGTAGCGGACATTTGTTACTTAATAGTTTAACAATGTAGTAAGTATTATAAAAAAATATTTTACACGTGGAAGAATTTTAAGGAGTGTTTCTTCAAACACCTAATTTTTTTAAACTATCAACGCTAATTATATTGTTGAAATAATTTCGTAAAATACAATAAAGTTATCTAATTTTTATTGAAGTTTCTTGCCTTTGCTAGTATTCAATAAGGTATTATTTCCAAAGTTTGTTGCCGAATAAGTAAAATTTATCATAAAAATTGTATACTTAGTAAATGTAAGTTAAAAATATAATTACAATTCCAAATTTTATGTCTGCCTGAACTTTTTAACACAATTTTATGCCTCTTTATACAAAACGAAAGACTAAACAATAGATATTAACATTAATGACAGAAATCAGTAGGTATGAATATATGCATCATTAAGAAAACAGAACGTCCCTCGATTCGAAACGAGAACCCAGCCAGGAAAAGGGAAAAATGATAAAGGAAAATTCTGAAACAGAGTAAGTATTCCAAAAAATTCGATCGTCTTGAAGAAAAAAGAAAGAAGGAAACAATGTCGTTGGCATTATTAATTCAAAGGCCGAAAAAGGAACCGGAAATCTCACGATCCTCCATGCAAAGCATACTCCAAGGGGACGGAATTTAATTCAGCCCACTTGTGTTCCAGCGAGCATTGTGTTAGCTTTACTACTTTGTATTTATACAGTTTCGGCTATATTAATGTAGCGCGCGATAAGCGCGCTGTCCATTAATGCGGAAGATGCATGTAAAGTAACCGCATCAATTGACGAAACGCTTTACGTAATTTAATTTATCTCTCAGATAAATTCCTTTCACAAAGGGGATACTGAGAAACGCTTAAATCATTTTCTGAGCTGCATATGCCTACTTTGAGAAATTCATTCTAATGCTCCTGAAACATTCTAAAGGTAGGACAGGTATTTGTCTATATTTCTGTGCCCATACCTAAGTCTGTAGCTTGGGTTAAAATCATTTAAAAAAAAATCTTTTTTATTAAAAGTGTAATACTTTTTTTAATGTTATCTGTTAATGAGTAAACTGAATAAGAAAATAATTCGTCAGTTTATGCATAAAAGTTCTTCTTTTATAAATGATTTTAATCCGAACAAATAGAACTAGATACAGGCACAGAGATATGGGCAAGTACTTTAAGTGTCGAGCTTTTTCATGATAGTTGCCTTCTAAACTACCTACTGCCATGTTCTTTATCCATTTGGAAGCAGTTTCTGTAATCTTTACATTAGAAAGGCGACAAAAGAACTGCTAAGAATTTACTATCAGATGGAACTCCTAAAAACAGGTTCACTTCAGATTTGCCTGTGTTCACTTCTGGCAGTTTACAGTATGTCTCGTTAAAAGCTTAGTACTATATTTACTACATCTTATAAAACGTTATTTAGATTAGTAAAGGTTTTGTTCGTTACACAACTTATATAACTTATATAAACTTATTAAGTTATGATATAAGCGTGACGAGAGGATGTGAAAAGGCTGTAATTTTGTATTCAGTTTTGTTTTCAGATAGCTTTAGTCTTAGCCCTCTGTTATGTTACTTACATGATTTGCTAAAGAGGTTTCCTCAAAGCGATAAGATTCTTTCCATTCAAGCAAAAATCGATGAATAGAGTTCATGCTGCAAGTTAGTATGCATGTAGACGCTGTGCATGAGTGATAAGATTCATTCATAAATCACTCATTATGCGTGATACTTATGCATCAATATGTGCCACTGATTAAATTACATTTGAGAATATAAATTAATGTTATACAAACACATGCTCTGTAATAACTCGAAGGACGTTTCCAATTGTCGATCGACTCAAGTATTCCAATCCTGTTAATCGACTTTAATGAATGAAATATACCGGGTGCCTCAGAAACAATTACATGCAAATGTGTTCTGAAGTCAATTTTACATGTAATGAGATACTAGAACGAATGATATCTAGCAATGCATATTGTAAATTATTTTACGTTAAGTTAAAATTGATATGATATTAAGTTAGAAACACAGATATTAAATAAAAAGTATTAATTCAACTTAACAAAAATTTCATTAAAAAATTTTAAATATTACAAATTTGACGTAACCCAAGTAAAATACTAAATAAAAAATGTCTCGATATTTACTTTCCATAAAAATACACATAGACAACTTAATCCATTTCTCAAAAGACAAAAAAATTACGAGGTTTCCTCGGTATATTATAGACTCATTGCTCACTGATGAGTTCACTGATGACTTTACACTTTATTATTAAAAATTGTGAGCACCAGTGCTCGCAGATAGAAGACTTTCACTCTAAATAATATTTCAAACTCGTTAATAACCAATAGCTGGTGCGACGATAAACCTCCAAAAACGAGAAAAAGAAGATATTTGCAGAAATAGAGTGAACACAAATTATCTAGTCTGAAAGGTGTTAAAATAACGTTAGAAATTAGAAACTCTCCTAGCGAGACATTTCTGTCGCCACAATGCGTGACAGAAAGTCGACACGTATCAAGATGAGCGACAAAGTGGTAGGAAGATAATTACGAACACGTCATTTCCGACGAAATTTCGGCCGCCTTTATATCACGGACAACTAATTGAGCGCCCTCCTCCTAGTTAATATGTACAGTGTATGTGAGAGAGCAGGACAATTGGAGCGATTAACTTAGGCCTTTCCAACTGTAGCCTCGCTGAAATCTATAACTGCGAAGAAATTAGTGCAGTTACCAGAAAATTTCGGCTAGTGTTAGATATTTCCAAAGGAACCGAAATATTTGGAAGTTTTTGGTTGCATGTATAGAATCATTAAAAGAGTGTACTACTTCGTTGGTTTTAAAGAGTAAACTAATATATTTGTATTTCTTATGTTTCTTATATGTGGAAAAAATTTAAATAATTTATGATCGTGTTTCTTTAGGAGCCATGTTTTTTAATCTGCTATACAGTTCTTTAAAACTCTTCATCTAATTAGTATAGTTTTTTAATATTATTCGTTGTAAAGTTATTTATAATATAAACGATGATTTTTCCGATATTTTAACACATTTTTGAGAAATGTATTAAGTTTTATTGAATCTTCATGAGAGTATTATTCCTTTAGCAATGATTCAACCGATCCCTGGCGCGAAGAAAACGCGGGAACTGTAACCTTTTGCTTGAGAAATATATAAATGAATCTAACAAATCTGATTTTACTGAACACGTTTTTCATTACGTCCGTTATTTTCTGTAAAAAATTCTTCACGTCTAAAGCAAGTAATAAAATTCCCGTCGATAATAATTTTAGCGAAAAAAAAAAAAAAACGGAAAAACAGAACGTAACCATGTGCATACAATCATGTGTTTTGACATGATGCAAATTTGAAAAATTCTAATTTCAATATTTATCTAATATTGTAAGTTATACATTTACAGTAACAACGAATATAATTTCGATTAGATAATAACATCTTTAAAATACAAGACACTAACAATTTCAAATAAATATTTTATCAATTTTGTTTAGTTTTTACAACACGAAGTATTATGGAACACATTTGTCTTTGAAAACGTTTAAATTATCACTCGAATGATTATGAAAATTCACAGAACTCATATGATAAATCTATAGATTGTAATACTTGTTAGTATTCAGAGAAAAGAAATAACCAAGGTCTTGATACCCTAACCAGGGTAATAAATGTCTCCCGTTTAGAAGCAAACAGAGAAACCTAAGAGTTAAGTAATTTAATCTGAAAATCTAACGACAAAGTCACGCTCGTGTCGCAAGCCTAGTCAATATTGCGAATCCCGAGAAAACGTCGCTGATGCAAAGATATTTACGATCGTGCCAATGTTAAAGTTATAGGTTAACGCATCTTTTTTACGCAAGTTTCCTTGTCCACTTAACACATAATGTATACATCGTATAATGGGTAATGCAATCACGCGATGCACCATCGCGCATTTACTCGCATGACACGTGCAGAAAAACGGCGCTGCGTTTGTATGTATACACAGCAGTTTCGTAATCTTTGCTTGATGGGATACAAGAAAATAGTGGGAATACATTTATCTGCTCGTTTTAGGGTGTACAGACTATTTAATTACTTGTACGCTCATATAATCGAAGTTCATTCACTAATATGTACATACATTATATATTAATTAATTCATCTGTATTTATTCAGGTAACGAGGAATGCAATTAATTACAACGCGGTGCACGATCGGAATACAATTCACATCGCTGATGAATGAAATTTCGACGTGAAATTTATTGTATCGAGTTTCCTTTTCCCTGGTTTAATTAAATACTAGTAATGATCGTTTCTGTTTCGTGGAATGTAAAAGTGAGAGGTATTCAGAGAGTAGTTTCAAGAAATAATAATAGCAACGAGCTTATAGAGCGGAAATATTATAATTCGCATCACTCAATAAAGTCGAGATTATAATTTCATTGAAAGAAATGCAACTGCTAACTTCAACAACTTTAATGACCCTGAAATATATGCAAATCAGTGTCCTGAGTAATTTTATGTATGTAAAACATAATAAGCGCTCAATTATAGCTTTAAAGAAAGTATGTTATACATGAAGTTTAGTTTAGGTCTAAGTTAGACCTCAAAGATCTAGACGGAAGTATTTCGTCTCGGTTAGGTTTCAATAAAATATTCAAAAAAATGTTAAGTTAAGTTTCAAATATACGTAAATAAGAAAGTATATTGGGTTAGGTCTGGGTTAAGTTTCAAAGATATTTTTGATCATTTTTATTATGTAGTTTGAACCCAAACCTGATCAACGATTATGCATACGATTCGTGTTCCATAAGAAATCCCCTGGAACTTCTCATGGGACACGTACAGAACACCTCAGAATGCTCAGGATATTGACCTCCATAACATACCTATTTCAAAGTCATTAAAATCAGCGACGCGAGTCTTATTTTATACCATGTAATTTTGTTGATTATGAATCATTAGCTCCAAAACTCTGTCCACGATTATTTAGCAAGGTGGCTGCACGTCATCGAAACATTCAAAACATTCCGAAATTTTCGTTCATTACGATGAACTTTAGGACAAATAATTTAAACACTACCTGTGCAGAACTCAATTATTCTGTACCAATTTATCCTCAATTATGAAAAAAACAATCCTGACATAAGCGAGTTTTAAAATTGACAAGCAAATAAAGTTCCAATTTCTAATGTGATTTTAACTGCATGTATAAAGAATGCTTATTCCCATTTATCATTATTATGTTCACATAACACACTTGTTTGTAAAAAGTTAACTATACTATTTTTAATTATCATATCTATACTAAAAAATATCCACACTGAATACCCATTACGCCTCGAATTTCAAATTGAAAAATCTGATCATCTTATAATTTAATAGCGAAATTCACTTGTCACAAGCACAGTACAAAATTCGAATGTTAAAGAAAAAAATCCACTGACCGTGTTGCATATAGTACTTGCCAAATGCACAAGTTGCATCGAAGGAATCACGAGGTGCAGTGCCGCATGGCAACGTGTAAAATGCTGATCATGTTTTTTCCACAAGAAAAACACTTAGCGAATATCAATGTTTCCCATAATACGAGTAAATATATTTAAATTATCACAGGTGACACTAAAAACACAAGAAACTTCAAGCACGAAAACCTGAACGACACTGAACGAATGCAAACGTTTTAACCTATAAAACGCACCGCTCGTGAAAACATTTTTCACAACACTAATAGACTCGTTTCGAAGATAAACCAATTAGCTCGTTCGAAATTTTCGAATCGAGTGACCACGAATGCACAGGTTTGAAGAGCCACCGGTAATAAACAACTTTTGAACGCGCACCTAACCTAGAAGGGCGACGGCGCGGTCATGGTACCAGTGAAAGGAATTTCTCCACTCACCTGCATGCTGTCGGCCGAAATAATTTCCCCAGAAAATTTCCGTGCTAGTTCGATGCCTAGACGTGATTTTCCGCTTCCTGTGGAACCCAAAATTGTTAAAATTGGCACGCGCGACATATCGACCTCTCCACACTCGTCGGTACACGGAACTGCGCAGGCGCAGCTGAGCCTAGCATGTGCCTGTTCAGTTGATGCAACCATGTGACATAGTGGCGGTCAATTTTAAATGGATATTCTCTTTGAAACTACCTAAACTGTGATATAAACATAGGAATTTATTTATGATTCATAGAATTTTTTCTGCCTTTCTAAACGCTGAAGGATTCTGTGAACTTATAGCCTTATTCTGATAATTATTCTTTAAATACAATTAACGTACAGAGAGATTTGCTTAAATATTACTTTGTTTTTATTTTGATCCCCATCTTTTGAAGCACATTTATGAGTAGTGTGTACAATTTTTATAGGAATTGAATATGTATACATTTATGTGAATTTATATATTTCAGAAAATGTGTTTATTAAATTTTTGTTATTGCTGTTCGCACTATTTATTGTATTACAGAGAAATAAGATGAGTATTAAATTTTGCATCGTTATTTTATTATACTCAGCAATAACACAAAAAGTGAAAATACGAAGTCACGTAACCCATTTGATCGTATTTGTTGAAGTAAGTAGAATATAGTGTACAGCCAGGCGCCAACTGCAACATAAAGATCTGTTTCAATTGCATAATGTGGAATAATATAATGTTACAATCTCGAACTATTCTTTGGAATTTCAGACGCAATTTCGTGAGCACAGTCAGCAGTGATCGCGCAAGAAATCGTATTTTGCAACACTACAAATTTAGCTGATTCCGCATAACATACAGTTCAATGTGAGACGTAGATTTCAAAGCCTATTACTACGAAGAAATATGTAACAGGCTGTTATGTGTATCGGCTGACAGCTCACAAACGCGTAAAACATGCTGAATGTCAAAATGACTTCATACTCTGACACTTCGCTACGCAGTAACCGTACCTGCTTTAACGACACGACGAATAAGTTAATTACTGATTGGCAAAAGAAAATGCATTACCACGAATGTGTACCGAAATGATTGGTTATTTATTGCATGAAGCACGGAAGGCAATATAATTTGAAGCATTTATTAAATTTAGTGTCACCTTAAAATTATTATGTAACAGCAAAGATTGTATGCAGGTCAATAGTAGCTCTATTAATATTAATTATTACATAAAATGAAAGATTTAGAACGCTTCTTGAAAGGTTACGTCTATTTGCGTCTCATCACATTTTTTTCTACGAGTAATAAATAATTACAAATTTAATGCCGCCACGATGAGTCGGATATTGTTGAAGTACTACCAATGTGGTGATGAATCTAATAGAAAGTTACTGACATACGTTTCATGTAATTAGTAAAAGTAGCAGCTTTTTTACATACCCATCCGGTGACGTTTTACAGTACAATTGTTTCTAATCTAACATTCAAATGATGAAATTAAACGCGTACTAATATCTACCCAATTTACATACTTTAATTAAAAGAGACAGTGTTCAAACACTTGTTTGATGATAGAACAGATTGTCGATATAAAAAAGTGTGTAATGAGATTTCACTCTGCACAATCGATAGTTTATTCGCCGTAACGACTGACTAGAGCTATGATTTCTAGTTAATAATTAAGATACAAGCACAAGAGAAAATTGATAAGATGACGGATCAATTGATGTATCGCAAAAATATATTAGAACAAAAACTGAAGTAAAACACTGTTCCTACTATGAAACTACTAATTGTAAGATTGATATAAGTTTAATGATTCAATGATAAACAGATATTTGATTGTAGAATACATAAATCTACAATTAATCGATCTGTTATTACAGGATAATGAAAGGAAAGTTAACGATACAGTAATGACAGACTCTCACTAATTACAAGCACATATTTTAAGATGCATATATGCTACTTACATATTTTGTATGTGTGTGAAAGTTACACTTACAATTAGTAAGTAATAAAAAGTACCTACTAAAGTTTATCGTATTCGCTCCCAGAAAACTTCGTTATATAAAGCAGAAAAAATGTCATAAAATAGAGAGAAAATTATTGCACAAGATGTACAATAAGATCTAACATGAAAAATAATGTGTTTTAATGTAAACAATTTCTTTTAATTTATTAATCCTTTCCCTATTTATTTTGTTTTGCACAAATTCATTAATCCAGGAAATGCACAGCAAATCCTCAATAGAATGATTGTCGATCGTTAAACACCTTCATTGCAAATGCACATTTGATACGCATAACGAAAAGATTATAAAAGAAGATAGTATGCAGGATATACTAAAATGGAATCGTGAATAAAAAAAGTTCTGAACTCACGGTTAAACATGGAGGGTGACTTTAAAGTGAAGTACAACGTGTGTTGGAACCTAACATCGGGAATCTTCATTTTATGGTCACCATGAATAGATCGGTTTGTTTAAGTTCCTTGAAAGGCGCAGAGTAATTTAGAACTAGATCATAACTTAAAAATGCTTCAAATAGTGGTTTCCTCACAATTTATACCTACGTCCTAATAAACATCGAAACTCAGCTGGTCAGCATAAATATCGTCGAGGATTTGCCTTGAAATAGAGATTTTTAAAGCATTTTTGTTAGAGGGTATTAATTGACATAAGGAAGTAAAATTAGTCAGTGTATAACAAGGAAAGAGATTTGGAAAACTGATTCCAAATTACTCTACAAAATGTTGATTTAGATTGGAGAATAACTATATGTACATATTAGTTTTCATCCTTATTATTTAATTTCTGTTGTAGCTAGTTCAATACACAATATTCTGCATTTCCTGTCTGTTATTAATTTTCGTACAAATATTTCAAAATTTAAACTGGTTTGCATGCGTTGATTAATATAACAATTAATTACTTTTTTACAGTTTCTGTCAAATTTTCTAGAATGCTTTCAATGGAATTAGAGTCATTGTACTTACAACAGAAACTTTAACTTCACTAGTTTCATATTTTTAATTATACTAGACTCCAAAGCTGTCCAAAGAAAACTGAAAAATACTCTCTCGAGGATTTTCTGAGAATAGTAAATAATTTATTCTGCAGCCAAGTACTGAATTTCCATCTGCAGGATATCTTTCCAAAGGTCTGGGTCACTGCTTTTGATATTATCAAGCAGGATGTAGCTATTAAAAGAACTCCAGTAATTAGCGGTGAAACTGATAATATAATTCGTTTCGCCACAAAATATGTGTATCAAAGACTGTTATCAGTCACTGATTCCTGCTCATTTTAGGAAATCTCATTTTTTCAAAATCCCGCGCGTCCAAAACGACCATATACATCATGTGAAATCCTATAGACAGAAATGACGTATGTATGGTCTCTCAGGGCCAGGTGAAGCGAGCCTTTTTCTTCCATACGACTGCGTTATCTTATCAGTGTTCTCGAGGGCGAAGAAGAACGCGAAACTATATATTTTTCCTTTTCGGTGAGAACATAGATTCTATCAATCTTGAAACAGTAGCTCGACTATTCCCTAACCAGTAGAATACATGTCCCAGTTACCACATATTCAGTAACGACTCGTATCGTTTTAATGATGTTTTTTAATTTATTTTGCAAAATGACCCAAAACTGATTATTAACTCTATATCTGAAAGCTAAACTAATTTTTTTCAAAGTTAAGTTCTTTACAAGATCTTACTCTTTTCCCTTCATTTCATTATAATAATAGGAATTTCGTTAACTTACATTATAACTGAAGGAAATTTAATAGTATAAAGTTCTTCAGATACTATATTAATGTTAAGAAATGGGTAATCGCATTTTTTCTTTGGCTGTCCTGAAAAATGACAAAAAAAGACTTGGGTCGCGTTGACTGTCAAGTACAAAACTATTCTTGTATATTTTTCAATTTTTTTCTGGAAAATATAAACTTTTCTGAACAAAATCCAATGACATTTTGAATGACACTTTTAAAGACGATGGAGGTAATAACCTCTCTATGGACTCTGTTCTGCATTGGTGTGCTAATCGATAAAAAATCGAATTTCAAGTTATGAATGTAGTATTACTAAAAATAATTTAAGTAATGATATTGTTACTGATATTTGTTACTGATATTGTTACTGATATTGACTTGTATAAAATTTTCGTAATTTTTGATGCCCAAACTTATTTTTACAAATTATCTTATCGAACAATTGTTATTTTCATTTATGTGCTGTGTAGTTCTGAGTGTAATTAGGATTTTTAATTCTTTAATATTGTTCTTCGTATTACTAGCAAATTCAAATGAAGAAATATGAATAATATAGGTACGCATGTACTCTACTCTTTGCAGATTCTATCTAATGATAACTAGGTAATTAATTAACTCTTGTGTTTTAAACGAATTAGGTTACATTTTATTCTTGAGCTACTATTCTTACATGTAAAAAATTATTTCAATGAATAATATTAGTAATTATGCTTAAAACACTGCTAGAATAAATTCTTTTAATAAAAAATATAAGATGCTCGATTTTTCAAAACTAATTATTTATAGATTGACACATCAATGCAAAATTATGCAATTGAATAATATGCCATTTTGCAGTAATAATTTTTTACATTTTCTAGTATTTCCATTGAAGTTATGTTATATTTGATTTCTAAACTACTATCCTTATATTTAAACGACTATTTTAATGAATAGTATTACTAAGTCTGCTAAGAAAATTGCTATTACATAAGTTATTTAAAAAAAAAATAAAACACTCGATTTCTCAAAACTAGTTATTTTTGGGTTAACACACCAATGCAAAGTAGAGTCCATATAAAAATTACCCTATTTTATCAATTTTGATAGACAAAAATTCCAAAAAAGGATCCCCAATAATTAAGGAAGTTAATAACCCCAAAAACTGAAACAATCGAAACTAATCCAATTTGATTTTTCCGCCATCAGACGGTCGTTTGGAAACACTATACGCTGCGAGCCCCTGTAACGCGGCCGCGTGATTGATCACCAATTTTACACCCGATAAAAGTTTCCCGACGATTTCGCGTTTGTCTTCGTAGAATCATCGGTTACGCGTGGTATTTCGGTGCCCCGTTATATATCACACGGTTTATTGGTCGCCGCGGATGCGTGCATGTTGCCTCTGCTTTCCATAATTCTCACATTTAGCCGCCTAATCGCGGTCTGGCCCGGTCGAAATACTCTATTGACGCAACTGCACGGAAACTTTCCACAGGAAACGCGAGCGTTCCGAGGTAGAAAAGCTGAATGGAAACGAGACCGGCCGACGGAGAGATAGCCGAGGACATGGCGCGTAAAGGGGAAGCGGAAGGGGCAGGGGGGGGCGAGGCGAAGAGAGGAAAGGAATGGACGAGGAAGGAGAAAAAATGGAGCAAAGATGAGGAAGAGGAGCGGCGAGAGAAGGATAAGCGTCTAGGGCAAAACAGGGTAGAAGGAAGAAGAAGGTATCTGATCGGTAGTTTTCGTCGACTCGCTGGCGTACAGCGAGCACGGTGGCTCTCTCGTTAAATTTCTGCCTTGACTTGCCTTCTTCCTCGGCCCGCAGTTTCGGATGCATCCAGCCGGCCATTATCTTGCTCTTTATGGCGCCGAATTAATTCAACGAGGAAAATAAAGGCTCGTAAAACCGGTGCCGGTCGTCGATCGTACCGTTAATCGCCGCGGCATGATGTATAGTACGAGCGAAATCATGCGGGATAACTAAAATTTGATTATATCGATCTTTTTCTCCCTGCGGAGCTTCGGGCCCTTCAGATGCGCCGACCTGACGAGGTTTGAACACTGCTACGACTATGTTGCAGAGGTTTTGAATAATGATCCTCAAAAGTGTTTCTTGGTTCTTGTTTTTCTTCAAACGGCGATGTAATAGTTGTCGTTTTGTGTGCAAGTTTCTTTCGATGAAAGCTCGACGAGATCTGCGCGTTTTCTTGGTAGTGTTCCAAGTAAATATATGCCGATTGTATACTTATCTTTGTATTGAGTGTAGGGAAAGTGAAGCATTGAGTGAGCTGACTCGGACACGAAATTAACATGTTTATTACAATAAGATCGATTTGATATGTTCAGTGTCAGTCTCTCTATTGTGAAAATTGCCGAGTCAATATTTACCTATTCTTCATGCAACAAGAAAAAATTGTATACTCACTACAAATGTTATTAGTGAATGTAATTTTTTCCACGCGTCGATAAATGGTTCCAAAGTATACCAACTAAAAGAAAGTTGTATTTTTCCTCGCATAATTAATCATAAAAGCAAGTAGAAATTAGAAAAGTTTTAAATGCTTGCACTATGTAAAGAATAGAACGTCACAAAAGAAATTAAAATGAAAAATAGTAATATATCAAGTCTTAAATTGGACATGAATAAGAATAAGGTGTTATTATTAGAGATATTTTATATCTAATGTATATTTATGACCTGTGTTAATTTACATAAAGTCAATTGGGCCAAGATTTATTTTCTTTATTGCATTTAATTAGTAGTAACCCTGAACTATTGATACGAAGTCTGACAAACTGCTGAACGAAATTTTACTAAACATTTAAAAAATACAGGTTTTATGTTTCATGTAGATTTTTGAAATCTCTTTTTGTAAGTATAATATATTTTATGTCTAATTTTTGTAATGTACAATAATTAATGTCACAATAATTTTCCGTAGTTAAGAGTAAAAATAATTAATGAATTTATATAAGAAAATAACATAGATCTAATAATTGAAAATTAACTTGTACATAAATACGTAATAATTGTTTTTAAATAAATAATAAAAAATTTTACTATTTATAATTAATTTAGGTACAAAAGTATTATTGTACGTAATTTTATATATTTTTTAAAATAAAGAAAAGTCTAAATTATTGTAAAAAATATTGTCTAGGTTAAAATTATTGAGAATTTTGTCTTTTATTGTCTTGTATATTGTATAAAGTAGTCTTGTCTTCTTATTATCTTGGAATTGGAGACAAGATAAGACAATACCAAGATTACTCTTGGAATCTCGTGCAACACTATCTCGAAGACGAGGATTATTAAAAAGATTTTTTCTAGTAAAACTTAGGATTCTTCAGGAGTGGTAGGAGTGCAAAAATAAATCGGCGTTTCAGGTAAATGATAATAGCTTTATTCGTATAATAAGATAATTCGAAATATAAACGTCAAGGAACTGTCTGACCCTTTTTCCTGAAAAAAAGAAACATCATAGATTTTCGTTTTGCTAATCTTTCACGGCTAACCAATAACGAAAAAAAATGGTAGTATGCGCATCACTCAGAACATACATCGCCATTTAAAACTTGATTAATAACGCATAACTATCGAGCACGATTTTTCGTTTTAACAAAAAGAAAAAAAGAAGAAAAAAGATCGCCGATCACTAACACGCTCGAACAACTGGACCGAGAAAATAACAATTTCTTATTTCGTTTGCAACATATCGCCCAAAATCAAAAAACAAAAACAGCAAAGAACTTCTCAGGCGAGGCATGTAGGTGCGCGGACGACTTCGATTTTTTTTGTTTTAAATTTAAGTACAAAACCTATTTTTTCCCTTCAACCTTCCTCTTTCGCTCGTTCACTCTCTCACTCATTATTCTTCGCCTCTACGCTTTTACATCTCACCAACAAGCACGTTTTTGTCTTCCCTTCTGTCCTCTTTTTTTCCTGTTTTTTTTTTCTTTTTTACCATCTCTGTACAAAATCCACCCCCAGCCACTTCTACGTGAAGTGGTCAAGGGTTACGTCGTTATATAATATGCAAGTAGTAAACATAGAGATATAAATATTATTTCTAATAGTACCATTAACTTCTGGTATAAATATTACTTCTTCATTTATTATTTTCTATCTATATAAATGTATCATATATTTATATATATGTACCGTATGCGCTCGCCTGCACGTAAAAACGCTGCCCTCGTCACGTGCGCATGTGCACGCGCGCGCATAGTTATATACGTCCTTAGAAAGCTTTGAAATGCGTCTTGATTCACCGATGCGCTATATAGTTTCTTCTTTCGCCCGTTAAATGTGCCTGAATGCGTGTACAAGGTCAATGGGTTGCGTAATCGTACGGGGCTGACTCTTAGCTTACGATTCCTCCCCCCCGACGACTTCCAACCACAGACTCTCGGGGAGAGAAAACGCGTCTGCGGACAGCGATCGCGGAATCGTTCAATCGTAACGTTTCCCTTCGCTTTGCTTATCCAACAATTCGTCGAGGTATAGGTACAAGTGAACTCTTTTTTTTTTTAAAGGAGGTGGGTCCGTAGACTTCGTCAATTATCCGCGAGATCGGCCGAACACGATTTGCAGATTCGAAGGAACGTGCGTTCCCCAGGGAAACGAAACATTCGAGAAGCGTCCTTACACTGATACCTTATTACGAATATCGTTACTATTAATAATTAATATTAATATTATCGATAATATATTATATTATTAGATAGTCGATTACACGGTACGCTGTCGCTATATACGTATTTAAGATAATATAATATATCATATAATATTATATATTAAATATTATTACAATTATCATACAATTATGCGAGTAGTACAATCGTGTTATTTAACGTTAAATAATTGTTAATAGTATTGCTCGATAGTTGATAGTAGGAATACTAACTATAGCAGAGAACACTTCAACGATCACTAACTCCGCCATCGCGGTGTGCTCGTTATCTTCCATTCTCTTTAACCTAATCGTTTTCTCGAGAAGCGTGATTCCATTTCAGTCGGAACGTAGGGTCCCTCATGCTTACGTATAAAAGTTTACGCGGTGAAATGTCGCGAGAATCGAGACGAAATTCCAGTGACACCACCCCCGGATTAAAGCGGCCTAAGTCTCTCAGTGGTGCGCGTCCGCGACGATCGGCGCGACAAACATGCGCACGCGCATGCACTTTTCCTCTTCTTCACAGGCGGCCAATTTAAGTGAAAGCGAGAAAGTAAACACTTTAGAATTCATACCGAAGTTCACGAATTTTGGTCACCCCAGGTCGCCTCGTAAATGGAGGTTGATGGGTAATATATTACCGCGTTTTAAGTGCGCATGCGCAGACGCTAGCTTTAAGCGCCGCGTTTCTTGAAGAGTAAGAAAAGATAGGTTAAGAGAGATGATGAAAACGACTTCTATAGGGCTTCAAGGGGTCACAATTTGTGAACTTTAGTACAGATGATATATTTATTACGTCGAAAGAAAAGAGGAAAAGCTACAACTCGAACGTTGCCGTCGTCACCGACCCCTGCGAACGCGTTTGAATATTCTCTTTGTTTTTTCTCGAACTTCCTTCTCTCTTTTTTTGGTTTTTTGGGAATCTGGTTTTCTTGCAAAAATAAGAGATTCTATCGGTCTATCTGTATATAATATATATAATATATATAATATAATATAACATGAATATCGCAGTTCAAAAATCTGTGTTTTATCGGGGTTCCCAATTTCATGTTTTATTTTTTCCTCGCGTCTACCTTCATCTCCAATTCATTGCGATTGTACGTGATCTTGTCTCACACCCCACCGCCACCCTCTCTAAGAGTCGTTTCGTTGTAGCTCCGGTTACCACCCAGTCATCGACTTAATTAAATTTCTCTGTCACGCTCGCTCACCCTCTCTCTCCCTTTCGCTCTGTCACTCGCTCGTCATCGTACAAACGGTCTCCAATAGCAACGTCATATAAAAATAAAGGGATAAATAAAAAATATTATTTTGCTCTGAATAAAAAACCTAATGTTACGTTTAAGTATTCTTGTTGAGAATCCTCCCCTTCTCACCATATCTCTCGCCCTCTGAAAAATGGATCCACACTACTACGTTATCCCCTTAATTCTCTGCTTACGCGTCTTTATGTTATACTCTTAACGCCAAAGTGTGTGTATTATTTTTTGTTACAAATGTACACAGGTTCTTATAGCAAACTATATTTATTTATATACATATATAAACCTCTAGCGTACTCTTAATCATTCAGTCTCGCATCACCCTTTCTCTCCCATACACACACGCTTTTTTTGTCTCTTTTTCACTGTCAAAACTCTGTCCATTCTCGCGTACAACTACAGCAGCGTCGTCCACGTGGCATTGTTCACGCGTGCATTGCGGAATCGGCAAACGGCGCGGAAAATAAAAAGCAAAAAAGAAAGATACGTATCTCGAAAAAGAAACAAGAAAATACACGTTCGCAACCGCGATATCAACGATACGGACGTACTCTACGCTAGACCACTGTGCACGCGTGCACGCATATAAAATGTACAAAAAAAGAGGAAACCGTGAACACGCAAGATCCCCGACGAGACAGAATTCGGTTTCTTGGAGCTCTGCGCGTCCCCTCGATAACTAAAGAAATGGCTAGAAACGGAAAACAAAAATAACGTATTTTCTGTGTCACACGAAGAGACGACTTTAAGGGGAGGCGAATCTTGCGCGCCACTTCGAGCTTTTTTTCTTCATGTATATTGATAACAGTATTATAATTGCCTTGTCCTTTCCTAAACTAAAGCTACGTTCACGGCGCGTAATTCTTCGTTACACCGTCCTCTCTGTCCATTACAGTAACTATATGATTATTAGTTTTAATGTCTATGTGGCTAGCAGGTACGTTTGCACTCTTCAAAGTCGCTGGCGGATCGGGATAACGCTTCCTTCGACAGTCTCTTTGCTAACAGTTCGAATACCTCGCCACTTTAAGAAGAAAAACATTCGTCTACACACTTTCGTCGAAACTTGCGCGAGCTTCGTTCGCGCCTCGATACGTGGATTGGAGGATCTGACGAGAACAGTGTTGCCTCGATACAAGTTCTCTGTCATACACTATTTTTTCTACTTTAAATGCTCTTTACTTTGGAGGACACTTGAGTCATTGCAAAATGTGATTCTAGAAATAAATTCCCTAACCGATCTTACATAATGAACTTATATCGAGACAGAGACATTCTCGAGACTGACAATTAAAGCTGCCTGACCGTCTTCGCGCGCTAGTGACAGAATAAAAATTCTCAGCAACATTCGGAACGATACTGGTCGAACTGTGCGCGCAAGTGTCTTCGTATAAAATTACGAAATCGTATATAATATTTTCTCTCTCAATGTGCAGAGACGCATGCTCTCGTATTCTACGTATATAAGAGGAACGTTCTGTTCCAGGAGCCTCAAGTAACGCGTACTCTACGGGATCGTTCCGAACGGGCATTCGTTGAATAAAAAGCGTCGCAGACGAGTCAGGAATGGGGAAAAGCCATAAGGAGAACGATTGGAAGGAAGGATGTTCCCGCGATCCGTCAGCGAGGGTTACTCTCTGAGCAATTTTCGAAAAAAATGTCTTTGTTGAGAGAAGGCCTGGAAATTCCAGTCGATTCAAAAGGGAAACAAAAAAGTGAAAAGAAAATATACATATATATATATAAGAAAATGGAAAAGAAACTAAAAAGAACAAGGGAAAAGGGAAGAGGGGAAAAATGCATGTGCTTCGACGAGGTCCTAGCCTCGACGAAGAAGGCGTGCCCCCTTTGAGCTAATTACTTTCAGATAAATAAAAACAAGTCACACTTTCTATTTCAATTCTACGTTATCGTCTGACGACTAAATTCGACTAAACGCTCGGCTATATCCGTAACTATGGTTCCTCTCTCAGTTCACCCTCCCCTCCCTCTTGATTTGGCACGATATAGAGAACTCACAGGTCGGACACACGAGCAATTAAGAAAGAAAAAAAAAAAGTAAACAAAAGCAGCTAAACGAGGATTACTATTTTCGTTTTAATTAACGTAAGGAGAAGGCTACCATCCTAAAAAGGCGAAATCTATTGCGAGGTATGTATATTATATATAATACTATACATAATATATCGTCGAGTTTTACTTTTCGTCGCGCATCTATTAACAAATTCCTGTCTTCGTTAAACGCGGAAGAACTTCAAAACGTGGCCGATACAACTTTTGCCCTTGGCTCGGTTCCTGTACCGAGGGTTCATGCGCTGAACCCGCGAACCCACGAAGGAACCTTTCAACGCGGAGAGGAAGAGAAACGTTATTAATTACTATATCCTATTCTTTTCATTTCGTCTTCTATGTACAAAGATATACACGGATGCTACGAAGTTATCCGCAATTCTCAGAAACCGAATTGTTTTACGATTAAAAAGTAAGGCGTCCCTTATTATCCTGAGTATGTGAACAATATTCTGTTACAATTAGTCTGACGCGTCGGACATTCGATTCTTCGTCTATAAAACGCTCTTTCTATCTCTTTATCGTTTTAGTCTTTTCGTTTCATCGCTGTGTTATTTAGTAAACATATACGCACGTTTGCCTCTGAGACTACAGGTTTGTCTCGATAGAAGTCCACGATTCGGGGAGCAAATTGTGCTTGTATCGAAACGGCAGACTGAGACTAAGATATATCTTTCGACGTTAGTTTTGCAGAAGAAGACAGAATAGATGTATTTTTTTAATGCTAGTTGAGTATCTTATCCGTGTTTTAAATGGATAAAATACAGTCTGAATGCATCTATTTTCACTCATCCTCTGATTATGTAGAACAATTGTAATAATTATTGCGTTCCTATACAATTAGTAATTACTATGAATGCAAACTAATAATTGAGAGAAACCTGAAAGTATACTTTTTAATTTATAGAGAAATATATATCAAGTTTCAATGAATACTAATAATAAAAAAAAAATAAATAATGTATATTTCATTAAAACATTCCTTGAAGAATCCTATGAATTTTTCCTATATTATTTCTTTAATAACTTCATAGTTTTGTAACGAATCCAAATGGCATAACTATTCCTAAACATTAGAATAATTATCAAATTTCTATTTGTAGTAATTAATATTTATATAGTAACCTAAAATTGCTATATGTGTAAATCCAGAGATACTCGCTCATTTAAAACTGAGCCAAGACACAGAAGTGTTTTACAATGAGAAAAAATATCCCATTCCGAGATCTGCTATAAAGATACTTAAGCAACCTAAGCTAAACTAAAATATAGTAAAAACAGAAACATGCTTGTATCGAATCAGGAACCTAGACTTCTATTGAGACAGCACTGTAGTTCCTAAAACCGCGTAAAGCAACATTTTTTGTCCCTTTTTCTTGCTATATTTTTTACTGCAATATCCTTCAGCAATCGTAGGGTTAACGTATAAAAAACGTGTCAAAAATATAACGGAAGCTACTTCCTAGGATCGCGGACGTAGGAACGTCGAAACTCTACTGTGGTTAATTGTAAGGCCTTTGTGCATCGTTCAGTACTCGATGTCTCTATGGGTGAACTGCTATAACCACTTATATAAAAATAACCAAGAGAGAATTTCGCCTGGAGCAATCTCGAGCAGTAATTTCGTGAAACCCCAGAGCCAACTCGGAGTCTCAAAAAGGACATAGGAAACCCAACCAACGATCAAACGCGTTAGAACTGACTTGACCAGGCTGAACAAGAGTGGAAAGAACAAATGTCTTAAGGCCCTTGGAGAACCACCCCCCGAAAGAAACTTTTCATCGCGACTACGTTGAACCCAGCCCCCTCGAACTCTACTGAACGTGTCCACCCGTGACCCGAACTGCATTGTTACGTGCTGCGCGATTATATGTACCTATTATAAATTTCAAGCACTTGGGTTACGATTCAGGTTTCGTCACTTCGTCGATTAGTCTTTAATTAACCTGTAACCGTGTGTTACCATGTGTATGCATGTTTCTCTCCTGTGCGTGCACATGCCCCGCGCGCGTGTATACGTGTGTTGTGACAAGTCAATGAGGAATGACGAATACATTGAGACATGTTTCCGGATGCATGTGCACACGTGCTTTCTCGACCTTTCAATATGGCCTGAGTGTTTCGACTGGTCAAAATCCCTTCTCTCCCCTAACCCACCCCTCGCCGCCCCTAACGCAACATTTCGATCCCTCTTTTGATTCTCGTACGGCATTGTCGATACGCAACGTGTGCTTTTGCAAATCCAGGTTGCATGTGAGAGTGTGTGTAGTCTGCAGCGCGTATATATCAGCGTGTGTGTGTAGTTTGTGTGTGAAAAAACTTGTCTCCCGAAAGGTACACCCTCCTATCCACTTGTATTTGCTTGCTGCTTACAAAGTTTTATGTATAAACGAATACTGTTACCTACAAATGTAATGAACACATTGTTTTGCCTTTTATTTTTCCCTTTTCGTCTCCCCACCAGCAAGGGCGGCGCGCTCGCGCGCATCTTCGTCGACACTAAAAAACGAATTTCCTTCTTTCGCGATGGGCCGCGACGACGTTTCACACACGCGGTTGTTTCGTTACACTGTATACGTGTGTATATATATATATATATTTGTAATTATATATATAATAGAATATAATTCCTAGACGTAATAGAATTTCTTCATCTCCCGGTGATCTCCGTTTTTTCTATCCCTTTCAAATCTATTTAAATCCTTAGGTTGAACATAGAACCGCGCCTACGATCGTTCCATGTTCAAAACGATCGGGTTCGTCGTGATAAAATCTTTTGTCTCTACGAATTCTTTTCGTTACCTTTTGGCAACGAATTACTAGAAAAAAAAAAACTCGTAACTAAAACTCGTAACAATAATAATAGTTATTAGTTATTAATAATGATGATAATAAGAAATATTAATAATAGTTAAGAATAATAGTGTTTTAAAGTCAATAATTAGTAGCGTTACTTCTCTCTACGCGTTTCCTCTCTTTTTCATTCTTTCTTTCGTATCCCGCTCACATACGTCTGCCGTGTATATAATTTTCAATAATATATGCATAAATAACGCATATATATGCTTGTATATTACGTATGCGCGTGTGTATATAAACCTATATAATATGTACATATACATTATTTATATACATTTTTAAAAGCGTAGTCAGGCCTCTGAAAACCCCACGAAGAAACCATCTACCGTAAAAAAAGACTGCGTTGACATTTGCTTCGTGAGCACTGTAGTGAACGTAGTAAAAACCACACACAGATATACATATGTATACATGTACGTGTTCGGGGTGAATTTTGCTTTCAATCATTTTTATTTCGATGAGGGAGAAATCCACGCCTGCCTCCCCCAACAGAGGAAGCTTCAAGAAAGAGCACACAGGACGGAGATCGATCTCACAAAAAAATCATCGATCTAGTCCCTACCTTCGACCCAGCCCAGCCCCTTCCTTGGCGACTTGATAATTAATAAAAAAAATAACGATCCACTACTAGAGCTATCTCTCCGCCTTCTCATTCCATTTAGCTTATTGCACCCATTAGAAAAGCATTATAAAAGTCGAACGTGCGGGCTTCCTCGATCAATATCGCTCCTCCAAGGAACGAGGAGCCACGAGGCGAAGGAAGGACGCGGGGATGAGAAAAGGACGAACTTAGCTCTGTTACGCGGCACCGTTAGTTTCGAAGAACGAGAAAGACAAAATAAAGGACTTCGACTTGAAATTTAACTAGGTTCCCCCCTACACCCCTTTTTTCCGTGGGTTAATGAGGAACAACCGAAAAAAGGACTACGCGATAGTAGGACTAAAAGTGATTGAATAAATTTGTGTGTACCCCACTCCTAGGGGTAAAATTGTTTCTTTCACCCACACACTCGTGACTCGCACGCGCTCACCTATTTACTAGACTACAGCCACCGCTAGATTCGTTATACATCGTGCTACTCAAGGCGCAACAGATCGCACAGCGATCATGATCGATTGGCGAACAACTAATGCACTAGTGGCTCCGACAGAAAATGCGAAACAGGTGGGAGAAGAAATGGAATTCGATATCAGAGAGATCAGTTAGAATTCTTCGTGCTAAATGGCGAAACTCGCGAAACAAAGACTCGATTCGGAAGAACCGATATCGAGGGTCTCCTGGACCTTTAGGTTGAGGCTGATATCAGGCCACGTGAAATTTTGTGTATTATGAGAGCTCAGTTTTCGAAATCAGTCAGGTTGTCAGTGGTATCGATTCTACAGGTTCATCCTTGCAAATAAAATTTCTGTGGGGTAATTGATCGATTAACAATCTATCAAACTTGCGTTATCTATGAATTCTAGGGATAATCCTTTTCTTGATAATGTGTTCGAGTTTTGGAAAAAAAATGTTAATGATCGAACCCCGCATGTGTTTTCCTTTTTTCTGTTTCTTCTGTTTTCGAAAAAGCAAGAGACTGGTTCACCTGCGAAGCACGCCCTAAGACGCGTCCACAGCTGCTGATGTTAACGCCGGATAATGTGATAAGTCTCGTTTCACATTTGCATATGGATTTCACTTTGCCAACAAAATCTAAACGGATTGAGATCGAACGATTGTTTATCATTCCCTTCAACTTTCGGATTTTAATCCAGTTACTTAAATGCAAGTTTTCTATTTAAAAAAAAAAAAGGAACAATCGAGTATGAAAAAAACAGACTAAATCGCGTTCTCAACGAGCTGGTCTTGAACTCGAGTACTTTGAATATCGTTCTATTGCCTTGTAATATATTTCCCTTAAAATATACATGACGCAGCAGTCTCAAGTTCCATGTAGCCGGTCCCGTTCGATGATCTACACGATAAGGCGACACTGATCGAGAATCCGAATAATAAAAACAGAATCGACGTTTATCCAGCTTGATATTCAGGCTCGTAGCTTCTCCCATTCTTGCGGCTCGTTTCACCATAGATACACGAAAAGAAACAGGAAAGAAATTCAAAATCCATCATCAGTGTCGGCGCTGACTGAACTTTGCCCACGTATTCCCACTAACACCCCGTAAAATCTCGGTCAAACCGATTCCCTCATTCGCTAGTCGCAGTTCAACGAATCTCTTACAAATCTACAATCTTTTCTCGAAGCTCTTCATCGGTCTCCTCGATTTCTTCTAACATTTGGCACCGTTTCCCTCCACGCGTATTCTCCCTGTTTGGTGTGCGTCAGCTCTCCTCCTCCCAAGCAAACGTAAACTCGGTCTCTACCACGTTTTCCTATTTAACGGATTATTAAAAAAAGAATCAGTGTTCACCCGTCAATCGCCGTGCCGAGGAACCCAGAGCCACGGCACTGTATTTTTCTTCCACCGAACTCGGAGCTCGAACGCTAGGGTTGTCCCTCTCGTTGCGTCGAAGTCTTCCCTTGGGAAGACGGTTCTCCTCTTTCGCGCGTTGCTGACGATCTTCGTCGCCGAAGCGGGATTGCTGGCCGATCCTCTTTTACGAATAAACTCAAACATGCCGAGCAGGAAAGTTGGTCAGCTGAATCTGATACGATTCACCGAGTCCCTCCTCAACGCGTCATGGCGAGACTCCTCCGTAGCTGGCTGAGCCTTGCCCGGAGTTTCTCCTGCCGCCTCCTCAGCTCCGTCACTTTGGACACGGTGATCTGACCGATCTCGGTCAGCATATCACAGTAGACGGCCGCCTGCCTCAGAATCGCCACTTTCGGCGCCTTTTCCTTCGACTCGACCGCTGGCACCAGCACGCGCAACTCCTCGAACGCGTTCCGCAGCTCTATCCGCCTCTGTCGCTCCATGTTGTTGTGCAGACTCCTCTTCTCGGTGTCCAGCTCGTCGTCGGAGGAGCTCCTCGAGGCGGTCGGCACAGTCATTTTCATCGCTGGCGACGTCACAGTCATACATCGCCCTACCTTGTTTCGCCTTTGGTATGTCCTGTGGTGGCGCGCCCGCTTCGCTGGTTTTTGCTCCGCTTGCGCGGCCCTCTTGCGAGCTGGGTTCGAGGGTGGCCTGCCGCGGGGTCTGGGCGCCGGTGTCTTGTCTTTGAACGCGGTGTTCACTGTCAACTGAAAGTGCTGCTGGTCCGCGGGACTCGGGTAGGTAGGCAGGACCGCTGGTCTGCAGGGTTTTTCGAAGGTCACCACGTCGATCTCTTCCTCCTCTGTAACAGACAGAAATAGAGAAGGCGTTAGATTTACGTTTGTCGGAGCAGAGACAACGACTGATAGTGACCCACTGGAGCCAATTGGTCATTTTTTGTGCGTCATTGGATGATTAGAGTGTAGACTAAGTTCGATATTTAGGAGAGTCGTTCATTTTGAAATCAAGCTGGCTCATATTTTCCTGCTGCACGTTACAATGTACACTGTTTGACTACTTCAATGTCTGATTTAAAATATTAAAACTGTGACTGCGACCATGTGTGTACCTTTCCTTCTTTTTTTGTCTTTAAAAATTTTAAATTAGGTAGTTTTTTTTTCTTTCCCTTCTTGGCGCGGTTAAGTTATATAGAAGACGATGATCAAAGGCCACAGAATTTCTTCTAAGTAGACTCAAATGTTGTGCCCTTGACTAGTAAAGATAGTTATCCCCTCACCTAACGTGTGGATCCTCAATCTCAAATGTGTTAAAAAAGAATTAAATTGGTGCAATGCATTGCAAACAATTTTGCTTCAGGCTAATACTTCAAAGTGGAATGGAAAATATTCCATTATGGATATTATAAATAAGCACCAAAAGGGTAGGACACTATTTACCCTATTATACCCCATTGAAAGTCTTTAAAGAAAGACACATGCAAGAAATCAATTCAAGTAATTTCTTCACATAGTATTACCTAAGCATCGATCCAAAATTAATCCAAGGTTCAATGACCCTATTAGCTATAGGCAACCATAGAACGGCAATTGCCATGGACGAAATAAGTCCGCTCTTGTCCTAACCTCGACAATCCCATATTCAGGGTGAAGGCCAACAGCGGGCAGCGGAAGGATCGTATCACGGTTGTAGGAGAGGAGGTCGGGCGGATTCGGGAACAGTCAGAGACGTGAATAAGCAGTTTGAGACTGGACTGAGTTATGCCGGATGTTTGATATCGTTTATCTGAACGTTCTTTCGCCCGCAGGCAAGAGGTTGTTGCTTCTGGCGCGATTACAGGGGGTCTGACGGGAGGTGGCAGAGCTAGGGAGAGAGGTCGTTCACTACAATATAATAGCGGAATCCTTTAGGGAGCATGTGGCCGTAGAGGCGTTCGAAAGGACATACGACACCGTGGGCGTTTCTGCAAACTGTGTCATCCACGGCGTCTGGCACAATCAGTGGAAATCCGGTTGGTCCAGATTCCTCTCTCATACGGATACGGGTCATAACTCTTTCCTCAAGGACAGCGTCGAAATACAATCACTCAATGTCGATGTAACATGCCCTGGGACAAAGAAATATGCAGGATTACGTTCAACCCTCCCCCTCGCCCCATTTATGGGTGAACTTCGTTCCAGCAACGATTCGTCATTCATAAAACAAACCATTAACCTAGCTAGAGCTCGTAAATTCAGTTAATTAAACTTTGCATGCAATCGACGCAATGAGACCTCTTTGGGAGGGAGCACGAAAAATATCCATACTGGATGTTTATCGACGAGACCGAGTCTGCTCGAGTAATTGTGAATAAAGTTTAGTGGAAATGTCTAGGGTTAGTACATGTAACCAATTATCGTTGCCACTGAAATAAGTATGCCAAAAGTTCGATATAGGCTCCCTGCTCCCTGGTAAGTTTATAGGCTGGGAGTCGGTTTTGAAGTCAACTTATGGCTTGTGGTGTCTCATTTTGGTGCTGTTGAATATCGTGAGAGACTCTGCACCCAAATAAAACTATTTTTAATTTCAGAACGCTAAATAATTTCATACTATAGAGAATATAACAACCAGGAAATACTATATTAGGTTGGAAACAGTGATAAACTTTTATTTAAGCTTGGTAGGCGCTTATATTTTGGATTCTGGACCTTTTTTATCTATAAGACAATATAGGCTCATTTTACAGATTGAGGAGGAAGCAGTGGGAGAAAATGGAATTCATATAAAATTTGTTACACAGCTTTGATAGCAATATTGCTGGAAAAACAATTAATGTATGACTACTTAATTCTTCCACAAATCAGCGCCAGAGGGATTCCATTTACTTATTCTCGAGAGTTGATGAAGCTGATAAATCTAGATAAGCCTTACTAGCGAATCTAACTAGCAGGTCTGGAACGAAACGTGCCCGCCCCCCTCTCGCGGCTTTAGCTATCGCACCACGAATGTGTATCTAAATCACGAGAGTCTTGGCTATTTTTATTGAAAAAATTTTATCGAAGGATTAAAAGTGTATTCGCAAGCATGAGAAAAAGGAAAATTTTATTAACTGACCTAACTTTACCTAGTACTTACTTTATCAGTTTTCAATTATAATCCCCATACCAAAGCATGAGTAAATCTGAGATAGCATGTTCGAAAAGGAAATCTTTAACGACTAATTTGAAAATTTCTCTCAATTGAGGTCTACAACTAATTCAAATCGATCTTCGTTTTACTTTTACTTGCATTACAGACCTTATTCTTTCAATCTATGTACAATTACGAATCGATTTACCTTTTTCTCGATAGAAATAAAAATAAAATCGACTCTAATTAAATGTTACGAAAAAACGACTGTATATACCTGACACAATCACAAAAATGGGAACTAGTTACATTTAATTCGATTCAATCTTTCTATTTTTATTGCGTTAGAGAGGCATATGTACGTGATCGTCGGTCTAAGCTTATTAATTTTATCGATTCTTATCGTTCACTTCAATTATTGTCTCGTTATATAAAATAGCTGGAAAGTTTCCATTTAAATTACAAAAATTCCTAGTTAGGCACCTTGAAACACGTTACGCTCGGTGTGAAAAAAAAGCTTGGTTCGCCTTCCGGTTTCACTTTACTTCGCCGCTGCAACCACAGCGTTAACTTTTAATTAATACCCGGAGAACTGAGAAAAATATCTCCAGTTCTCTTATCAATAATATTCGTTTATTTAGCATAAGATCGACGCTTTTTTACCTTAATTATCCTGGGTCCTTTTTTCTCAAATTAAACTTATAGTAGGTAAATGCAATACAACAGAAGATAGGTTCTATGAAAAATATTCTTACAGACAATGATCTTCAAAAAACACAATGCAACAGTTTCTTTCATTTGTAATATTTTTTTTAATGCCAGGGACAGTCAATCAATGCTAGTTACCTTAATTTTCGAAACAGAAAGAAATTATGGTTGAATAAAAAGAATGAGGCTTGAGGTTAAGCTCAGAAAATCTTTTCTTGCAATTAGTCAAGAATAAGAAAGTCCCTAAAATAAGATTCACAAAATTTGCACAGATTATGCAGGAATACATTGACTAATATTTGCTTACAAATTCTTTAGATTAATCTGTAATACCAAAAAAACAAAAGGGTAATAAAATTTGATAATTTATGGACAAGTATTGTTCACCTCGCAAGGGAATATTTAGAACTCTCACACCGGAAATTCAAAAATTATGCGTGTGTTTTATAGCCCATATATCCCTCATTAAATCTAATTCTTAGTTTTAATTTGATTGAGATGGCATCAAAATTCGAAAATACTCGTACAAATTTTTCTGTTTAATTATTATTCCGATTGAAAACTATATCCACAAACATCCACAATTTTAACAAGTAACACAGGACCTCAATTAGCATTCAGATGTTGAATCAATACAAGATGAAAATAAAGTCCCAAAGATAAAAAAATATTACTCTTTCAAATTTCTCACCACTGATATATTTTTACAATAAATCAAGGAGTCCAAAAACTACACAAAGCAGCTACAATAAATCTTTCTCAGTTTTAAGATCAGCCATGTAGCAAACTCACTGACGCCCACAACAAAACTTTTTCAGACGAAACAATAATTCGAGCGAAAAATTTTTACTAACCCTTTGGAAACGAATACACGGATTTTCAGAAGAATTTACAAATATGTATCAGAAGACAACCAGAGGAATCAAATTATTAAATTTCGATGCCATCTATCCTAGTTCAATACAGAAAAATAGGTCCCTAAACAATACAAATTGGACAATAAAAATAAAGTGGACAATAAAATTCTTCATTTCCAGTATAGGTACTTGACCTGAAATTCCCTTGCCAGTAATTCCATAAAAAGCGCTTTAATTCAGTGCCCCAAAATTCCCCACCTTCCCCCGCGAAAATTCAAAAACGCTGCCTTCGGAACACATTTCAAACCTCCACAAGAAACAAAAAACTATTAAAAACATTTGAAAATCAATGAGCCACACGTATTCTCCGCAGCCTCCTAGCGAACCAGACAAATCGCTCAGTCGATCGTGGAATATGAATCGAGCGGGCGCGCTGCTTCCATTTAAAGTTGCAAACGGGGCCAAGCGAAAAGAGTGGAGGAACGAGGAAGAGGCCGAAGGAGACACGCCGCGCGGCAGTTGCGCGTACATGTGAGGCAACGAGTGCAATCTCCCCGGTCGTAACACCCGCTCCTCCACGTGTTTCATCGCGACGCGCCGAGGCGTCCAGACGCGCGAATCTTTCTGAAACTGGCCAGCCGCCAGGCCGTCGGTGGGCGAGCGCGAAATGGCGCGAAACCGCTAAAAATAGCCGAGAGGCACCTAATCGACTCTAGGAGGAGCCGAGGGGACCTCGGGAGCGATCTTCCCAGCGGTTCCTTTTCTTTCCCCTGGAATAGCGCAGCGACACATTCAGTCCGCCTATTTTCGCATCGCCCCGATTCAAATTTCCCCTTTTTTCTCTCCCCTCGCCGCTCGACGAGTCGCCTCGCGGGGCCACTCACTGAGGAAGGAAGTACCTCGTATTCCATGCCTCTCTGTCCTCCGTCGACTCAGCCGTAAGTCGATACCATCGAGTGCTTAATTGGACACGGTTCACCGATGGATTTCGAGAATGAAGCCCGCGGATCGTAACGAGAACGCGGAAACCGATATCGCGGCTCCGCGGATTGACCGTTCTGGCTCCCTATGCTAATGCGCGCAATAATACGCCGCGCCGCGGCTGATAACGCGCGGCACTTTCAACAGGCCGATGAGTCACGCACGGTTACGTTTACATGTCTTGCGAGGGAGACGGCTAATTGGTTCGCGGGATGGGACGGAGGGAACGAGAATCTAGGACCTCGGCTGATCTGTCGGTGCTTTGACGGCTGGAGATGTGAACATTGTTCGGGTGGAAGGAGCATGGGCTTCAGCGGGCCAAGTGATAGCGGAAATTGGAACGGATGCGCGTTTTATACGTTTTCTAGACGCCGCTTCTTGCGCTGTATTGGAATGCGCTTTTTCCTCTGGTCGGTGGTAGAGTGTATTTAGAACGCGTTGGGAAGAAAGTACAATCAAGTGCCGATGGGATTTTGCTTGAGAGAAAATACGCTTGTTACTGGTCGGGGAAAAGTTTAAGGGGGTTTTGTTTTTAAGTTTTTTATTGAACTGTTTAATGGTAGGACGTGGCTGAGAATATTTCAAGGTTCTCTGCGAGTGTCAAAGAGTATGGGAAATTATTTCTCAGTGAGGGTATTTAGTGGAGGTGACGAATAACGAAATTGAAGCCGATAAACAGGTAATTAGAAATTAAAATAAAAAATATTAGACTTTGTGGAATGTTCCACCATAGTTTTCTGTTACGGAATTTTAATTATTCTCTGACAGTTAAATAGAAACAGAAACATATAGATTATAGATAATATTAAACATTAATTTACTGTTAATTTTATTAATAATAAATATTTTCAAATCGACTAAGTCTTTTAATTGATGGAAGATATATTAATCAGGTTATTCATTCATTCTTTCAATTATTATTCAAACATAAAATCATATGAAATAGATCATATAATTAAAATTAATAATAATATAGATATAAAAATAAAATTAATATCAATTTGCAAAATGAATAGATCAATTTCAGAATGAGTATGTTTAATGTATTGTATTTATTAATTAAAAGTCTTTAAGGCAATATAATCATTTATACAGTTGGAAATATTCTGTCTGGATCCTTTTTCATGTCATTAAGTTCAGAAGCTTCTATGATTTCATTTCATTCATAAAATACTTCTTCCATGTATAGATGCAACAGATTACATTTTTATTGAACAACTTTCACTGTTCTCATTTCTGTTAGATACTACTTTTTAAATGACATTTTGGTTTATTTGTATGCAGACAATCCGTTAATAAACTTTCTACAGAAACCTGTCAGAGACACTATATAATGCGTATTTTCATGCAAAGAATTTATATTAGACAAACTATGGACACAATTCAATTAAAAACTCAAGATTTATAAAACTGAAAAACAATGCAGTATGTTTTCATAAAATTTAAATTGAAATAAATTAAATTATAAAACTTTGAATATTCATAAAATTCATAAAATTTTGAAAAAGTCTTGAAATCTCATCGCGAAATACAAAATACTCCTAACTGGAAAAAATCTCTGCTATAGTGTTATTAATTATACCTCTTACAGAATACAATTATTAAAGAATTTGAGAGACTTCAGAAACATTAATTTAAACATTATAACTAACTTAATAATAATTGTAATATCGAACTAAAACACAATATAAGAAAAAACAATATAAACATTTAAAAAGTCTCACAACAAAAATTTCAATAAAAAAACTCATGTGTCATCCTCAAATCCTCAAATCCCAAATTACAACCTCCAACCTCCCCAAGTACCCATTATCTCCTCCCACCCTCCTTATCTCCACAAAAAATTTACAAAAACCATCTCCCACTTCTCCAAAATCCCCGAAATACATCTACATACCTAACCCAGGCCAAATCAAGACCATCTCCATCTTTCCAACCTATTCCACTCTAAAGAAGGCGTGACATCTCAACAGTACCCGCAGTTCTCGCAAGTCGACCCACCAGGAGAAAAAGAAGCACATAAACCCAGCAAAGAAAGCGTTCCCGCGAGTACGTGTGTCGCGTGTCTTGTTGCGAAGCCTATGGACGAGGTCCGCGGCTCGGAACATGATCCCGAGGATAGCAGCGAGAGGAAAGTTCGAAGCGGTTGCCGTAGGAAAAGAGTCGGCGTAGTGGTACACAGGCCGAGTCAATCGCTTCACTAGAACTGAAGGATGGAGCGCTGCGGAGGGGCAGGAGAGGGAGGGTTGTTCCCGTCAATTCGCGGCAGCACGTGCAACCACGTAAGAACGACCTTGGAGGTCAGTGCTCTCCGTATAAGCAGGCCATAGTAGTATACACGTCAACGCGAATCGATCGACTTCGCCTCTCTCATTGGGATAGGCGACCGAGACAAGCGACAGAAGGGGACGGTGAGGGGTAGAAAGAGAGTTTTCGTGATATCGAACGGGGAGCCTCGCCCGCAGACACGCTTCGAAAAACGAGCGGAGGGGGCACTGCTCGTCTGGGACTCCCGCCATCCGCCAGCCGCCATCCGCCACATCCCTCCCCGACAAATCCCTTCTGGCTGATTACGTGTTTTGATTTCTGTTTCGGACAGGGTGTGGCTTCTGTTCCCTTGAGTGGCGAGTGCTCTTGAGAACCGAGTTCTTGAGAACTGGTAGATAATAAGATAATGTTAGTGCCGCGTAATTATCAGCACGTACCGTAGAAATCGCCTGGATCCTGCTCGGAGATAAAGGGAACCTGAATTCGAGTATAAGTTATGGAATTTAGAGCGAGGCGGCTTGAACGTTGTCGACTGTCTTACGGCGAACAATAATCGCTAGCAATGCGATAAAGAATCGGGACAATACAGATCGCATTCTTTAGAGACGGCGAGATCCATTCGCTGGGAAGGGCGTGAAAATTCCATTGCGTTCTATAGTTAAAGGGGAAAGTTGTCGCATTTGTGAGGCTAGCTGAGACTATCAACTGGCATCGAAGGCTGCGCTGAAGCTGGTAGGAAAAGATTGGAGAGGAAAATATTGACCATACCCCCCTACGAAGTGCGCTCGAGATAACCGAGTTTCATGGACCCAGAAACGATATATAGGGCCCTAGACGTCCGATGATCCGTTACTTGCGAGATAACAGTCGGATACGACTGTACAGGCCTGGCTAGAAAATCCGCGCGTGGTCTGCATCGACGTGACCCACGTGACCCCTTCTCCGTTACGCCAGCTCGTCATTCATGGATCATCGACTTGTCCGAAGACGTCTGTGACCAGAGCTCCAGGCTTTCCCAGATACCGAGTGTGAAGATAATGTTACGTCGGTATATGTACCCGTTCGGGCTTCTAAATATATAAAATTCTAGGGTTGATAGTAACGGTTCAAAGTAACAGTTAATCGGCATCTACGTCTGTCTCCTCTCCTTTTGCCGACATTATCTCAGGCGGACCGAATTCCGACGGTATCAGAGGCAAAAAGTGTTGGGTGACGGGGCGACATGAAATTACTTTCGTGGAATTCTAACCGAAGGAGTCTCACGGTTCAAACTATAAGACAATCCCTTTAGCCAAGCACATATGCGAACGTGACGGCACGTTTCTCTTCCTGGTCACTCGACGTGCGTATATAAGGCGAAGCCATAAGTCTCGTCGTGCTCAAAGCTCCTGACGCTTCGGTACTACCGGCTCATCCAATCCAGTTACGAAAGTGAACGCTGAACATAGACTACTAGGGGAGGGGAGGTTGCGCGAAAATCGAGCACATTGCGTGTGAGAATCTGAACCATGTGAGTTTTCGAATAATCAACACGGTTCCACGTAGTTCAATTGTCCAACGCTTCGCTAGACTATCAAACGATTTGTTTAATCACGCTACTAGTTTCAATTCTTCCTCGGGGAAGAAACGAAGAAACCTGCAAACGAGATACTCTGAATACCAAGGGGACATGCTCTGATTTAAAGGCTAACGTTAACAACGAGGAGCCATCCCACGGCTGGTTTACTTCGCTATCGGCGACTGGAGCGGTCTATACTATCGAAGGAAGTTGGTGAAAAAATCAGCAACTATAACGCGTTACTATCCGACGGCGAAGTCCAATTACGAGGCCGAGCTGTGTATCCGCCCTGTATTCGCGTGAGCATACGGATGCACTTAGAAAGCACGCCGCGAGATACTACCTTGGATAACAGCCTACGCGAGATACAAAATACGGCAGACGTATCTGGGGGATAGTAGCCAGGAAACGACCTGGTGACCAGACACCATTAAGCCCTGCCCACTCGTCGAGATCCGCCCACGGCGGGATGCACCACGTCATCAACGTAGAATCGTCGCATCTCGAGTTGGACTATGCACTGTGGATGGCGCTGCGCGTTGGAAAAGACGTGAAAAAGCCATCTCTCCGTCTTTTCCTTCCCCGGTCGATTGACTCATGGAATATACCAGTTGCTCGCCGTTCTTACCTACATCTCTCCCTCTCTCTTTCTCTCTTACCACCTTCCGTTCCTTTCCCTTCTCCTTTCTCCTCTTCCTCTCGCCGCCACTCTAGCCACCGATCCCTGTCTCTCTCTGTCATCAACTAGCTCCTTCTCCTTTTTTCTCGTTCGATCCATTCCGGGAGAGTAGGCGAGAGCAACGGCTGGCATGCCGCCCCAGGAGAACGAGAAATGCAATAAGAAGGAGAGGATGACGAGCTGCCGCTCCGATCGAGGAGAGGAAAGGAAAGGTGTGCCTCTGGTCCGAGGCTACGGTGCGCGGGAGGAACTTGCGAGTCGCCTGCGCACGACTCTCTCTCGATCAATTTCCAATTTCTAATTAGTGAGCATTTCGATCTCGGAGCCACCTCGATCTTCCTTTTTTAAGGATGCACCTTGCGTCCCTGATTTCGAAAGGGGACACCTGCCGTCATGCGTCTCTGAATTTAACAAACCCACAACTCAATTACCGCCTGAGCAACCTGGACGTTGTCCTCGGAACCCCTACTCGTAGAGAAATGTTGATGGTAACTGGTGTTCTAGCGATAGAGGCTGTTAAACCAGGAAAACGACAAGGGCAGAAAGCGAGCGCGTGGCAAAGAGACAAAGGCCGACTTTAATCGGCACTGATGCTGATCAACATTCCCAAATCAGGTTTTGCCAGTTTGACATTTCGATGTACGACCTCCTAATTCTCTGCACGAGAGTCAAGGCACTATGGTTCATCGACCATGGGTATTTCTCGCGTGGCATGTCAAAACGTCGAGACAAAGGAGTTGCTTTTAGAAGTATGTAGCTTGAAACTGGCACGGCGAAATGCGCGAGTGCCATTCGTAGGAAAGCATTGTGTAAAAGGTAAAAAGAAGGCAGGGAAAGTGGGAGTAACGAGCGGGACCAATCCGCGTTGCGTTCGCTGATGACGCTTATCAGCGGTCTCTTCCGCGCGGGCTAAGTTAATGAATGAATGAGTTACGTCAGGAGATGCGCTTATGCGCTCGGCGTAGTCCCTGCGCAAAAATAGGCGCCCACTTGCTCTCCCGAGGGAGGAACGTAATTATAGACGTCTCTCAGCGTGAGAGCCGACCACCACCAGAATCGTGTGACGAGAAAAGGAGAAAGAGAGCGGGAAAACGGTCGGTTACAGCTTATACTTATGCAGAATGTTAACTAATACCTTTCCAGAGATGCCGAACCCACCTGCGTGTACAAAGTCGATATACGCTGAATTGTTTTGCAATAACCAGAAGGACCGTTACGTGTTCGCGGTGAAACAGCGTTTCAGCAACATCAGAATGCAACCCACGTCACTCACTCGTACTATATTTTAATAATAGGAAACAATCGACCACCTTTCTCTTTCCTGGCGCGGTGTTCTGAGATAGAGGTGAAAAAATCTGAACCAGTACTGTAGATCAATTAACTTTGGCTGTTTTATTTAACCTATATTGCATGATTTATTCGCACGATAATTGTCGGGTCTATGCTATCGTGAACTTAAAATAACATTTTTTTTAGTTTACTGATAAGGCAGTTCGGGTGAACAGTTATTCTTATTATCTGTGAAACGTGTTCTACATAGATAATTTCTACTTTTAACCCTTACATATGGTGCAAGTTACTGTTATGCAAAATGGTGGTGTCATTAGGATTTCATTATGGAAAATGGGTAACAGAGGGATATAGAAAATTCATGAAGTGTCTATGGATATTTTTGAATATTTTCATGGATATTTAACACGCAAGTTTCAGCTCATATAAATGTCAACTTAAATATTATTAGGGTTACCTATAATTTGTCAAACTATTTTAAATAAATCAATTAAGTCCCTATATTTTTATAAAAAACATTAAGAATTTTACATAATTAAAATAATTAATTCAAATAAATTAAAAAATCTAAATAAATAATTAAATAATACAAAAAGTTTGGACTCAAAGCTAATTTGATACATGCTTAAGGCCTTCATGACAACAAATTCTACTCGCACAAATTTTATTTCAATATTATGTTTCTTCATATAAAAATCTTGCGTTCACTGTAACGATCAAGTTGAACTTTGACATACCCCCAAAGGAGTCTGCCGGTCAAGACCACTGATAAGACTAGTATCGCGGGTCAACGATACCCTCATTATTTTCAATGTATTTTACGAATAACTCTTATATATGAACCTTTCACGGTGACTATCCTACCAAAGAGATCCAGACTGGTAACCAACACCTGATAAAACAGCAGTAGCCTACCAATCACAGTTCACTTTACTTTGCGTAACAAGTTCCTTTTCGATCACTGAATTCACCGCAGCTACCAGCTAGAACCGAGCCAAAAGGCACTCTCAAAGTGAAAATGCTACCGCGAATTTCCCTCCCCCGCTTTTCCGCGCGACGCTTTCGCCGATTCGACGAAATCGAAACTCACATTCGGTCGGCTGACCGCATCCGCTGCACCTACTGAATTCCAGAATCGTGCAAGCCCACCCGAGGGAGGAGGCGGAACGACGACGAGACGTACATTTTTATGAGTATTTGAGGCGCTCGCATTCCAGCGTGCACGATTTTCCTGGAAGCTTTAACCAGGGAATTTG
Source organism: Calliopsis andreniformis (assembly GCF_051401765.1). NCBI lineage: Eukaryota > Metazoa > Arthropoda > Insecta > Hymenoptera > Andrenidae > Calliopsis > Calliopsis andreniformis. Next base: position 8,785,265 of record NC_135071.1, read on the forward strand.
CATGACGAACGGTGCGAAGTCCACTCATTCTCGATGAAAAAGGAACCTGGGCGGGGTTGCGTATGAATACCGCGAAAAAAAAAGGTCCAGACGTAAGACGAGCCGGTGTCTTCGTTAAGAATGTGTTCGGGATCAGGACCGTATTAATACCCTGGGCGTCACAGGGCGTCTCATCGCTGAAATTCGATGGGTAACAGCGTGTGCTGTTTCTTCGTTATAGACGAACGGTTCACTGGTCAGAAGATCACAGCGAGATGTTCGTTAACACTTGTTTGTCACACGATTTTGTTTCATCAAAGAAACAAGATACAGTGAATATTATGAGCTTATAACGAAGGTTGTCTTCAAAACAGCTGCACAAGTATGACGTTCATTTTTTAGTGAGTCTCTGTCAGGCTATAGAATTTAAAAGGAATACAACAGTAGCCTATTTTGGAGGCATATGACCAGTAGTTTTATGTTTTTAAAAACTTTAAAGGTTTGAAGGCTTCAAATATTCAAATTTTTGAATTTTCCAATTCTCAAATTTCCAAAGTACTAATTATTCAAATTGTTCAATTTCCAAAGAAAAAACCTAAAACACAGGAAGCGATTTTAATTACTGATACGTATTACGTACCTCCAAAATAAAATATTCTGCATATTATTCAGTTTGGTGAGTTTTATATAAACCTTGAAAATTCCTTAAAATTCAGGATACACGAAGAAGGCCCTCGTCTTGAATGATTGGCCAAGACGACTATTTGGAGAAAATGGAAATGAGGAAAAGAAAGCTAAATGTCAAAGACAGGCGGAGGCTTCCTATCGAGGTTGGATCGGATGTTAGATCCCGTCGTTTCGAATAATATGCAAATTTAACAACTGTAGACATTCCACGAGCGGCCATGGTCAATTACAAAATCAACCATTCACAGCTGAACAAAAAAGAGGTATAATTGCAACTGCATAATTTGCTTTCTATTAGTTCCACGCGGAGTGGGACTTCGCTCGACCTTCACAGTGCTACAGAGTCCAGCTGGAGATTCTTGAATAGCTGTCGACTGGATCTTCTAGCGATTCCTAACGCGATATTGCCGCAGTGGAAATTGTTATTCCTAGCGAAGATCGTTTCTGGGAATTGGTTATCGAGACAAGGAAAACTCACGGAGTTCTGCAAGATAATATTCCTTGAGCCGCGGGATTCACCGAAAGATTTATTTCTCAGAATATGTGTCGGTTGGACCGTCGTCCTCACTAGGATTCAAGAAATTCTGCAATCGGACTTTCCGTGTCAGGAGTCCCCTATGATCTGTTAACAGTACAGTTATCGGCGTTTACGTAATTAAAGGTGCTAAGCAAGTGCAGTTGGCGCCACACTTAACGCACACGAGTGCAGATAACATCATTCCATCGAAGAGTGTAACGCGCGGTAAGGGGGACACCGAGCGATATAGACATCGTTCATTATTGCTCTCACACGCACGGAAATCGTCATATACACGCCTTCGACAAGGAAATTCTGACAAGAATGCAAGACAGCTATTTTCTGCATGCATTATGCAAATATTGATACTTCATCGCGACATTTTATGGTCTGTAGGACGCGTTAACGCGAAGGACTGCGGAAATGTATTTGCACTCAAGCCTGAAATGACGATTTCTTGGCAACATTGTAAAGACTCGATGATTAATAGGAAAGTAGTTGAGTCTAGTGACGACCTACTTTAGGTTTACCAAGGTAATATAAGTGTTTTCTATGTACCCAATTCATAATAAAAAAAAAAATAGGAAATTTTTTTGTTTTTTTAATTAAACCCTTAGAGTCACAATATTTCTATTGACTTAATTTTAAATTTTTTACACTTTTATGACGAGTACGACTGGACATTTCTAAATTGAGTTATTGAAAAAAAATTTGTAAAGAAAGGTAATGCAATGGATTAATATTATAATTGACACATACTGGATATACACTAAAATAAATAAATTTATTTCCTCTTCAAAAATACAAACTCTTAAGAAATAAATTTTTAAAACTTCGGGAACTACAAACTCGTAACACTGTGCTCGTGCCTTCCCACTTGCCCCTCAAACAAGCTCCAACTTCCAATATCCTGCATCGAAAATGATCAGAAGACCTCCTCGATTAATGGATCGACAACTGATTATAAGCGAAAACGCTTTTTAATTTAACGAGATGCCGAGGGGGTCCAGTGCCCACGCGATACGCTACTGGATACCCCTCCTGAGCGCGGTGAGCGCGGCTGCGGCGCGAATGGCAAAAAGGCTTAACCGCATTCCGGCGACCATTTAAACCGCCGCGGCGGGGTCCCACGCTTGACCGCAAGCAGCGACCGACCGACCGGCTATCGATTGACGTCACTTGGTACCGCGTGACCTTCGAGTTCCCGCGCGATTAACTGCGCATGCTCCGACGATCCTGTTCCGCCGCCGGGAACCTGCACAGAACTACTCGACGCGTCAGGTAGAACGCGACCCGCCGAAAACTGCGTCTGTCGATTATCGATGTCGATTTCTTCTTTCACCCACGCCCTTCCCAGCGGCCGCGAAAAACGAAAAGGAGCAAAGCGTAGAAGGCCCCATGCCAAAGACAGAGGCGCAACTTGGCTGGCAGTAAATGACCGGTCAGATACCGTAGACGTCACGCAGCGTGGCGCAAAAGCCCCCTAGTTCACGACGCATTGCATGAAAAAGATGTCCGTGCATTCCCCTCGTCGTACATCGTCGGCGTGGCAACCCTGACGACTTCTACCTTGTCTCGAGGACTGTGCGATTTAAAGTTCGGATCGTTTCGGAGCGATCACGTTTGTCGCATGACGAATGAGCTCGTTGTTTTTGATGGTTAAATTAGAAACGACGGAATACGAGTGTCCAGCTTGACTGCGGCAGCCTGCTGCTTCTAGCGCGCATGCCCAGACGAAAGTTAGGAGAGCGGGTTTATAGATCCCCTTTACTCTATGTTTAGAGGACCTATACTCGTGGAGAATTCGTTCCCATGAACGGGGCCGTTTATTGCAGAGTGGATTGAAAGGTGAAGTAATAGAGGTGCACTATTTTCTTGAAGCAGTACTGGGCTATAAAAGTCTGTTGAATTTTTTAATAATTAACTCGGGAAAATCTGAACCCCTGTCAAAAACAAGAGGTCAGACCACAAATAGGTACAATTTACTTTTGAGTCACATGTGAATTAGTTGTCACGTGTGGAACATGGTATTCCACTTTAAGTGGTTGAATCTGATAAATAGGATTTATGGTACGTATTGCCTTCCTTGAAATAGGGATATATGTCAGTAACTATTAGCATAAAATATGTGGTATTGGGCTAGCGCTCTTTCACTAAACTTTCATAAAACTTTTTCATAACTACATTTTCTTGCAGATGTACTGCCATTTATTGTCTATCATGAAAGAAGCATTCGCGTATAAGTGGACGTAAGAAACGTGTCCCTAACATAGGGACATGCAATCTAGCTTATTGAAACAAATATAAACAGTTTTCTTGAATGAACATTGGCGTATCTCATTCATATCTCAATATCTTCTTGGTACAATCGCCTGAACTTTGAGATAAACAGGGCATTGGTGCAAAGGTCTGGGCTGATATTCAAAACGTTTGCTTTTGACTGCCATCCAAAACGGGGCCAATCCCTTTAATCAGAGGTTACGCAAAAGCGAGAGATTATTCCCCAGCGTCCGATACTATTTTATTGTGTAATATAATTCTTCCAAAGTGAACCTGTCCGTTCATTACGAAAAGAGAAGTTGAATCTGTTAATGACTTTAACAAGGTCACGGTCTCCGGTTCACTGAATCTACAGTGTCTCGGTGACCCATCTGACCACGGTCAAAAGTAGCCACTTGTAAGTAGTGGACCCTGACAATTACCAATTACGAACGATGACATGAAGGTCGAATTTGCGATGTGTCCGGTCGCACGGTGCCGTCTTCTTAATCCATTAAGTCCGGCGATCAGGAAACGGCACACTTTATAAGACCCCATCGACGTCGTTTACGAATTCTCACACTGGCTTGCGGCTTTCTCGGTTCAATCGTTTGTGTGATTGGGTAACGTCAATCGAAAGTTAGGACCAATTATCGACCCTTCCGAAATTTAAGATTCGTAAACTCGTTGAACTGGAAAATTGAATCGTTTCGGGATTTTCTGCTTGGAGGATTCATTGCCCGCGCGATGGGAGTATGCTGAGCATATTAGAAGAGAATATTTTAAAACTTAACAGACTTATAGCCTCTCAAGTCAAGACACTGTCAGGTCATGAGTTATCGTCTGTTTTCACAAACGTACAGTTTAATGAGCGACTAGCAAAGAATAAAAGTTGGACAACGTTCAAAACGGTGAATCAACAAAGTGTTGTTGCGCATGCATCAACCTTTTCAATGTCGCTTGTAACTGTCTACTTCTTTTTCTGCTATAATACAAGTGCTTCGGAGCAAACACATATACACTTTCGCTGTTTCGCGTGTGCCTCTAGAACATGGCATAGTGTATCTTCTACAGGCAAATCTTCGTACATGAGCCAAACGGCATTTTGCATCGCATCGTTAAGTGGAGGGTCTTGTTTGAAAGTATCAAGTTCATTGTTCGCTTCCGCAGGCTGCTTAGACTAACCATCCTTCCTCTCTAAACAATCCTACTAACCGTGGATTGTGCACGAAACATTAATGAGAGTACACAGCCAACGTAGCCTGTCCGAATTCATAAAAATTCAGAGGAATATTTCACATATCACCAAATACAAAAAATGTGAAAAAGAAAAAACAACTAATCTTTTCAAGATATAAAATCTCCCTTAACCATTTCGGCTGAAATTTAGTCAACTACGTGAGCCATAAACATCTGTATTATAATTATGAAAGTAGTTCAACTAAAAATTCTGAAGTTGAATTTATTACTTATTTGGTGTTGCATCGATTAACATTATACAATAATGTGATAAATCCAACTTTGTCAGATTTTTTACTTAGAACACTTTCGTCAATAGTGGGACATTTAAGAGGGTCAAGCCACAGAACACATAAAATTCTTTTTTGAGCTAAAGTAGTTATCACTTGTGAGAAATATTCCAATTCCTAATTTCAAACAAGCACATAAAAATTTGTCAACTCATCAATACTAATACTGCGTTATTCGGAAACTTCGTGCTTTCAGTAAAATAAGAAACTTTATATTTTAATGTGAGCATTGCAAAACATCTCATGCCTTTTGAGAAAATGAAATTTTAAAATGGCAAAAGATTATAGAAAAAAATGGTGTATACCAGACCGAATAAAAACTCAAATACATTAAAATATGACTTCTTATTTTACTTCAAAATCGGCACAAGCTTTCTAGAAAACCTAATAGGAATCCTATTATTATCTTTCAGTCACAAGAAAAACGTCACAAAGCTTCGCCTAACAAGGACACCGGCAACAATGTTAGCTCCACTACACTTGATAGATAAGACGGTGTGGGAATCACTCACTTTTTCAGCACGCGCGACATGTCACAATGCAAGCGCCAGATCGTGCAAAAATATTAATCGATACGCGGCATTATCGTTCAACTTGATATATAATCGTCAGAGAGGTCGACACGAGTGTTAGTCACGTGTGCGCGCGTAACGTCTTCGCACACGTGCACGCGAGTGCAAGTGACGCACGTGTGTGCATCGTCGCGCGGCACCGCGACGACTCCCTTCCTCGTCATGCTCTCCTATCCATACGAACGACGCACACGAGCCGGCGATCGTCGTTTAAACGAGCCCCTCGCGCATGTGTACGAGTCGGGGTACCGTCTGTGCAAAGGATGATGTCGCCATGTCGCGCAATCAGGTGGAGAACGCTGGCGCAATTTTCGCCAACGAGGTCTAGGAGACAGTGGGAGCCCCAACGTGATGTCTAGCGTGTCAGAACGCTTTTCCCGGAATCATTATAGTTAGATCCAGGGAAAAGAAGCACGTGACGAAGATTGCTGATTACGAGAGAGGTAACTGATGTGGCGCCTTGAAAACGATCGTAACCGCTGGAAATCTAATCGCCAGACCAGGCTAACCAACGATTCGAGGAATTCCTGCTACGCGCGAATTTTTATGGGATGCTTAATTGCTTTTTGTGCTCTACCTTGTGTAACGTAGCTCTTTCTCTCTCTTTCTGTGGAGTGGCGAGGTAATTAAACGGCAGTGTTGCACTATGTTGCTTTATGGAAACAGGGAGAATCTACGGGATTAATTTAAGTGGTATTTCGTTACCTTTCAGTCATTTCCTCGGGAAGGATATTATCTTTCATCGAAGCCTTTGTAGCATGAGATGCTTTTGCCGTCGTCTGCTTCCCTTTCTAACTGTTTCTGTGATCCACTAATGTATGTATATGTTCATATGTTGCTTGAGTTTTCTTGACAAGAGAGACGGTAGACATTGTCAACCTATCATGGCAACTTTCATAGTATCGTATACTTTCCCTCTGGGGAAGCTCCAAAAGGTTTACCTCACGAGCGCTTGCTTGGACAGCGCTGCTCTATAGGGTAAATCCGAGAAAGATGATATATGAAGTATCTTTGAGCCTGAGTACATCATAAATCGGAATGAGTGCGACCTCAGATTATTAATTCGAGTTAATAAGTTCTAATTAATTACTGTTATTATCTTATTTACATACATGTATTTAGCGTATTAAATAAGTTGCTGAAATTTTAAACTGTCAAATTAGAATGAAAAAATTTCTATTCAAAAAATTATTTTTCAGTTCTATGAGACAGACGTAAATGACATCTTCATCCTCTGAACCATCCCCTTGTTTTCAGAATTTTATGTTAACAATCAAGACGAAATTATGAATGACAAGCATCTAATATATGTGTCTAGTGATCAAGTTAATAAGTAGTAACAATATCTTTACTCATTCTCGTTCCTAGAACCTCCAAACCAGCACTCAACTTCAACAAGAAACAAATTCATCAAAACAATCGTCCCATAATTATATTACCATCCTTGAAGACATAACGACCTATTATTCGTCCACTGACCCACTTTTTCGACGCTTGAACGTCCAACCCTGACACGTATTCGAGCGAGACATCTTAACGGTTCCCATCGATGCAGTAATAATCTATCAAGACGTCCCCTTCCCCACTGGCAATCATCCTCGTCATTGAAAGCAAACGAACGTAACCTCCGTGGCAATTAAATTGCATGTACGTCCTGCACCAGACTGCATGCGATGCACTATTCTCGACAACAGAGAAGCCTGAAGCAGAAGAGCCTGTCTCGAATATGTTTACGTTTCGGTAAATACGGGTATAAAATATTCACAGTAATACGGGTAACGAGATTATTTCTGAGGGGGGCCCCTGGCAACTGTTGTTGCAAATGGGTTGAACTGGATTTCATATGCGGCGACATATTCGAAGTGTATCTATACTCCATTTAATTTTATTCAACCTGAATCAACGACAGATTTTTAATCAAATTTGTATTCCTTTATATTCGTATTTTATTGAAGTAATGGGTCCGTCAAAATCCTATTCTGTTAAATTTTTGTTCCAGTTATATTGGCTCTGGAAAAGATTGACTTCTCCAAGAAAGTGAATATTATATTACCGAATTGTAATTGTGACCCGCTAAGTGGAATAATTTCTATAATCCCCAATCTGGTTTTTGAAAAGTAGTTTCAGTGAATTGGTAAGTGTTTTTTATAAAAAATAAAACCAAACACAAAATGAGCCAAACCAAATCAAGAATAATGGATTTATATTTGTTACCATGGGTTAATGATCAGAGACTAGACTTCCAATTTATGTCGGACTTATCATCACAAAGACTTCGCGAATCAACTGGTACTGTCTATAAAAATTTCAAGACTCTACATTTCCTAAAATTGACAAAGCCATCAATTTGACAAAAACCTACTTATAATTCTATTTGTTCAATTATTTTTGTAAGCAAATGGCACTTGTAGTTACTCACTAATCCTTCACATAACATTATAAAATATCCTTAACTTCTGATATGAAACTTCAAAATATCCCCTCTCATTTTCATTATACATTCACCGTACAAAACTGCGACAAAATGGATGCGTAGCTCATCGAGTCCTCTTGTTATCCAGACTAAATAGACTTCAGTAAAACTTTCCCAACCGAAATCCAATGCGATATTCTGTTCGAACAAATGAATAATCACCTCTGACAAACATATTATGCGCTGCGAAACGGCGCAGAATCCCCAGACGCGGCGCGGACTCAGCGCATGCCTAAGAAAGGCGCGAAGATTTTTGTTCTCGCGAGCTACCTGCACGGCTTATCAAATTGGCTAGGTAAATACACAGCACGCGTGTCATTGCACTCGACACACGCGAGCCGCGAGCAACGAATTCCAACCGCGGTGCTGCGCGTCGCAAAATTCTCACGGCTGCTCGTCCTCGGAAAAATATCGTGGGTTCGAAAGAACATCCCGTGTATCGACCTCCGAACTCGCCTGGAACGAGTTCCCCCGTTTTTGCGTCGCTCAGCCGTCGGCCAGCGATGACGAATAACCGAGCCCGCGCAATTTGCATATCCAGGCGGGCAGACGAACTCGGCGAAGTGCGCTCCTCGTTGGGTATCAATTGCGCTCGATTACGGAGATCTATAGTTCGACCTTGCCCTTGCCTTCGTCAGAGACCACAAAAGAACCGGCCGAATAAATTCACGTCGACGAATTTAGCGGCTCAGCCGACGAAAAGTGTTTTTAATCGATACAGAACCGGATTTTTTTGTTCGTTTCGCGAAGAATGGAGCTTGTAACTGTCGAACGGGTGATGGTGTGCGAGGCTTGTGAATGCTGGAGAATAGATTGTGTTAGACGGTTGGAAGGGAGTTGCAAGTTGGGTGCACGAGGAAGCTGCTAATCACGTGCTGTTACAGGGTTGTTTCGATATTAACTGTATTCTACATTCGTTCTTTTGGTGTTCGAACTTTAGCTGGTATTGTAACCTAATCCATAAATTCTAAAGCATGTACATTTTCTATTCTGTTGCAATTTGTGAGGTGTACGTAAACCTTCATGATTATTCAGTACATATGTATATACTATGCTGCATTTTTGCCTAATGTTTTACTATAAAGAGTCTTAGAAACGTGTATACTTAATGAAAATACAATTTGAGGCTATATATCGAATTATCATGTACGTTCTCACTCTATGTTAGAAAAAATATGGTTTAGTGACGAGGTCAAAAAAGATGAGATAACCACTTAGTAGTTATTTGTTTTATCAACTGAATAATTACTGGTAATGTTGAGATCGCCAGTTGGAGATCGCGAACCAAAGTCCAAGCGTTAGTAATTCAGCGAAACAGCTTAGCTTGTAACAACAGGGACATTTCCAATAATCTTGCACTTAATGTAACTAGTATCCTCCGGATCACATTCTTTTAATCTCGTCATTCAAGCATTTCACACATTATGCAAATGTGATAACTGATAATATTTGCAGTGTACGTATATTCACAAATCACATTTTTATGCAATGCATATGCATCAGCAGATTTTTTTAATTATTTTTTTTTTTTGTGATCGAGTATTGGATAAGGAAATGTGAATCTACATTTTTTCACTTGTAATGAAACAGAGAAAAGTCGATTCTAAGACAAATATAGCAAAAACCATCGTTCTAATCGCGTTCCATTTCGTAACGAATATTCAAATCTTATAGTATAATTCATTACTATGTTTATTTAATTTAAAAAATTTCAAATTTAATAGCTCGAATAATTTTAATTATTTTTACTAATATTTCAATTTTAAGTGAGGATTAAACTTTTTCTACTTTTTCAACTAAGTGAGGATTAAAATTATAATTTAATTACAATTAAAAAAGAATCGTTAAGAGAATATGTTTTGCAAAAATACTGTTCAAATAATACAGCATTCTTTAAATGAAATGATGGGATAATAGACACTTTGCAAGTGTCACTTGTAGTATGCAAATCCAGTTCAAAATTGAGCTATTAAGTAACCAATTACTCCTGACAAGAAACATCTTCAGTGTATTTAAAAATGATTGAAAGCTAATTAACTTCATTTGACACACAGCGAACGCTGTATTTACAAAAAAAAGTGGCGCCGTATAACTATTCCAAAATGTCTAACATTCCTAATGAATAATTTACAAGTGGAATGGTCGGACGTCTTATAGGCGTAAAGCTAAAATGACTGTGAAACTATACCTACAAAGCGGAAGTAGGTGTCATGAACTATTAAAAGAAACAAGACTTGCTGGAAATAGAACTATCCAGTGATTTAAAAAAAATATGTAAATGTTATGAAGAAAGTAAATTGACGTATCATTTTAACACATGTTGTAAAAATGATAAAAGCATATTTAAAATATAATAAGTGAATGAATTTTTGAAAATATTTTAAAACCCAGAAAATGAGTTTTGTCTTCTCTGGTTAAGAGATCAATACTTCGACTAATATAATTTATCTAAACAGGGTGTTCTTATACATATAGACAATTATACTTAACGTGTAAAATTAACAAAAAATTCTAATAAAATCTAGTACAGAAAATATGTGACTAGAACAAAACAATCTTCTTCAAACTGAAAATACCTATAATAAGGCAACATATTAATTTATTACCTGCTGACTTTTTCCCCAAATCTTTCACGTGACTGTATAAATTTAAGTTATTCGCCAAGTGGATTTAATTAAAACAAAATTTTTGTTTGTTTACCAAAAAAAGTTCGCACTTAGGCCTTATGATCCACACATTATAAAATAGCAAGGTAAGTATAGGTGACCCCAAAATAGAGACTCATGACAGTTGATAGATCAAAACGAATCTTTAATTACAAACCGAACTCCTAAATCTTAACACTAAATATCGTTTCAAAAATCTACAAAATTGACTAGCAAAAAAGGTTTCTTAAAATTTCACCAGATTCTTTCTTTGATCTCAACAATATCCAAGATAACGATCACGTTGAACATCTTAGCATAAAGAAAAAGCACAAGTAACAGAACAAGGGGGAGCAAGTAATAGTAAAACGTAAGAAAATCATGACTCACCGGAGTCGGAGGGTGTCTGCACGCCAAGGTGTTCCAGGTTCTTGCCAATAGGCTGATTCAGATGATAACAGTGATCGCTGAGGGTGTTCCTGATATTGGTCTCCTTGTGCACTTGACACTGACCTTTGTCGTCCTCTTTCCTCCTGTCGTGAAATCTGACCAGCTGACCGGTAACTTCGCTCACTGGCACAGCCTTGGTAGCCGCCTCTGACATGCACTCGGACAGTTTCTCGTGTATGTTGATCTGATCGTGCCTGAAGTAGGGTCCCTCGTCCTCCGTCTCTGTATCGGAGGCCGAGCTCTGCGGTGTTTCCGGCCTCGTGGAGTCGCCGTCGCTCTCCAGATTTCTAGCACGGTAGTGTTGCTGGGCCTGTAGCTGCTGGCTGGCCCCCAGTGACGTGGTCGTCGCCGTCTGCGCGCAGTTAGCTCGAGAAATCAACAGACTACGCCCCGCCGGTACCTTCTTCTGTATCTGTGAGTCCTTCTTCGCGGGCAACGTCCTATTGTGTTCCTTGCTGATACACAACCCTGCCCACATGCAGTCGTGATGACGTATCTCCCGCGACTCCAAACAGGTCCTCTTGTCGTAGAAGAGGTCGTGCAAGACGCCGTCGTCGACGGTCCTCTCGTGATAAGTGTCCAGGTGGGTGTCTACCACTCGGTCCAACGGGAAGTCCAGGTCGAACTTCTTCCATATGTCGTCGGATACCATCGTCGCAGTGTCCAGAGGCTCGTCTAGCAGGCCCAGGTCAGAACAATCCCAAACTGGCACCGGCATCTCGCCTAGAGTAATTCGGACATTTCGTTTTGGTCAGACTTTGGATTATTTCTAGCGGATAGCTTCAATTGGATCGTGCCGAGTTCTGAGTGAAGAGCGCCGACGACAAAGGGACGGCAGAGAATGGTACTACCTGCGAGGGGTCGCGACCTGGGCGAACTGTTTTCAATGGAGCCGCCCTTAACGCGAGGTAACAGATTAGTATTAGGGAATTGCTGGATTATTAGCTGCGAAGCTTAGTCGATTTATGGGGATTTTCAAGTGGCATAATAATAATCGTGTGCGAAGGGTTCTAGTTTGGAAAAACCTAATTCCGCAACAAAGTATCTTGAGGGATAATGTAATTCTTTGTATTGTTGGGAATTTCTAGATCTGAGGCATATCTGGATTTTTTAGTAGTTATTCAAACACGTGGTTAGATAACTGTATTTCAACACTTTCACTGATGTTTTAGAGAATTTGTGTTATTGGTACTTCGTTTCTCTTTATGGTATAAGTATATGAGAAATAGAACTTTCACTTTTCTATTATGCACACTTACAACAGATAAACTAATTTTATAAATTCCAAATAAAGAATCAGAGATTCAAAAGTCGGAAATTGACTACTGTCTTTCACATTCTATAGAAAGGTAACAAAAACTAGAAGTTACAAAATATAAAATTAAGTAACTTCCTCGTTATTTTCCATTTTTTTTAAAACCATATTAAAAAAAATTATTTAATACTAACAACGATACTGCTCAAGTACTTCCTAATTGAACAAAAAAATAAACTCACGTAAAATATCTTTAACAGGATTAGACCATTACCCCCAGATGTATCTAGCTATTGGTTCACCCATCATAACTGCACCACGTGAAAGTGATGAATTGTAAACAAAATTCCACAGATCTCTAGGAACGTGAAACCCTAACAGCTAATATTCATCAACTAACGTGTTAATCCGAATCTACCTAGAAAAGATTTGCCCAGGTTAAGACCTATCCTTTCCGAAGCAGAAACTAAACGTTCTCATTGTTGCATTTCAGCTCAAAAACGGGTCGATCGTCGACACATTATATCGATCATCGTCGAGATCATCCATCAGTTGCGCGAGATTTGCCTCTTCCTGGTCGATATTACAACATGTTGCTTCACCGTAGCGGTAATAACGCTGCAGTATTGCGCCTAGTGTCGTAACAAGTCGGTGCATTATCACGAGAATCAGTGAAATGAATACAGTTAATGCTATGAAAATATGAACTAAGGTCGTAAGTTGCCTCGCGTGTTCGCATTAAAAATAGACGTCCTTCGTTGCTGCTCGCTTCGTAGTTTTTTCACAGGTGGCAGATCACCTTAATGGAACGAAACGTGTGCTAGTATGGAGTATTGATTACGGAAAAAAGGATTATTAATATATACCTCTATCAATTTTTCGCGGTTCTCGCCGAACGTCACGCAAGTAGTCTTCATTTGAAATGTAAACGAGTTTGATAGCCACGAGTGAATCGTGGTGAAACGGAACCAGAAAGCAAGGAACCGGTGGGATGCGCGCAACGACAAATCAAACTCGTACGACTAGCGACACCTAGGAGACTCTCGACCCTCGATAAATCACCAGCGGGAGCGCCAAATCCCTAGCGAAACCGTTACGTCTTTTTCAACGAGTCAATCGCGCCACGGAGCGTTTTTAACACCCAGCTGCTGACCCTAAGCCCTACCCAGATCCCTTACGGTCAGACTCGCAGAAAGTCGAAGTATCTCGGAACACAAAGGAATTTACAATGGCGTAACGGCCAAAAAATGTCGCGCTCCTACAGAATTGCATTGCTTAGTCATCTTAGTAACGCATCCTATGACTGGTTCTACACGTTTCTTCCAAGTTTCACGATTAGTTGTACGCTGCGTTCGTGTTAGAGTGTAATTGTACATACTAGGAAGAACTGAAAGACATTGATGCTTGGAAAAATCAATTCTCTCTTACAGAGATGACGCATCGTTTTACGTAGGAGTCGCCGATTGATGTTGGCACGATCTTAACCTCCGCTGATCTCGCCCCGCTTTAGAGTCGTCCATTGACGGCAGAGAACGGTGACGAGAGCGAGGAGTCGGTCACGCTGCGAAAAGTCGCATGGAATGACACGATCTGGCTCTCTCGTTCAAGTGACTCACGATTACAAAGAAATTCGCGGTGGTATATCGGTTTCGTGCATCTACACGCAACGCCGCGCCGGGACACGATGCTTTTTATTGCCCGGCATATTATAGCGCAAACATTACATCCGCTCGATTAAGCCCACCTCGATGACAACCGAACGCTGTTATCGCTCGCTTCTCACACGCAACAGACCGCCCTGCACTTTTAATTAATTGTTTCAACGCCACGCCGACCCAATTGTTGAGGAAATTTTTACGTTCTGCGGTTCGACTCTTGGAAATGGGAAAAATTCAAGTGCGAATTAGTGGCTAATGTTTTGCGTACTGATGTTAGAAGTTATCCTTTTTTAAATGTTAATGATATTGCTGTGTAGTACCGTTAATGTCATTCTGAATTAACACGTTGATCTTATATCGGTTATTACATATGTGTAGCTATCAGTGAATAGGAAGATAATATAAGTTAACAATTTTTAAATATTGAATTTATTACTTATTTTGTAATGTAAGTCGATGCAATATCAAATTATTAAATTTGATTTTCTTCTCATTTTTGACGTAGATCACTTTCATAATTACCAACAGTTACGGGGAGCAATTTTTATATAATTAGATACAAGTGACAATAACAAACACAATTATGAACATTAATAAAAATTATAGCAATAGCTGCTAGAAGAAGGGAAGCACTTGTAAAATAAGTATAAACATTAATACAAAATAGTTGTTCTCTAAGGTGGAATTATTGGCAATAATGATAGCATTTTTAGTGAACCTAGTGTCAACGTGTTAATTTTTAATCAAATGTACTTTGAAATATTTTTTTTAAATTTGAACACGTTTTTAAAACTATTTTCAGGTAAATAGAGATATGTTTATAAGTAGGTGCCCTCGGCGTTTTATAAAAATTACGAATGTCTCTCATATCAAATGGTAGTCGTGAAATAAAAATATTACTTTAGAATAATTAATAAATATATACGTGTTCCATGAAATGTCATTGCCTATCACGAACTAGGCAACTTGAATATTCACTCGAGACTCTATTCTACCGTTATTCTGTTACACGTCATCACATTTTGTGTAAAATAACTTTCATACGCAGCTGGTTTTTTCTACTATTTTACAAAGGCATATTGTAAAATTACACAATAAATGTCACAATGAATTATTTAAATAATAGTTACTTCATGAGATCATTTATCACTTTACTTTCACAATGTTTTATTCATTCACACTTTTAAATTTGTATAAATTATAAATCTTCATGTTAAATACACTACGATACGAATATTACCGCAAAATAATCGACAAACTGATTTTTCACAAAAAATTAAAAATGTTATTTAATTGAATATTCAATTTTTAATTTGAATGTAAAATTGTGAATTCTAATTTTCTATAGTAAAACAATTAAACATTAAATATTCACGTTACTAAACATAATGAATTCCTTGAAAACCAAATAATTATGCATTGATCTGTCGAATTAAATGATTTTAAATCTTGTAATACTTGTATGACACTTCCCGAAAAAGTTTTTATACATTATCAATTCCCAATATTTGTTCAATGCCTTATAAACTGATCCTACGTCTCACTAATCCATATAGTAAAAAAAAAACTAACACCGTAACGGATAATTAGAACATATCTCATTATTCAAGACCTCGTTTCCCAAATTCTTTTCCCGACAGTGTATTGCTTACCTCCAAAAAAACACCACAACTAAAGAATACAAAAAATGTAAACCTAACACTGGATACGTAAACTCTCCAAGAGTCAGAACCAGAACAAAAAGGCAGTTCGATCTCGACGAAAAGCCAAGCGGCGGCATCTTCGTCAATATTTCCGTGAGATCCTTATCAAAAACGGCCGCGGGGCGAAGCCAGAAAACCTGGTAACAACGACGACACGCAACAAGAAAAAGTGAAAGGGTAGAGGGGGAAGGGCCGTGGCCTTTGTGGCTGGCTCGGTCGGCCGTGAAAAACGCGCACCATTGAAAAACAATGATACATTATATTCGTTCCTCCTTTTGCCCCTATTTCGCCGCTGAATCGTACAAAAGACGGTAGGTAGGGGAAATCACCTTCCTAGAACAGCCTTGGGAGCGAAAGAAAGCATCTTGGGACACGCGGCGAAAGGGAGAGGGCGAGAGAGCGAGAGAAAGAAAAAAAAAATAAACTTTCGTTTAAACGGTTCTCGAATGGTCGTCTCCGAGCGGTTCCGCGCGAAAAAACTGTTCCTCGTCCCCGATAGTAAACAAAGCAAGGAATGTTTTGGGAGAGGAACATCGAAGAATAATTGCCTGCCAAGAATTCCGTCGCGATTCTTCGGCACAATTCCTCGTTCCGATTCTGTCAGGTAGAAGATCGGGAAATGATTTTTTCGATCGCGTCTTCCGTCAGGGATAGCGATCGAATCGCGACACTTTTCACCGAAGCGGCAAAAAGCGAATTTCACCTGGTTCGATGCGCGAGACACACTCGATTCCCTGTAGTTTATTTGCCTGCCACGGGAGAAAGAGATAAGAGAGAAAGAAGGGAAAATAATTATTTGACCCAGCTCGATAACGCCGCTTTCGTTTAGACTTTCGAAAATTTGTATACAGAGTGGAGTCGAGGAACGAGACTTTACGTGCTAAAGTAAATTCAAGCGGGCGGTTTGAAACGAATAAAAAAAATAAGAGCTTGTTGACTTTGTAAATAATACGACTGCTAAATTATTAGATCACATATTTTGTGTCATCTTTACGTTTTTCAGGCTATGCAGAGATACTGTCACAAAGATAAAATGATACAAAGTTACACATTTTTAGTGTTGAGAAACTGACATTCGATGTTTTAAACCTTGATTCTGTATTAATAACATCTGTTTCATATCCTCGTTTTTTGAAAGGAGTTCTTTTAATTTTCTTTTGTTAAAAAGACGAATTCTATATTGTAGACTTTAATTGAGACATATGTGCACAAGTACTTTCAAATTTATTGAAAATATGACACATCGTATTATGATATCACTGAAAAGACGAAATTAGAAAATGATTCAGTTTAATTTCTTTCCACTAAATCAGTGCATATTTTTAAAATTTTGTACGTATTCAGATTCACAGTTACATGCAATAGAGATGAATTAAATCACTGTCAAGGAATTACAAATAAAACTCTCGTCAATTATAGCTTAGTACCCTTAGGTCTATTGATAGTGTAACAGTATGTCTGTCAAATTTAATAAAACAGCTAAACTTCAATTACATAAATTTCGATATTTATTAACTGTCGATGACCGTATTCACTGCCATAAAACTGGTGATTGATATTGTGAACTTGCAATGTTTTTTTAAGATACAGGAAATAAACCTAAACACTTATCAACATTCAGATAACAGTAATAAACTTAGAGGTTCACTTCAAATGGCAAATGTGTTACTTGAAATTTAGAATCCTTCTATTTTTAATAACTTATATCTCTATAACTGAATAGACGCGAAAACTATCGAAAAATGATTTAGCAACGAACGACCCAGAAATTATATTTATCACTACAGCCTTTAAAAAACCAAAGATTAAAATGTATCTAAAGTCTCTTTCCATGACTGAATACCGTTTAGTAGCTTCCAAGAAGCTTCCGTGTCTCACACGTTTTCGGCCCACCCTATATACATAAACTAAACGACACGTCCAGCCCAAGAAGCTGGCGATCGATGGATCGAACTTTTCATCCTACACTCGTCGTCGAAACAGAAAACCGGTCCAGCTTTTGATAGGTGTTAGTATGGTTCTCGCTAACTTCCGCCGCGAACATTATTCTTGAAGCGTGTAACGAGTTGACAACTTTTCTACCACGCTTTAATTAAGAGAGGGATTTCTTCCCCGGATAAGAGACCACGACACACGGATAACAGAAACGAAAAATAACCTGCACAGCCTTCGGCCAGAGGTAGTCCTGAATTCCTAAAAATTAGAACCGCTCCGCGACTAGCTGTGGTATTGCACGACATTGCGATAGAAAGTGCAATGTATATCGGTCAACAAGTCTATCGTGACACGACACGTTTCACGTGCACCGATTCCGCTACTCGAACGCGAATTCTGAAATTCCTCCACTTACTTCGCGGCATCCTTAACACGTCACTTCAACCCAAAAGCGAATTTCATAATTGACAAAAAATAGAAAATTCCCTCTCTGAAAATACTTTTACGCGCCAAAAGTGAAACATTTGATTTTGTATTCAGACTGTCTTTATTATTCACGAAAACAAAGTATCGTCGCGAAAAGGCCGCGTACCGCGAGTTTTGGCGGCAAAGCTGCAGCAGTGCACATTAGCGACCGTACTCGCAGAGACACGGAGTGTCCGTCTATTTATAAAACATAGAGCACAATCAGCCCCGCTGAGATCGTTTGCCAGAAGAGAAATTCACAATTCGCAACAAAGTGTCGATGGAGGCTGCGTTTTCCGTGAAGCGAAGCGTCTCATCGATATTTATACGCGCGGAAGCGATGGAAAAAGGCGAGCGCGGCCGGCGAATGATTTGGCAGAATCCACGGTCGCGTGTTACGCGTCGGCCTCGAAAAAAGGCGGAATCCTAACCGCGGGCATTTGCAAGTCTAACAGCTTTTCGATCTGGCTCCCAGGCGATCGGGACACTCGCCTGCCCGCGGTACCGTTTTCCACTGGCATTCCGCTTCGATCGAGTCACGATTCATAATTCACTTCCCGAATGAACCGGACAGGAGAGGAGGCCTCTCTCCGACGCCTATCGTCGGTGGCGGCGATCGATCACTTGGAACTCGGCACAGGGAGATCCCTTGGGCTTACGTAAATGGCGAAATAAGTGCACTGGAGTACAAACCTGTCGGCCACTTCGCGTTGTAACTCAAGAGAGAAATAGTATCCACTGTGGAACACACTTTGGGTGCGAGTTCGAATCTCGCGCTGGAAAACTATGCGGTACGAGGAAGAGGCGCGTCCCGCCTGCTTCGTACGAAAACTCTTCTCCTGCTTCCGTGTCTCGTGTGACGCTCCGCGAGAGAGAGCGAGCGAATTCGCGGCACTCGGACGCTCGTCGTGGCAACGATCCTCCCCGTGGCGTCGCACGAAACCAGACGGCGGAAAATGCCCCGGGTAAAATTGTAATCCGCTCAGGCGATGCTGCCGCCGGTGCTACTGCCGCGAGGCCATAAACGATCCAGCCGTTTTCTTTTATCGTCGAGATTGTTGCTGTCGCCACGCGATAGAGTGCTGCTGCTGCTGCTGTCGTGTCCCGCCAGACGAGGGAAGAATTTCATTCTCGGCGCGATCCGTACGATAAGCCGGTGGGCTCTGACTCTGTGTCGCGCACGCGCACAGTGATCGACGACGACCCGATCTTTACTTTAAGGCCGGTTAAAGGCGACTGAACTGTTCTGCTCGTGTGCCTTCCATCTTCCGTAGGCATGCCCACCGCCACGGGATCCGGCGCCAGGGTCGTGCCGAGCACCGCGGCGCCCCGCCCTGGCTGCACGCGCCACAGCGCCGCGCCCGCTCGAATATTTTTCCCCGCGCCGAGTCTATCGCTCGATAATCGCGTACGTCGCTACTTTAACGACACTTCTCACCGCTCCCATTCTGTCTTTTGCCGCCGAGGGCCACGGACACTATGCGAATAATTACGTTATCGCGCGCCTTACGCGACGCGTGTGATTAGTGTGTCACACGATGCGATAATTTCGAGGATCGGGGAAGAGAGGTTCTGGATAGGGGGATTAGAGCGCGTTTCGCTTGGGAAAAAATGCGCTTTTCTGGCAATAACTCTTTTTAGCGTTGTTATTGAACGAGCTGTGTTTCAACTTTTGGGAATTATGTATTTTTCTGTCAACTTTAAGGTTTTCAGTCTTCTAATTTCCAATTTTAACAATTTTCAATTTTTAAGTGTTGGTATTAGTGAATATTAGTAAGAATAATTTTCTTTGACATTTTCAACGCTTCAAATACTTACTTCGATTGTCATCATTCAGCTGATTCGAGGAGGGAGCTTTTTGGCGGGATAGTTACATGTACATAACGCATTTTGTTCGGAAGGAACTCTTTTTTTTAATTCTATATCTTTGTTGTAGTTATTGAGAGAATTACGTATATCATGTTTATAATATTATAAATATAACAATTTTGTGAGTTTCAAAAAATTTTATAATAGATAATAAGAGATAAACAATTCCAAACATCGAATATAATGTTATTTTTTTTAACATGGCATGGTTTTATTACATTATCGAATAATAAACAATTATATTCTAATAACAATATTCTAATATTATTATGCGTATTATTATATATTAACTTATTACATATTATTATTTAATCGTAACGTTAGCAGAATATTAAAGTAGGTACTTTACTGGAATTCTTGCAATGGTAAATTACAAAATAAAACTCAAAAGACTGAAAATTTATAGTCTCTGATAATTTAATAATTTATATATTTGAAATGTAGTGAAATACAATTTTAAGATTCGAAAGTTTGGTTATTTAAACGTTTCAATATTTATGTACTGGAATTTTTGAATAATTAAAAAGTTTGAAAATCTCAAACTAAAAGTGGTAAAAATGTCAAGTGTACCTATAATTTACATTTCAAAATTTCACCCACTCGTTTCAATTTCATATACAATTGAACAGATATGACGTATTCCACTATTTACTAATTACCTTCGCCGAATACTCTCATATTTTAACTCAATTTTTATTCCACTGTAATGCGTACCGAAAGATGAAAACATTTTTATCAAGACACACACAAACAAAACACATAATTGAAATTTTGAAC
This sequence comes from Calliopsis andreniformis, assembly GCF_051401765.1. Classification (NCBI taxonomy): domain Eukaryota; kingdom Metazoa; phylum Arthropoda; class Insecta; order Hymenoptera; family Andrenidae; genus Calliopsis; species Calliopsis andreniformis. The sequence continues at coordinate 8,806,038 of NC_135071.1, forward strand.
TTGATAAAACAAACAAATATTAAGTCATCTCATAAATAATGCTGTTTCCTATTTTACATTTTAATTCAGAAAATTAAAAATCCTTAGAAGAAGAGCTTCAAAAGTTATCTGATAAATCGGAAATGGTGGTAGATCTTAATTACTTCACAAATGAAAACATTTTCGAAAGCATTACTTATGGAATGACCTAAGGACTAAGGCATACAACTAATAATAAATGAAGGTTCCACAGAAAAAAGAAGAAATGTTAAGTTTTAGCATTTCATACGTATGAAAATAAGAAATTTTAATTTGCAATGTGACACAGCAGCTGAAAAAGACTACACACAGAAGTGTACAAAAAAATGTTAAACTTAAACTTCGTTAAAATTGGCATTCCCCCTTCTGGTGTGTTAACAGTTACCTGCTAGAAAGCAGTATGTTCATGCACATTATTGTCAATCAAATGCACCACGCAGCTCCTGAATTTTCCTACCAAGCTACAATTTTAGATTCGGTAGAACGTACATCGTCTTAGACGCATAGAAGTAATCCATCGCTCGTGACGTTACAATCCTCGTATACGATCGCTTGCTTCTATTTGAATAACAGGGGTCGAGTGATAATGAGCTCATTGAGAACGGGGTTGAACCGCCGAACAGCTTGCTACTGCTGCGACTTTCTATCATTGTTTTCGACAACTGTGTACCGATTACCGCACGCTCTCCCCCACATCGCACAGGTAGCGTCTCTTTTGTGTACGTAGACAGCTGCTTGCGTGTAATGGAGAGAATATGTTATGGTTTGATGTATGCCGTCTCATATGAGCCTGTCATGGGAGAAATGTGGAGGCCACATGTGGAACAGGGTTGTGGTTGGCAACCTGTCAGAACCTGTAAGGATTTAATACTACAACCAGACGCTTAATATTAAAGATACTCCGCGCGACAGGCGCTCCCATAGTTATTATTCCCTGAAACACTTCTGTGTACAAATAAACCTGATAGGAACAAAAAGAACCATTTACTGTAACCCTGTCCGCGAAGTTCCACTCGAAATTTTACTTTTGTTTCGTCTATAGTGTTCCCTGTGCCAAAGGGCTCGAACGATAAATAAATTTATAAATTACATTTCTGGGCCTTAATACGTAATCCGATAGTAACTTCCTCCGGCGCGCATTTAGCTTCAAGGCGACTGAAACAATCATATTCATGTTATTCCGCGTACGACGCCGTTTCAAACGGGGGTTACGTAACAGCACGCACGGAGCGCGCTGGAAACACGAGGGAAAACGCGCCAATATAGATTTCGTTTAGCTCAACTATCAATCCCTATATTCTCGATCGCCCTGATGCGATCGTCAACGAGTTGACGACTGGCAGAGTCGAGGACGTCCTCAGGATACGGAGATTTTGACACTGTAAAGGGGGCTAACCGAAGACGTTATTGATTTCCTCAGAAGTTCCCTGTTTTCTTGCGATCGACAGGTCGCGACAAGGGGAGAATGCTGCCGTTTGTCTTCACGTGAGCATAGCGGAGGTGCTCGCTGTTAGAAGCGCAGTATCCAGGAAGGATGGTCGTAACATAGCCCTTGACACACAATGTTGTGCAATTCGAAGCAGCACGGAAAGCGCTGCTGATAGTGTCTCTGTTACGTCACTAGTGGCATCAAGGGCTAGATTTATGAGAGGTTTTGATGAACTAAGATTACGGATCTCGTAAAATCACCATGTCACTGTTATCTTTATTTAAATTCTCTCGAGCCTGCTGAAAAACATGCTTCTCTTGAGGCTGATAGCGCGATTAAAGTTCTAACTTCAGTTCTGAAGCACGCGTACTATCGTAATCGACACTGATACTTCGAACTGATGATTGTGGGACATACTAAATAATCTTCGATTGCGTAAAACTAATTATTTAAGGGAGAAAATATTTACGGGGAATAGTAGTTTATATTTTGTATCATTTACGCTGTTCCATTGGATATTGGAAGGTTTTGGGATATTTTTTAGCAGCATGGATTATTTTAGTTGAAATTCTAGTGATTGGTGAAAATTTAGGTGCTGGGTGCAGAGTTGGCGAGATACGGTCCTGGAGGAATCCGTATGGGGGCCGCGCCCGCCCGATTCTCTTTCCATAATGTTGTATATTCTGCAAAAATTACGCTGTTTCGCTTGCAAAAACTTCAATCACGTTTGTCTGCAATGTTGATTGAAGCGTCTTAGCAAATTTCAGCGTCTGTCGTAACGTACTTCAAGAGATTTTCAGCATGGAACAGCCTGGTCGAGGACTAGTTCTCGCGGCGGAATATATGTGCTGCGGCTGGCGCGACATCGACGCCTCAGCGATGGGTTCGAGTAGCGTGCGAGTTACCGTCGTTGAAAAAGTCATGCCTCTTAAGTGATTTTTGTTCCAAATTGTTTCTTTTTCTTTTTTAAGAAATTGCTTAAATCATAACTTGAGACACACATTAAACTGCATCTAAGGATACTTTTACTTGGATAGTTATACCTTTGCTTAAAAAAAATTAATCTCTTGAAAGGATACCCACGCATACATGGACGTTTCGTTTTCCTTAAATGCATGCATAATTACGAAATACTTGATAAAATCTGTCGGAAATAAATATTCCCTAAGAAATTTCTCATTGACTTCTTTAATTTGTTTGAATAAATTTTAAATGAATACATTTTAGAAATAAAATACAATTATTCTATTTGAAGTTTAAAAATGTCTTTCTAAAAAGGTTAAAATATTTATTTAATATCAAGTCACGAGAAAGATGATTTTGTGTGTATAAACATAATCGTTACAAAATAAGAAAAAATGAAATAATATTTTAGAAGAAGTACTCATTAAATGGAATCAGCGAATAATTGAAAATAGATTGTACGTATCACATAGGTATACCAGTAGCTTTAAAAGTGGTATTAGTGAAGAATTAAAAAAAAATTTAATTTATTACTTATTTTATAATTCAAGTCGATGCAATAGCAAATAATTTATAAACTTTTTAAAATTTTTTACTTATAATTACAGCATATGTATCCTAAGTTTCAACGCCTACAGAATATGTGGTTACTAAACAGAATCACGAAAGCTAGATTGTTTTTTCGTGAATGGCCCTGAGAATAACTTACTCGTATTTCATGAGAGAACTTGGTTATTTATGCATAGATATTAGACCTACATAAAAAAAGTAGCCGCGGTATCCCATTACGAGGCTTTCAACAAAAACGGGGGTCCAAAGCAGAGGTCAATAAGCAGTTGGAGGTCAGATAAGAAACTTCGAGATTTCTTTGTCGATCCGTTTGAAGTTTGAAGCGTTTTTCTAATCTCCCGGGGCTCGATCCGTTACCAATTTTTCACCGCACACTGGGACCTATCTTTCACGTTTCGTGGCTTAAACGTCCCTCTGTATACGAAAATATTAAAAATTTATCGATGGGAGTAAGCAGCGTGTTGACACGTGATGTACTTGCAAACAGGACAACGCGATAACGACGAAGGGAATTTGTAAATATTGACAAACGCCCGGACGACAAGATCTACGGGTATTTCGTATCCAAGTCAAAATAGATTTAAAACAGAGCGCCTGTTTAGACTGGGGCCGTCAGTAAGAAAGAGGTAAAGAGCCAGATCATCCTTGACAGTTCACACTTGGCTGGTTCGTTCGTACGTAAACACCGCGGCATTGTACGTCTAAAGTCAGTTTGAAACTCGATAACTTTGAAAATTGATCCAGTTTCAGAGGTTGCGAAACCATCTACCTCGAAAAACCTACGAAAAGCTAATCTCGCAGAAATCTGACTGTCGCCTCGACTTGATGAACCGATTAAATTTTAGTTGTGTTCAAACGTTCTGTACGTACCGATCAACTTCGATCTTAATTCAGCGGAAATGCGTGGGAACAATCGTTTGCCATTGTGTCGATATTGTTGCCAAGATAAAGGGAAAGCCGTGTAATAATAGCAAAAAATATACATTGGTAGAGACGCCGATCAAGAAGATCGGTTATACTATAATATATGTATATAATTTCACTACAAGTTCAATCCAATCAATATTTTCAGTAGAATTTCTTGGTTTAAAAAAAATGAGTACTGTTTTTTACATAGGTATTGTAAAAAAATTAAGTACTATTGTTTTACATTGTACAAGTTGCGAGTTTATAACGAATGAGTAGGCACTGTACTCCCACCAATTCTAGCGTAACAACAGAAACTTTAACACAGCAACTTAACGTCAATCCACAGTATGCTTCACGATACCTTCGAATGTTTAGGGAATTCTGGTAGGCGTGTCAATGGTGAAGCTTAAACTCTCATTCATCCGTAGAATAAACAGCAAGGAAAAAATGTTTTCTTTCCTCCTCGGATTCCCCTCCTTTTGTGTAAAAGCTGAGAATCGAACTTTAAAAATGCGTGCTATTCACAGTAGAATAAGTATTGTCTTTTCCAAAGTAAAATCATTAAATCTACTGTAAATGAGAAGACAATCTAACTAATCCTAAACATAGAATCGATATACAGTGTTTTTTTCATACACACTCCCCGTTCACTTGGCGAATTTATAGCGTGGAACAGTGCTTTAATTTCTGCTCAAGTTATTCCACTTTGATTTCATAAAATGCTGTGGGCAACAGTAGAACAAGAGAAGTCCTCCTCTCTGAATTATTTTAAATTATAGAGAATCTGACAACAAGACTGTAACGAGGAAATACTGTAATCAAAAGCGTTGTAAATTTTGGTGATAGGTTAACAGCGATATTCAAGTAAAGGTAACCTAAGGTAGGTAACTACCTCAGTTTGCAAGTGCTGTTAACTGACAAGTACAATAGTTCCAATAATTTCACTATATGGGAATCTTATGTCTGTATTGCAACAGTTAACCGGTTGAATACCACGTGGACCATCTATTGTTCAGATTAAACTTTCCCCTTAGATGATTTTAATAATTTCATACGAGAAAAGTGCAATAACACGACCCATCTATGACCTACGTAGCCTAAGTGGAATGTCACATGAAGATGACATGGCACTCAATCTGTCAAAGAGTATATAAACGATATGTGGAAATATTATCCCTGTACCATATTAATATAAACATGTAAATCTTATTGTCTAATTATTTCCATAGTCCTCAAGATTCTTCGCTAGAACTACCTATCATAAAGAATGGCAAGATCATTGTCGGAGATCGGTGTGTTAGGTGAATATTGATCGATTAACGATCTGAGCCTCCCGTCCGCTAGCTGACAGCTAGTAGAAAATTGATCTCTCAGCCAATCACTTCTCGAAAGGATATGGAAAGAGGTGGACCACGCCGACAAATCTCTCGGGACCGTCCTCCCTCTTCTGAGGTGACTATCTGTCGGTGCATCTTTTTGTGTGTAATGGCGCAGAGTAGCAGGGCAAGAGAGAGGCGATGATCGGCCGGGCGAACAAGTAGGCAAGATAGAATCGGTTGATGGATTATTCCGAACGCGTCTTTGACAGTACCGTAACGACATTCCACGGGTCGAGATCGAAGGACTTTCTTGCCCCCTTCGTTGTTGCACGTAGGCCAACACGGGGAAAGTGTGGTCGTTTCATTAATTCCAATTTGTGAAACGAATTGCCGCTACTACGTTAATTGACAGGTACATTCTGTTAGAGGTGATGACCGCGACCGAGACTGAGCGACCGCGCAGTCTTTTCAATGGCAGCATGGTTGCAATCGATACATACCATCCAATCCCATGGGACTTTTCATATGATCAACTAGCTGCTAGATTGACTGAAATCGCGAATTATGTGTGATAATCCAGAACTCGTTCAGGCTATCCTAACTCCAGTTTGTTAATTGCTGCAATCTACTAAACACAACTAGGAAATTCCTCATGTACAATTAGTTGTCTTTCCTATCGTTGTCTTTAATATAAAACCCTAAGTCTGTACTTAGGCAACTTTTCAGTTACTCGAGATACAAACATATCGTTTATTTACAGGGGGATTGACATACCTCAAGAAGTAACATTCATGAGGGAGCGACTCAATCTCTTAATTACTAATAATTATAAAAGTTCGAATTCGCGTCTCATAATTATGACATGATTTCTTCTGGCTTGCACCTAAAATGTCATCATTGCGTACTATCGCCTCTAAAATTTGTGCGGCACAGGGCAACCAGTTTGTCCAGTTTAAACAAAAAGAAAACACAATGTACCTTTTAAAAATCAATGTATGATTTTTAATGTGAAGCTACATTTTACGGCATATCCCAGTTTTGTTTATTCAACCCTGAATTTAAAATTACTACAAAGACAATATGGTTCTAAAAGTATGTTAAAAACTTGGATGCCTTGATTATTACAATTATATTCATTGTCTCTTACAAAATGTGGAAGTAACTAGGAATAAGAGCGGGGACCTTTGAGCACGGGACCCGCAGCAAGTGCCCCTCTTGCCCGTTGCTAAGGGCAGTACTGCCATTGTGATTCGCCAAAAGAACGAACCTGCTCTATTCACAGACAGCTAAACAGTCGCCCAACAGAAACTTCTATTCGCGTCCCACAAGAAGTCCCTCAGAAAGCATCGCTCCTAATGGATTTCAGAAGACTTTTCCTGGGACACGAATAATAGCTGTCGCGTAACTTTGCAAGCCTAGACTCAGTTTATTAAGTTTTAAAAGGCAAGCGTCGATTAGCGTCTCCGATTCTACGACGCAATCATGGCCAGGTCCTTGGTCAATGAGCTCGAGTCGGAATGAGCCAAAAAGTTGGCCCCACATCGGACCGCGGCGTCAGTTTCCAACGTCACCGCATGCTCTCGTGTTGTCTATCGGTCAATTGGATCAATCCCGGCGCGGCGAAGCCAAACAACTCTCGTACAACGATTCCGATCCCTTTTTCATTCATTAAACCGCGCTCGCTGCGAGTGCACTGACTGACAGCAATAAGTATCCTCGGCCACGGTAGACGAAAGATAGTGAAAGGTGGAGGTGGAGGAGGACGCGGGAGCGTCAAGTGGGAGGCTCGTGGCCGCATGCGCGACTCCGCGCATCGCGTCCCCTCTCTCCCCCACCACCACCCCACCCACGGTCACCTCCCTGGCCGCTTGTGCTTCACCGGTGTCGTTCTACTCTCCTTCCTTCGCACCTCTTCTTTCCGCCATCTCGTGTGAATAACCGAGTGGCAGATGACCGCGTGCGCGCACAAGGTCAACCGGCGTCTGCCTCCACCCAGATTTGCCAGCGGTGACGTCATCGGATACGTCGATCCTTCGAGTGGATCTTACGCGAATTCCTGCAATCGCGTAACCCGTCGCGTCGCAACGGGGCCACGTTGGAAGCTGCAACCCCTCCTCCCTTTCTCTGCATCTTCTACCCTCTTCGCCCTTCCGCCGCCATCCCCTTTCCTCTTCTCCCTCGCGATGCGCAGCCAATTCGTGCGCTCTTTGTTCTTCGTTCGGCGCGTCAAGTGGGAGGAAGAAGCGCGGTCTATCGATTATTTGAATTTCGAGACAGGTTTCGCGGGTAAATCGCTTCCGCGGTTCTCGGACTGGCTAACCGACGTTGATCGTGAGGAACGTTCAAATGGCGGTTGGAATTTACTTTCGATTGTTATGCCAGCTAGTAGGTACAACTAGAGATGCCGATTATTGTTGAAAATGTCGATACGGATTGGAAATTAGAAAATGGATTCGGTGAAAATCGACCACAAAAAATGATTTATAAAAAATCGATTTTCAATTTCGATGAAGAAATGTGTAGGTAAAAACCTGCGAAGAAAATGTCACAACTTATAAAAAAACATGTTCTTCGAGAAATGCATAAAACTATTAGTGAATATTAAACAAAATTAAATAATATACAAGATAATATTGTCTAAAAAATTATTTAATTTTAATTTCATTTATACTTAAAATCAGACTTTCTTACACGTGATGCAGTGTAAAAACAAGAATTGTCAAAAAGTTTTTTGACGTAAAAAGAAAAAAATTGTTTTCTGAAAAAGAATCGATCCGACTCGATCCATACAAAATCGATTTTTTGAGTCGATTTAAAAGCAGCCCTCCTACCTAAGACATAGTAACGCTCTAAGGATCGTGTAAAAGCAAGTGGGCTGGGGTTTTGTTCTGACAATGAGTTTCTTCAGTTGTCTTGGACGCAAACGCTTGCTTGTCGAGTTTGGGGATTCGAATGACGGGGAAACGGGACTTCGTGTGATTTGGAAACCCCACGTCGACGGACTTTTCACCCTAGCAAACTTGAAGAAAGCGGGTTCTGAGTGTGGGTATGGTGGCAAAGGGGCTTTTATAATTTTTGATAGGGGGTTAGTCGAATTTGGTATCAATTTTCTATTAATACAATTGCTCTTTTATTTTACCTGTTTTTTTATCTTTAATTGTTTTTCTTCTCAATAAAAGACACCAATGTCCAGGTAATTTGTTAATCCTTTCGGGACAGAATAATTTTTAATGGACACTTTTTAAATACCTAGGCTTTGTAGGAAACAATAATTTTATTAAACTTAAAATATCTTTTAGTGAGAAACATTAAAATGGTCGGTATTGGAATGCTTGACATTACATTGCTACATTCGAATGTAAATTTCTTATTCTTGATGGACTCTTAATTTTGACTGGATTGCGAGATATGTTCCTAAATTTAAAGAAAAAATATATAACTGAAGAGAGTTAATCTACCCTTAAGTGTAGATACAATTGCGCCCGAAATGTTAATTTCTTTATTAGATTTCAATAGATACCATAATTATTTCTAAGAAGCTGAGGCAGTAACTGACAATAAAATATTATTGCACCTCAGTCGATAAATGGACTGCAGGTCATATTCCAATTCCGAAGCGAAGATGATTTATTAGTACGTAAAATAAAATGAGAAATTATTGTACATTCGCGTATTTCACATAAAGGATTTGTCCGTGAATTTTTCCTGGTCTCTTTGTAGGTATCGCAGGTACCTTTAACCTAACGGTACAGGGTACTTAGGAGAACCCGCAATAAATCCTTTTACAACCTCAGGATTAGGTGTTCACATTGTGGAGGTAGCCGATCTAGTTGAGCTTGCACCTCTTACAAGACCTTTTAGAAGGTGTCTAACATAAACTCGAATGTGCAATTTTCGTTTGAGCGATTCGTTTCTCGTGCCTTTTGTTCACAAAAGCTTGGAGTAAAGCCGTCAAAAGTATTAGAATACTTCATATTTGCATTTCAATTTAAGATCACTGGAATTTTGAAATTTAAGTTAGGAACAGCGATATAATAATCATAAAACATTAATATATAAAATTTTGATAAAATTGTAAATTATCTAGTCTTTAAAACGACATTTTCTTTTCTTTTATTCTTATTACCATTATGATAAGATAGGCGATTTATGCTACGACTTCGAGAGAAACATTTCAAAAACTACTTCTTTTTTGTGGTGGGTTTTATAGGATACATGATTAGTTATCTCGTGACTATTTTTTACGAGAGAAAATTTCTTTATCGTGTTTATGAATTGTGAGGATAAAATAAGAGATGAAATATATGGCCCCACGTAAAAGTTCTCATGAAAGCTGAAGACTTGATTTTAATTTGATTAAATTACTTGAAACAGAAACTCAGTCATTTCTCTATAATTAGGATCATAGCGTTTCTGATTCTGTAATCGTATATGTATTGTTAATGTAATTTTAAATTATAGTCTTCAGAATTATTCTACAACATACTCTTAAAATTCTTAAACCATATTAAAAATAACCACCATGCTGAACGGAATGAAATTAAAAAAAAATTCGAATTATAGATACTATGTATTTTAAAAAAATTGTTGAGCTACTATAAGAAATAATTTTTTGTAAAGTCAAAAACTCTTGAATAAAATTTAAAATCTAACGTTGGCAAGTTCTTTTCATATAATTTCACAATTAAGCATTATGGACATTGTCTATATTGTAGACACCACAAAAACGTAATTACTGGAATTACCCTTGAAAAGGGTTATCGTTTTGTCAGAATATCATAAAAAGCCAAGTTTTTTGTCAAAGTGCATGTTTCGTTTATATTCAGTCTGCAAGATACAGTATGGATGATTGATCTCGATGATTTGCAATATTGCACGTGTCTGTCAGAATCAAGGGAGGATACCTACAAAAATGTTTTGCCGTTAAGTGCAAAGGAAAGAGCGAAAAAAAGCAGAGCGTAACGAAAGAAAAGGATCAATGCATTCAGCATGAAATCTTTCACGAAAAGAATAAAGCCGTGTCATGGAGAATAATTCTTTCTTTAGCAAGTGATTGATGTTACAATACCGTCATTTTCAAGGTACGTATTAACAAGTAACTATATACGGGCGCAATGTTTAACCGTTTCTTTCCTGTACAATGGTTGCTCCACATTTCACGAAGTTCGATTGAACTGTTGTCAAAGTCGAAGGAAGTTTCAAGATTTTTACTTTCCCTTTCTTTATGGTCTAAATTTTATTTTTATTCTAACACACTATTCTTCTTTCAGCCCTTTTTATTTGAATGATGCATGAAATAAATAAATATTCAAAATAAAATCTTAATCTACAACAAAATAAAATATCTATATCTACTTTAAATTAATTCTTAAATTATCCTAATCTTTGACACCTAATTTTTTTGGCACTAATGTAAACAGAGTCTTTTAGATTTGCATTAACATGTTCATCGTTAAGCAATTTCTCAAATATCACTAATTATTACTGAAATCAAAAATTTCTATGATTTAATAGTACACTTTTTGTTTATGTAAAATTTTAATTGTACAATTTGTAATTTAATTGTATAATTATATGATATTAATAAAATGTAAATAGCATGACATTAATTGTTGTATATTTAAATATTTCAAAGTTACGTGAAGAAAATAATTTTTGGTGGGCGTAAAAGTAAGAAATGTATCACGATTTTGTGAATCATCGGCAGTAATTAAGGATTATATAATAATAATAAAAACATTTGTGGCAAACAAAATTACCATATTCCATATTGCACAAATAGAAAGAACAAATTGTATTGCTAAGTATTTGTGGTCTATTTACGTTTCCTTAATCAAAGGGACAGGTTTACATTAATGGCGAAAGTTCGAAACTTACTAAAATTTATTGAAGAAGTATATTTTTGTATTTGTTTTATTTATTGCAGGCAGACAGTGTGATTTCTTAGACATACCTCACGCGATTAAAAAAATAAGTGTCGCGAAATTCTACGAAAAGAAGGCACTGCTAATCGGGAGATATATCGTCAAGATATAACATGTTATCCTAAAAAAGGCTTAAAATTCAGTAAGAACATGTATACCATTTTTAGTACAATTTTAATGTGATTCGAGCTACTACAGCTCTAAGGTAGATTCAGTCAAATTCATTTAAAGTAAATGTTCCAATACTTGAACGCTTAAGATACAAGTTCTAATAACTAAACAATCTAAAAATGCATGTCCCGATATTCGAATTACGTTCCAGTAACTGAATATTCTATTTTATGATACTTTTCTTCTTCTGTAGATATTGTTCTTATTAAATACACAAGAACTGAAGCGCAAAATTAAATAAAATTAGCGTTAGTGTCTAGTACTGGGCCATGGTCGGCTTTGGAACATTTATTTTACTACTAATTTTTTATTTAGTAAAATTTAGGCGTTATTTGCAAGAAGAGCGTAAGAGCAAAAACTTGGTTTAAAAAAACGAACGTCCACATTTATATCATAAAAATATTCGAATGAATTACTACCTACTTTTCTAAATGTAGAATATATGGGGCAGATGTTCGCAAAAAGGACTTACCTTACGCCCTTGTTGCATCTATGCTCTCAATTGAAACTGCAAAACCACTGATAGTAGATTGACTCTTGGCACTAACATATTCTTGGAGTAAGAAGTTTAACTGCCTACAGTATTCGTGGAATATTCGACAACATTTGTTGAAATTTCT